>NC_056540.1:1983250-2621000 GCF_910596095.1 Thunnus maccoyii | reverse complement strand
AGTCTCTATGGAAATGGAGTTAATGAGCAGTCTTGTGTATAGGTGGTGGATTAAAGTTATTATGTTGAATGAATAATGCGTGTTTGTTCGAGGCTGCAGTGCTCTTAAAACATATCCCCCCTCGTTCCCTGGACAGCAGCGAGTGTCAGTCTGCTTCTTGTGGTTGTGTCTTTTGTTGTGGGGCTGAATGGTACACTTCCACACATACAGAAACACCCTCATGTACACAAGTGGAATAACAACTGCAAAAAGCCTGCATTAAGTTTGGAGCACCAATTATCATCCCCACCATCTGGACGAGTGGGACATGAAACGGCTCACAGTCACTGTGAATAGGCGTGAAAAATAACAGGTGATTTGCGGTGCTCATGTCTCATTTCTTAGTATTGAACCCCTGTTAGAAGTTTTGAACGGGTACGGTCCATTATCCCCCCCTGGCCAAAGCATCATTATACTCTTTAGATCTGAGAGCTGAGCGATTTCGCAAATTTCTCTCGCTCTGATGAGAAGAAATGTTCTCTCTGATCAGAGCAGAGAATCACCTCTGTGCAGTTTTGATGTTGGGCTATTCCATTAATCTGCTGTAGCTTCATATTGTATTTCACCTACATTGTCTCTGCTTTGCTTAATGAGCTGATTTTATTATTCACTTTTCCTCTTTCCACTAGTCTAATGATGCCAAAGTTGAACAATTAAGACACTTTTTAAGATTACTTTTTGAAGACACGTAAAGTGTGCTTGGTGTGGAAGTGCTAAGAGGAATGATTGATTCAGAGATGTGTCAGCTGTGACAGGAAAACAGCAGCACTGAAGAAGCTGTCATATTGCACTGTGAGCCATTGCTCAAGGCTGTCAGGTTCAACTTTCAGGCCGAAACACAACCTGGTAGTTATCAAGCTTCCCTGAGTACCAACAAAACACCAAAGTCAGAAGTGAAAACAAAGTAAACTGATATATGATTGAAATATTACTTGAATTCTAAACACTGTATAGCCTTGATTTGTCCTCTACATGAGTTTATGATACTGTTCTTAACTTTTTTGTGCCTCATGTAGCTTTAAATTATATGAAAAATAATGCATGATGCCTACTCTAGTCTTATAAACTCTAATCTAGAAAGCACACCAAGTCTCCATCCTAAAATTAATGATTTACGTTATTGGGACTTTTTGTCCCCAAAAGGGAGGCGAGTCCCCACAAGTGACTGTAAACAGATTTAAGTCCCACAACATGAGGAATACCCGGTACACACACACACACACACACACACTCACACACACACACACACACACAGACTGTACCCTGCACTAATTTGAGCTGCGTTATGTGACCAGTTTTCTTTGATGTTTCAGTTCTAACTCAGATTGCTACTGTTCAGGTGTGTAAGGTCGATATTTACATTCTGGGGCTCTACTGGAATATCTTTGCATGATTTACAGTTAAAAACTCATTTATCTTATACTGGATCCTCATGAAGCTCCTCAGTTCAGCCTCTGTCTGAAACAGGCCGTTTTAGCTCATGTCACTGAAAGGCTGCCCTCCCAGTGAACACACACTGTTCTGATTGGCCAGCTTCCAGAAGCTGCGTCATAGCCAACTTCTGGCCTCTCCAGAGGCTATGTTAAGAAACCATGAAACAAACTATGGTAGCAGAGAGGGGTGTGTCCGAATGCAAATATATTATTTGGCAAAGTACAAATAGGCCACTATTTTATATGACTGTTTGTTTCATACATATATTTTTAAAATTATTTGTTGGGGGTGTACCCCAGAGATAAAGCTGAGCTACTGACACACACAAGTGCTCCAAAGGGACTCTCCATAACCTGTTGTTCTCCTTCTCCTTTCCACAAAGTTAGGTTGTAAAAAATAGGCAATAAATGAAAAGTGCAAAGTAAGAATCGCCTTTGAAGTTCCTCCCTACACATTACATGCTGTGCTGTCTCTGTATTATGGGTGTATAAATAAGTAGAGGTCTGTCTGCAACTTTGACCTTGTCTGGAATAGATATCTGATATCATAATGACATCATAACAACATCTGACATATAAATAGTAGAAAACCTCAAAAAATATGATATATACCTGTTGTAGGTTGGAAATCCTACATGGTTAGTTTTTATTTAAACAGACATCCCCTGATTTTTTGTTAATAATTGATCTATTCTAACATTCTTTACACAGTCTTTCATCAGGGTAATACACTTCCACTTCAGTAGATGGTTCTCTGGTGCTGCTGTGGATCCATTAGGGAGACCGTAGCTACAAGCTTAGCTCATGTGCAGCTCAGAAATAAACAAGCTCTGTATCGATCCACAGGTTTTGCAAAACTTGTTTTTCTATCTTTAGCTTAGTGCCAAGTCAAACAAAAGGAGACCAAATGGACTTCAACTCCCACGATGCTTTGCTCAACTCACAACCAGTTGTGAAATTCAGCAGAGTCAAACTCTTGGTTGGATGAGATCTGCTGGAAACCACAGGGATTCCCCCTCCCTGGCTGTGATATCATCGAGAGTATAAACACCCTCCCTAAACCGTGCTTCCAGCTGTTTCCATGGGAAGAACAGCTGTATGTACATTGAACTCTAACTAGGCCGCACAATCTCAACTTCACTGGACGAGTGGAGATTTTCTTTGTGTTCAACTAAGCATGTTACTGGATCCCAAGAAGGAGACTGCTGTGCAACCCTCTTTCCCCTGCTAACCTCACTTGCATGTGCACATACACACACACACACACACACACACACACACACATGTTCCGATGCTGATACATGCTATTCTGTAGTCAGACATGTATTGCTAGGCAACACAGACGCCCAGCTTTGTCCATTGTAGTGATCAGAGGCATGTGTTGACAGTCGCCATTTAATTACAGCCTCTGTTCAGTCACTCCATGAACTTCAGTTTTACACAGTAGTTTTGTAAGTGTAAGTAGCTGATATTAGCGTTCCATAAGAAAATGCACTCTAAATATTGTTAAGAGTATTAGCCAGCCAGCTGTGAATAAATGGTGATGAGAAAGATATCATGTTCTAACTACTTTCACATTTCCGATCACTCGCTAACACGCTGTGGTCGTACCATATTTTTAAGTGCTGCTGTTAAGTGCAAGTGTGTGAGAGAGTGTGATGTGTAAGAATGTTGTGGAAAGTTTTTGTGTATATTATAATAGCGTTTAATGTTAGCAGGGATGTATGTGTTAATATGTGAGTGACTGTAGGAATGAATGTGTGTTCTGAGTTACGTTATTTTGGTACATATTAGTGTTTTAATTAAGCCAATTTTTGTTTATGTGGAATAAATGTTAAATTATTTTGAATTCATGTGCACTTATTATCCTTTTGGCAGAATATATTATTTATTGGCAGTTTGGTTACACCATTTGTTTTTTTTAATTTGTGAAATGTTTTGGTATTAATTTAACATGCACTTAGCCAGACACATGTATTGTACATGATTGGGCCGTATCTACAGTAACTGTGTTTGCAGTTCTTTCATTTACTCTGTGTTACAGAGAAACAGTGTGCTACACACATAGAATTGGAGTAACATCCAAATAACTAACATTATTTTGCCATGTTTCATTACTGTTGTGCAGTCGGTGTGTTTATGTTCATTCATTCATTTATTCATACAGAGCGGCAGTTGTGATGAGCAGAAGGTCTGCGGTGTAATAGCTTTGCTATATGTGCGTTACTGAAAAAGACTACTGAGAATCTTTCTTCATCTTCCTAATTGTTGTATTCACTCTCAGCCATCTCCACCAGCATCACAAACAGACAGGAGGAAACACAAGCTGACACGTAGCTCAGCATAACCCCTTTAATGCAATAGTATATATTCCTGTTAAGTGTGATGTCTCTGTAAATAGATATTTTTATTGTTTACTGAAATAAATGGAGACCTATGGCTATGTGGAAGGCAGGAAAACACATTCTAAAATTGATGTATGGTTTGGAAAGTTGTCACCAGTAATGTATAGTATATGTGATTGGTTATAACATTGGTAAGATCCCTTACAAAAAGGGGCTCATTATAATAACACAGTGTTATTAAGGTTAGAACCTTAATAAAGTTTGAGGACATGTTCTCTGTAGCACCAAAATGGCTCCACATACTGTATGTACATATGACTTTATGCTGCTGCAAAGAGCCTTTCAGAATGTACAGTATGAAATGTTTCAATTTAAGCAAGCATGATCAAAGGAATATTTTAAGAACCAGTCTGGGTTATTTACTGGTTTTTCTTAAAAAAAAAAAAAAAAATCAAAGGCATCATCGATATCATACAGAATCACTACTCTGACCAAAAACCCTCTGAGAGGCCTCTTTTCTTCACAGCAGCAGCAGGAGGTGATGGAGCCGCAGGGATGATCTAAGTGTGAAGTGAACATTTCTATATAAAAGTGTGTGTGAGTGTGTGCAGAGTGTGATGCAGAGAGTTAGTCTCTGTCCTGGCCCAGCAGCAGGGAGTGGGAGGATAGGATGGGGCTGCAGGGTTGATCCAGGAACCCCCAGAGAGAGCAGCCTCTTCACCATCTATCAGCCCCTGGTGGCAGCTCTCCTGTGGGGTGAAAACCAAGCTGGAGCTTCCTTACCGCCTGCAGGACCACCAGCAGCTAACAAGAGTCAGACAGAAAGAGGAGAAATATAGAGAGGATTTTCACACCTCCTTTATTCAATCATAACTTGATGCATGACAAAAACAAAATGAAACTGGCATAAATAAAGGAAGGAAAATAGCAATTCATAAAAGAAAATGATCTACTGGGAGAAAACATTAACCTAAAATACAACCTGTGTGGATTTTCAGGCATAACTGCATATTGGCTTTGGCTTCTCATTTGTCCAGACTCTGCAACAGTGAGCTATCATTTACACATCTGTATTATTCACTAACCCATTCCCCTGCTGAAATAGATTTTCATTTTATTTACTGTGGTGGTAAAAACAGAGAGAAAAGGAAGGTGAAGTATCATTGTAAATCTGGGGAGTGGACTGTATTTGCAATTCAAAAGATGGATTTATGTCGATAAACGCTGCTTTATACTGTCCAGAGAGAATCACTGGCGTCAATCACTTTGGAGACAGTTATTTTGGAAAGGGAAGGAAATATCAATATGTGCAGGTAAGTAGTACCTCACTGATGAATCAGCAGAGCTAGTCCTGCCCGTTTTGGAAATATACAGTCACACAGAAGAAAAAATGAATAGAAGAGAGGAAAATGGAGAAGAGAAACAATGAGTTTGGTTGAGAAAGAATTACGAAGCAGTTAAAGAGACAGATAATTTAAGTCCAAAGTGCCAGGAATTACTGTCTCTCACTATGGCTCATGTTTTCATGAAGCCAATGCACAGTGCAGATCACAGTCAAGTGTGCAGTGCGTCCGGGGTGTGCCCAGTGCACTTTTGGTATTTCCGTGTGGTGCACCTGGATACGGGGTGGGATCAGAGAGAATATATTATTATACATTACAGGTGGGCGTGTTAGATGCTGTGACAATCATGGCCTATCAAATGAGCTTTAAACACAGGGCTTCCCCTGTCATTACGCACTGACAGTCTAAATCCTGTGGAGAGTTTTATAGAAACTCACCAGCCATATCCTTTAAAGTATAGTTAGGGTTAGACAACTAAAAGGCTTGGTAAATGGTAGGAAAAGATTGTGGCTGTAGTTCATAAAAGCAAATGTTAACTGTTTGAATATGAGAGATTATGACCGGGGGTCTGCTGCGTGAGAGTCAGATGTGATACACACCTATGCACCACCCCAACTCCAAACTCTTGTTTACCACTGGCACTGGTTGTAAATCGTGCATTCCAATAACATTTCTAGGGATACTGGGATGATTTTCTTCCACTTAACAGGGTCTGGATTGTGGTGGCAGCAACTAAGATGTTCTTCGTCCTAGTCATGTCCTCCAGCTCCTCCTGGGTGATCCCAAGATAGAAGGGATACATAACGCCTCCATTGTGCTCTGGTTCTACCTCAGCGTCTCTTCCCAGTTGGATATATCCAGAACATTTCCGGGAGTCTTCCCAATCACCTCACTCGGCAATGTGAACAAGTAGTTGTTTTACTCTGAGCATCTGGGCTGCTTACATCTGAGTTCTCTTCTTTTGGCCACTAACCAGAGCTCAATCCACCATTTTCTGCTATCATACCCTCAGACTTGAAGTTGCCAACCTTCATACCAACCAGTTCACATTTGGCTACAAATACCTAAGTGCCAAGGAGGTCACTGTTTTATGTAGCCACAAACTACAGATGGTGAGGTACTGCTGCTGAACCAAAGATTATCCAGTTCAGCTAAAAACCCAGAGACACTAAAACAAATCCTGGTTTATTTGCTGACTAACAGTTAACATTCTTTAACATTGCAACATTTTGTTCCAGTGCAGGCAGCAGTGAGGTTCATGGAATGCAGCATAATAGTTTTCCAGGTGAAGGAGTTCAGGGTGGTGGATGGTTGGATCAGGCCTTTTATACACTCGTTTTGGCCTCATGTTCTGTCATATATAAGTACAGTGTTGACATTTATTATTTAAAGGAGTTAGCTGGTGATTTTCTATATTTTTCTTTCTTCTGTGTTAGGTAGCACAACAAGCTAACTAGCATACACAGTGGCATCTGCCATAGTAGGAACCACACTCCAGGGTAACCATTGTTTTCACTCTTTGGACCTGTTTCTAAAGAAACTACGGTACTCGCTGTTTTCAGGAATGAAGGAACATGTCACCCAGTGCAGCAGTGTGGCTCATTGATGTGTTTTTAATAGTTTCTATGGCACAGAGGAATACAATATATCAAGCTTTGGATACACACATAATGCTTGTAAGTAGATCAATTCATTGTTGGTTTGGCTCTGTACATGAGATTGGTTGACAATAAGAAAACTATAGAAAATCACCAGCCAGTGGCACATATAGGTGGCTCTCAAAGGTAAATAACAGTTTGATAAGAAGGAGGTGCCTTTAGCAACAGGGCTAAAATGATCCAAGCCTGCCCTGGTTGTTGGAAGAAAATGACAAACCACTTAGACTGTCTATAACCAGAGAAACTGTCCTACTTAAAACATGAGAAGTCTCTGCATTAATGAAGGTACTTTGCAACTTTTTATATCACTCTTCATCAGTTTCCAAGGATGCCCGATCTCCCTTAACTGATACAGTGCAATGGCTTGGCAAGCAGCCAGTAACAATTAAAATTGAATTAAAATGTGAGTGAATAATTATGGTTTTGGTAAATGAACATGGCTTTAACACCAAACATTGGAGCCTGCACTGCCCACCTGCAATGAATATACTTTAGAGTACGTGGGTGCATCCTCACTCTCTTTCTTTTTAATCTGTATCCTCTCAGCACTGCTCTCTCTTTCTGCTCCTCATTTTCACCACCTGCAGAATACTACCAACTTATAAAGACACCCACTCTCAAGTTATGAGGTCAAAGTAGGAGCACTATCTGAAAAGGCAGTTTATTTATTCTCTTGCTGTAGACTTGGTTGTGACAGTGTGTGTGTGTCAGAGTGCATGTGCTTATGTTTGATTTCTCCTGATCCTCCTGATTGCCATTCAGTTAAATGCAAAGAGTGACTCAGTCTTCACAGATGTGAACCTTCATAAAAGAACAGGTATACACAGATGTAATAACATATCAGTGACAAACTATCCACATGGCAAAATACTTTGCTATTCTCTTTCTACTATATGTCACTTGTCATGTCATAAAAGTTATCTATGATGAATGTAATGGCTTTATCCTGTCAGTGAAGAAACTGTGACAATATATATACAGTATGTTTTACCGGGAAGGTTAACATGTCTGAAATGTGAGCCATAAATACTTAAGCTGTATCATCATAGTTAATAGCTTCATGTGTTTTATGTGTAATTTATGTGTTAATGATGGAAGTATTACATTCATGAAATTGTGTAAATTCACTATGTTACAATAAATTAAAAAGCTGAGCCTTCCTGCTAATGTAATAGAAGTAAATAACATTCTAAAGTGTCAAATAATGAGGTAAACGTATGTAGATGTAATCCCTGTGAGCAAAAAGCACCAGCCTGAGACTGCTCTGAACGCTTGGTTTCCAACAGTTTTTCCTACTTTCAGCCTGAGCTGACATCAGCTTGTGATAGATTTCTTTATGATGGTCATCAGCTGTTGGCCAATCAGAACAGAGTGGGCTCATAGGCAGGGAGGCCTTAAAGAGACAGGAGCTAAGAATGCCTGTTAGAGACAGAAGCTGAACTTAAGGGCTGCAGAAAAGGCCAGTATAAAATAAATTAAGTTTAATTTTTTTTTTTTTTAACTCTGAATCATGCAAAGATACTCTAGTAAAGTCCGAGAATAAAAACATAGAGCTGGAAATGAGCATAATGGGTCCCCTTTAAATGAGACCGTCTGGTCTATGGAGGATTTCCTATTTGTGTCATCAGCTGTTCTTGTTGCCTTGCAACTTTGACAACTGGGACACAAGTTTGCTAACTTAACGCTAGTAACTTAACATTGCCAACAGTAATGTTAACATTAGCTAGTTAACAACAGTAGTTTATGTGGCTAATGTCACTTCATTGACACCTACGTGGGCTGGCCTGGGTAAGTCCATGATTCAGGAGTGCTGCGCCACAGCCAACTGTACAGGAGTTCACTCTACCCTCCTCCAGGGCACTTTATCGTCGCAGACACCCACTCTCCCTCATCACTCCCTACAAGAGGCCAGTACAAGGTGTGGGATCCTGTCATTCCAGTGATCATTCCAACTTTTGGGATGATGAAGACCAGGTTCCGGGCCATCTTCCTGCAAGTGCTGGAGGTGCACCACACTTTTGTACCTCACATAAGTAATCACTCAACAGGATTTTTAGAATACTGACGAAGAGTAAATCAAACAGCATGAATTATTTTTTTCAGGAGGTATAATTTACTTATTTCTTTCTTTTTTATTTATTTATTTTTTTTACCATTGTATGATTTCAGGTCATAACAGCATGTGCCATCCTCCACAACATCTGCCTTAGGGCTGATGACATTGTGGACCTGGAGGATGAGTCTGAGGAGGATGTGGAAGTGGAAGAGGATGAGGATGAAAGGGAGAATGGTTTGGAGACAGTAAGTGGTGCTCTGTGGTGTGACATGCTGTCTGCAGAGGTGTCTGCCCAGGAGTACGTACCCCCTGAGCATGACTATTTTTAACAGGCAAGTAAAAGAATTGTAAAGCCACGATTCCTATTTATTTAAAATGTTTTGTAGAACAGTTTTTCCTGTTGAAATATTTTTGTGGTGAGATTTCATTTGTCACAATAAGGTTGTGAAGTAATATTTTGTATGCACTGTCTTTTATTCTTGCCTATTTCTGAAAACATTTACTCAGCCCTGCAAACCCAGCTGATGGAGGATGTGGTGAACAGTGGAGCGATGCATCCCCAAACACACTCGGGAGATCACCCCAGATGATGTCCCACTGACAGAAGACACCAGGATATTTACTGTAGCAGCCCATCCAGGTGCAGCAGCACCACCAGGGACTCCCTACAATGTATTTAACAAGTTATTTTAATTTATTCATTCAATATTCCATTCAATTTTAATATTCATTCAATATATTTTTTTAATTTTTCAACTAATCTCTCTAGTAGAGAGAAGAGCCTGTCCATTCCCTCTCTGCTCTCATGTGTTCTCCTCTCCTCTGCCTCTCTCTGCAACCCCATGTCTTCCTTCATGAGCTGAAGAAGCTCATCCTCTATATCTCTCTTTCTCTTAAGTGGCTCTGGCTGGCTTTCCTTCTCCTCCTCCTCCTCTTCATCGTCATCCACCGCTGTATTTGGCCCTGGTGTGTCCTTGAGGATGGAGGCAATTATGACGAGAGTGTGCTGGAATGCCAGCAGCAGCAAAACAAAATTCAGCAAAAGTGTGTTTATTAACTTACATGATTAAAACAAATATAATTTCCATTTAAGATCACATGTATATTGTATTTTTTCAATTGTTCCATTGCTTTTTTGGGCTTTGTACTGGATGAGGGCTCTAACATCAAGTACAAGATAGTCGAATGGAGATATTATAAATGGGCTATTGTTGTCTCCCAAGCTATGCTAGCTGAAATTTTGGCCCCAGTGAAGAGGTGATCATTTTTCCCTCTCAGTTTAATAAGCTGAGTAATATTCTCCTTGCTTGTTAGAGTAAATTTTTCTTGCAAAACCACCGAACAAAAGCAGCTTCAGTAGCAAAATAACCAACTTAAGTTTAGCTTTGTAATCAATCTCAACGTTTGTACTGGACCTTGAAAGTGATATTCAACTCTCTGAAAACCAATTAGGGTTCACAATTTGTCTAAACTTGTTCACCTTCGTCCATTGATGAAGTATAAATAATTATCTATAAAATCACTACAGTATTAGTAAGATATGAGTCAACCTTTGAACCTCTGAAGTTTGAAAGTGAAGGCTTTAAAGGCTTTACTTTCAAAGGCTGTAACTTAGGTTGGATGCAGGCAGATGAGCTTCAGTAAGTGCGGCGGCTACAAGTATTACTATTTTGCCATTACCTTCATGGAAAAAAATCCAAATATCACCAGCATGCAATAAATCTTGGGATAGGTTGGGTAGGCTCACCCTGGCCAGTTGCTAAATCTCCAAAAATGTCAAAGCAAATTTCTAAACAGGTGTCATTTGGATAAACTGACCACATATTGGGACCCTCAATGGTTACTTCCTCACCTGTAAAATATTAAAACTTAATAAAGTGACATATTAACAGTCCTACAGTGAACAGCTTAGGCTGGCTCTAAATCTCCGCCATATTGCTGCCAGTTGGTGTGAAACTTATCCTGGGATAGGTTGGGCTGCAAAGGATCCATCAGTTGGATCCTCCAAATTCAGGAAAAGAAGGCTACATTTCGCGGCCACATTTGAAGGAGTCTTTGATATGGGACAGCCTTGGTTGTCCCACTGTGAAGCACTTGGTCTTCAAATACAGCCTTTGAAGGATGCGGCCCCTGAATTGAGACACAGCTTTTATTTGATGACTTGACCCCTTTGATGAGATAGACTTATAGGGATAGAGCTCCCTAGTTAGCAGTTGATCAGGGATCCCCCTGGTGAGCCATAGACAGGTCCTCAACACCAGTCAATCCATCAGCTAACATGATCATTGGAGGACAAACAAATGCCAGTGAAATCAGAGTGATGATGAAAAAGAATGATTGTATTGATAAATGTCCTCCTGCGTGAAGCTTCACACTGTATCTGAATCTGTCTATATTCCTGAAGGTACATAAATCTTGTGATATAAGATAAGCACATGAAGTTACACAAAACATCAAACAACAATTATTATTTTTAAAATATGTCAAATATAAGATGGAAGAAATGATACACAATCTGACACCCCCTGCTGTTTCACATCATATACTTGCTCAAAGCTGTAACAGTAAAACAACTGTAGGTAATAAAGATGTCTATGTGTATCAGGCCGTCCAGTATGTTTCAAAGGATCTGTATAGGCTGAAATAAACCTGATCAAAATCCCATCCTTTCATTATTGTACTCTGCTGTGTTTTGTCAAACTCTGCCTGCCTCGCTTTTACAACAGCGTGGGAAAGTAATGTGTGTATGTGAAAAATGATTTGGGGTCAATCAAAATTATTTTAGTTCATACAATGAGGTTGGCGAAATGCATGGAGTCGCTATGCTGTGATGCTAATTATATTAGCATCACAATATTAAAAATAACTAGGTAACAAATATATATATTTTTGCCAATTCACTGTTCATGTGGAAAAATGCATCTGCTCAGTTTGTTTTCTATCTAGTTCTGGCTGAAATTTGTGTGACTCTCTTAGAATAAGCTCTCTGGAGGGTTTTATGGTGAAAAATCTGCCAAATGTAAAAGTTTAACACTTAATACTCCTTCACTGTTCAGAACTCAACAAATGTTGTGAAGTCAATAATTATACTAATGACTGTCAATCAAACATCAAAGGAGACACCCAGGTGTGTTCCATAGTTGGACCTGTAAGAAAACAGAGCCAGACGGGCTTAAAACCCAGAGTCTGAACCAACAAATAAAAATCACCAACACAGTGAAAACGTATTTAGTTACAAATTCACAATTTTAGGTTTCCTGTATCTGTGAATGTTTTTGTTTTTATTTCTGAACCTCAGGCTTCATTTTAACTGAGCCATGATGATTATTTTGAAGATACAACTAGCAGTACTCATCAGAGCAGGCATGTTGAAGTCTATACAAAAAATATCATTTCTGTCATGTGGAGGTATAGTGCTGTGTTTTAGCTCTGTAATGACAGAGTTTAGACATAATGACCGTATGTTTGATGGATAGAGACTACTGAGAAAGAACAACAATAGCACAGTGTATGTGTGTGTGTGTGTGTGTGTGTGTGTGTGTTATGTGAAGCAATAAAGTGAGAGTGAGAACAGTAGAGATATTTACTGTAATGAAATGAGGCCATCTTTGGGCGCTGGTCCCAGAAAGTGATAGAAAAAACAGTACTGTGGGCCTGTTATTTGATTTGGATGACTTTATGGCCAGATATAACCTGATCAATTTGCTCCATCACTCTGCCCTCTCTTAGTTTTATGAAACCTACATATGCCCTCTTACTCCTCCTCATTCATCCTCCTGTTGTTCCCTTGCACTTTCTATCTGTAAGATTCTGTGAGTTTATACAGTATATACAGTTTATATTCTGTGTGTCTGTCTGGCAGTATGAAATTTGTCTCCTAAAAATTATGTTATACACTGCTTAATGATTTTGCCTAACATGTTTTGGAGGAAACTTAATCGCTGTACCATGTTCCCTTCTTGTACATGAGGTGCCACATTCTTAAGCGTTCCCAGCGGTGACCCACGTGCCATCTCCCCTAGGGGAGTGTGTGCACTGTCAACACTGTACAGCATGTGTTCTTCGTTCTACTTCCTTTTATGTTCTTTGTTTTTCAAAGGAGGCTGAAGAGGAAGTGAGTGGGTCAGGGGTCCCACAGACCAACAAGCCAAATTTCAAAGGGCATGAGAAGCATGCAATGGACCAAGGCTGTCCTCTACAAGAAAACTGACAGATCAGTCGCTTAAGCAAATGCCCCAAACCACATGTGACATATAAGAACTAAGATCTCTTCCCTCACATTCTGCCTTTATTCCTCCATGGGAAAATGTTTCCTCTTGTTCTATTTCTCTCTGTCACTTCCACTTTCCCATGCTGTCAAAATCCTTTCATTCACAATTGTGATGTCGCCGTACCTGACCAATGATCTTTTGAGCCAATTAGTCCCTGGATGATGTTCTTTAAATATCAATTTAAGTCTACCATTCTATCTTTGAGACCTACTATTGCACAACCCACCTCCTCTCCATCACCACCTGGACCTCCAGGATGTTCAGGGAGACTCAACTGAAAGTTTCCATCAACCTGCTGACTTTAACCATCACCAGCATCTAGACTCCAGGGGGATCTTCACAAGTGCCTACACTTAATAAAGATTTAGCTAAATTAAGACAATTTAGCTAAAGTAGCTAACGTTAGTCCAAGTGTGCAGCACTTGGTGTTCCCAGTAAGCTAGCGTTAGATTGGGTCCAAGGTAGCAGGCTGTGTGTCCAGAGCATGAAAGGCAACACCCTGCACTCCTTGTTTGGAAGGTCCTGGCTCCAAATGGAAAAGATGGCGTTGACCATAAGCAGCAACTCTGGTCTTCAAACCAGCTCCAATGAAACCAATGGGTGACCTCACACCTCACTACGTTCATCTTTATGTACAGTCTATGAGTTGAACCATGAACTCTCTTTACATAACTTCAAATTACAGAAATTAACAACTGCTGCTAGTGTGACTTACACATACAGTTCAGCCACACAATCAAACCTTCATTATATCTTAAACTTCACCAGCAGGTAATCTGTCTCTCATGATGTGAAGTAGAATATTTTGAGGGGCATTTAGCTTAGAATGTTCAGATTTTCTGCAAGACTGATGAAAGAAGCCTTTTGGAACAGAAAGTGTTTCACCTGAAAACACTGACTCACATATCTCTCTTCTTATTTAATCTTTCCCCTTATGTACTGCACTTGTACTTGTGTGCTTTCTATATAAACAATAGTTCCGTAGGCTATATATGGCTCTAATGTCTGCCTCCCCTGATGTTTTGTGCTATTCTGTTCTGAACTAGACGGATGGATGGAATGAGTGAAGAGCAGCTGTACTGGCTTTGAAATCAGGAGCCTCTTTCCACTTTCAGAGTGTCTGATCATGAAAGATGAGCCAGCAGACAAGATTCCAAGCATCAGGGAGAAGAGAGCGAGAGGTGCGAGAAAACAACAGTCAGATAATGAAATTGATTGCAGGGCAGTGATGGGTGAAGGTGGTTTTGGCTGCACCCATCTGACAGGACTAATGGCCGTGATTTGAGTTTGATAAGTACTGCTATTATCGATGTTTATTTTAGAATGAATGTATTTCTCTGTCACTTTCATTACTCATAATTTACAACTCCTGCCTGTAAGGCAGAAGTAAGCAGACAAGTATCCTTACAGAGAAATAGAGAATACACTGATTGAAGAATAATTTGCTGCTTTCCGATTATTTCTCTTTACATCTCATTCTGCTCTATATGTTCTTCTGTTCCTGCCCTCATAACTGATATAATTACAGCATATATAAAGACCAGACTATCAAATCCTCAAAATGGAGAAGTTAGAATCTGCAAACTTTGTGCATTTTTGCTTGGAAAATAACTCGAATGATTAATTGATAATAATAGTTCCCAAATAATTTTCTGTCAATGAACTTACCGATAACTTGACTGTGTTTCAGTCCCAACTCACATGTTCTCAAAAGCAGGTTTAAGAACACTATTTCACTATTTAGAAGAAGAAAAAAAAACTGTATTTCAGCCTGAATTCTTTCTGAAACATTTTTTAGTCTGGAGGTTTGAACTTATGTCCTCTCACAGTGTCAGTGACGAACATCATTTCAGAAGAATCTTTTCGGCTTTTTTTGATCCCATACATTCCCACACACAAAGAATTTTATTGAAGGTGCAGCTCCAACACAAGGAGTCAGTTTTCCCTTTGCGGACTTTGAGGATTCTTTTGGAGATTTGGTTGGTCAGGGATTATATATTTTTTCCTAACCCCACACTGTCTCCAACTGCAGTGACTCCAGGATGACCAAAAGTCAGTCACCAAAATCTGCACCACTGATTCATGAAAATAGAGGCCGGTGTATTGTCGAAGAGAGATTTGAGTGAGAGACCAGCTTCAGAGAAGAGCTGAGCTGGAGAGGATAGAGAGGGAAATAATGGAGAGTGTGTGGCAGTGCTGATAAGGAGGGATGATTGTATTTTGGGGAGGGGCACAAGGAGATACTGTGGTCCTTGAGAAGAGTGAGGTTAGAATAGGCAAGGCAAGTTTGTTTATACAGCACATTTCCGCAACAAGGCAATTCAAAGTGTTTTACATAAAACATTAAAATCATTGAGACAAAGTGCAAAAGAAACACACTCCAAATAACACTCAAATACAACAAAAAAAACAGTCATTAAAAAGCTAAGGGAATAGAAAACAAAAACCAAAGTATGTGGAGCATAAAAACTAAGCGCTGCCTCTCCATGTGTAGTTTCGACTCTGGGGACAGAAAGCAGACCTGATCCAGATGACCTGAGAAGTCTGGATGGTTCATAACATAGCACAAGATCAGAAATGTATTTTGGCCCTAAACCATTCAGTGCTTTATAAACTAACAGTAGTATTTTTGAAATCAATTCTTTGACAGACAGGAAGCCAGTATAAAGATCTGAGAACTGGAGTGGTATGAACCACTTTCTTGGTCTTAGTGAGGACTCGAGCAGGAGGACTCTGTAAAGACAGCATTACAGTAGTCGAGTCTACTGAAGATAAATGCATGGACAAGTTTTTCCAAATCCTGCTGAGACATAAGTCCTTTAATTCTTGATATATTCTTATAGTGATAGTAGGCTGAATTTGTATCTGTCTTAATGTGGCTGTTGAAATTCAGGTCTGAGTCCATGACTACACCAAGATTTCTGGCTTGGTTTGTAGTTTTAATATTATCAATTGAAGCTGAGTGCTGACTTTTAATCGTTGTTCCTTGGTTCCAAAGACAATGACTTCAGTTTTGTCTTTGTTTAACTGAAGAAAATTCTGGTACATCCAATCGTTGATTTGGTCAATGCACTTACTCAGTGTTTGTATTGGACTATAGTCCTATGGTGATATGGTTATGTAAATTTGTGTGTTGTCTGCATAATTATGGTAACAATTTTTGTTGTTTTGCATAATTTGAGCCAGTGGACGCATGTAGATGTTAAAAAGAAGAAGCACCAGAATGTAGCCTTGGGGAACTCCGCATGTAATTTTTGTCTGCTCAGATATGTAATTACCTATAGACACAAAGTAGTCCCTGTGCTTTAAGTAGGATTCAAACCAATTTAGTACTGTGCCAGAAAGTCCCACCCAGTTTTCTAGTCTGTCTAGTAATATGTTGTGGCTGACTGTGTCGAATGCAGCACTGATATCCAGTAATACTACAGCTGAAATTCTGCCACTGTTTGTGTTTAAGTGGATGTTGCTGACCTTAACAAGAGCAGTCTCAGTGCTGTGGTGTGGTCGAAATCCTGACTGGAAGACATCAAAACAGTTGTTTACTGCCAAGAAGTTGTTCGGCTGTTGAAAAACAGCTTTTTCAGTGATTTTACTTAAAAACAGGAGGTTTGATATGGGCCTATAATTGTTCATTAGTGAAGTGTCTAGGTTGTTCTTTTTTAAGAGTGGCTTGATGACAGGAGTTTTCCAGGCCTGTGGGAATAAACCTGAGAGAAGAGATGAAGAAGAAGATCTGAGGCCATGCAATTTGAAACATTTTTGAAAAAGCCTGTTGGCAGAATATCAAGGCAGGAGGAGGAGGATTTCAGATACTCTAAGTTTTTGTAGTTGATTGGATAAAACTGTCATGGTAGTTGAATTGATTTTAAGTGGACACACACACACACACACACACACACACACACACACACACACACACACACATATATATATATACATATATATATATATAGACCAGAATGCTTGACCCCTACAGTGAGGGGACCTGGTGGCTCTGTTTGGCTTTGGGGGGCATTTTGCTGGCATGGTTTGAGTCCACTTGTCCCCTTAGAGGGAAGGGTCACTGCAAATCAATACAAAGTTGTTCTGAGTCATCACCTTTATCCTATGATGAAACATTTCTATCCTAATGGGAGTGGTCTCTTCCAGGATGACAATGCCCCAATTCACAGGACACACGGGGTCACTGAATGGTTTGAGTATGAACATGATGAACCATATGTTATGGCCTTCGCAATCACCAGATCTCAATCCAGTTGAACTGAGTTGAGAGGTTGATTTTGGACTGACGTGTCAGACAGCGCTCACCTTTTTGAAGAATGGTGTTCATCCCTCCAGAAGAGTTCCAGAGATTTGTAGAATCAATACCAACAACATGAGCAGTGTTTTATGGACTCCTGCTGAATAAATTTGATCAATTATTCTGTTCTGTCATTGTCTTTGAGAATCAATAGTGTTGGTGTTGTTAGTGGTTTACAGTTAATTATGATGTGGAACAAAACCATTATTATCCTGGAGGGCAGGCTGCAATGACATGGTGTCTAAAAACCATGTCACTGGTCTTTCACTGAAGGCTGTAATGTACACAGTGCTGTCCCAATTATATTTTCTCTGCTTAATCAGAATTCAAAATCCAAATATAATTTAGATATCCATTGCTTTTAAAAGAAACAGGAGATATTTTCATGTTAACTCTTATTATTCTTATTTTCTTTATGTTGTGTGTTAAGTATTATTATTATTATTTATCTTTTGGGAAAATTGATGTTTGCTCAGCATATGAGTACATGAGTCAAATGACATGATGGACAAATACCAATTTCATCTCTATGTGTGCAGTACAGTGATAGCTGTCTTCTTTATCTGCTAGCTATCTATTTATTTTTTAGTTTATTTCACATTTTAAGACCTAGAAATGTATGAACAGTACATTGTTTTTTAGGGGGAGTTAGCATCAGAACTATTTCTTGATGAACAATTGCTGGAACTGCAGTTGTAGTTGGGTTGCCAGGTTTGCACACACAATGCACAAATAATGTGAAAAAAGGACAGATTTACAGTTGTTGAATTGCAGTTTTCCTCCGCTTTCTCTTGTCCTGGCCCAGTCTGGGTAAGGTACGCACAGAGATGAAACTGATATCAATCTTCTCATTCTGGGTAAGATGACAAATAAGCGTACTTCCTGTCATATCAGACTGTTCCTAAGAAGTTAATGAAGCAAAAACCTGTATAAATTGGCTGCTCACACCTCAATAAACTGCTGCTTCAACATAGTGATGTGAGAGCCCTGAGTTTGTATAGAAACAGATTTTTCAGTGAATCACCCCATTTTACACTCGTCTACCAATCAATTCTCATTCTGACTTGATATCTCTATTATTTGCTGTTTAAACTGTGTAGAGGAAGATAGCGAGGCACACTGCTCCCCCTCCTTTTTGTTTAAAGTTTGGCGAGGCTCATTTCGGTGGATCAATAGTTTGCTACCTTTAGCAGTCACCTTGCTAAATGGGACTGTCTTTTAGCTGACTATTGATTTACTCATGACGAGGTAAGTAAAAGAACGCTCCACTCATTAAACAAGAGAACAAAGAGAGAGACAGGGAGCACTGCCAGTGATTGTTGTAACCTGTGCCGTGGTGTAAGCAGCGCTGAGGCTGCACAGACCCTAAGGGTGAGAGACACTGCAATAATATCTATAATATCTCTCTCTCACTTAACTTCCATCATCATCAGTCAGAGTGGAGATTGCATAGCTTCAAACTGCAGTGACTGGCTCTCTAAATACACTCTCATCTTCACTGGCACAAGCTAAAACTGACAGACTGCATGTGGAGCTCCTTGTTACTGATTTTTAACCATTTTTAAAATTATTATCATTTTTGACATCATTGTGCTTTGATTAGACAATGCCAGTAGAGATATCACAGAAAATGAGGAAGAGAGAGATGCAACAAAGTTCCCCAGCTGGACTCGGACACGGGACATTGTGGTTGATGTTCTTAAACCCTAAGAAACCAGGAAACCCCCAAGAGTAAATTTTTTAAAATTCTAACATTCAACATATTGTAGCACATGACAGATACTGTATGGTTAAAAGCCCCATGAAATGAAAGTTAGAGTGTCTTGAGCTTCTGTACTGTGATGTATTTTCCAGTGAAACAGAATATTTTAGCTTTGTAAAGTTACAAGAGAGATTTAAATATCCTTCACATTTGATTGGACTGCTAAAAAATGGGTGGGGCTTAGAGTTTAGTGCCATACAGAGCTACAGAGCACTGTTGGCTCCACACACACCTCCCTCACCTGTTGTTAGATGAGCTACTATGACCCATAAAAAGAGAAGTGTGGTTTTATATGACCAGTGTGGCTAGCTACTTGCCCAAAGTCACATTTGATTGGATGAACTTTTGTAAACGCCCCTGAGAGCAGAATGAATCATCAAACATTTGAAACTGTTTTACAGGAAGAGAAAAGACAGGGATTTTGATGTAAGAATACTCTGATACTGATTTTTTGACATATTTGGCATATAACAAGAGATAGATTAACAATTAACACAGAGACAAAGGAATAAAAGTGGGTATTTTTCATTTCACATGGCCTTTAAGGTTAGCTATTTTGTGGTTAAGGCAAATAAAGTGGTTAAGAGGAAAAACACACTGGAGCAAACTGATCGATTGATATTATTTATTTAGGGACAACTGACAATACACCTGTTCTAGGTTGGCTATATATTTATTTGCTGTATGTCTTTGTCCTTTCTGACTCTGATGAAGACACGGTAGTGTTGAAACATTGGTCTGTTTGCACTATTAAATGCTTCAGATCTTTCAGTTTGTCCCAGTCTTTTTCCTCTCAAGTATGATGGCCTTGTTCTGAGAAGCACCTGATTCAGCTAATGCTTAGAGATGCACAGAGAAGCCCTTTTCAAGCTTCCAAGCTGGCCCTGGATGTATCATATTTTAACATTCATACTTCAACAAGATGACAATGATGTAATGTAATGTAATCTACAATGTTACCCATCTCTTCAATAACACAGCTTTGCTCAAAATTCAGCGATTCTAGCATCCACAGTCTTTTCCATTGCTTTAAATTATAATAAAGAGGTTATATTCTCCTGCAGGGGGCACTGTTGCACCACAGGTAACACTCTAGTTGCTGGTACCTAGAGAGGCTCACAGAATGTCAGTGTACACACACACACACACACACACACGTTCAAACAAAGTCTTCTTGATTACCATTCAAAAGCAGTGTGGGTATGACCAATCATTTAACACCATCAAATAAACAAAACAAAGATTCAGATCAAAACACAGCCAAACAAGGAAGCCAGGTTGCAACACCCACTTCCACATGCATGTACACACACACACACACACACACATACACACACACACACAAAGCAACAACCCTTTCTGCTTGCTTGGGTAAAAGCAACAGCAAAATTAGAGCGCTGTGAGGTGTGAGAGCACACACGCATACACATTATGAAGGCTCAGTTTAAGAGGAAGGCAGCCACTGCTCTTTGGGCAAATAGCATCTCTGATGACTGACATCACTGGTGCTTAGAGATGACGCATGCTTGGGGTACAGTCGCTACAGTAACCCTGGAGGCATCCAAGAGTCACCACGGTTATCGTGATTCATTAACCCCTCAAAGCAGAGTCGCGGTGCCTGATTGGTTGGCTGAAGGCGAGGAGCATTAACAGAGGTACAGGTGGATGGGGTTGGCATAGAACACGCCTGTGTGACCGGGAGAGGTCACAGCCATTATTATGGATCAGTCCTCATTGCAAGAGGAACAAAGAAATGCTTATTGTTCTGTTTTCCCTTGATCTCAGGCAATTATTTTCAATGAGAGAGGAACAATCATAGGCACACAGCCAGGATTAGACTGATATTGTGTCCAGTCAGTGTAATCTGTTTGTGAAAGTTCCTCTTTGACCACAACTGATCAATATGTTTTGATGATTACTGTTTTTCTTTCACATGTCTGACTGGAGGTATGATTCCTGTGTAGTGTAGGAGGATTTTTACTCAAGAGTCCAACAATTTTTGTAACATTTTTTGTAACTTTACAAACATTTTATGCAGTGATAGGCCAGGTGTGCAGTGGTATCAAAATAGGTAGGATGTGAGAGACTGTTTAGAAGTGTACGATTATCCCCATCCCCAACTACAAAGACACAGAGTTGTTGGAGAGAGATCAGGGATGCAGCATGATGCAGCCAGGAGGAGGCGATGGCTGAATCCAAATGTCTATCCTTGCGGACTGAGCCATTGCGGACTTCAGTCGTACATAGCGTGACGTGTTTACCATCATCATATCAAGTTTGCAAGGATGCCGGGCCGTGAGGGGATAAAATGTGCTCTGAGATGGGACTTAAGACCTCAAGTGTTTTCACAGAGATAAAGTGAAATTTCTGACCCTACAACTTATTTTGAAGTGTTTTTCTGAGGAGTTCTTAAAGGTTATATTGGCAACTTAAGCATATGTGTAGGTCTGCTGCTTAACAAAGTTCAGTGAGATTTTCCCTTTACATGAACTGCTAAATGCTGCTAATGTTATATTCAGATTAAATCCTCAACAGATGACCGTCACATTGTAGATGGACAAAAACCGCTATTTTGGTGTGTTGTTATTTAGCCAATGTTTCATATGTTTTCAAGGCACATTTTGTTTGATTTGTATGTTAATTCAATAATTTATTTTATTTATTATTTATTTTATTTTCATGCAAGTTATGTTAATGTTATGCTAGATTTATAATGGGCTGGGGCTTCTAATGCATATGTGATTAAGGTTAGTTACAGACTAATGTTAGTAAGTTAGCTAAAGTTTTTCTGAAAGTTTCTGATGAAATGTATGTCTTTGTTATTTTATAGTTAAGAGTTAGTTTATAGCCTACCAATGCACAGTTAATTATCAGAGGATGTTTGTCTGAATACATGATATTCCCATAAAATTAGCTGTTATTAGCCCTGTCAATCATTGAAATAAAAGAGAGATGGAATGAAGAATACAGATTTTGCTGACAATATTTATTTATCCTAAATTCAATCAAGATACACTTCACTTGCAACTTCTTTTAAATTTGTCATGGTGAGCATTTTAATTTGACTTGCTATGAGCCTTGTTAAGTATGCATACAATCATTTTTGGATACAATTTGGAGACCAACAGCAAATAAACGAATACACACAATTTGAAAAATCAGTCAGTAGACAATTCTCTGAAGTGAGTTCTTTCATTTGGTAGAAGCATTTCTTCATCAAAGGTCATACGATGTAGATATGTTGGGTTTTAGTGTGTTTCTCTATGCATCTCTTTTTTTTTTTTTTTAAATCTCAAATTCATTTTCTTAAGGTAATTGAACAAAAATAGATAACATTAATTTCCTGAATTTTTGTGCAAACTATCTCTTTTATCAAAGTTGACTTTAACCTCTGAGGCTTGAATCAGGCATCTCCTTTCAGCTTCACATTTCTGACAATAAATCATTACATGATCTAGTGTTTCTTGTCCACAAAAGTTGCACCTTCCCGTATCATGTTTCCCTATTTTGTAGAGTGTATTATTTAGTCCAGAACCTTAATATTGTCGCCTCGCTCCTGTTTCTTCCTGTACATCTCATTTCTCCAACTTTTCTTTAAATACTGTAAAACCACCGTCTCCTCCTCTCTTCCTCCCATTGCTTTTGCCACCTTTCCTTCAGTCTCATCTTAATTATACTCTAAACTTCTGTCGATGCAGTGGAGATGCAAACAGAAATCTGCAAAAGGGAGCTTTTACTTCCTTTAAGTTCCTCAGGCTTCATAGTTACATAAAATAATGAATTCACGGTCCAGAAATTACTGTTAGCCTCAGTTAGCAGGTAGACTTACACTTAAGCAGCCAACAGTGACAGAACAGTAAGCCAGTGACAACAGCTGGACTGTGTTAGCGACCATACTGAAACACAAAGTGAACAATCCCAGAGAGCCAGAGGGGATGAACAGAGGTGTAACTTGCTGAGACCAGGGGCCAGATGTACAATCGTTTGTTTAGGTTGATAACCCACTGTACTAATGCCAATCAAAGGTGCATTTATAAACTCAATATTGATTAATTATTTTTGTGTGATCAATGTCATAATAGTTTGAATTTACATAGGAGGCGTCGTTCTATTTCACTAGTAATATTCTTTTCAATTTATCCTCAATTGTGACACCCTGTAAAGTCAGTTTCAATATGAGCTCGAAGCAGATGATGATGGTTTACAGGTCTATGTGATGAATTAATGATATGGATGCTGTAAATAGCCACAGCCATGCATAATGGTCACACAGTGACAGCTGTTCTGGCTGTTAGAGAACCTTGCTGATGCAACACAGGGGGTGAAACAGCACGTCTTCCTTCCCGTCTGTTTCATTGACATTCTTTGGGGGGGTTGTGTCTCCCCCCCCACAATATTGAGACTGTCTCTTGTTACTTCCTATTTATTTTCAATGTATTTCAATTTGTTAAGGAAAACAAGTGTGTTGTACCCCAATGGTACACTTGGTTGCACCCATGGTTAGCTAGCACACAGAGCTTGGTTGTCTCATTAAGTGTGTTGTTGCTGCTATTAATGTTAACGAAAGAAGCTCAGAATCAGATCTCCTAATGTTGTAATCCACCTCACGTTGTTCTGTGCTGTGATGTAATCTGACGGGTTTTTCTGGTCAGGCAGTGGAGGAACAAATGGAGGAAGTAACATTATCTAAAAAAGTGGAGAAAGCAGCACCTGCAGCTAGACATACAAGTTTCTTTTTAGACAGTAAGTAACTAGATACCTGAACAGGTAATGTTAGCTTAGTAGATGAGACAATAGCTAACATTTCATAACTGTTACTAATGTGAATTGTACACTGTTCTTTTTACGCTTACTATATAGCTAGCTAAACAGCATGATAACATTAAAGCAAACTAATACAAGCAGAATATTCACTGTATCAAATTAAAATGATCACCAAGTCATTGTTTTTCTGGTAAAATAATGGTATCTGGTCACAATGCAGGCAGCACAGAGAGATAGGGAGAGGGAGAGGCCTGCCTCCCTGGCCAGACAGGGACATGCTCTGGAGATATAGATGATCAGGTGAGAAACTGGAATCCAAGACTAAACAGCTTGATAGCAGATTTATACTAGGCTGGAGCATTTGCACCTAGTTCCATGATGACTGAGATTTATAAAACAGAACCATGTGCATGCACGACTTTATAAATCTGACAAAAAGAATGTGCCTACATATTTCTTTGTGTGCAAACAGTTTTAGTCATGAAGAGTTTTATGCACTTAGCCCAGAGTGGAACCACCAGCCATGTTCATTAAATATCATATCCATCCAACTCGACCCCTTACCAAATGGGGAATAGTTTTGGTGCTTGAGCAAATAGCAACAAAATTCTTTGTTGTAGAATTTTGAGATGTTTTTCTGTGGGCTTTGGTGTTTCAGTGCAGACAGGAACAGAGAACGTACTGTATGCTGCATTTTAAAATGTATCCACATGAGGTTGAACATACTAAGCCTTCTATTTACTTTCTCTGCCTGCAGTAGAGATTCTCAGTGAATTAACCCATCTCCTCCTCCCCTACCAACTGATATCAACCTTCAAAAAGACATCTTGGTGGAACCTGCCATGCAGACACTGTTATCACCATGCAGTCTCTGTATTACAGTGTACAGTATGTGCTTCCAGGAATATAGCTTGTGTGTGTGTGTGTGTGTGTGTGTGTGTGTAAGTGCCTCTGGTGAATGGATTAGCGTTATTGCGTCTTTAAAACAGGGCACGGCTCAGCCCTGTGCACGCGTTAAAACTAAACGCTAACACAGCATACTGTCAGTGCTCGGCTTTGTAAAGAAATCCTTCATAGAAGACAAGAGAAGGTGGAGGAACGCGGGGATCAGAGGGAATGAGACAGGAGAGAGGAGGGAGAGGAGAGGGAGGTGTAAAATAAAATATGATATTTATTCTCACTGAGAGAGAACAGAGAACCCTGCCTATGAATTATGTATCTGCAGGAATGGGCATCTCTTTGTGAACGACAAAATGTTTATTAAAGATGAGAGCCCTTTTTTTTCTATCACACTTGCTTTACTAGCATCTTCAGCTGTGATGTGAATGGAATGTGAAGAGGAGGAAGGAAAT
Source organism: Thunnus maccoyii (assembly GCF_910596095.1). Classification (NCBI taxonomy): domain Eukaryota; kingdom Metazoa; phylum Chordata; class Actinopteri; order Scombriformes; family Scombridae; genus Thunnus; species Thunnus maccoyii. Next base: position 2,595,677 of record NC_056540.1, on the reverse strand, counting down.
GAGTGGACAGAGGGAGGAGGCGAGACCATGGGGGATTTAAAGGGAATAGGAAAGAATGACAAAGTGGGAAGAGAATGAGAAAAAAGGGATTAGAAAGTAAAAGTTAGAAGATGACAAAGTTAGGGACCGCGTCAAAAGTACATACAAAATGGCAGAGCGTGTTTCAGATTTTTCCAATACAGCTGTTATTTATTTATTCTACTTGTGTAGACTGGCTTCCTTCATTTTTTGGAGGTTGGGTTAAAATAAAGTCCATGTTTTATTATTTGATTAATTTAGGTACTTGTTTTGAATATTATATTTTCTGTGCAGCTTATGTCATACGCATATTAAAGTCCAAATGAACAGAGATTTCCAGAAGTGCCAGCTGTCAGCTAAACAGCTGACTACTCATTTAAGTCCAGCTGGCTACTTTAGTATATTCATTTTTTATTCTAATAAAATATTTTTGATAGTTGCCATTCGCTGTGTGTGTAGATTTATGACCTTTAGCCTCTGCTTCAAACCAATGTGAGCATAATGATAGAGAAATGTGTCTATTTGTCTGTATCAGTCCCACATGCTTTATATGAATGTGTGAGACGTTGTGTCCTGCCGAGCAGAGAGCGGAGAGTCGTCTTCAGTGTTAACAAAGATTAGCAAAATAATTGATGACAAAACACATTAAAAACTGCATTGATTGCACAGACAGGGGACAGACAGCACATATACACCACACAGAAGTTTATGGGCTTAATGAATGAATGAATGATTGAATTATCTTTATTCACACTGTGCTTTTCACAGCATCTTTAATTGCAATGCAAACACTAGAACAGGCAATACTGTCAAAGTAACAGGCCTGTGTCACATGAGGAAAATGTAGACTGTGCCTCAGCCTCACACTCAGGATGATAGTGAAGATGAAAATGATGTTGATGAAGTTGAGTTGATTCGTAGATTCACATGATCAGAGTCAAGTAATTCAAGTGTTTTGTTATTGTAGAGTTATTTTGGCATAGATTTATTGTATAAATAATTGAATTTAAAACCAACACATAGGCTTGATAAGACATGGGATTAAAAACATGTTCCCTCTTAAAATAACCTTGTTTCTAGTAACACAATACATTAAACATCATTGTGGCATGTATTAATAAACCTTACAGTGCAGGTGTCAATAAATAAATAAAAAATTCTTATTCTTATTCTTAATTACAAAAGTTCCAATCAGTCAGGAATAGATGGTGTTTCAAATATCAACAGCTATTTACAGACTGTGTGGGCAGAGCGCACAAGAAGTCTAATTCTACTTTACGATAATTCACTACATGTTTACAACCAGGTAGGCACACTCATTAAAATATGCAATAAGTAAGATCAGTGTATATGATGGAATGGTGGCATTAGAATGTGCCAGAGGCCACCAAATTTGGGTTTTTACGACCAGTTTTTCTCCGGGGGGGCATACCCACGGGCCCCCCTAGCTGGCTACTGTTTCCCACTGGCCGACTACTCCATCTCCTTTTGGAAAGCCCTGGATGAAATGGCATTTCAAGAGTATCTAACTTCTGTATTTCTGAGTGAAACACAATAGACAGGCGGGACATAACACTGGGAGGAATTTGATTCAAATGTTGAAAAGTGGGCAGACCATAGCAAACATTAAGAACTACAGTGATTCAGAGTTGGATGTTAGCCTCCATTCAAGTGTAGATGACTACTTGCCTCCTTCAACACCCAGGATTTGAAGCTGTATGCCTCAACCCATTGGTTCTTCAAGTGGAATTTGCATCCATGGTCCAGTACTATGGTGACTTTGACCAGGACCAATTCACAGAGGAGGAGTTAGTAAAAAATGACAATGTATGTCTGTAGCCATTGTTGTCATTGTTTGGAAGTTTTATACACAGGTTCTATTGTGTAACTTACTGTATGTGGGAGCAGTCTTCACATAGTAGAGAGAATATTCTCCCTTTTCGTACTTCGGCCATCTGACCCTGACCACAGCTTCCCCATCCAAATTGCACGCCTCACCATGGTCCGCATGTGTGAATTAGCTGGGCGGGAGTCAATCTTGTGACCCTTCTTTTTCCAGGCATTATAAGCTAGAACATAAACTAACTGGCACTGAATTTGGTGTGATCTTTACTTTCCTGATTGGATCTTAAAAAAAGGTGTGTGACAAAAGCAAAGCTATTTTTAAGGTGGTAAATTGTGTGTTGCCACAAACATGAGCTGAACCTGACATTAACCATTTCCCAGAATAGACTGTATTTCACTACATCAAAGTAATAAAACAAATAATTTACAAAATTGTCTAACCTGCACAACATTCCCATGAATGGGAATACCCCATTCTTGGGAGCAAATTTCAAGATCAGGCCATAGAAGCTTTTAATTGAGGAGGTCTAGTGGTGAGGACTCAGATGTGAGATGTCCTTGAGAAGTTGACCCTGCAGCATCAAGTCACAAAACTTCTCACAAGCTTTGGTGCCTGTGTAACAGATCAACCAAACAAGCAAAGACAGGACAATGAGTATGTAAATTTTGAAGTACTGGTCTAATAAGAAATAATAAAAATGTTGGTTTTATATGATTGGCAAAGAGGCATCCCAATATCAATAACATCATAGGTGCCTCATTGTTTACAATCACATTATATCCTTGTAGACTGTCAGATTATTGAAACACACTTCCTCCATGGTCCATCGCTTAATTAACACATTTTCATTATCACTGAAAAACTATTTTCCTTTTTTGATTACGCCCATCTCATCATACACATGTACTAATCATTCATATTATTATTTAAATACAGAAATCTATGCTTACTTGGCTTCAACCATTCGTTAAGGTGTAGGTGGGCACAATCAGGAAACATCTCACTCTCATGATGGTGGCCATTCTGGACATGGTTGGTAACAGACCTCCACTTCACCACAGCTTCTCCTGTCTTGCAGAAGGAGGTGCACCAGTGGAGGTGGTTTACAGTACTCTTCCTCCAGCACCGAACCTCTCCACAGTTCCGCTCCTTCCCACAATCATCTATCTTCTTGTAGAGACATTATTCAATAAGCAGAAGAGAGAAAATGAATTCAACCTTTTAAGCATATATTATTCCACTCCCTTGACTTCACAACACAATGGTAAAAGACATATCCTGACTTTGAAATCATAGCTACCATTTCCCCAAAACTTTGACATAAGATCATGTTTTGAGTGTGTGCTTTGACTGTAACTAGTTACAGTGTAGTTAGGCAAAGGTGAAATGCCATTTATGATCAAGGTAGTTTCTTGTGTTAATGCTTAGTATGAAATATATACAAAACAGTGAGTATTGTGTAAACCTTTGCTTTTTCCATAAACAGTTGCTATTACATGGCTACATAGCAAGTGCTGAAAAGGAAAGTACCTTTAAACACATGCCAAGTGTCAAAGTAATACTGTATCTCAGGTTGCTGCTCCCTCAGGACCCAAACTTGGCACTATGTCCTAAGGGGAAAATGAAGACAGGTAAGTGAAAGGCACTGTTGCATAGGTGTGCATTGATAAATCAATTCAAAATCAATTTACTGTACAAATAAAAGCAGAGCTGGATAAAAAAAAGCACTCTCAACCCAATTTTTAGTTGCATGCATTTATGATTTGACAGAGATGTAACAGGATTGTGTTTGTACGTACAATCACAATATATAGTGTGATATTGCTCATATGTTACTGAATTGATTTGTATCATAGCAAAATTTATGATATCACCAGCTATGCACTCCAACACATATTCTTTACCACACTTAGCCACACTATCAAAATCTATCTCATGTTACTGAACCATAATCCATGCAGACAATACCAAATATAACTGTGTTGATACTATTTTGGTTGTAGTAAGGTTGCAATTACCCGTGTGACAGATACAAGGGTCCCAACAACAAATGTTTCAGTTTGGCAGGTGTGGGTGCATGTTGGGCACATCCTGAAGAGCTTTATTAGATTGTCCACATACATCATATACTTTCTGGTGTTGTACAATGGTAGACAAGCACCGTACAGGAAAAAGACACAAGCAGAAGTGCACACACAGACACACATTAAAGACATGACACTCTTTCTAATTAGCTTTGTTTGACCAGGTGAGAGCAGCTTAGAAGGTAGCTAAACCAAAACCTCTATTGGGTATTCCCAATAGACAAACCTTAGTTTGAACTCATTATTAGAAAATGACCTGTGTTGACTTCTATATCAACAGAACATTATCCAGTTTTGTGGCAAGATAAGCACAGTGCTATATTTGGAAGTGGGGGGAGCTCACTACTGTCTTTACTATGATTATAGTGTGTTGACAGTGCCTACATTTGCTTTATCATCCCTGCACACACACATATAGACACACACACACACACACACACACACACACACACACACACACACACACACACTGCAGCCTACCTTTCATGGTCCTCTTATGTCACATCAAGCACATAGGTGGAATCCTGTGGTTCCTTTGTGCAGCAGGATTCGTTTGTGCTGGACTCAAAGGTGCTGCTGTGCTCAACACGTGGCTTTTTGACAGTGGTTAGCGTGAAGAATGGTGGTTCAGGGTAGGGCGGATATTTTATTTTTAATTTTTAATTTATTCTCAACAACTATACAGCACACAGAACATCAAGAGAACCCCAATTCCTACCCTTCCTGTATAAACCCAGTTAGATAGAAAGGAAGAAAGAAAGAAAGAAAAAGGTCAGTGCATAGAATGTGATCATATTCCTATGGTGGCATCAGTGATGTGCCTATACATTCTAGGTAAGGCTGCCAAATTTTCAGAAAGGTACTGTATCCTTTTCTAAGGCTATATATAGATCTTTTCAAGAGGAATACAAAAATTAATTTCAAAAGACAAACTATCAATGAGAAAGGCATCAAATTTATTTAGAGGGGTATGAGTTCATTTTGTCTCAGGCGTGTTCTTGATGATAGTCCTATTTTCAGTTCAAGACTTCCATGAGTCTCACATCATATTTTAATAAAATTTCATCAAATCATATTTCTTCTTTTTTCCATTTTATGGTGGGTGGCAACCAGTGTTAAGGTGCATTACCAACACCTACCTTGTTGGAGTGTGAACCAGAGTTATCTACCCCCACAAACAAACACAGGGCTATCTACAGACTACTAGGAGTAGTGGTACCTCCAGCTTGGTTGAGACAACAGCCAATAGAGAGCCACAATAAAACCAGGATTCCTGGGTTTGTTCCAAAAGTAATAAAACACACTGACTTTTGTAACAATGCAAATTACTAAATGCAACTTTACGCTAATGGCTAAAAACTTTAGCCTTGGAACATAATCAACAGTATGTCACGTGGTCCATTCCACATGTGATGATGTATATTTTTTTTAAAAAACAACAATTATCGATTATTGCTGATAGGCCAGGGTTATGTGGCTAGTTCAGACATGGATGTAACAATAGCAGCACAGTTTTTCAGACAGCAGTGATTACCATTAAAAGCTGGAAAGTTGACATTAGAGGAGGGTGTTGGTGGATATCATGAATAAGGGAGAAACCAACTGTTATCACGAACAGGTATTTTACACACTGTTGTATAGGCTAATGGGAGCTGTAGTTTTTTGTATTCTAACAAATGAATCAGTTTAACTTTGTTCAAATCACAATGAAATCTAATTCTATTAAATGAAAGAAATCTTCAATGAGAGTTTGTAATGAGTTACAGAAACTAATAGCAGCTACTTGAAGGTGATGCCAGGACTCCAGCTCTTGACTTCCAGCATTCTGGCATTGTGCATGCTCACTCACTGACATGGCTTATTGGGACAGTTAATGAAATGGAGCCAGTGTTAGTGTATCATTCATACCGATGATTTTCTTGCTTTGAAATGTCAAAATGTCTGCTGTGGAAAGGGTCTATTTGCTGTTTTTTACTGGTGGGAAGCTGGTGAGGGCTTCCCGTCCCTGACACCAATTGGTTGGTTGGTTGGGGTAACTGCACAGGGGGGTTGCATGAATGTTGGCCCATTAATAGCTTTCAGTAATAGAGGTAGTGACAAAAACTGCAGTGCAGAGGGAATGTGACATTCCAAACTAGTAAAAAATGGGAGTTAAAAAACTGAGTTTATGTGAGTGTGACTTCACTAGATGTGGGGACTAATGTAAATGTTTCTGCTGTTGCACATGTGAATCAGAAATACACACACACAAAAACACATAATCTGCCAAATGATGCACGCCCAGACGTCTTCACCTGTTTTTCTTTAGGGTGGCGCAGCGTCAGACTGACTGCAGCTTGGCAGTGTGGTGAGCTTCACTTCAGATGTCAGCAGCATTAGACGGGCCTGTTTATCAAGCATAGCCCACCCTTAGATCAAAGCTGACAGGTCACTGATAAGAGAATTGCTGCTTCAATGACTTGAAATATAATTGACTTGTCTGCCTCCCCAGCTGTTGAAGAGACTAACATTAAAACCATCCGTGGGGAAATGTTCCTCTCAGTGTGACAGTGGAGAGAAATGCGAGGCCATTAGGAATGTCACTGCTGCAGGATTACAACAGCAGAGGTGATTTCAGTGAGTGAAGTGTTTGGAGTGGTTTATTACAACTGTGGAGTCTTCACTGCTTCAGTTTAGTTTGTTTGTCCCTGTGAGAAAGATGACATTTGAATTCACCAAAACAACTACAGCTTTATGGGGATAAGATTGACAGTCAACAGTCCAAGACTGTTGCAAGAGCAAGTCATGACTGAGATGGAAGAGGGATGGGACAGAGTAAAGACCAGAAGTGAATGTTAGACTATAATTATTCTAGTCAGGGGATCGAAATGTACAAAATTGCCCTCTTGCTTCATTTACGTTTCTTTCTTACCCAAGAACTGATGTCAGCTTATCACGTATGCTCATAAAAGGCTGTCTGTTACACATCCTTGGTTGGTGAGGTTGTTGCTAAGGTTTTTCATGTGTTGTTTGTGTTGTCTAGTCTCATATTTCAGATCAGATTCTGGCTCAAACATGTATGGATGTATTTGAGAAGATGACATTTTGAGTAAGTATGAGAAAAAGTAGTGAAATCCTACTTCTGTAGTTTGTTTCATGGTTTGTTAACGTAGCCTTCAGAACTTGCGGAAGTCTGTGAAGGGGCACCTTCCAAGATCTGGCCAATCAGAACAGAGTGGGCTCATCAGGAGGGGGGCCTTAAAGAATGAGGAGTTAAAATGGCTTGTTTCAGACAGAGGCTGTAAAATATAATATTCGTATAAATATAGACCTGTAAATGTACAGAACATGCCCCCTTTAAATGGGAAAGACCATGGGCTCAAAAAAGAATGAACTTAAAATTCAGTTAAGTGACAGTGCATGCTAGTGCAGACTTGCATGACTGACTGACCATGCAACAATAAGATCATTTTGACAAAAATAACAGTATGGTGTTCACTGTGATGGATTATCTACAGTATGTTAATCGTGTTTCAAATCTCTACACGTTGACTGTATAGTAGTGAGGTGAATTGAATGGAATCCAGTGGCTGCCTGGAAGGTAGACGGTATAGGTTATGAAATGGTCGGCAGTAATATAAACTGTAGTACATGTGACTGGTGGTAAATTGAAACAGCCAGCTGATTCTATGAGTGAGTGAGAGTGAAGTACTGTGTTACATCAGGCCTGACAGAAGACATCTATACTGTATGTTCACAGTGCTGAGATGTGGTTTTACATATTGCAAGGACTGAAATGACTGAGGGCTAGACAGACAGAGTGTGTATATGTGTGCGTGTATTTAAGGTGAACAGAACATTTGCAGAGATGTGGGCTCTACTCTGCTCTGCCATGTGGAACGCTGCAGTGTCAGAGCACTGACAGGGATGGAAGAGCAGCTGGGGAATGAATAAAACTCTGTGTGTGTATGTGTGTGTCATCAGGTATTAGTCTAAAGCTTTGTGTGCTATAAGGCTTTGAACATATTTGTCTCTTAATCCAGCACCAGCTTCTGCAAGGACAGAATTGACCGAGACACAAGCACACATGCTCAAATATGGCTGAAATTGTGTATTCTGTCTGTCTCATCTATTGAAGATTGTCTGCACACTTTGATGTTTTTTCGGGTAAACTGCAGTTTTTGGACAGAGTAACTATGGATATATAGGCTACAGATGACTGACGGATAGTGTCTAGTAAGGCTTAGTAAGTTAGTGTCTTAGTAAGGTCCACCATGAGCCTCCAAACGAGCTTCAGCATCATTAATCATGCTCAGAATATGATGTGGAACATAACCTGGTTAATTATATCACTGTATTATGTGTATGTCCAGGTTACTGATCATTTTAGTGTCTTTGACACCTCCATAGCCCCCGACTGCCTTTTGTTGAGGTCCAGGTATTCTCAGTATGAGACTTATGGATGTCCTTACCATGTTCTATCATCCAGTACTTTAACTTAACTTAACTTTAACTTTTATAAATTCTATTTTCCCCTTCAAATTACAGTGCACACTTTAGTTCTGACTTAAAACAAGTGAAGGAGGTTCAATATGTTTTACAGATCTGCATTAAAAAACATATGATTGTGTTTCCTATACTATTTGTGTAGTGTCCTGTGGTATTTTCTATAATATCCACAGATAGTGGATGTCATTGTGGATCTATGGCAGGAAGGTCTGGTCAGACACCTCAACCAAAGTATTAATGAAATGCTGAAGTTTTTAAGCAACAACAGCACATCAAAGGTCTGATTCACTTTCAAAATATCACTGAAGCAGACACACAACAACCTCTCTGTTCATGTCATTCACTGCTGCTCACTGTCATATAATTAACTGACACTACTGACCGTGATTTTTATATCAGTGTGTTACTCTCTCATAACACTATGTACAACGGCAATATGTATTAATCAAAATGCCTGTGATCATGTGATTCCGATCTCGATCCTGTGAATCAGCCCTGCTTCTGCTTAAGTACTAGCTAAGATGCCAGTTTCCTCCACCATCACTAAATATACTTATTGTAGTTACAGACTCTCCAAGCTCTTAAAACCACTGGAGGCATGGCTCTAGGGTTGTTGATCAGTCGGTTATCCATCCCATTGGTCCAGAATGAAATCTTAACTGTTAAACCATTTGACATACAATTATATCAGACATGGTGGTTCCCATAGTATGAATCTACTGACTTTTCATCCAGCACCACCATGAGGCTAAAACTTTTCCTGTGATATGTCTTAACATTTACTGGATGGACTAACACACAGTTTTGTACAGATATTCATGGTTCCTATAGGGTATATCCTAATGACTTTGGTGATTCCCAAACATAATGAGCCACTTCAGGTATGTAGTCAGAATACAAAAGATAACAAAGAGGTACACTCACTCATCAGTCAGTTTAGCATATTGAGACATCTACCTCGTCCTTACCAGTCCTCTCTGTCTGTCTGTCTGTCTCTCTGTCTGTGTGTCTGTCTGTCTCTGTGCCTCTTCAAGGCCCATTGATTCTGTGGCTCTACATCAGTTCTGCTTCCTCTCACATCAAGGGAAATGAAAATAACACACACATACACCCCGCAGAGTGTGTGCATCAGAGCTCTATAAATTGGGTTCCTGACTGGAGGTGAGATGCACTGAGGCTATTGTTTTTCTATTATCTGCATGGGTAGTGTCGGCTCTGTGAGCACTAGCACAGCACTGCTCTCTAATAAAAAACATTGTCTCTCCAAACTAAACTAAACTAAAAGCCTAATGCCCCTTTGGGGACCCCTAGAAGCTGAAATCATTATTACACCCCTTAATATGAAACTGATGGACAAAAAGACAGTATACTGGTGATTCTGTTGCTTGTAGAGCTTTACTAGCCGCGGCACTACAAATGTCCTGAGGGTGGTGCTAGAAGAAAGGTTGTATGTTTAAAGTAAAAAGGATTATCCCCTTGGCATCGTAAATGTGCTCTGTAAATGTCATGACAATCTGCTCATTGGATTATTATCTATCTTCTCCAAAGCTGACATTTTGTCCTGAAGGTGTTGCTGAAGGAAAGCTCATGGAGTGTTCAAAAATAAATGGTTCATCCTCTGGGGATCATGAATATACTCAGTAAATTCATGTAAAGGCAAAACATTTTACTAAAACATATTAAGAAGTTAATATGATACATCACTCAATGGTTTCACTAGTGTACCTAAATATCAAATTGTATATTGTACCTTGAGTTCTGTCCAAACAGTTTACAGGAGTACTGTGATGAACTGATCCAGTATAGACACCATGGGTGCATTAATAGAACTGGATACAGTTTTAAGTGGTTGTCACAGTAATTCTAATCAAAGTTGCTCACTGATGCACACAGCAAAAAAGTTATTCAGGTTACTGTGTTTTTGGCTCATGGAGCCTTAAAATGAGAGTCTCCCTCTGGCTGAGCCAGCTGACTTCCTGCTGATTCCCTGCACACATGAATGCCATTAAAATAACTAACTGATATGGCTCTTCAAAACTTTTTTTACATTTTTATTGAACATTTTTATTTTGTTGTGTGTTGGTCGGTATGTCTTACTACAGCCACAGCTGTATAGTTAACACAGTAAACATTATACCTGCTAAATTATCAGCATGTTAACATGCTAGCATGGCTGTAGACTATGTGTTCTTCCTCAAATAAAAGTCATATTTGAGCATAATAACTGGACATGGCATGGTTGTTCTGACATGCATTATTATTCTGTACTTCTTCTGCCTTTTCTCCTCTGACCCTGTATTATCACTAAAGCTCACATATCTATCTTCCTTTTTGTTGATTTTATCCTGTTTTACAGTGTTGCAAAACATGTTTCAGTAACTTCAGGCTCATCTGATCAGAATTCCTGTAATCTTCTTTGAGAAAGCTCAATCAGTTTTCAACTTATGAAAAATACAATGCACATCTAAACATTAGACACACACACACACACACACACACACACACACACACGCACACACACACAGATCCAATATTTCACAAATCAAAGATTAGGCTGGTGTTTACTGGCGGTGTTTGCCATTCCCTCGCTGGATTTAAGTTGCCTTCACACCCAGAAGGCATTCATGGAAAATGATACAGCTTGTAATCCAGTGTCACTGTTTGCGAATTGATCTCATTGATATTGGCCACACTGTTTATGGTTCGTTCTCACGCAGTTGAATCAGAGCTGTATTAAGTTACTGCTAATGCTAACCCAACATTTCATACTGATGTTTTGCATTAAAAGCATTCACCTGGGGAAACATGGGTAGCATTTATTGTGAAGCGGTCACAGGAAATGTGATTGTTAAATGTTAGCACTGAGTGCAGTCCAACTCCTTTTACTGTGTCCTGCTGTTGTGTGGAAAGTACTCATGCCGTGTGCAGCATGAAATCAGGGACCTGTGCCACTAACACTGGTTTTCCTGGATAACCAATGTCACAAAGCTGGTTATTAACTAGTTCTGTTAACTCTGGGTTTTCCACCTATGAGTGTGTTGGTGTGAAGGTGGTTGGGTTGTTAATTACAAGCAACATCATCAGAACCATGAATGAAGTACTGAGTATGATATGAAATAAAACGGTGATACCTGCAGTGATATTCAACAAGGTGACATGTAAACAATATAATCACATAACTAGAATAGAAGTTGTAGAAACACATTAGCAAATTTAACTAATTAAATTTTTTTTAAACATTTTTTTAAAGAGGGTTCACTAAGTTTTAAAACTAATTAACAATTTGTTTGGTGGGAGTGGCAGGATCTGAAATGACAGGAATGTTAATATATGGAAGGCGAAAACAAGGGGGAGGCGAGGAAAATATAAGACTAAGAATTTGCAATCATGATGAGAATCAAACATTTGATCATTGAAGCCAACATTGTAAATTTCTGTAACATTACTGAACAAATTAAGAAGATGAGAGGTGTCTGCTAGTCATCCATGGGTGACCTGTGATATTTCTGTCGAGCTACTGGAATAAAATATCCATAGAATGACATTTCATATCTCCTGACCTCTGCACCTGGTTCTTTTACTGCTCATAGCTGGGTGTTGAAATGTCAAGAGGCTGGCCCAGTCAGCTGGTGATCAATATATAACATATCCCTGCTACATGGAAACTACAGTACAGACATAGTGATGAAGGGAGAAGGGGAGGAGGAAGAACTGGAGATTCAACTTCTGTCTCTCCTCTCTCCAAATGTTTGTGTCCACAATTACAGGTATTGAGAGTGGTCGTTAGATGTGAATGCTGGTGATGGGTGTGTGTGCATGTGGTGGGGTTGCAAAAAATCCAATAACACACCACCAAAAGAAGAGCACTGACTGCTGATGTGTTCCCTTTCTCCATTTTATTCTCCTGACTCCCAGTCAGGGGCTTCGCTCTTAGAAACACTGTGTGTGTGTGTTTGTGTGTGTGTGTGTGTGTGTGTGTGTGTGTGTAATAAAATGGATGTGGAGGCTGCTGAGGCAGGAGGTGTTGTGGCAGTGGGATATAAAGCACATGTCAGCTTCGCACAGAACATACTCACATCACAGCTACCAGTAGTAACACCTGTTCAAGCAATCTGACCTGAACCTGAACTTCATAGCTCATGGTTATCACAAGAGTAGTTGTGGATGGAGCGCAGAGAGCTTCGCATTTACTTACTACTCAACCAATGTCATGGGACACATTTACTCAGCGACTTGGGGCTGATGTGCTGTTATCACATGCGTGTGTACAAAAAACTCTTTTACTTCCTTTTTCAAAATGGAACACTACACACAATGGCCACAGTTTTATCATTATAGTCTGTCCCAGCCCTAATTCTAGTCTGAGTCCTTAACATTGATCTGCCGATACTGAGTCCCATCCGATACTTATATTTAAATTGCAGCAGAGTAAATAAGTTGATCATTTTATTGATATGGAAGAACACGACTCATGAAATTGTCATGATGTGATTTCTAGATAGTTTTACTAGAGAACATGTATCACTCTGTTGGACTTGTTGGATCAAACTGAAATCACTGCCTTAGTCATTCACTCACTACTCCCTATATAATAGACACTAAATACTTTACTCAATAGTGAGCACCAAAACAAGATTTCACACACTCACTAATCATTAGGGATGGGCGATATTTCCACTAGTTCCAGGTATTGATACATTTTTTTGGACTGCTCAGAATAGATTCAGTTACTATGGCTTACCACTATTACTTTGGCTTACTCTTTCAGTTGGATGTTTGAGCTTCATGGTGCAGAATGATGTATGTGCAGAGTTTGACACTAGAAGGCTGTTTACACAAGTTTCTCTGAGCTCACTGAAAATCTGATTTTAAGGGATGGGCCTACGAGCAGGATTTGTGACATCATAACTAGTTTGGAAGCTAATCCTGGTCCAATATTCAACTTGTAAGTATGTCAAAACCTGAATCCTCCAGTGAGTGGACTTTATAGTGAAGTAGGAGACATCTTGTGTCCAGCAGTTAAACTTTTGAAATGAACAATATTTGCATATTCATAGATTATGGATTTATTAATTAGGGAGAAGGAGTAGATGTCATTTTAAGAATTTTAAAGTGGTAAAATACTTTTTTTTGTGGAAAAACCATGTCAGACACACATAATTGTTCCAAGCAGAGTATTTTTTATATATCTTAATACACATCTGGTGGGGATCTTTAAATAAATCTTTTGTTAACAGTCAAGTGTTGTCTTCTCCTCTTTGTGCTCCCCTTGAGTCAGGCTGTGACAACAATCATGAGTTAAACAGTAGAAATGCTCTGTTCATTTTCATTTTGCCAGTTCCCACTGCGTTCCCCTGCTGTGCCACCAGACTGTCCCCACTCAACTCTGAATGTGGTCTTAAACTGTGTTCCGTTCCACAGTGTACATAAACAGTACTCCCTACTCCCTGCTCAAGTGATGTCAGATAAGGGCACTTCCTCCATTCGTAACACCCTGCAACATCACCAATGCAGACATCACTTCTTCAGTGTGTTACCCCAGTATCGTAAACACCTCGGATATCTGTTGCTGCTACTGTGGAAATTTTACACTACTGAGATAAAATATTGAATATATATTGAAAGAAAAACTTATACCATTACAAAATGTATTCTATTGAAATGTATGTAACTTGTGAAGAAATGTGCTTTGATGTACAGTGTCATTCCTAAAAAAGACTGCAGATTATTTACAGATTATTATGTAATATTAATATTATATCATCCTTGATAATTATAAATGGTGTATGAAATTAATGCCAGGTCTTGTGCACCCTGTTGTGGTCACCATTGTCAACCTTACACTTCTAAGGTAAAATGTGTAAAAATGCCGGAGCCTCAACTCCTTCTAACTGCTTTTAGCCTGGCATACTTCTTTCTTTTACTGGCATATATACTCTCTTTTCTTTCTTTCTAAACTACTTTGTAAGCTCCATTATTTGTTTTTTGGCGCTCCAGTGGGGCGCAATGACTGATGGGTAATCTTGCTTTCAGCTTCCAGCAAACTATGAACCGTACTGTTCATTTCTTCACTACACAGTTTACAGTTCCCTTTGAACTGAGCATTTTTTGCTCCCTACACTTACTTAACATGGCTGAATACTGTGCAGTCCACTTCACAGGGAACTACTAGGCAATCGGAACACACCCTTAGTTTAACATGTTAACACCAGGTACAGCTGAGGCTGATGGGAATGGTAGTAATTTTGCCACAGCTGTGCATCATGCTCACACAAACCCTTTTCACAACAGACATTTTGACTTGTCAAAGCAGGAAAAGCACAGGTGGAATTTTAACATTAATGATGGCTGCATTCCATTTAGCTGAGCCAGTTCCAGGGCTCTGGCATTGTGTTTGCTCACACTGACATGGCTTACCGGGGCAATTAATGGAATGGAACCATCGTTAAAGTTAGTATTTACACCTGTGCTTCCTCCCTACATGTTACACAGTGTGCTGTCTCTGTGTTATGGGTGTATAAACAGGTAGAGGTCTGTCTGCAATGAGGCGATGAGTAAAGTTTTAGTTCAGTAGTCAGGGCAGTCGTCTATGATCTGGGAGACTCCAGTTTGAGACCTGGTGTGGGGACCTCCTTCATAAGGTAGTTTATTCATGAACACTTATTGTAACACTTTAATTTTCTAAAATTAAAAGCCTAATAAAAACAAAAACAGGATTTTTTTTAAGCCTCTTTCCACTTTTATTCGAATACAAATAGTTTGCTGCCTCAACAAATATAGATACAAATACAAATACTGGGCTCTCTGCACATCCCTAGTGCACACTTGGTAGCTCTGTTTCAATTTATGGATACATTCACACAAACTTTATATTTGCTTACCATTTGTTGAAGTGTGTTGCACAATCGCCCCCCCATCTCCCATCAATGAGTTTGGTTGGCAAAACAGGGGTGTGACATTTTCCTCTCTTGTATGTTCTCACTTGCTTTCACGGCCACATGAACTTCATAATTATGATTCTTGTTTGTAGTATTAATTTTTGCCACAAATAACTTGTTATGGCCGAAGGGAAATGATTATGAAAATTTACTTAATCCTTGTTTAAAATATATTTGGGTTTAAGAAGCTGTAACTGCTTTATCTGGCATGAAAATGTGTTGGTTGTATTCTAAGTAAATAATAAGCCTAGTGGGAGGGGCTGCTGGTTTAAAAGGGACTGCTTTGGTCCTGGTTGGAGTCAGTCTTGACTTGATTGGAGAGAAAGCAGCATCTACTGAACCTCCAGATTGCATATTGGAGTGTATTTTTTTTTGGAGTTTTTTCATCTTTTTGCACTTTTTTTGTAGATATTCACAGTATTTTGCACTTTGGGGAGGCCAGCAAAATAAATCACACCATCATAATATTTTCCGACTACGCCTGTGTTTTTCCAATTTTTGAGGAGTTTTGAATAGAGCCCTGTGACACACGTCAGATTCACAGTCTATATCAGCACACCATGGCTTTCCCATCGTCACATGGAAATAATACAAGCAAAACACGCACACACACACTCACAAATAAGAACACTATCTACTTTCCCCCATCCCCTGCTCTTCTTGTTCTCTTGTCACTTCTCTCCCTCATGTAGCTGGCTTTCCATCCAATTAGTTTTATGCAAATTCTGATGTGCACAAAACATCTGACTCAATGAAAATGTCACTTTTACATCTAAAAAAAAAAACAGATTAAATTTGCAATGTTTTTAGACTTGCTTGAGGCTGACATTTTCCCAGAAATACTAATGAGATTACATCTGTTGATTAAACGCAGGCTTCACATGAGTGCTGCACAACAGCTAACAACACGTCTATAAGTTATCTATACACCATGATCTCCAGAAAAGCACAGAATTTTAACCTGTACAGCGATAATGACAAACTCCATACTGATCAATTACACCCTGTTTCACACTTTATTTGTGTATTATTTCAAAAGTTCTCTAAAATGTGCAGCCTCTCGGATGGAAACAGCTACTCTTCTTGTCTCTGTGGCTCCATTTTGTCCCTTAAATTGTTCCTTATTTTGGAAGGGTATTATTAGCATATTATCTTTTACTCGAGGCGGGTCATTTCAGCTGTGTCTGACATGCTGTCAGGGCCCTATCATGCTGATGATGGAGTCTGTCAGTCATCCTCTCAACAAAATTAGACGCTCCAGTTTGGGTATTATGTTTTGTGTGTGTGTCCGAGTGTGCAGGTGCGTGTGTGTGTGTGTGTCAAGGTGTATTACAGGCCAGTGCTCAGTTCAATTTCAGTGAAATCAAGGCAGAAGGTGGATTTCCTCTATGTTGGAAATGAGAGTTCTGTTATTGGCAAATAGATTGAACTTTATTTCCACTTTGTCTGATCAGGATTGATCAAATTGACCCCCCGCTGTGGTGTGTTTGAGTGACACTGAACAGTGTGGAAGTCAGTGGAAAGTCAGACCAAGCGTTATGCTGTATTGTCAGGTGGGAGTCACTTCTGCCTGGAGACGAAGCTCAATTCTTCAAGGTGCTGAAAACAAAACTGCACAAACCTCCTTATCATATGCATATGGTCATACAAACAGATAAAAACACTGATAATATATCAAAATCCATATACCACTCCACTGCTTAATAGCCCAACACAGTTTTTCGGTGTAGAGCACAACACACACTGAAAGCAGACTACTTAACAGTAGAGCTGAAACGATTAGCTGATTCATCGATTAGTTGCCAACTGCTAAATTAACCACCATTTGGAGTCATTCTTTAAGAAAAAACAAATGATTCCAGCTTTTCATGTGAATATTTTCTGGTTTCTATGACAGTAAGCTGGATATCTTTGGGTTGTGGACTGTTGATTGGGATAAAAGGACATCTTGGGCTTTGAGATAAATGATCAACATTATTCACCATTTTCTGACATTTTATGGACCAAACACTAATCGATTAATCAAGTAATAATCGACAGATTAATCATTAATGAAAATAATTGTTAGTTGCAGCCCTACTCAACAGTATCAGCCTCTCAGAGAAGAAGTAATGTGGCAAGCTGTATCAAAGCTTCAGTAAACTCGCCAAGAATCACATGACCACCACCACAAGCCAAGCCTTGTTGTGTAAAGCTTCTCAGTTTAAAACAATATTTCATTGCAGAGCTACAGTCTCTGTTTGAAAGTGTCAATGTTTTGTTTTTATTAAACTTTTCCAGTGCACAAATTATACAAAAAACCCAGAATGGAAAGAAGTAACTAAATACATTACAATACATTACATAGTGTCAGTGTTTTCTTATAATCTTCATTAAATGAAATGTTAACAAGGACATGCCTGATACCACTTATTGCCACATATTTTAACTCACTGTTCACCATGAGGTTTTGCATTTATTACTTCCATACCAATGTAATACCACAGGTTGCCCAGATGTCATTATATTATCTATATCAAATGCGTAGAAATAAATATTTTTAGCACAATCACCTCACACTTGTTCAGTGCTCTGAAACCTTTGTTTTCCCCATCACCACTGCTAGGTACTGTTACATAGAAGTTTTAAATATTAATACAGTGTTCTTTGTTTGAGCAAGTATCCTTGCTCAAACAGAAATCATTGGATGGGTAAACAATGTCTGAAACCGCCTCCCTCCACACTTTTCTGATGTCAAAATTGGGGGACTGTGTCCAATAATCTCTGTAACATTCCATGACTGACAGTCCAACATTCACACACACTTCATGCTGAGATTTGCCAGTTGTGTGGAGGTGAGAAACTAAGCTGCGTTTAAACTTCTCTCTCTAGCTCCCTTTTTTCAGTTTTTACTCAACCATTTCTGTCACTTTTCATGTGAACAAATGACTGCAACATTAGGAATACCTTCCAGGAGAAACTGTCTGAAAATGTGTGCCATTATCCCTGTATTTAAACAATCATGGCATCTCTCCCTGTCTATCTAACAACTATTACACTTAAGCCTTCTGATGCGGTTGGACAACACACCGTATGAACTAGTTCTTTTCTAGCACAACCCAGCCCTTATTCTTGTTTATTAGTAACCACAATGAAATATGAACCACATAAAGTCAAGTTTTGGTGTCTGTTTAGTTTCACTGATATGCTAGTAGTATTCAGATCCTTTACTACAGTAAAAGTACCAATACAGCAATATAAAAATACTTCATTACAAGTAAAAGTCCTGCATGAAAAATCCTACTACAGTAAAAGTACATAAGTATTATGAGCTTGATGTAGTTAAAGTATTGCAGTAAAAGTACATAAGTATTATGAGCTTGATGTAGTTAAAGTATTGCAGTAAAAGTACATAAGTATTATGAGCTTGATGTAGTTAAAGTATTGCAGTAAAAGTACATAAGTATTATGAGCTTGATGTAGTTAAAGTATTGCAGTAAAAGTACATAAGTATTATGAGCTTGATGTAGTTAAAGTATTGCAGTAAAAGTACATAAGTATTATGAGCTTGATGTAGTTAAAGTATTGCAGTAAAAGTACATAAGTATTATGAGCTTGATGTAGTTAAAGTATTGCAGTAAAAGTACATAAGTATTATGAGCTTGATGTAGTTAAAGTATTGCAGTAAAAGTACATAAGTATTATGAGCTTGATGTAGTTAAAGTATTGCAGTAAAAGTACATAAGTATTATGAGCTTGATGTAGTTAAAGTATTGCAGTAAAAGTAGTGGTTTGGTCCCTCTGACTGATATATTATTATATATGACATCATTAGATTATTAATAGTGAAGCATCAGTGTTAGAGCAGCATGTTACTGTTGTAGCTGCTGGAGGTGGAGCTAGTTTACACTACTTTATATACAGTTAGCTAGTTTAGTCAAGTGGTTCCCAACCTAGGGGTCGGGCCCCTCCAAAGGGTCAGCAGATAAATCTGAGGGGTTGTGAGATGATTAATGGGAGAGGAAAGAAGAAAAAACAAAGTTCTGATACACAAATCTGTTTTCGGTTTTTGGACTTTTTCTCTAATCTTTGATTTTTGCTGAAATATTGGATCGTTTGAATATTTATTGAAATGAAAGCATGTGAGAAGTTTAAAGGGAAAAATCACTATTTGGTGGAGCTGTTAACAACTCATAGACATGTGAAATGTGACCCCGACTACACACTGCTTTTTGTAAGACGTCAAAAGCCAAAAAGGTTGGAAACCACTGGTTTCATCTTTAACAATGTGTTGTATTTTAAAAGCTTGTTATATTATCCATTGTGTCAAATCTTCATCTGAAAAGTAACTAAAGCTGTCAAATAAATGCAGTGGAGTAGAAAGTACAATATTTGGAGTGGAAGTATAAAGTAGCATAAAATGGAAATACACAAGTAAAGTACAAGTACCTCAAAATTGTACTTGTAAATGTTACTTTCCACCACCAAGCCCTCTCTCTCCCCTTTTTTCTCTCTTTTTCTGTCTCTAAGTCATTTTCTAACAACTGTCAGGATGGTTTGTTTGTGTGTGTAAATAGCAGTAGATTGTGTCTGAACCAAAGAATATAATGATTCGTGAATGGATGTGAACCCGCAAAAAGATAAACATCTTGTAATGTGTGACCAAGTGCCATAACTTTAAACTTCTATTAGTGTGCATACTGTTCCTGTGAACAGTACTTAGGCACTTAGGTACACTAAGGTTTCTGAAAAATCATTGTCAAATGAGGCTGCCTTTAGCTACATCACATCTCTGAACTATGGAGTCACCAAGGCGGAAATGACAAACCATTCCTTAAATGACATCCTATTCATTCTAATATTCTACTGGTGATGCTGTATTTTATGAGTCTGTACATTTTTCTAGGAAGTTGTCTGGAAAAAACTATGTAATATATCTCTAGGTGTTTTGGTAAAATACAGGGAGTGTTCAGCTATGGCATTATATTTTTGTCTAAATCCTGAGTGTGCATTGGGACACCAATATAACTCCATATATCCAGAAATCAACAACCTTATGAAAACTTATGGACTAACTACAATAACAGCCTCAAGAATTTGTCTCAATTTTCCCTATAATTATTTTTTCCAGGAGACCTTCAAGAAATGATTAGGAAATGAGAGACCCAACAGCATCACACCTGTGTCAGATGTGCCACTGTTCTACCTGGTGAGCTGGATACTAAAGATATGTTTTTATTGACTTCATTGAAAACTGAGGGATGGCTGGCGTGTCAGAGAGTGAGAAAAACAGAGATGCAGGGGGTAGGGAGACAGAGAGAGAGACAGCGGAAATCTAGATGATGAAATTGCTCTTGATCAATGGGCCGTCCATCCCTCGGTCCGAGAGCACACGTCTCCATTGATTAAACCTGCAGAGTCGTGTCGCTGCCTCTCTGATACGAGTTTTAATAAGAGTCATGACAAATGCTTGACACCTGCATGCTTTTAAAGCAGCGTACAGTCAAGCCTCCATGCAGGCGCACATCAATAAGACAGCACTACAGAGTGTGTCTCATTTTCCATTCTGTTTAGAAGGGCAGAGATCAACAATAAGTACATCAGGACAGCTGCAAAGGTTAAATTCCATATGTAGTCTTATTGTTAAAGTTAAAAGCTGTGGTTAAACCTTTGTTGTCATGCATTGGATTAGTGGAACATTATTTCAAGACCAACAGAATATACAGGTAAAAGGAGAATGTAATCTTATGTTTTTATCACAGATCTGTAATCTCACACGTTTACATCCACACTAATAATCTCATCATGATGCAATTAAGGCAGTAATGTGAGAAAGGTGGAGCACATGAACGCACCATACTCTGAATATGTGTGTGTGTTGTATTATTGAGGGTTATAGAGAGAGCCTATAGAAACTCCAATCAACTGTCAGAGGTTTCGACTACTTTCAGCAGCTGACATGGCAACCCAACCGTTTGACAAAACATGATGCAAGATGTTTAACTGGTGAGACTCTTACACTTTTTCGTCATTTTCAAACACACCCAGAGATGCAAGCAAACTTGCTGAGCCTCTAGTGGTGCTACTGGTCAATTAGAGACCCTCCCTCCCTCTTTTGTCTTCCATCAATATTAAAGTCTGTGTAGAGGTGTTGGTGAAAAAAATAGTATAAAGCCTTTTGTGGCCACAGAGGGAGAATCAACATGGGTTGGGGCTGAAGACTACATGTTTGAAAATGAAAGTGAGGTTAACAGACCTCTGTAGCCTGCTCCTCATCTCTGCTGGAGACTAGCAGCTCCAATCCACATTAGCTGCTACTAACATAACACAACTGAATCTCTGACAATCTGCCTGTGGTTAAGTTGCATTGTGGGTTATGTAGGAACCGGGTTTTGAATGTGTGGAGTAAAAACAATGCCATTTTTAGTTCTGCTGCATCGAATTTGATCCTTTTTAAGAAAATAACTGGCCATTGTCTAATAATCTTATACTGTAGGGGTGGAATGCTAATTCAGGTCACTGGGAGGTCCTCTTACTAGCTAGACTTTTCAACCGCATCTTGCATTTATCATTAGTGAATGGATCAGCCCAGCATCCCTCAGAATTACTAATCAAAGTAATGCATTGTACTTATTTTTAGACCCCATTAGATTAGTATATGCATGTAAATGTAGTCACTGTTGCTATCACATTATTTCTCATTTCATACATGTCTGGTTATGTGATGATGGGCCCTGACTGATGCTTTAAAGGCCACACATCCTTTTTACAGCCTTCTATACTCACAAACTAGGTTGTACAACCAACCATGTCCAAAGGCAGTTTATACCTTTCAAATTGGTCATGATTGAGGACAAGGCAAAAAAAGCTGTTACAGAGAGGGGTGAAATGCAGTAAATTGTGCAAATGTGATTACGGGGCACACTTTCGGACACTCTGTCCTGGAAGGCCTTCATGGTGTTGCACTTGATTCTATGCACGAAAAGAGATGAAAGTAGTTTGCGAAGAATGAAAAGAGAGAGACTGAGAGAGGAGTTCAAGCCCTGCATACTTTTTCACCTCTGCACACCTGGCCAATGATTGCATCAAGTGTGTGTGATTGTCAAATTGTTGGTTCCTCTGCCAAAGGAAAGAGATTTAAGATGCTATTAGGTGATCTGACAAGTACTTTATTTGGAGCATACTGAGGCCTTTAGGGGGCCCCTAACCCCTGGGACCAGTTGGCCTTTCCTTTCAATTGACTTTGGCTCCACTCTTTTAAAGTATGTTTGTTACATGTCTACTGCATGCTAAGTATGTTTTGTTTATTCATTAAACTATCTTAAACAATTCTACTGTAAAATGTGGACAATCAATAAATCTCTATGGAAGGGTGAATAGAAGGTTTGCCCCACTACAGCATTTGCTAAGTTCAGTATCTTTTTGGACCATTTATATATCAGGACCATATATTTGGTGTTACATGCATAAAAACATATTTTTCACATATCATATATTTTTTTAGGAACAGGGTTGGAAACATCAATATCTTGTGGCCTTCAAATGAAACATTCTGACAAGGAAAAATTTCTCTTTGGTTAAACTGCTCATAATTCATGTCCACACTAAGGCCTTATGATTTGTGATGAGAGGTCACAAACCGCTTAATAACACAATTTAAGGGGTCACAAGCCAGAAAGGTTGGAATCCATTGCCCTTGAATTTGTGAACTTCAGTACCCAGAAATTTGGAATTTGGTGTCAAATGCTCAATACCACAGTAACATGGCTACCTGCAGCTGTCCAGGTGAGAAGAATGTGTACACTGATATTCAGGAGACACCTGTATTTTTAGTAAGTAAGTGGGATGGTATGACCTTCTCTGCTGCTGCCCCGCTTAGTGATTAAGACTGATAAAGCAGATGTGTTTTTACATTAAAAAAAGAATCTCACCCCAGAGCAGCTGGGAGTTTCATTATTAGAAAAGGAAAAGACTAGATCACAAAACTATATGTAAAGGTGACCTTTAGAATGCTAATTACTGGTGTGAGCAAAACCAGAGCAGGTGCAGCTTCCTATGCTTTTATACCTGTTTTATATACTCCATTTATGAAAACTGTTGAGGCTCAGTGACACACTACTGCAGACTGATTCCTCACATAGACTGAGGATGGGAGAAGAAACGTTGAGACTGTCCTCCCATGAAAAACCACACAACAGGTAGTAATGTCAGTCGCCCAAAAACAACATATAGTTACGTTTGAGGGACAGATGCCATCAAGCAGCCATAGTAATTATAACCCAGAGCAGTGGCACCATTCAGATGGCGTATACAGTATATATGTCTACATATGTCCTCATTTGGAGAAAGACAGATGGATGGATGCATTAACCCAACAGGAGACCGCTGTTCATTGATTAACTTTAAGGTAGTAGTAACTTTAAGCCACAAGGTTTTCTAACCTTTTTCTAACCAAGTGATCATTTGAACCCAAACCATGATCTTTCCCTACTCCTAACCAAGTGGTTTTTGTGCCTAAACCTAACCAGACTTTAACCACAGCACTGTCACATCATAAAACATCATTATTTTTTAACAGTGATTTGTAACAGTTTTGGAAATCACAGACAAATCAGGGTTTTCCTGGCCCACAATCAGGTGGCGGAGGTTCCTCATAGTTTTAAAACTGTTTGTGCGTGCCAGTCTTCCAACACTGATAGTTGGTCGTTGACACCTGTGTTTGTCAGTTTTTCTTTAATCTGCTTAAACATTTCAAGGAGCATAGTTTCAATTTGGCTACATAACCTCCAAGTGATGTAGCTACCACTAGTGCTGCATTTAGCCTTAATGGTTTACATTGTTTACAACTCCACAATCAAACTTTTGATTTAAACAGCAAATACAGGTGATGGTGGATTTGAAATGATCTCCAAAAGATGTTCAGCTCATTTGAAAAGATGATGCCACTGTAGGCCTCACTCTTGAAACTATAAAAGCTTAACCATTGCCAAAATAACATCTGTTGGGTCTGGGGGTAATACAACTGTTGTTCTCACTATATGTTTGAGATTACATTAAATGGTATGATAAATAACATCATGCAGGGCTCCAGACTAACTTTTTTCATCACTGTCCCAAAGTGAATGTAAACCGTCTCAAAATCAAACTGTTGTTTCTTTCCCGACAAATCACTAAATCTGACCCTATTGATGTTTGAGTGTTTTCTTTGATGATTTCATTTAAAGATAAGAGATGCTGCTTTCAGTAGGCCTGAATTATAAATGTTTCCATGGTGAACTGTGCCTTTGCAATACAGTTTCATATTTATGTAGCCTACTATGTCTGATAACCTATGCAGTCTGGAAAGATTGCAGCATGCTGACTGCACCGATTTCTCCAGCAATCTCTCTTGTATAATTGTAGAAATAATTGTTATTAGTGTCTGTATATTTCTTAGTATCCACGTTGTTAGTTTGCTTAATTGTGAGACAATAATTTGTGCCTGATGAAAAATGAAGCAGAGCAGCAGCGGACCGCAGCAGACCACAGCTCTGCAGCTCTGCTTCTGCTATGTTCACATTTCAGAAAATGTTAATATAATATATATGTTAATATAATGTTAATATAAAATAATATTTTCCTCATTAATGATGTAATATTTCACCACCCGCGACCCATCTGCTATTGATCAGAATGTAAATTTTCATGACCTGAAGTGTTTAAGGCTTAGATTATAACAAAAAAAGACCATAATAATATATTGAAATCATCTAAATGCTTTAGCTAATATACTCAAAAAGCAGGGCAGTGCTGTGTTTTCTTTCACCAGCACAACATATTTGCGAGGTCCTGCCCGCAAACTGTTTGAGAATGAGAGGATAGATGGATGGGTACCATGGGAACATTTCAGGTCTCACGCTGAGTAGTCAGTGACTGTAACTAGAGTAACAGCATGAGAAGACGCACTCCATTGTAGTCAGTGCTTGGTTCAGTTTGTCATTTGCTAAGTGATAAATAATAAATGATAAATAATAAATAAAAAATAATAAATCAAAAAATTATATATAACATCCCTTTCATCCTGGAGGTGTCCCGGGGAAGATGTCCGAACACATTTTCTACCGTTCCTGGGATGACGGGACGCTGTTAGTCTCTAGCCCTCAGGCAGATATGGCTGAATATGAACATAGCTGCTTGAACAGTAGAGGGGTGCAAACAGTGACAGTCCTCTTTACATAGGCCTACTTCTGTTTTCCCCCTTTAAAATCTTCATAGAGTAACTTAGAGACTACACAGTGCTAGGATAATTCCGAGAGCATTTCTAAATAGTTTGATGCAATTTCCCTGCGTGTAGTGCTATAGAATCACAATCATTTATAATTAGAACAGCTGTTTAGTCAATTACATTTCTATCAAACCATGGAGTGCTATAACTTGTTGATATTTTGACTCTTCTACATCATAACTACAGGGCACTACAGGACTAGATAAAATATGGCAATGTGACTGTTCATACAAAAGCTGTTTGCAGGCTAAAGGATAGCAATAGGAGGAGAAGGGAGTGGCATTTTTTAGGGAACACATGTTTTAAGTAAATGCAGGAAGGAGAGCAGAAGATGACTGTAGGAAGAGGGGGGACAGGGGTAGACACCCACATGAGTAAAGGCAAATAAGTATCTCACTATTCACAGGATTAAACAGTTCAGCAGCAGTGAGTTCTGCACCAAGCCTTTGATTCACCATAAAATCCAACCACGACCATTAGAAAAGAAAGAATCACATTACAAATACATACCATGCTTTAACAGCAAGATAAACTGTAATTCTTTCACTCGCCACTTCAAAGCTCGCTTGAAGAGAAACAAGGCACGGCAGTTCTTCCTCTGGACAAACTTTTCAATGACTCTAGCGTTAAAAACCTGCAGCTGCCATTTGTATGTGCAGTCACTATGGGAAACGTTAGCTACGTTTGCTTGGTTGAGCAAGCCCAACTTTACTGCACTGTCTAGAAGACTCCCACTGCTTTCATGTTTGGTAATCCTTTTGGAAAGATGCTTGAGATCCTTAAAACCTGCTCTTGACCAGGTGCCGTCTACTCAGAAAACACACACGGGAAGCAAAAAAGTGCCTCCTTTGACAAGCTAGCAGTTAGCCATTTTTTCTAGGAGAACCATTCCACATTAAATCTGCAATTATTTTTGCCTGCAGTTTGGTTTATAACAATGTCCTGCGGCTGGTGGGCACGGAGGTGTTTAAAAAACAGAGTTTCAGATTTTAGTTCTAAAACATAATCCACTTGGTTCATGATGGCAGCTACTTTCCAGGAGAAATACAACTTCTGCTAGCTGCTAACTACAAGTGAAGGACAACAAGTTACTCAGCAAAAATATCCAATCAAACAGGCCATCAGGCCCATTTGGCATCAAGTTTATGCCACCTGCTTTTATTGCCAAAGGCTTTGGGCATGCGTAGTTTTCCCGTACCATCATTTGATGTTGTGAGAGTGAGGCTATCCCCACATAGTGGCTCCTGGAGTCAAACGCAGTTAAAAACACCCTTTTAAAACTACTGTATCAAGCCACTGACCTCAAATTTAGAATAATAATAAATAACAGCAGCAAGCAAGTATTTTATGTTATTCATCAATATGGAATAATAAGTAGTTCATTTCTAAATTACTGAGTGCCACTGAAACCACTTTTTTCTGCACCCAGTAGGTGCCCCAAATGACCCGTCGCCTCTGATGATACTAATTGTATTTGTCTGCTGGTGGACACAAACATGATTTCAAATTAAGGCTAATGTTGCTCTGTAGGCAACTGTTTGCTAACTTGATTGCCATATCATCCTTATAAAGTGATAATATACAGAGGTGGAACAAAGTCATTGTTTTTCTAGTCACATGTAAGTCTCAAATCTTGGCTATGAAATTCCAAGGTACTCTAAGTGTCAAGCCAAGACCAGTATATTATTCAAAGTCCTAAACAGTGGTTTTGAGTTTTAAACGAAACACTTCCTGTGCAGTCAGACTGTGATTGTGATGTCAGGAAAACTGCACCATTGCACAGTTTTTATAACATAAGTTTCAATATTTTTTGCTAATGTCAAGTTATTCCAAGTCAAAAGTCAAAAAAGTCCCAGTGAAGTTGTGAGTCAGTGGTGTTTAAGCTAAAGTCTCGATGCAGTTTTTATCAAGGTGAATTCTAAAATAAGTCTCAAAGTGACTCAAGTCCAAGTCATGTGACAATAGTCCTCACCTCTGATAATATGTCAGATTGTGTTTTCAGCTTGTTCTGCTGATCTCAAGTGGCCAAAAAAAGTCATGCAGCTTTAATGTATCTGTGGTGCTGTATGTCTCACTGCACATACAGTATATTTATAAAGAGCAATATAAAAACACTGATAAATAATTAAGCATGTACTGTATGTGTATCACACATGTATTATATTGTGTTGGCAGGCATTAGGGACATTTCCTACAGTATAAAGGGATTCTCTGGTGTAATTGTGTCTCTGCTAATCTCCTCTCCAACTACATTATATCCTGAAGTCTGCTGGGGGGAGAGAGTTGAAGCAGCCTGAAAAAGATCAGAGATTAGCTTGGCTTAAGCCATGTTTCATTAGACAACAACAAGAATTCAATACTTAAAGTTTAGACCATAAAACCGAAACATTCTCCTCTGAAAAATAAAAGTAATATTTATCCTCCTCCTCATCATCATTATCATCAACATCATCAATATGCTATTAGAATAAAGAATCCTTTAAGAAGTTGTCTTATTAAATGATGTCACCACTCAGCCTGTTTCAGCCATAACATATGGAAAAATTCAAACCTTCCTTTTGTCTTTGCTCTCCAAATGTTTAACATTCTGTTACTGTGGTACTTCTTTCTCAACACTCTGACTGGATTCTTTTATACTCAGGGGATAACATTAACAAATGCAGGGAGAAAGTGCAAGGAAGTACAGTGTATAAAGATGCCTTGGGCTGTCAGGAGGAACAGAAGAAGACAGTGAAATGCAAGTTGTGAACAAAAGGCTCCATGTTGAACCTTTTTTTTAATGGTATGAGGGTAAATGTCTAAGGCCCCGTTGCACCCCAAAAATCTGAACATTTGGCGGAGAATGAGCAGCATACTGATGAATTTATTTTATGCACTGTGTAAAAGTTTTCTCTAAGGGTAGTGTTAGTGGAAAGTGTCATTATATGTTCAAAATGTAAAGGGTTCACCCTCTGGAGAGTGTGGATGTGCTCTAATAAGTCCCTAGATGACAAAATGCATTGTTTGTCACTAGCTTTAAAACAATCCATATGAACATTTTGTGATCTGATGCCTATCTGCAGGATGACATTGCGTTACGCTTACGAGAGCCTTCCAAAGGACATTACATTTTCTGATCCTCTATGGTTCATGTTTGGTTACGTTTAGGCAACTAAAACTACTTGGTTAAGGTAAGGAAAAGATCATTATTATTGTTTAAAGAACTAGGTGTAATATTATGTTAATGGAAAGATTGTGATCGTGTTTAAAAGGAACTAATGTTGACTACTGGTAGGAGACAGCATGTGGACAGTGGAGTCCAGTGTCAAAATCGAACACGTCATGCACCCAACCATCCGACCCAACCAAATAAATGGATGCACAGTTTTCTGCCATTTGTTTGTCAGTTGTTTTCTGACTTAGCTGCCATGTTAATGAATGAGCAGTGTCTACGATTTGGTTTCACAAATCATTGTTCCTTTAACGGTCCCGCTAGCCGGTTAAATAAACATAGAGAAACCAAAGACTGCATGATCACTTTTTCTTCCACTTTTGTTTATTGGCTCTCATTGGTTTTCTCTCGCACTGCGTCAGAGGACGTTTGCATAAAGTTGAGCCTTTCTCAACTTTACTCTGTAGTGTAGCTTGGCGCTGAATCTCTATAGCTCAACTGGGGGCACTGGGCTGCAAAGCACATGTAACAGATGGATCTGCTGCCAGCAGGTACAAAAATCTCCACTCAGGTATCTTAGTCTATCTCAGTCAGTGATGGAGGGATCTGC
Source organism: Thunnus maccoyii (assembly GCF_910596095.1). NCBI lineage: Eukaryota > Metazoa > Chordata > Actinopteri > Scombriformes > Scombridae > Thunnus > Thunnus maccoyii. The sequence continues at coordinate 2,566,299 of NC_056540.1, read as the reverse complement.
AGGCCTGTATCACCTTCACTGTCCACTGAGAAAGACGTGAACATTCATCTTAGGTTTGCAGAAAGTGCCTGGTTCACTCTTTTTGGGGCAACTTCCCATCTAGACAATTTGAGTTAGGAGTGGAACATTTTGACAGAGTCCATCAGACACCACTATTACACATCATTACTGATGGAGCCAAGGTAAATTCTTCTGAGATATCAGACAATCTGGTTGGAAGCTGAATTACAGGTGGACAGTCAGTATTCTAATATTATGGTTATGTACTGTATATGGTATATATAGTTAAAAGCTCTGATAAAGTTAGTAAGTGGACATTGAATTCATCAAAAATGAATGTCCATGCTTGAATCCAGATTTATTAGAACCTGGTGTTTGATAAGAAAATTTATTTATAATTTAATGTATTGATTTTCAAGAGAAATCTCAAACTCTCTGTGCCTCTGTCTACACATGCTTCACTGAACATGTATAAAGTTTGCAAAATGGCAGCGTAGAGCTTAATAAAAGCCAGCAGATGTACGGATTATTGTAATCACTGATTGCAAACAAGTTCATGCAAGTAGGAAGGCTATCTACCATGATAAAGCATTACCTGCTTTCTTCGGGGGAGTCCTGACCGCCAGGCCCCTGATCTAAACAATACCCAACTCTGTATGTATCAAGGTGTGCATTAGCGCACTCCAGGTACCTCTATCAGATAATAAGCTTGTTGAACATGACAATATTGACCATCCAAACCTCACAGTGTAATGACATAACAGTAACATTTGACATTTGTGTGTGAGCAGAGTTCTCTAGAAGAAGTAAATTCCCACACTGAAAGCAAATGCCAAGAACATCCACTTCTTTCTTCTGATAACCAGCTCTGAGCCAAAGCACTGCACTGTGAAATGTCAAAAATAAACAGGAATCACCTGAGAAAAATCGATGGCTTTGTCTTTTCAGAGCAATGGTCTCATCCTGTGTGGTGTCCCATTTGCTACAGCTGCTTTATAATGGATGACTATTAATTTGATTTGTAAATAAATGAGCTTGAAATACTATTGGATTCCCTGAATGATTGATCTTGTGAAATGCTCTCGGATTCTGTGAAAGATTGATCTCGCCTGGCTGGCACAATGGAAATAATTGAATTGAAACAAAAGCACACACACACACTGGGAGGCAGGGAGTGCGGTAGGGTGAGACGCTGGTGATTTAAACAGCTCCTGGTGCTGGGAGTATTTATTAGCCTCCTACTAAAATATGCTGACATTCAGCTTACTGTGGGGTGGCAGGTGTGTGTGTGATTGTGTGTGTGTACATGTGTTTGTTAAGTAATGTGCATGTGTTCACACGCAAGACTGGATGCTTTGTTATGTGCCTCTGCGGCAATGTGTGCATGTTTGTTATTAGGGGGGTCCTGGTGTCACTTGGACTGCACCGTGTAAATCTGTTTCACATGCACTTCTCATTTTAGCCACTTGGGGGCACTTAAACACCAGAAACATGAAGCTTTGCTAACACTCAGCATGCAACAACTACCTATGGAGAATCAGTCCACATATTCACACTTGTAGGCACATACACACAGATACACTAGACACTGGGAAGGACACATTTTTCATTGTGTTTGTGTGTGAACAGCAGTGTTAATGTGCAATAAAGCAGCCAGGAACAAAGGAAGTGCAGCTGAATGAGAAAAACCAAGAAAGATTAACATCCTCGAGTGAAAGAAATCAGGTTGTTACGATGTTGTGTGTACTTTGTGAGTGTGAGTGTGCGTGTGTCCAGAAGTCACAAGTACCAAACACACACACACATATTGCCTGCTGAATGATTTTCCAGGAGAATTCACATGACCTCTGCCTGTTAGCTGTCACTCAATATACAGCAGGCGAGAGCTGCATAACTTACACACATGCACACACACTTCCTGGCATCTATCCAAAGGTGATAGTGCGTAAGCATTGATTGATCACCACAGCAACCAAAAGTACAAGATTTGTTTTGGTGCCTGTGTTGCGGTGGGAGTGAAATTACTTCGCATTATGAGGGAATGCTAGTGCATACTGGTTGCTGCTCCTCTTTTCTAAATAGACAATTGACTCTGAACTTCACTGCTCATGTGATTATCATGGCCTTCCTGCATTTTGCTCAAACTTTTCATGTTTTTCGGTTTTCTGTCTGCGTGTTTTGATCAATCCTGAGTTGGAATACATTCTATTGAACTGATGGACTTAAGATTAACTTAAGTAACGTACTGCCTATCTTCTCTACTGGGATTTACAGATTTTGGAACACTCAACAAAAAGTGCTTCCTACCTCCTCTACTGGGATTTGTAGATTTTTGGATTATTCAATGTAAAGTGCTTCCAACCTTCTCTACTGGGATTTGTGGATTTTTGGATTATTCAACATGAAGTGCTTCCTACCTGCCCTACTGGGATCCCTTTTCTCCAGAGGGCAGTGGCTGTCTCTTCCTCCAGCCTGTTGGTTCTGGTGTGCCACAAAGCCCCGTCCGGCTCCCCTGCATTCAGTGTGGAAATCACCCAGAGCTGCGCTGTCACTGATGGACTAGTTACTGGGGTTTTTCTTCAACCAGAGCTCCCCTCACATTTGCTGTAATGATCTCCACTGTGTCACTGTGACTGTGGATGTTACCAATGCTGCCATTCTGCCCAAATGATGGAGTATGTACAGAGTTTACGCAGCTTCCTAATTACAACCAACAAGGGGTGTTCAACCTGCTGCCAAGAGTTTGGGATTTTAAGAAAAAGATCTTGCTACAACCATAGAGACTCGCGTGGTGGTTAGAGGCCCACGCTATGGTTTCAGTGTGGAATATGGAAGCAAAATAAACTTGGGTGTCATAGTGGAAACATCGCGAGACTACCCTATACCAAGAGTGTACTGTGGAGTTTGCAGAGACTTCCATCCTCAGCTCTGTCTGCTTAATGAGGCCTGTCCTCCTGGTAATAGTTACATGGAAAAAGCCTACAGCTCTGGCCATAGTGGCCGTATCTTTCTTCTATTGAATGCCTTGCTCTAAAATGTAAGCCTCCACACGTAACCTAACTCCACTCTATGTCAACCAACATTGTCATTGTTAGTGATATGAACATATTGACAACCTCACCTGTCATTTTGCAGTGGAGTTCCTGAGTCTGATTGAGTGTTTTGGCCTGAACCAGCATGTTGATGTCCCTTCTTACACCAGGGGGCACACTTGACCTGGTCATCACTGACTCCACCCCCATCAATAGCGAAGATTACGACATTGTAACCCTAGTGCTATAAGCACAGGCAGAGCCCTCTACTGGACATTATGACTATATGGGTAATACTCTGCTACAATCATATGCAAGCAATCGCCCGCTGAAATTTGCATGTTTGTAACCGGCCAATCAGGATGCGCCCACTGATTATGTGTGTTTTGCATAGTATTTAGGGTAGCGCTTCGCTGCCACTCTCATCTAGAAACCACTTCAGCATACGGCGTAAGAGCAGCAGTGTCCATAGGTAGAGGGCCCTGCCTGTACTCATAGAACTAGGGTTACAATATTGAAACCTTAGTTTTATCTCACAAAAGCTCCGCTCTTTACTGGACTCTATGGTTACAGTAGATAGAGCCCAATGAATGTTGTGGGGTGGGGCTGTACATCAAAACTGCAAGCCCAAGCCCTTCTGCAGCCCTGTAACACCTCAGCACCTGTCTTAAGGATATAAAGGCCTGGATGAGCTCTTTTTTTTCTTCTCCAGCTAAACAGCAGCAAAACTGAAGGTCTCCTTATTGGCACTCCACACCAGCTATTCCCCATACCTCATCTCACCTTTCACAGCCAGGACATCCCCCTTTCCTCGTTGAAACAGGGTTCTCCACTTCCAACAAAAGCAGCTGAATTAGGTGCTTCTCAGTTTGAGGACAGCAGACTTCAAAAAACAGAAGGAACTGGAGCATACTGATTAATTTGCAGCCTTTAATTGTGCAAACAGACTAATGTTTCTGTTGTGGATATTTCTGAGCGATGGTCAACACTTCGGTGGAGAGAAGCACACACGAGCCTTTGATGTCTTTATGCTGAGAATGTTTATTGAAGTTACTTGATCAAGGAGAACTGTAAACAGCGAACATCCAAGTTGGTGTAACTTGGATGCTGTCTCTTCCCGTTCTGTCTTCTGAGAGTCTGAATTTTTAGTCTTTAACCCAAGCAGATCGACCTACAATATGAAAAATTAGTCTAATTGGTTCACTAGTTTCTAAACAAAGGACTGCACTTTACCTGTGACATCTTAAGTCACTTTGCATTGAGCCTCAGGTCATTGTCAACACATTTTGGCTACACATTCCACCTATCTGTGTTGTCTAGAAGGGTCCTCTCTGGCCTTACCATGGCAATGCTGATGTACTCTTTATCAGATAGGTTTCTGCTTTCACCAAAACAGCACAGACAGCTGAAACCTCGAGGAGAGATTAAGAATTACAGTATGACTTCAAGGCTCAGTTTTGACCCAATTTGTAACTCAATTTGTAACCCCTAAAGATGGAAAATTCCACAGTTCTACAGTTTCGACACTACTGTGTCTTCATCAGAGAGAGACATCCCCCTTTCCTCCTCAGTCACTAATCTGGGTATTACCCTCAGCTTACTTTTGATGACCATATAAGACATCTATGTAAAACCTCTTTCTACCAACTCAAAAACTCTGCCAGTCTCGAACCCTGTCAGATGCAGAGAAACGTGTCCATGCCCCTATCTCCTCAAAACTGGACTATTGCAATGCGCTTTTCACAGGGATCCCTGGCAGGAGCATCCAGAAACTCCAGTGCATTCAGAGCAGCGCTGCCAGGATCCTGATGAGAGAGCAAAAACACGAACATACAACACCAATTCTGTTTTCATTGCAATGGCTCCCTGTCTCCTTTGACCACATAGTCCTGCTACTCACATACATATCTATCAACAGACATGCACCTCCCTACCTACCAGAACTGATCATACCACAGACGCCCACCCGCACCCTCAGATCTGCCAGCAGCTTGATCCTCTGGGCCCTCAGTATTAAGCTCCACACCATGGAGGATTGAGCCTTCTGCTCTGCTGCACCACGCTTTAGGAACATTCTTCCTAACGATCTGAGGGCAGCACAGACCCTAGACTCCTTTTTTAAAAAAGCCTAAAAACCTTTCTATTCAGGAAGACTTTTTTATCCTAACTCTTATTACTATTTTCTTAATGTGTTCTATATTTCGCTGTGAATGAAAAGTGTGGTACAAATCAAATGTATTATTATTTATTTTTATTATTAAGCTGCATCATGTGTCCACTTGACTGCTGTTTTGTTGAAGTCTTTTGCTATTGCTACTATGGTCTTATTGACATATAGATGTTTGTGGTCTCTACTGGTCCTCTTGACTCCTAGCCCTGTCTGGGGCCATCTCATCCACTGTGTGGGAGTCCCAGACAAAGCAAACACTTTGTCTTTTTTAAGTCTTTTCTCTTGTAAAGCTGATACATGCTGCTTAAAAATGCGTCCAATACCACCGAAATCTCACCTTTGCTAGTTTGTCAAAGTTTGCTTTAGAATGTGGCAGAAATAGGAAAACACTTGTCCATTTTCCACTGCCCACACTTTGGCTAGTGTGGGCAGTAAGCTCATTCTAAAGTCATTGTGGTTTACCAGGCGAAGGGTAAGAGGACTTCATTGGAGAAATCACCTGTAGGTGAGTTTTTGCGCTTTATCATTTACTTGTTCACGTTTATTTTCAGCTGTGACTGGAATGGTTTCACTGCTGCCCCTTGTGGCCAATTAGAACAAAGACACAGTATATTGAAAAATCATATGTGGATATGTAGACGGCAAGACAGAGTCTTTTGAAAACAATGATGTTAGGACCAAGCCAACTGGAAAATCAATGCAGGCTTCACATGTAATACTAATATTTTTCCATGTGTATCCGTGTGTGGGTGTGTGTGTGTGTGCATTGTATCTACGCTCAACTGGCTGGTGTTTTGATAGTAGAGTAAACTAAAGCAGGTTTGCCAGGAGGATATTGCTAGTACTTAGATGGTAAACATGTCACCCTGCAGGACACCAAACAGCCTCAATATACTCTCAGAAAAAGATCAACAACTGCTCCATCCTCATATACCTCACATGCATACATTTGAAAGTGAACAACACTATGTGTGTGTGTGTGTGTGCGCCTGTGTGTGTAAATGTGTGTTTCAGAGCAAACTAAAATCCAAGTTGACGTGGTCTTATTGATTTGTGTGGAAAAGGCTGCCGAGGGATAAGAGCTGTGATGCTTTTGGCATAAACAAATAAAAAGTCGCTGTCAGCTAGTGGTACACAATGAGGATTGAGATGTAGGGTAAAGACCAGTGCTTTTAACCAGCCGGCACCTGCACCAAAATCAATACCCTCTCACTGTGATGGGCAAACACACACACACACACACACACACACACACACACACACACACATATATATTTTACAGGGGCAGCTCATCCCAGCTCCCCACCTGTCAACAGTAATCCTGAGCTGAATATTGGACATGCTACCAGTGTGACACAGTCTCCACAGGGACCTGGAATGAGGAACACAAGTGTATATATATTTTTTTTATTCTGTTTTTATGAGAACCAAATATCCTCACAAAGATAGAAATTCAAGAAAATTCTCCAGGAAAATTCTTCAAGATTCATAATAAAATACTATGACTGTATTTTACATTTTTAATCTTAATAATGTGTTTGGTTAGATCAAAGGACATTCCACTCCTCAGTAACATATCAGACTGGCAGATTTTCCATATGAAGCCTGCACCATGTGACAAAATACTGTACAAGCAGTGGTAAAACATGAAAACAAATGTGATATGACACTGTACACATTCCTACATATTCATTATAACCTGATTCCTCTTCCTCTTTGGGCTCAAAACGTTTACTTTTTCTAAATGTAATAAAGAAAAATGTTGTCGCGAGTACTTGCAGAGCAGAAATCACCTACAGTTTTTTGGCATCCCAACAAGAAAGGTGTGCATATGTTCTACACACTGAATACAGTACATTATAATCCGCCCTGCTGGAGTTGGCTGATCGAACTATGTATAGGTTGAGAAATACTGGAATTTTCCTTTAACCAAGTCTTATTCTCAGTGTGTGTTGAGGCTCAACACTAAATCAAATTTTGCTTTGTTTTTGTACCTCTATTGTTTCCACTGCACAAACATTAGCTGTAGCTAGCTGGCAATGTTAGCACCAGCAGTGCATTAGAGTGTAAATACATTAGGCCTGATTATGTTTTTACCAACATAATGAGGAAAGGTGTTGAATGATCACATCCCCAAAGTAGCAAAATGTTCAAACTGAATGCATTTGTTCATTGTCAACATATTTCATTTGTCATCCTATACCCACGCATGGCAACTAAAGCATGATTAACACTTTTATTATGTTTAGGCCACTTACAGCACTTGGTTAAGGTTAGGGAAAGATCAAAAATAGAAAAAGTTAACATTGATTTAAAGCACGAGTGAGGATTTGCTTTGCATTCAGTCACATCCTAATCTTTCCATTACAAATAGGGATTCACCTTGTACTACAACCCTATCTCCTAGAAATCATGTTCACATACAACTAAATTGCAACCGTAAATACGTTTTGCCAGAAAGGTAATGCTGGCTGAATTACGGTTTCTCTCCACATAATGAGAAAATGTTGTAAAGTAACATGTGGCAAGTTGCAAAAATGTTGATACTGAACGTATGAGTGAAATGTTCACAGACAATGTACCTAGTTCTTTTTTCCCCACCAAAATATGCGATCTTGCAGTACAATATCCACGAGTAGAAAAAACAGCAATATTAAACTTCTTAAGGTTATGTTTAGGCACAGGCAGCACTTGGTTAAGATTAGGGAAAGATCTTGGTCTTGGTTTAATATAGAAACCTAAACACATGCGGGACTCAGGATGCAAATCTGGGTCTGTGGTGTCAGGGGTCTGCATAGTAAACATTCCCCATCCACCCTCACCTCCCCCTCTGCCCTCAGAGCAATATATAAATGTAGAGCTTCATTTATTCGAAATATTGTTACCTGTGAACATAATCCTGGCAGTGATTACATTTGTCAACACAACATAATTAGGAAAACAGTTTATTAGTATACAAACGTAATTTCTAGGAGACAGGGTTGGTACTGCCCACCTCCACTGTGGAGATTAGGGAGTCGTGGACAAGAAAGACACCGGTTGGGGCAAACAGCACAAGCCTTCAACAGCCTCCCAAAGTTCAGTTTAACTTCAATTAGGAGAAAAAACACGGTCTTGTCTTAGAGTCTGACCAAAAGTAAACCCCTGGAACACCCAGGTCGACAAATACTGAATATTGCCCTTTGAGGTGTTGGAAGGCTTTCAGTGACAAACATAGGTAAGAAATCTAATATTCACAATATTTTCTTATATTTAACATATATAATATATAACCTTACATAACTTTAAATCACTCTTGTGACAGTACAACATTAAAATCCATATATGATAACACCTTTAAATCAAATGGAAATATTCTCTTGTACATCATTATATAATGATGGTATATAAAATAATACTACAGTATAATTCATATAGTTCAGTGTTCAGCTATGGAAAAATTGGGTTTTGGTGTAAATCTCTCCAGAATCAAAGAGTGAGGACTTTTCTATGATAGACACACCCAGTGTTCACCAGCTAGTCTTTCTAGCAATTATAAGCCCGTAAAGTACAGGCACATTTGATTGAAAGCAACAAGCTGCCCTCTGAGGGTTGTCAAAAGGCTCTCAAAGAATAGAAGCAATCACTGCTTACCTGCAGCTGAAGAAGACAAGCTAGTTTGAAGGTAAGTGGTCACACCAACAAAGACAATCACAACATTTCATCACAAAAAGAACTCCTGAAGATCACGAATACTTGGTGCTTTTCTAAAAGAGGTCTCCTTAATGTTAGGATTATGATGAAACATACGATGCAGATGAATATTAATAACCTGCTGTACTGGGAAAACAACTACTGCTTGTCTATTTAAGTGAAAGCACTTTGAAGGTTTCAGAGCTTGCTAATTAAGAAAATAACTGTGAGTGCTTCATAGATGATGACATTTTATTACTATCAAATGAGAACACTGTAGCTGTGTTTCCATTAACCTATTTTTATGTGCATTTTGAAGTATCACATTAGAAAAGCTTAACGGAAACGCCAAAAATTTGAAAAATCTTCTCAATTTTGCAAAAAAGTTTTTACGCTCGCTTGAGGTGGATTTTGGAAATGTTGAAAAAGAGTTTATGTGCAAAATAGTAAATGGAAACGCATTTGTTGCATTTGTAAATAATGATGTAGCGAACGTTTAACTCACAATGACTTATCTGCTGTTTCCACTCTCGGCGTCTTCTGACATTCTGAAATGTTGCAGTCAAAGGCTGTGAAATGTGTGTCCACTAGTGTCTTTCCCTTGCTGCAGCCATTAGAATCATTACATTTTTTCGTCTTCGTCTCCAGATAGCATGAAGCATGGCCAATACTAGCTGACATGAAAGAACAATTACAACTTCCTTTCAAATTCCTGAAGACCTCTCTCCATTTTTCTCTCGTCAAGGCAATATAACTATTTGTTTTGTTTCTGGTTGGCAACCTCAACTTCTTCTACTCTGCTTACTGGTGGATTATTTAAGTCTATACCGCCATCTTCTGATGAAACTATGTGTTGTGTCGATTATTTGCTTCAAAGCAGTTGATGGAAACTCACCTAATTTGCATTTTCATTTTTGCAACATTTAAAAGTTCACTTAAAATTATGTTGTGAATCTAATGGAAACATGGCTCGTGGCCACTTCTGGTATGTGCTAATAACTTCTCAAGGTAGGGTTGGTATAAATATGTGACTCTAACTTCACTGGAGGTCTCACTCAGTCATATCAAGCAATTGAGACTCATTTGCAAATGCTAAGGTTCATTATTGCAATAAAGACTTTTACAGACAACAAGCTGTTTGTGAATTCTCTATTACAGAAAAAATTCCACAACACCTGCTTTACTCTTTTTCATATTTCACTGTTTTATGACTGGGAAAAAAGAAACTGAATAAGAAACTTTAATGTCAAAGTGAAATTAATCTAAATTGTTATGACATGCATAAATCATCACTGGTTCACCCAGTTATTTTAGAATTCATATTCAAGCTAAATTGAGATCACACGTGTTATAGAGGTACGACAGGTGTTAGTCAATTTCTTACCAAAAACTACATCATGAAGACAAATAAACATTCAAAACAAATCTGAAACATGTCTACTAAACTGTAATAATCAGGGTAAGGATACAACAATATTTCCAAGGCATAAAAAACGTAAAGAATATGGTACCGCTGTAAATATGCCTAAAGCAGGCCATCCTCAAAGGAGCTACATGATTCTGGTGTGTGACTGATGTAGCAGACACTGTACATACAAACTATTAGCCACCTCATTTACCAGTTGCAGCTTTATGACTGTTGAAAAATCTGCACAACATCTCAGCAGATGTTTGTCAGAGGGTACATGGTACAGACTGAAATAAAGTGGAAGAAGGTTCTATGGTCCTCTGAAACCAAAGTTGAGCTTTTTGTTCATCAACTAAATCTATATTGGGTGTATGCTGAACTCTGCACATCATAATGAATACACAATTCACACCACAAATTACTGTGGTGCCACACATACAGTGGGGATCAGGTTTTCAGGAACAATACACATCTGTATGGCAATTTTGGTGTGGCGGCCAAAATTGCAGGTCATGTGATTCACTTTGGCTCAACCATAATCTGGATTAACTGTTTCCAAACTGTCTGATCATGTGACTGCTTGTGTTTCTTGACCTGTTGGGCCTGTTGTAAGGGAAGAGTGAAATCGTGCCTTGTCTGACCTATTTTGGGTGATGTTGCTGTGTTCAGAAATATCACCCAAAATTACTTTGATAAGTTCACTGTTATCATAACTGATGTAACTGATGGCCTGAGCTACACGAAGAAAACCCAAGGTGTGATAAACTATAGTTTTAATGACTCTCTTGTGCTCAAATTTTTTTCTTGCTAACTCTTCCCAGTACCAGTACCATCTTTGTCTACCTTTGCCTCTTGTTAGCAATTCATTTGTTGACCATAAATTACATATTGTTCCTCTTTTTTTTATTTCTCTTTTACAATTCTGTGTAGATGTGGTAGAGCAGGTATATAATGTTTCATTAACTGTAACAGAAAGTCTCAATCTAGGAAGGGGAGTGGGGACTTGGTAAAAGACAGAAAGTGCAGGGAAAAGACTCCAGTGAATGGCAAAAGAGAACAAAACAGCAACAGAGAGAGAAAGACAGACAAGTAAAGCTGAACCCAAGGGACCGAGTTGGAGGTAAATGGACAACAAACGACAGTACGTGTGGGGTGAGAGAGACTGAAAGAGAGTGGAAAAAGTTAAGAATAACATGAGGTTTAGCTTCTAGGAGACACCAGGGAGTTTTATTATTGCATCCCTTCACCTCCCCCAACACCTCCCTCGCTACCCTTGGCTATTTTCTAGCAATCCTGACCTGTCACTGCACTGAACCTCCCAGGACCTCCTGCAATTAAATACACAGAGAGAAATGGACTGAAAGAGAGACAGACACAGATATCAAATCCATCTCTGTCTGTGGAGGGAAGAGTGTGTATGTGTGCCATGAAGGATGATGAGGAATGGCTAGCCTGATGCTATTAGCATTGACAGGCTTTCCTTAATGTAAATGCCAATAGAACATTTGTCTCTGTCTGATGCATTCGTTCCTCACCAGTGACTCCCTCTCAGTGTGAAGGTAGCCCACCATTCTCCAAGTGGCCATTGATAGACATGGATTAGTTGTCACAGTTGAAGGAAGCAGACAGGAAAACTCGATTGGAGCACCAACGACACCAACCTTCCTTTTCTTGGTCAATTGAATCAATGGAAAGCTGTTTTGAAGTCAGTCGTGGTGAGACACAGAAGTGAAATGAAACTTTGTTTGGCTTCAAAATCCTTTATATCTTCATTATAAAGATTGACTTTGGTGATCAATAACAGAAATGGAGGTGAAAAGGCCTGAATGTTGGTGATGACAGTAAATCTTCAGGGTGACCGAAGCAGGTTATCACTATCTTCAAGGAAAAATTCCTCTTCTTCAGGTGCTTTCAAGTGTTACTGCAGTCTAGTAGGGTTTGCTTGTGCCAATACAGGAAGTAGTATGGCCATTTTGTAGTGAGGTGGAAAGTTAAGGTAATGCGTCCAACTTTCATGTGGGGGAGCAAAACCTGGCTCCTACATTACCCACAATGCAACTCAATCGCAGAGAGTTCTGTCAGGAATTCAGGTAAGTTATGTTAGCAGTAGCTAATGTAGCCTGGAACTGCTAGTCTCCAGCAAAGATGAGGAGTGGGCTACAGAGGTCTGGAAACCTCACTTCTTTCAGAATTTCGTTTTCAAACTTGTAGTCTTCAGCCCCAACCGGTGCTGACTCAAGTGACATCACTTGAAGCAATTTATCAGATTTCACACACAGCTCCCTCTTGAGACACAAAAGGCATAACACTTTTTACACATGCAGTAGTACTCCCCAATGCCTGGAAACTAGGGATGTTGATTCTCACGTTTTCCATAGATCGAGTGTAACATACTTGATTCCAGATTACAGAGATGACATCTAACAAATTGGCCTGAATATTAGATGTGTATTCTGGAAACCTGGATATCATGTTGAAAGATAGCGCCCATTCCTTATGCCTCTACGTTTTTGGGCCAATAGGGCATGCGCACTAGAGTCTGAGACTTCCAGTTTGGCTCCTTGCTCACTTGAATGGGGATAAAATTATTCAATCATGCAGCTTTTTTAGATTTTCCAAATGTTATTGGACCAAATGGATCCAATTCTGACATTAAAATGACACATTTTGCATGGGTTGTGACCCTCAGAAGAATTTTTTTTTCTTTTTTTCTTTTCTGAGGGTTTTACAGCTGCACCTTTTCCAGTGATTGTGAGTGGGAAAAAATTATTTTTGGGCCAGTGTGCAAAATGTGACAGACTTGGAAGTTGTAATTACAATGTTTCGTTACCATGTCAAATTAGCTTCACAGGCTGCCGCGATTCCTGGGGACTTGGTGCAATTGAGTGAATTGATTCACTTGCATTGTGGGTAATGTAGGCACGACGTTTTGGCAAGGAGGAAGATTGCATAGAAAAGAAAAATACTATATCTCTGGTTCTGCTGCATTGATTTTGATAGTTATTTTAAAACTATCGATTGTGAGTCTGACTATATTATAGGAGTGCAATGCTTAAACAGTGGGGTTCTGTTTTGGGGGGGTAGAATTCACACTTATAGTAAACAACCAGTTTGATCAAAATGTTTTCAGAGGTAACCCATTTATTTCATATCCATCTGTCAAAACACATAAAAATCAACTATTTTCATTCTGTTATTATGATGACATTTTCTTTTTGCAGCAATGATGTTTTAACGTGAAAACATTTTGCTCCTTCTCACTTTAGCACATGCCACTCATGATGTGACAGAGGAGATAGCACTGTGGAAGTTAACAGTTTGGGTATGTAGGCTTAGTAATTATTTATGTATACAAATGTGGCTGTCTGTTTGTGTGAGGCAGCCAGCTCTGACATGGGAGTAAATGGATGTGCCGTGAGCTATAATAGATGGCTATAAGAGGAAGAGGGCCGTGCATGTGAATCAAGTGTTTGGCTTCCTCACTGGCAGCCACAGAGAGACTCTATATGGAAGCCACTCTCTGCTCTGCCTGACAGTCAATCTGCTAGGGATGTTTTATTCATGCCTTGTCCTTCCCTCTATCTAACTCACTAGCAAACACTCTCCCTTTCACTCTTACTTTTTCTTTGCAGCTCACTCTTAAGCTATCTCATATCTACATTTCTCTCTGGAAACTCTGGTTCAACTGATAGGGAGTTTTGCAGGTTTATACTGAGTTTTAGGCCCCTGATAGCTTATACTGTATTTTGTGGCAATATTTTGGGTCTTACATTCTAAAACCTACCCCCTTATGGCACTTGAGGAGTCACATACCAACAAGATTTAAACTTTTTGTACCTTTTTATGCATGAAAACAAGCAGGGCAATATATTAGTAAAATATTGACCATGGTCTGAACATCCACAGACGTTTGGAAGTGGTTTCAACAAGATGTCTAGTAGTGAGCTTCTCATGAAGGTCCATAGATGATCAGAAGTGGTCTTGGCTGGATGTGTAATAGTGAGCCTATCATAGACGTCCACTGATTTTCAGAAGTGATCTTGAAAGGATTTTTAAGCCTCTTCTGAAGGCCTGTATCAGTATGTATGGAACAATACAAATCATCTGTCTTGACAAACATAGCATCTTCAACCATTGTTCTACTTAGTGAGCCGTTTTCACCATGTGTCACTGTGTTTAGCAAAGCTATTTTAAAACTTGCTCACAATCTGTCAAACCTTTGTATGCAACCGTATGTGCTAACCATATACTGTATATGCATGAATATCGTGCTTGCATGCACCCTGATGGCACCAACATGAGAACAGCAGGTAAAACAACTCGAAACAGAAGGGAAACAGAGAAAAGAGAAAAAAAACAAGCCCTTCTCCTGAGTTCACAAACAATTCAGACTACCCTCCGTTTACCAACCGACCATTTAAATACACTATTACAACATTATTGATTAAAGCAGTCATCTTTCTCAGTGCAAACTGTTCCAAGACACGTGGTCTGTGAACACATGGTGTCACATACAGTACATTCTACATGGTATTTCTGCACCGAAGCTGCTGATTGCTGAAGTGATGTGGGGGACAATGAGAGCTTGACTGCTCTACTGATAAGAGACTGACAGCCACAGCTCCAGCTGCACAGCTGAAAACTGCATTCATTTATTTGAGGAGAGACCTGTGTCGGTGCACACCTTCAAGGTTCGCTGTGGAGTTTTCTTGTTAACAAAGCAATGTTTATAATCAGTGTTGCTCACCAAAGCATTTTGTGTATTCTGGAGGTCTAACAAATGTCTTGAATGTATTTACTTATTCATAAAACATTTACAAAGCCGTATTTTAAATACCGCATTGTTTCCTACACATTCACGTGTATCCTCCTGCGTATACACAAGACACACAAAATGGGGACTGACTCATAGAAAAACTACTGCTACCTTTTGGACCAGAACTCCACAGGCTCCCTTTAATGGCTCTCTTTAGGTGCTTGGATTCAACTGATAGCGGGTTGTCCATCACTATACCCAGTGCTGCTCACACTGAATGATGAATTACGTGCCACATGTTTTTAACTTGTGGGTGTATGAGCGATATGCAGGAATAGTAAGATGAATGTGCATACAATGGCAGCATAGAAGTACAAAATATTGCAATTTGGTCTAAATCTTATAATGCAGAACATGGAAATGACATGAAAAATGTTTTGCCTACCTTCTGATAAAGAGTGACATAAATAATATCATGGCAGACACTGACATGTCATAACAAGCAACGTGTGATTAATATCATTAATAATGGCTAAATTACATTAAAATGTGCAAGTTCCAGCTTTTTCTTTATTGAAAAAGACCAAAATATGAAAGTCAGGACAGCCACAGAACACAAAGTGGGTGCTTAAAAAAACTAGACAACAATGACAACTGAAATGGGCACTCCCATGATTTGGTATTTCATTTTTTTCAGGACTCATGAGAGATGGACTAAAAAAAGAATGGTCAAAATCCAAGGAGCAGAGTCCAAGATATGCTTCTAAGATATGCTATTCAGTGTGTTTTCAGTTCATGAAAGTTAATTATAACATTTTTTTCACCTAAAAAATCTTGTTTAGCATTTGGTTGTACTAAAAGACCCTCTAAGGAGTCGGGTGTTCAGTTTTGCCAGTAAGCACATTTTGTTTTAATGAGTTTAAGCCTGTTTTCCACTAGCAAAAATTAGCATTAGCATTATCACAGTTAGCCATAAACTGTAAATGCACTGTGCTAACCAAGCTAGCAGTGAGACTCAGCTTCACCCTCTTGTCCAAATATAGTCATTTCTCATCACTTCTGGCTCCAAAAATCCAAGATGGTGATTGTCCACAAACCAATGGGTCACAGTGGCTACCTCCATTATTTTTATAAAGTCTATGGTCTTTCATTAGAGCCTATGTGCCTGGTAAACACTCCCTCTGTCAAATTCCACACCCCCAGTTTGTAACACTTTTTGCAGTAAATATGAAGTCTCGAAAACCAAGCTAAAATAACCTAGATGACATCACTATGACATCATGAGGGTTATTTTCTCAGACAACATTGCAGTCGGTGGCTCTGGAAGGACACAGAAAAAATGATACAACTGTTTTCACAGGGTAAGTAGTACTTTCCAAATAAACAGAACTTGAAATGTAAAATCAGTGTAGTGCCCCTTTGATAAATACATTAACATAGAAAAGAGTTAATGAATAAAAATGTAACTAAATTTTGAAAAAAATCTATGACTTTTATAATTGCATTGCAACAAAATATATCATTTATGAGTGCATATAATTTGATTCGAATGTAGGGGTGGTTTGGTGCTTTTTTACAAGGATAATATGTTTTTCTTCTTGGTCCTTTACTTGGATGTTTGAGCTTCACTATGCAGAATGATGTATGTGCAGACTTTGACACTAAAAGGCTGTTTTCACATTTATCTGTTTAAGTGGGAAAGTTTCTCTGTGCTCATTGACAATCTCAGTTTAAGTAAGGTGTAAACCTAAGAGCATGATTTGTGACATCACAACTATGTTGGAGCCATTCATTGTTCAGTATGTTACTTATACAGGTGTGATGTGGAAACTTGAAGCCTACATTGCACATACACTGAGAATGGACTTTGCAGTGAAGTAGAAGACATCTTGTGTCCAGCAGTTAAAGTTTTGAAATGAACAATATTTCCATATTAATAGATTCTGAATGAATAAATAGACATTTTAAAGTTTCTAACAAGATTTTTGTGGAAAAACCAAATCAGAAACAAATTATCATTCAAAGCAGAGTATTTTTTATATTTCTTTAAACATGCCTGGAGGGGATCTTTGAGGAATTTTAAAAAGTAATAAAAGTCTACCAAAACTAGTGTATAATTTGGCCTGGATGCATTATTCTTGACTTATGAATGTGGAAGTTAAGAAGAATCAGAAGATTGATGGTATCATCTATTACAGAGTTTTCAGTATTACAATCTGAAAACAAGACAGCTAATTACTGAAGTTCTTAACTTCTGGTGAAAGTGGGCCATTTAAAGAATAAAGTGGAGCAAATATGTGTTGCATGAGTATCTACAGCCTGGTCACCAGAATAAACGTTGGCAGTTTAAGTATTTCCATGAGTCTAACAGACGGGTGCCTCATCAAAATGCTAATATAGTGCGGGAAAAGCAGTTTTGAATGTTAAAAATGTATTTAATAATATCTGGCATTTTTTATGTGCAGCTTTGAGACACAGCCTTGAAGCTTTCGCCCTTCCTGCCCGGTTGTTGTATTATCCGGTGCTTGACTGACATCTTTCTCAGTCTGCTGGGTTTTTTTTTTTTTGGTACCTTTTTAAAAGCCACATCTACAGCTACCATTTTATAGTGATGCATTTAGTGACATGCGTGGGAGATTCTACACTATGCACACAGTTTCATCTGTCTTTTCCATTATGTACAACTTGATGAAATGGTTCACTTATTGAATCTACAAGACTCTTGTTCTGACTCAGTTGAATGCTCTGAGGATTGCTGTAATTACTGATCTGACGTCAGTTCATTTCATCTCTGTGGGCAGTAAAAGAGGCAAAGCCATGCTGTGAAGACAAGATACTGTTGTGATGGATGCTCCGATACTGAACCTGCCCAGATTACTACACAGAGAATATTGAGCCAGTAATCAGAGCTGAAGGAAGCTGGAATTGTGAAGTCCGTAGCCCCATCATTCTCAACTGACCCCTGGCTTACCTCCTGCACACACGCAGACATGCATGAATCATGAGGGGAAACACACGCACATTGGCACAGGAGCACTGTTGCACAAAGAACATAGTCAAACATGAACTGATACATAGAGGCAACATTCAACTGCAGAAGAGAGAGAGAAAGGAGGGAGAGAAAACAATATTTTTTAGAAAGTGTGTAATTCTTATAGAATGATCAGTTAACACTCCACACACACAAATAACTAGAGGATCAGGTTTGGCTGGCTGAGTCGCTGTGTTAAAGTCAGCTGGGGTGATATAGCAGTATCTACGTCCCCATAGGGCTTTGTGTCCTCCTGCTGCTACTGATGATAAGAGAGGCCGACTTGTAGATTGCACTCACCCTGCTCACACACAAACACCTCAGCAGGAGACAGTATGTGTTTCTGGCTGGGAGATACTGCAGGTAGTATGAGGTACCTTGGGATGTAAAAACCACAGAGTGCACAAAGGAAGACCAGCTTTTACTCAGGTGCCTTTTCATTTAAAATCTCCACTGTTATTTCAGCTGATTACAGAATGTGGATCAGAATAGAAACATTGTTTAGATATTTGCAAATTAGTTATATTTGTTCTGTTTTGCACAACAGAATAAAGGAACAAATTCACTTTCCATAAGAGCCATTTACCAGAATAGATTTCAGTTATGACAAAGTATATGAAGCTTTTACACAGAGACAACTGGGTGATTACTTCCAATGCCAGCAGGTGCTCATGAGAATTAGATCTTGGACTACAAGCACATCCTGTATAAATAGAAAGTATTACCACTGAGTGCAAGAAAAGATAAACATTTATTTTTTAAAATTATTCATAAAAGGTTATAAGATCCAGGCATGCTGCTGAGTTCATCCAAATATTTACATGTATTTTGAGGGATGTTTATACAGTTTATTTCTGAGTGAAATGAGAAGATCACTATCAACCTCATCTTTTTGATTTAAGGAAATGAGTTAGCCTAGCTTAGCATAAAGATGGAGCTGGAAGCAGGGGGAAACAGCTGGCCTGGCTCTGTCCAAAGTTAAAAAATATACCTACCAACACCTCTCTGTACCTTGTTTATGTAACTGGTATCTAAATAGAACAGTGAAATCACAGTGAGGTTGTCAGGTTTGGTGCCATTGTGCTTATACAGAGACTAAATCCAAAACTTGTCTTCACCAACCTTATGTGGCAAACCACACTGTGATGAAGAAACTGCACAGAGGGCAGAAGGATAAACTGTTCATCAAGACATAGTTCCATTCAGAACTCTTCCCTAAAACCACAAATTATTATTGTTATATGTTTGTGTGATTAAAGCTTTAGCGATGTTAGTAGTCCTATTGTTTTGAGTCAAGTTTGTGTGCTAGCTTCAGGTCTTTATGCTAAGCTAAGCTAAGCTTTGAGTTATTCTGGCTAATTAGACCTCTTCTCAGGGAGAGTTGGGTGATGATATGCTGGGAAAGAGGCCGAGGCATTTGTGGAACTTTGTGTCTACCAGTATCTTTGCCCTGTCAGGAAGAACATTCTCCACCTTCAAACAACTGGAACCTGGCTGTGAAGTAACACAAGCCACAATAGATTGACAGATCTGGCTGTGATGCAGGTGCATAGCAACATTCTAGACAGACAGGATATACCACCTTTGTTAGGAGCTTTATTAGCAACACACCAGAATGCAAGGCCATGTTTGATGCCCTCTAAATCCACGTAAGACACGATTTTATTCATAACTCTGCCATCGTGCATTTACTGCTTGTTTATTAATTTCAGTCACTTTGCATGTGTGTAGGAGTTTGCCTGTGTGTGTGTGCACCTTGAATATTGTATATGAAGATATAAAGTAGAATCTCATAACTAAAATAGAATGGAAAAAATGTTTAACTTTGCTAGGCGGCATTTCTCTAAGCCACTCATCAAGAGGAAATAATTTGTCTGTTATTTACTGTGGAAAGGCAATTTGATGCAGAATTATAGGTTACAAAAACAATCTTCTTCAATCAAACACGGTGCAAGGGGGAGAGCCAGTGAAGTGAAAGGCACGGAATGGGGATGGCTGATCCTAAATGCATTCTGGATGGACTGGCACCCAATTGCACCAATACAGTCTCCACCTACCTGGACCTGAAAAGGGAAACACACAAACAAAGCAGCCCGGAGCAAGAGACATGCTGTGTTCTGAATCACATACTTCTTCTTTGTACATTCAGTATGTGCTGCAGCTGCCCTTACAAAGTATGTACTCTTGCATGCACTGTGCATGCAATTGGGATATACTACTTCATCTGTCATTGGGGCTTCTGTCGTTGCACTGGCTTCCGTCATTGGTCTGTGCTCTCTCGGCGGCTTGATCGATATGACGTATCTTCTGCTATGCAGAGGATTGTGGGTCAGAATAGCCAGAAAACCATGCTGGCTTGCATGCTGCAATATGCAACCGGATGCAGGAGGACATCCTGGCACTTTTGGCATACTGCATTTGACATTCTATGCATTGGGACATACTAAATCTTATTCTGGTGTACGAAATAGTATGGTAGTATGGGTATTGGAACGCACCTACAAGCCTAAGGACCACGGCAAAGCCAGAGGGCCATCACAATAATGTCAGCTGAATGTCTGATTGAGTGGTAATAAAAAGGGTAAAGGTTAAAGTAAAGAAGTTCCTAAATTATTAGGATGTATGAAAATAATGGGTGATAAAAATGGACCAGAGATTTGTAATCGGTTACAGTTGTAGATTAAGAACTGTGAGTTCCCTGAAACAGCAGTTTTGGTTCCAGTCAAAGTGAGAAATTACAAAAAGGACTTGAAGAATGTGAACATAAAAAAAGGGAAAAAAAAGTAAGGGTTGGATTGGAAAGCATTTTCTCTGTGGAAAAACAAGGAACCAACTGACCTACTTTACACAGCCAGGATGAGCGAAAAAGGGGGAACAGATTTTGAAAAGAGTTGGTTCAAGACAGGACAGGAAAGTGATTTGTTAAACAGTAATATGTTATATAAGAATGATGAACTGTGTACATTGCCACTACATTTGATGTCCACTGGTCACACTCATATGTGTCACTGGCCAAATCTCCTCTATTGGAGTAATCGTCAGAACTCAAATGGATAAACAAGGGAGAAGTAGTGCAATACTCAACCTTGCTAAAAACATACAGACACCCATTTGTGAAGTCATTCACTGGGGTGAAATCTGTACATTTAACTCAGAGTTATAACCTCAAATTCAAATCTGTGTTTTTCCAGCTGAGAACACCTAAAAGCACTTATCAACCATGTCAACAGTAATACCCACTGAAACTGGAAGCTGTTGAGGGATTCACATGCTATCAGCAGGAGTGATTGTGCCATGTTCTGATTCACCTGTCAGAAACTCTATTTTTCCACTCAAAAAGGTACAACAGGAGGGTCCGAGTTCACCTGCATGTAGTGTTTTGACACAGTATGTAGATGACCTAGTTATGTGTTCACCTACCCCGGAAGCATGCAAACATGAACTTAATCTAAGTTTTTAAAACTTTGTTTAGATGCCGTTGAAGGTTTATTTGGATCAGAGATGTTGTAAACAAACTGAAAAACTGATCAAAACACTTAGTAAATTAATCATATTTCAAAAGTTGTTGAGTACCACTGTACATCACAAACATCTTGAAATTGTATATTATTGCATAATACTTATACAAAAGAATTGATGATGATGTTGCAAATCTCTTTTTAGTTTAAAGTGCTGCAAATGACTGCTTAAAATAACTAAGTATAGCCAATTTAAGAGCTCACCTTGTCTAATATCTCCAGTAACATGAGCATGATTCACTCTCTGTGGCTGTTTCTCAAACTGAAATTCTTCTTCATTTATCAACAAGCTAACTATTATAATTGGTAGCCCCAACAGCTACTTTCCCTCTGATCCTTCTTTTCTATTCTGATATCCTGATTTTACTTTTTTTAAAAGTGACATGATAGTTTCAACTTTGCCTGAACTCCTTAGCATTAGCTCCTCTTGCCTTCCTTACAGAACTAGCAGAAGCCCAAAGCCATGCCTCTGACACAGAGAAGACAGCTTGGAAAAAAGCTAACTGTACTGCTTCTTCTTTCAGCTGCTCCTATTAGAGGTCGCCACAGCAGATCATCCGTTTCCATCTCTTCCTGTCCTCTGCATCTTCCTCTGTCACGCCAGCCACCTGCATGTCTTCCCTCACCATATCCATAAACCTCCTCTTTGGCCTTCCTCTTTATCTCTTGCCTGGCAGCTCCATCTTCAGCATTCTTCTGCCAATATAACCAGCATCTCTTCTTTGCACATGTCCAAACCATCTCAATCTCACCTCTCTGGCTTTGTCTCCAAACCGTCCAACCTGAGCTGTGCCTATAATATACTCATTCTTAATCCTGCCCATCCTCATCACTCCCAATGAAAATCCCTGCCCCCTGTCTTTTCGTCAGTGCCTCTGCCCCCAAACCATCCAACATGACTGGTCTCGCCACGCTCTTGTAAACCTTCCCTTTCACTCTTGCTGGTACCCTTCTGCCGCAATGTCAGAAAAAAGCTAACTGTACATATGTGAATAATGTGTGGCAATCTCAGGATGGACGGTCCATTTCCCTTCTATGCTAGGTTGGCACATGGGAATGTTTCATGAACGGTAATGGCGGATGCAGAAAACAAACACTGGTTCACTAGAGGCTTCACAAAATACTAAAATAAAAAAAATATGCATAATTTTTTGGCTTACAATGTAATAAGAGAACATGAAACACAAGCCTCCCATCATCCTGTGGCTGACCAACCATCTGATCACTTGTAAATGGATTTAATTGAACTAACACTATGCAAAGGGAATAAATATTGTCTTGTAATGGTTGACATGTTCTCAATAATGGCTTGAAGTTTCCCCACAACATAAAGCTTTGAGCCCAGAACTGATGGACGATGGACATGACCACATCAGATTCTGCTGACCACATCTGCAGCCGTCACGGTACAGAGATGAAACACCTGGATCTATGCCAAACATTGCAGGAAGGTGCCATTGCTGGAGGAGGAAGGAGGGGATGAGAGACCAGCTTCACCCAGAGCAGACCAGGAAGAGAAGAAGTTAATAAGGTGCGACAGACACCCACCTATATAACCTAGGACGAGAAGCAGACGTGGCCTGTTCCCACTGAGGTTTAAAAACCTAAAGGGACAAATACATTATTCGGCAAAGCACAAATAGTGGGTTTTTAGGAACGCAAGGGCCTCCTTCCTGACCGTATCACTGTCATGCCAACAATGACTGTAAAGCACACGTTTTATGAGCCACTCCATGCAAAACTTGCATTTTTGGAGGAGCACCCAATTGAATTGGGATGGAAATGTATGCAGTACACTGAGGTGAGAATACATCCATATCTAGTGAGGCTTCCTCTCTCTGCCCAGGTGTTTCCACACAGCTCTCTGACAGCAACAGGCAATTATACACATGCCAAAAAGTTGCAAACAACTTGAGAAATGTTTCCCAGGGAAACCTGTGGTTTGTCAGTTTGTGTTTAAAAGTCAAAGCAGCAAATTCTGAAGACAGATACCAGAATCACAGTGATTCATTTTTTCTATTAAGTTATATTTAAGCTTGGATTCTGATGCATTTTCTTCTTTTTGGCTGTAAGGTAGAGAGTTTTTCTTCCCTTTTTGATTTCAGCATTTCATATTCAGAGAAATGGCCTTACTCTTCAGTGTATTTTGTGTTGCGGTGTGCTGGGTTTTGTTGTGCCAGCCAGTGCTGCTGAACAAATGGAAGAGATTCTCAGTGAAAGATGAAAGGACAGGCATCAAGCATTTTGATCTAAAATTGTGAATAAAAACATCTCATCAAAAACCTCCCTTTTGGGCCAAATAGCAGAATGATGACTACAAATCAATGAGGACTACAAATTATAGAATGTTAATTAAAATCTTTTTTTTTTTAATCAGTGTGACTGTTTTAGTGCTTTTTTGTAAGACAGATATGAGGAAGTCAAATTCCAACTGATGTAACTTTGTCAAATTACATTGAGTAATTTATGATTCGGTATTTATTTATTGATGATGTAGAATCTACAGCCTCTTCTTCACACTGAGTGCACTCTGTCTTGAGGATTTTTCATCTACTTTCTGTGTGTATGTGTTGCATTCTTATGGCAATATA
This sequence comes from Thunnus maccoyii, assembly GCF_910596095.1. Lineage (NCBI taxonomy): Eukaryota > Metazoa > Chordata > Actinopteri > Scombriformes > Scombridae > Thunnus > Thunnus maccoyii. The sequence goes on along the minus strand of NC_056540.1, from coordinate 2,542,121 downwards.
ATATTCCATTTTTAAAACAATGTTAAATACAAACGCTGATTATTATTTATTCCTTTCTAAAGCCTGCTATAAATTTCAGTAAAACTACGGACAGAGTGTCTTTGAAAAGGTGCACATGCAGTTCTATGCACTATTGTAGATTGCAACAGTCATGCTAGCAGCTCTGTGAGGCTGGAGGTACAGCAGTTCAGATTTTTTTTTAAACACTAAATCTGCAAAACATCAGAATGTTAGCATTGTCATTGTGAAGATGTTAGCCAGAGACATTAAGCTATTTATTCAGTCACTCATCCAAGTTAGCAAATTCCAGCACAGGGTTAGGGTTAAAACAGATGCTGTCAAATAATAATAATAATTATAATAAAAATAATAATAATAATTATAGTAATAATGATGATTTACAAAGTTACAAAGTGCTTAACAGTAAAACAGAAATACTTAAATAATTAGATTACATGAAGAACTGAATAAATGAAGAAAAGATTGAATGAAGAAAACCTAATAAAACAATAAAACAATGAGGGACATAGAAAAATAAAACCAAAACAAGATGTAAAGATAATTACAATAAAAGAAAAGTCTTTGCAAATGAAAAAAGAAAAGGCTTTGCAAGCAAGTTTTAAGAAGTGATTTAAAGGAAGCTACAGAATTGCCACGGAGCTCAAAAGCTGCAGGTGATATAAGTATCCCTCGACTCTACAATGGCTGTTAAAAGAATCTAGCTAAATGAAAAAGCTCAACAGCTCCAGATGATGTCCTAATACACTCCAGGCCAGAGGCCTTGGCAATTACTGAAACTAGCAGAGAAAGAATGAAAACAGAAGAAGAAAGCACAACAGAGAATGATAAGTGAGTGCGGTCGCTCCGCCACTTATGAGATGCGTAGAAAATTAGATTTGCAGTTTCCCTCTGAATGCTGTTGCGGTAGACTTGGAGCCGTGGGCTTAATAAATGACCTTGGTGTTAATGCATCTGTGACTCTCTTCCACTCCGTCACATCCTCAGAGTATTGACTTTTTCCTTCACTGTGTTTATTTGAATTTCTCATTATCTCGATATTTTCAGAGAGGCTCGTCTTGGTTTATTGAAATCCTTTGCTTCTGTGACTCATGGAGTCATGCTTGGAGTGAGGAGAAATCTTGTGTGAGGAGAAGAAAATGCTGTCAGACGCCCCAGGACCTCAGCAGCTCTGACAGTGAATTATAGTATTTAGCCTGAAAAAGCTTTGTTTGTAATTTTGCACAGTATAATATGAAACATTCAATCATTGTGAGGAATGTCAATGTAAAATAGTGATTATTTGTTTCATAGTTTTTATTTGAGCTTCAGTTTATATAGTAGTCTTTTCTAATTCACTGAAGTCTATAGAAAAGAGGGAGGACTGCAGAGGACAGAAAAGTGCAGCAGTTTTTACTAAAATCTTGTAGAAGAGAAAATATGATGAACATTGACCCATCCAAAAAAGCATTAGGCCACCAGATAAAATGGAAATATTAGGAGAGGGGGAGCAAAGTACACCACACACACACACAGCAGAAATGAAGAAATGTCCAAATGGCGCAGAGACATCTACACCCATTGGTCAAAGTCCAAGTGATCATTTTTCTTACGAAAGTGCCAAAAACATAGGCAGGAAGTCACGTCCACTTTTGGTATTAATAGGTGTGAAATTGAAGGGGGGCTGCATTGATGATTTTCTGAGTTCTGTATGTTCGTGTGTAATGAAATAAACTCCCGTTGGTTGTCTGCTCATCTCTCTGGTCTCAGCGTTTGGTGTGAACATCTTTAATACAGCCTAATTTGAAACCCCAATAATCTCAATCAGAATCAAGTTTATTGCGTATGTGGAATTTGATTAACAACAAACAACACCATCCTCACGCTGAGGTTTCAGTACCAGCATCAGTCCAGGAGCTGATAGAGGAGGATGAGTCAGATGCTGAGTACATATGTACATTTGTACTTTTTAAAAATATCTGGCATGATTTATATTTTATGGTTGTTTAGTCACTCACAGCACTTGGTTAAGCTTTAGGAATCATGTGGATCTTGGTTAAATAGTAATAAAAAAATTAACTAGGCAGCAGAATAAAAATATATAATATATAATAAAATCCAGAGTTTTTGTTGGTGAAATGTAACCACATGCAGGACCCAGCACATGAATCCTGGTTTCTGGTACAAAAGGCTAGATTAATAATGCTCATTATCAGTTATTTGTGTGGGATAGCCAGAATGACAACCCTCTCTGGAGATGAAGAAAGTAGACAGGAGTACAAGGAGATGCAGCGTGAGGTGAAGAGAGAGGTGGTGAAGGCTAAGGAAAACATGTATGGTGAGTTTATGAAAGGTTGGACACTAAGGAAGGAGAAACTTGTATTGATTGGTTAAAGCTGTGCAGCAAGTTAGGGTGATGAAGGATAGAGATGGAAATATACCGACTAGTGAGGAGAGTGTGTTGAGCAGGTGGAAGGAGTACTTTGAAGGGCTGATGAAGAAGAAAATGAGAGACAGAGAAGGTTGAATGATGTGGGGATAGTGAATCAGGACGTGCAGTGGATTAGCAAGGAGGAGGTGAGGGTAGCTCTGAAGAGGATGAAGAGTGGAATGGCAGTTGGCAAAGATTACATACCTGTGGAGGCATGGATATGTTTAGGAGAGGTGACAGTGGAGCTCTTAACTAGATTGTTTAACACAATCTTTTCAATTTTCAAAAATATATAAAAACAAAAATAAGCGTGATGTGCAGAGCTGTGGTAACTACAGAGGTATAAAGATGATCGGCCACAGAGGTGATTAGTGAGCAGCAGTATAGTTTCATGCCAGGAAAGAACACAACAGATGTGATGTTTGCTTTGAGAGTGTTGATGGAAAAGTATAGAGAAGGTCAGAAGGATCTGCATGGTGCCTTTGTGGATCTAGAGAAAGCAAATGACAGGGTGCAAAGAGGAGGTGTGGTGTTGTATGAGGAAGTCAGGAGTGGCAGAGAAGTATGTAAGAGTGGTGCAGGATATGTATGAGGGCAGTGTGACAGTGGTGAGGTGTGCAGTTGGAGTGACAGATGGGTTCTGGGTGGAGGTGATCAGCTCTGACCCCTTTCTTGTTTGCAATGGTGATGGACAGGTAGACAGATGAGATCAGGCAGGAGTCTCCGTGGACTATGATGTTCGCAGATGACATTGTGATCTGTACTGAGAGTAGGGAGCAGGTTGAGGAGAGCCTGGAAAGGTGGAGGTATGCACTGGAGAAAAAAGGAATGAAAGTCAGTAGGAGCAAGATGGAATGCATATAGACGGAATAGACGCTGTGGCGACTCCTAATGGGAGCAGCCGCAAGGAGAAGAAGAATACACACTATCCTAATTTGGCAGACAACCCAGCAATTTCAGTGTAATTAGATACTGAAAATGCATGTGACTGCACTGAATGATCATGCAAAGAGCACCTAACTACTAGAGCCGTTAGCGCAAATTTACAGAGTACACATTGTAGTTAGATGGAGGTCAGATCACGTTCCCACCGCCATTTGTGGTCAGACTGAGACCATTTCCTTTAAAGGATCTTCAAATATAATTCAGATCTGCCCAAAGAGATCTGCCGTTAGTCCCATGACTTTTCATCTAGCACCATCATCAGGTCAGAATTTAGATTTATCCTATACTGTGGCTTTAACATTCCAACCAACCTCAGCATTTCTTTGTGTTTAGTGCTAATCAGCAAATAATAGCATGCTAACACGCTAACCTGTAGTGAAAATCGACATTAATTTCCATTAGCGTGCATCAGCATGTCACTGTGTTAGCAAGAAACATGTTAATTGCATTTCCAACTCAGAGTCATGGTAACTCATGAAATAATCACAACATATAATCTATTGATTTGTGTACATGGACACAAGTTTTCTATTTTTTTCGTGACACTCAGCATGACTTACAAACTACTGTATTTGAGTAGGAAGTACCTTTCATGCCTGCAGCATGTATTTCTGGACTTGGGAGCATGGATGTATTGTTTTTTCTCTCAACCATTCACAATGTGCAGATGGTACGAAGTGTTGTAAAATGTTTATTAAGTGTGTAGTAAATGTATATTAATTATCTTGTTTATTTACTTCTTTGTTCCAAGGGCATTATGACTTGCATCAGCCACTACATATATGTAAAACGTACCATCATCAGTGGAACCCTGACATAAAGGACCTTCTTAGGAGTGGATATTGGCCAACCTCTGTCAACACTTCCACCCTTTACACATCAGACCTCCTGAGCTCCTTTCAGGAACTCAAGGTCATCAAGTCTGGATTCTCCAGACAGGTGTTTGCAAAGCTGCTGGAGCATCATACGAAGTGTTGAGAAAGTAAGTGTAATTGTTCACCATATTATAAAATGTATTACCATAAGCAAACAACATCCCAAAAACTATTGAATTCTATATATTTTCCAGTATGGACATATCAATTGTGATGCACTGCAGCGCAGCTTCTTAGAGTTTTCATACTCTTCATTTGAGGAAGCTCTGCTGTGTTTCTCCTTTCACTTACCCAGCCTGCACGCTGGAAATGTTGGTTGTTTCAGCAGATGGAAACAGACAGCTATATCGCTTTCACTGAAACAGAAGGTGCTCTTTGTCCCACTGTTTTTTTTATTGCTTTATTTATTTACTTATATATTAAATTGATTTCCTATTTTTCTTTCTTCCTCAGCTCTGATGACCCTGCCTTTTTTGAGGCTGAAAACAACACAGTATCTGGATTTGAAGTCATCATACAGAAAGCAGTGAAAAAAAAAGTTTTAATTGTAATTTTGAAAAAAAAGTTGAGTTACTAAAATAACCATATCTGTCATACCTAGATTTCCTCCCCACTGCAACTAACCCCACTACAACTTAATATGTGCAGGGGGAAATTTTCTACTTTATGTATTCTCAAAAGCCAAGGCACAATTCTTTGCCATGGATGTGGCTTGCAAACAACGGCCATACCTAGAGATACCATACCTGCGAGTTTCCTTCATGCTCTCCAGGAACTGACTACAATGAAACCTTTCCTCAGTGTTATGCATGCTCAAGCTCATGCTTGTCACACCCTGCCTGGACCTGTTTTTGTGTTCTTTGGGGTTTCCTGGTTTGCACTTCTGTTTAGTCCTTCTGGTAATGGTTTGTTTGTCATGATTTGGGTGGTGGGTTTAGAAGACTACCTGTGTTTAGCTTAGGGTATTGTGTTTTTTGGTTTTCTGGTTTCCCTGTGTTTTTTCCTCCTGTGTTCATGTGCTCCTCCTCTCACCTGCCCTGCATTGCCCTCATTAGCCCAGCCCTGCTCTGTGTCTTCTCCACACTTGCCCTGTATCAGTCTTGTTAGCCCTGCCCTGCTCCCTGTGTTTCCCTCAGCCAATCACTCCCAGCCTGCCCTTGTGTTTAGTCACCTGTTTCCCATTACCTGATTAGTTTGGTGTGTATTTATAGTCCAGTTTTGAGTTCAGTTCTTGTTGAGACGTCTGTGTTTGTTCCTGTGGATATGGTCAGTGTTCCTATGTTCCAGTGTCTCCTGTGACTTTTGAATTTTCATTAAATATTTCTGCATCCCTCCCAAGGAACCCGGGCCTCCAAGCTTGCCAGCGACCAGCACTGCCATTCTGCTTCCACACCCGTCATTCCAGCTCAGATGACTCTGTTTCAATACTTTTGCTATCAGGCATCCAAAACTGCTAGCAAGGAGTCAGCTAACCTGCAGCATGCTAACCACGGGCCTGCTAGCCTTTAGCCTCCACCCCGGACTGCTCACAACCAGGCAGCCCCCATGTCTGTTAGGCTTGGGGTCATGAGCCTGCAGCCTGTAGTTCCTGAGCCATCTCCAGCCCAAAACCCCTACTTGGGCACCCGCCTAGCTCTGGGAGGTCCTCGGAGCACCAACCAGAAGTTGGGTCGTCAAGGCAGACAATGTTACCACTCCTTGGGTCGCCATGCCACCATGCCTGTCCGATCCAGAGTTACACCCTCTGTCCCTGCTGGCGTGCAGCAACTCCCCGTCCCTGCTGGCGTGCAGCAGCAATCCTCTGTTCCTGCTGGGCCGTCGCAGCAATCCTCTGTTCCTGCTGGGCCGTCGCAGCAATCCTCTGTTCCTGAGCTGCACCAGTTCCCCGATCCTCAGCTGCAACCATCCTGTCCCTGTCTGCCTGAAGTCGTGGAGTCACTGGTCACTGGGTTCCTGTGCGGCTGTTACCTCTGGCTCTCATGTCCCTGTGGTTCCGGCTTTCCCCGGAGGGCCAGGTCTCCACTTCCAGTAACCCCAGTGGCGTTGCCTTCTGAGCCTGCAGCACTCCCCATGGCGTTGCCCTCCGAGCCTGCAGCATCCCCATTGGCTCCGTCCCCTGAGTCGCCCAGCCTTTGCCAATGCCCTCCAGAGGGGTTCCGCCTTCGCCTTCCCTGTCGGGCTGCAGCCTGACCTCTAAAGGGGCTCCGCCTTCACTGCCAGCCCCCTGCCCGGCCTCCTGAAGGGTTTCACCGTCGCCGCCAGCCTGCAGTCCGACTTCCAAAGGATTTCTGCCTTCGCTGCCGGCCTGCAACCCAACCACCAGAGCAACTGCGCCCTGGTCACCCTCCAGAGCGACTTCTGCCATCTGTCTTGCGCATCGGTCACCCTCCAGAGCAGCTTCAGCCATTGCCCCTGCCCTCAGGTGGCTCATCTGAGACCTTTTTCTGTGCCCCTGTGCAGCCCCCAAGCTGTTCGCCTGGGCTCCTAGCTCTGCCTCTGTCTGGGCCCCTGGTTGTCCACCTAAACTCTTGTGCTCTGCCCCTGTCCGACCTCAGGCTGCCCACCTGAGTGCCGCCTCCCTGGTTCCCAGTGTCCTGGCTGCCTGCCTGTGCGCCACCTTCCTGGTTTTCCACACCCTGCACCACCTCCCTAGCTACCTGCTCTTTATCATGGCTTGTGGACTGTCAGTTTTGGCCTCCTCCTCTCCTCATCTTGCGTCAGCCATCCATCCTGTGTCCCTTGGTGGCATTTGTGGGATGTCTGGGATCCGTCCCTAAATGGGGGGGGGGGGGTTCTGATCCTGCCTGCCTGCCATCATCTGAGTTTGGGTCCACCTGCTCCACACACCTTCATGACAATGCTACTGTCAGGTATGTGTTTTTTATCATATGTAACTATGATCAAAAATGAAGTAAATATGATGAAATATTTAAATTTTACAAGCACAAAACCCACATTTTACTAAAAGATTAAATGGAGTGGTAGGAACCAGGAGGGAGCAGGGACTACCACCGGTGAGGGAGTGGACCAAGTGAACAGCTAGCTCTCCCGTTGTGCCCTGACAACAAAATATATGTTGAAAGCAGGTGATCAGAGTTTTTTCCATTTCTTGTATGCATACTTTTTTTTTTTTTTAGATTGCACGTCATAACCTCGTTATTTGCTTTAAACAGCACAGGTGGACATGCTTACATCGCATACAATGGCGTGGAACCAACAAAAAGTCATCAGGCACTTTCCACAAAATATGTGAAGGTAAGTATCCTTTTAATGGTTTTGTTGTGTCCTTTGTTTGTACTTGGCCTGTTAATCATACAAAGTTTTAATACTGAGTATTCTATAACACTACTTGTCAGACTTGCCAGAGACTCCTGGATGAGACTGCAAGGCTGGTTGAAGTAAAAACAGAGCCACATTGCTCAGATGAAATGGAGTCACAGTGGATTTCTGATGTGAAGGAATGGGCAGCTGGTGGTAAGCATGACCAGATAACAGAAAACAACATATTTCCTTTCTCCCTACTATAATAATTTTCAGGTTTGATATTAAAGAGCAGCCAAAGACAGTAGATCTTTACTGGTTGGTAATAAGACCATCTATGGATGTTGAGTTTATTGTTAACAATATTTCTGGTTATTTCGTTAGCCCAAGTGTGCAATGCTCAGTGTTCCCAGTAAGATAGCGTTAGCTTGGATCCGATGTAGCGGGGTGTGTTTTCAGAGCATGAAAGGCAACACCCCGCTGTCCTTATTTGAAAGGTCTTGGCTCCAAACAGAAAAAATTATGCCTACCATAAGTTGCAACATCTGGGTTTCAAACTGGATCCAATGCAAACCAACAGATGATGTCACACCTCGTTATGTCCAGATTTATATATGGTCTATAGGTAAAAATAATTGCTTTTTCATATTTGTGGCTGTCACCTTATTGTGATCATCAACCATACATTACCCTCCTTTTAAATCACCATTACATCGCTGTCATGTCTAATAGCCACTGTGATAAAGCCACAAGTGTACCCACTGGTCCCATTTGGATAAAAGCCAAAGAACAGGGAGCGAGAAGGAGCGATATTAAATAAATAAAAGTAGCAGCTTTAATTAAAGTGGGATCAGTAAAGCCATGTCAGTCAGCCTTCCACAGGATTAGTTGTACGCTCCTCTGTCACTGAGGACTTGCCACGCTGTCACACTGTGATGGCTGATTTCTGTTTTTCTGTTTCTCTTACTCGCACATTCATACTTTTCTTGTTAACACTTATAAGTTAGCTTTTAAGTTATCAGCCCAAAAAAGCCTAGTTAATATGTCCTTGTGAGAGGTGTTGGCCAGTATAAAAAAATCCTATACTATATTTACATGGTGTGTCTTGAGTAATTAATGAAATGTTTTCTGTAACTTGCCCAACATTGATGAGGAACAGCCTCACCTGTCAGAAGATGTGTCCCATTTCATTTGCATTAATTTCATTAGTGTTTGTCCAAAATCATTCAAAATTAAAATCAATCAAATAGACACTTATTAGTGCACTCTATACTGAGCAGTACAGAGAAATTTCTGATATATCTGACTGATTCAGTCATTGTTTTTCATCAGCACTGACAGGTTAGTGTAGCACCCATTGCATTCCATGTTAACTTGTGGCACTAATGTTATGTTAAAGGACTCCTCCCTCCATCCATTCATGACGCTTTTCACTAGAAATGAGTGTGGAGCTCTGGAAACCAAACAACCGTGAACTGTGAAATGAAAACTTAAAATGCATGAATGCTGTTTTCTCACTCATCCACTTGTATTCTGAAGCAACTTACCGCCCCATACTCTGCTGTCAAGTTTTATGGTGTGTTCAGTCAGAATGTTAGCAAAGTTTCACCTTGTGTCATTTACACATATTTGCACGCTGGACTGATGTTTATTCAGCCAAAATACCAACTGTACATTAGCTGTTAACTAGCTGGCAACATACCATGTCTGTGGGACTGTGTCTGTTATTACTGCTATTTACTTATTTATTATTGATAATTGCATTTTTGTTGTGGAATTGTAGTAGTTCTGAAGTTATGAAATGTAAAGTATGAGAGAGAAGTCTATTCCCCAACCATAAAATGGTTACATGAAATACATGGTGGTCTATGGCTGCCAGTATTGTGATCAATTCAATTGTTTAAAATTAAATATTCTTTTTATGCAATGTATGACAGAATTAAAAGTAAAATTGTTAAATCATTTTCATGTTTGAAAATGCTTACTTGCTGCCAAAATGCAAATCCAAAAGAAAACTCTTCTGACAAAGAATCTTCAGTGTACCCCTGAGCGTGATGCTATAATAAGCACCTTGGCAGTCCCTTTTGTGTATCTTTTTTTTATTGAAAAAATACACCAAGGAAATGCTAATGTGAAAATTGAATTTAAATTTTAAATAAAGGCCTCTTTTATGAAATCTGTCCAAGGTGAACCATTCTGACACTGGTCGTGCTGTCCTCTGTATGTGAGTGAGGTATTTTGACAGCTGGATAAACTCCTTACTTTCACTAAGACTCTATAGACAGAATCATATTTTGCCCACAGGTCTATTGGCTAAGGAAGTTTAAAACTGAAAACAGATGCAGAAAGTATGATTACTTAAACTGCATTGCATTTGACAACAAACTATCATGTGCCTAGCTTATAAAGTAATCTTTTTAACTAAATTGTCTTTTTAGTACTTAATGAATATAAACATGAATTATGATAATGATGGAGCAATTAAATCTCAAGATTACTGTACATAGATCTATGACCTAGAGAAAACATAGCATGTAGCTAGCACTGTGCATGAACTAATACAGAATATACAACATATTTTATACACTCTCAAAATGATGAGATTACACAAAATGAAACTGTAGAAATACAATTAAGCATAAAAGGCAAAGATACATACTGACAATACTGCCAAACACATAAGGTGTATGCAGATGGATGTGGATTAACTAACTACAGGTCTGTATGTAAACAATACTGTCCTCCATGAGGCTGAACATTGAATTCCTACTTTCTGTATCTAATCACATGACATGGAATGAAGGTTACGATATTGTAACCCTACTTCTATAAGCACAGGCAGAGCCCTCAACTGGACTATATGGGTAATACTCTCCTCCAATCACATGCATGCAATCGCCCACTGAAGTCTGCGTGTACGTAGCCAGCCAATCAGGATGTGCCTTGCTATTACGTGTATCTCACACAGTGTAAAAAGCAGTGTCTTGCTGCTACTCTCATCCCGAAACCACTCAAGTGGACAATATAGGAGCGGTAGGGTCCATAGGTAGAGGGCTAACCCTGTGCTTATAGAACCAGGGTTACAATATTGTAACCTTCATTCTTTCTCATACATGTCATCAGACTGCCTCACTGAGCCAGACCGGCTATAGGTTAGTCGCCACAGCCCTCCTACTACTCTATAATCCAAGCCGATTAAGTGTAGCAGTAGGGGGCCCAACCCAGGCCTCAGGGGGTCCTTACATGCCTGTCTGTAGGTTTGGGAGACTTACAAAGCCAAATACCAAGGTGCTTCTTGGATAGGACTTTACCGGCCACTCCCTCTGCATACACTTTAACAGTGGCATGAGACAGCCCCTTTTCCACCGAATACTGTAGACAGGAGAGAACCTGTTGCCCTGCACGACAGGGTTTCAATCACCTTTCCCTGCACCAGCATTGGAATCCCGACCACTTTGCTTTGTAGCAAACAATGGCAGATCCTGCTCTCGCTGCCTGGATGGTCAGCACCACTTGTGCAGACAGTCCAGCCGGCATCAGCCCGTCCCCCTCAGCAGCCAGTGCTGGAGAGGTTGGCCCAATGTGGGAAGTGTATCTATCCAGCCCACATCTTGGGACAGAGGCCCCTAAACTTGGGGAATGGACAAGGGCTGGGCCGCCAACATCTGGGTGATCTCTGCTTACCACCGTGCTGAAAGGTGGTCCAGGGTTTATCAGGATATTCGATAGTGGCTCTTGTCTCACTCTCCTCAGCAGAGAAAGAATGAGACGAAGAGGAGGAAAGGCTTAAAGCAGCCTCCTTGGCCATGGCATGTGTGGATTGTCTTGTGGCATCATGGAGAACCAGAGCAGACAGTGGGTGTTGATGCAGTACCCACCTGACCGATACTGAAAGGGCCAAGTTGAGTAGCTGTGTATGCTTTCCCATGTAGGGAAGTGGCATAAACAGCAGGAGACAGTACTTACACTAAACAAACATGAATTGTCCTCTCCCTGGACAATGTGTGGGTGCAGGCATTATTCCTTAGTGATGATATAATAACATAGTGCTTAAGAGTTCAGTGCTGAGCTTTTTCTGGCTAGCACAGCCTGCAGCTGCATGAATGCTTTGTGCATGATGCAGCTTCTGTGACCAGCTGGATGAGGCAGGTTGGGCTGCTATCATCCCAGCGTCACGGAGGACTGGAGAGGTGGGGAGGGTGGACAATTGGCTCAGCGGCGCCTTCTCCTCTTCCAGCCTCTTGAAGTGCTGAGTAACAGAAGAAATGGATCCGAAAAGCCCATCCAGAGCCATGGCAGTTACCTCTGTAGGGTGGTGAGTCCCAACCACATGTGACGTGAGCCCACTGTGGCAAGTGACAGCGAAGCCCAACACTCCCAGATTGTTGGCTGCAACAGCCAGCTGTACGCCCAGCTGGAATCTTTTCTCAAAAATATTCCCGCATGTCGCCATTCCTGCACCAGTGGAGACTGCGGCTTCCTGCTCACCACCCAGCCACCCCGATTAGGAATAAGGAGGGCTGCAAGGGCCTCTTCCAGGGGTGGCACACTGGGACAGCCTGTCTCCGTATGGCCCTGCACTCTCAAGAAGGAAATCAGTCCCACGACTGGTGACACTGTTTTCAGTGGCTCCTTCCAGGACACTTCAACACACTGCCAAGTGTCCAGGAGACGAGGCGAAACAAAGGCAGGTTGAGCCGGATGAGCTGGGCTGTAAAAGCCTTCACATAGCTGGCTGACTGGTATGGGCAAGATAGGCAGGGGCAGTGGAAGCCCTACATGCTCCCCCGCCATGGCCATAACCTTTGGGAAATCATGGCAGACTGAAGTCGGCGGGGGATTTTGGAAGGTCAGCAGTGTTGCAGACACAGATGAGAGGTTGTCGTCGTCGTCCATTAGCAAAGCTGCTGGGATAGTCTCGGCAGAGGCATCTGGCGGTGGCAATGGAGGTCCGGACGGAGCGGGGGACTCATCCTTGATGCGGAGACTCATCCTCAATGCAGAGATCAATCTCATGTTCCAGTTCACTCTCGTCACAGCAGAGTCAGTCACACAGCCGAAAATGGTCCCACCATTACCAGCACTGAGGTAAAGAAAGTCCTCAGCAGTGCATGCATGGTTGTGGCTGCATCATACCGTTCTCTGCATGGTTCCATCTGAGGTAGCAGATGTGATGCCTGTTGGCAGCAGCAATGAGACCAGGGCACAACGGGCAGGAATGAGCTTAGAGAGGTGACTCCATTCATGGAGAAGTAAGATCAGTGAGCTGAATTTGCCATCGCTGAAGTGATATATTTTTATCTTTGAAATTGTATCCTTTTATATTTCTTTTTTCCAATCCTTATTTTATATATACTTTTATTCTAATTGTTATTTTTGCACATTAGCCTTTCAGTACATTCTCTAGAGTATGCTATCTTTGCATTTTACTGCACATATTGAAAATATGAGCATGTGAAAAATAAATCTTTGAATCTTAAATCAGTGGTGTTAGGGGTAATACTGCCTATTTGACCTATATCCTTTTCATTTCACTTTTAATTTTGGCAGCAAGTATGCATTTTCCAAATGAATCATTTTTTTTAGTTTAAGTGACTGATTTCACTTTAACATTGGCAGCCACAGACATGAGACATGACAGACAGTGGTATGGTGAAGGAGGAGATGGGGAAACATAACAACAAACATGGTTTTCTTGGACAAAGTTAACTATTAGATAATCATTTCATCAGAAAATATGTGAAAGTCTCTTCATTCTGTCATTCAGAAGGAACATAATGATCACTATTGGTCTCCAGAACATGTAATTTGTCTTTCAGAGATTGTGCCCATTTCACTAAATTGTAAGACTGTGTTGGCTGAACACTGTGTTGTCTCATTCCAAATTACAGCCATTGTCTTCCCTCTCTGCTTGGCCATGGCGCTACAGAAGCCAGGCCTCTGTGTGAAGCCCTAAGCAGTAATTTATATTTCATAGAATAGGTGAAATTGCGGTGGTGCCAGCAGGACTTACCTCAGGACTAACCACACTCTTGGCAGAGAATATTGGATTAATAGCTAATAATACAAAAAAGGAGCCTGAAGCTGGTGGCCAACAAGCTGCAAACTCAACAACATTCTCACATTCTTTTTCTGGCTTCCTTTCTCTTCCCTCAGTTTGCTGAAGCAGCAGGTTAATAGATTATGAATCCCCACTGATTAGAGCATCAAAAATGCATGGCTCACTGTAGCAGCATGTGCTGTCTTCTTGGTATGTCTGTGAAACTGGAAGCAGAGTGAGCTCAGACCAGTTTGTGTGGCTGAGCCTGGCCTTTTATTATAAGTGTCCTATCAGTCAGGCACTATGCCTCACCTCAGATATGACAGGAGATTCTAGAAACAGCCCAATTTTGAAACTGTATTAAAGACATTAAATATGCTAAATAGTGCTAAGGAAAACATTGGTCGTAAATCTATAGCTTTAAGTATAAAAAGACCTGCAAACTTGATGCCTTTTGGCAAATTTGCAGTTTTCAATTAAATGAGTTAAATTAACTATGAAGAACAGGTTTTTGTTTTTCGGGCAGCATGGGCTTACCACTGCAATCCTATCACCAGACCAAAATTCTGCAAAATCCAGTAATACTGTATATTTATTAATTAATGACAAGTTGTTTTTTTTATGTCCTCTGACAGTGTTTTTAAAACTGCTCACTTTCTGCAATATTTGCAAATTGCAGCTATGGTATGATTAAGGTTGGGGAAAGATTGTGGTTATGGTTAATATATAGGTGAACATTAATTGCAGGTGACATTATGCAAACTCCAGCGTGCATGAAAGCGAGACATGCTACTTGCCCATCCACCACCCTGACCTCCGCACCTTCACTTTTCCCCTCATTACGTAAATAACACACTTCCGGGCACAGTACAGTAGTCCTATGGAACTATACTGGGCTGGGCTACCTCTACATATAAATATCTGGTCGTTTCCCTCCACCTAGGCAAATCACAGAAACATCTGTACTTGATGCAGGATACTGCGTCACCACATGTTTAGCTACTCAGCTAATAATGCAAACTGTGGTAAGCTCCACTTTTGGCCGGTGCTGATTAACTAAGCTACAGTAACTTGTCCTGAGTAAGCTAACTTACCTTTGTTTTGCCCAGTGACAGCAATGTTAACTATGGGTGAAAACCCACTGAAACAGGAGTGTTGCAAAGCAAAAAAGTGATTTACTTCTCTGGGGAAACCATGGCCGTTGCCTGGCATTCCAGCCTGTAGCCCCAAAGACTTTTTCTGTAGCCCCGAATAATTCTCCACTTTGAGCGGTTTTTCAGTAAAGAAGATGTTGTAATTTTGTATCTTCAATGAACGGAACGGAGGCAAGACCAGTCAGAGAGGGTTTACAGAAGAATACGTGAACATGCTGTCTAATTGGCTGTCTGTCATTCTTCAGTTGATGGGATTACTATGCCAAACACTAGCTCACACAGCCAGTCAGTGTGAGGAAAAAATGGATATACGAAGAATTTTACTGGTAAAGGGGTTGAAGCTGAAGCAGTGGCACAAACATCCTCTCATGCAGAGCCAGGAAAACACTGACAGCTTAGTTGTGCCTCCCTTTAGCTAGGGACACCAAACTAGCCTAGTCTTGTCTTAGAGAGCCAAAAAGGTTTTATATTTTATTGGTCTGGTAGTCCGACAAACAGTGATAACACCCGAAGCGAGTTTTATGATCAATCCAACTTTTTTTTGATCATGTCATACACTGACAGCTAAGTTACCACAACTTCCATAAAACAAAACTTTAGGCTACTAGCTGAGCTGATAACGTTAGTCACTTTAAAAAGTTGGCTCACTCACGAGAGATGTCAGATTAAATAAACACTTAATCTAAATGATTTAGATATGTCACACACACATCACTGTAGGTCAGTGTCAAGTGTAATTACATTATATTGTGTAATCATATATTGTAGTTCATATTAAGTAGGTCCATCAACAATGATTTTGAAATCAAATTATGAAAGTTTACTCAGTCACCCAGTCAGTGAGTCAGCTCTTGTTTGTGAAATTGACATTGTACTGTGGGTTTTGGGGATTTTCCATCATGTAAGCCCAGTAATAATGGTAGTAGGTATCTGATATGACGCTTATTTTGGTTTAAGACATTTGAGTGGCTGGAATGTGCAGATTATACAGTAAATCAAATCCAAACCCTTCCTTCCTTCTCTAATTTTCACATTTTTAAGCAAAGCCCTCACATGCAAGAAAAAAATGCATGGAAACAGTCTATTTCGAGGTGTTTTTAAAAAATTTTTGATTATATAGTAAATCAAATCCAAATCCTTCCTGCCTTCTCTAATTTTCACATTTTGTCCCTAGTCTAAACACCTGTGGTTATTTTGTTCACTGTAGAATCCCATACACCAGCATGTGTGATGCTATGTGTGTATATGCACTAAAAGGGATGGAGTTTCACCGCTAATCATTCATAAGTGCAGTCCAAAGAACAAAAGAAGTGGTTAAGGAAGAAAAATTGGCAAGAAAGAGGCAGATGGCTAGCAGCAGTCACAATCACAAGTAATCAAACAAACAAACAATGGTTTAATCTAAAAATGTCACATAGCTGTGAAAAATGCTCATCAAAATTACAGAGAGCACAAAAGCACAAGGTTGTCTTTAAATGATTTGTTTTGTCAAATATATTCAATTTATAATCTAACCAAACAGAAAACAGCATAGTCACATTAGAGAGGCTGGAATCAGGTAAGTAATTGAAAATGTTATTTAATTTGCCATTGACTGACTAATCAATTCAGCACTAAAAAAAGTTGCTAAAATGAGACATCATGCAGTTAAACTGAATTACTGGCAAGGTAACACAGCAGTTGTAATTTATGATGATAAACGTGGACATGTTCTCCTTCTATTCTTATCTCAAAGTACACCAGAATGCTCCATTTATGTGTTACAAATTGAAAACATTTTCTTCCATTTGGGGATATCCCTGACTCCCTTACAGTGGTTTGATTTTGGAATCTGCACTAGTTTCATTCCACTTGAATTTCAAGCCTGATAAAGGCTTCAAAACCCCACATTGAAGTCCCATATAGAGTGTCACCATGTGTGTGCAGCCTGCAGAGAACAGATCAGACCACAGGATGTGTGGGGGTACAGCTCGCATTGGAAAAGCTGACTGCTTTAATCAATAATGTTGTAATGTTGTGTTTAATTGCTTGTTGCCCACAGTTTGGGCCATCATTTTCTCTTTTGTTAATTAAATTTAGCACTCGAGGCTTGTTCCCATAAATTTATCAAGTAGCTGAGGCTAGCAGGAACAGCCACAAGAAATAAAACATAACCATTGCCTCTTTTCTAATGCATGCTGGGATAGACTCCAGCTCTCACCCCCCTGCAACCCTGAACAGGATCAGCAGGTAGAAAAGGCACAAATGGATTTATCACCAATAAATCACATTCTGGAATGTATGTACAGAATGTACGTACAGTTCATCAATCCGAATTAATCAGTTAAACAGTTCAGTCACTAGTTTGTTCATTGTTTATTAACCATTGGCCCCTGGCTGGCCTGTAGACTGCTATTCTTTGTACTATCAGATTATAACTCACATTTCAATTGCTTTCATCTCTTACTCATTAAATAACTTAAATGATAGTTCAACTTCCTTCAGCGCTTGCTCATTCAACTGCTTTCATCTCCTCAGCAGAGAGTTAATTGTTAGTTTGTGTGTAAGTACTGAAAGTAGTTGAACTCAAGTCTCTCTTAATACAATACTGAAGTGCTCAATATGTATGTGGAAATGGGTTTTGGTTGCTGTAAGAATGCCTACTCTCCATGCTGACCCTGAAGCTTTTCATCTGGAACGAGACTACGCTGTAAGAAATGGAGGACAAATCTCATCTTCATCTTCACTCTTTTTGTTTCCTCAGACTGAAATGAGCTGAAATAACATAACAGCTCAGATAACTACACAACACAAAGACAGTGATTCAAACAACATGCAAGTATGTGGTTTCAGCAAAAGCAACATCCATAGCAACCACCATAGCAACGATAGACAGCCTGAAAGAATCTCCACAATAACTGACAAACTAAACATTATATACAATCACTGAACTGAAGATTATGAAAATAAAATGCAAATTTCTCACGCATTTTAATGCAGAAACTATCTTGTAATATTACATTTTCCACTGAGAATAAAAGGGATGTCAGCCATTTTGTTTGTTTTCGCAGAGAAACTGGACAGTCACATGACAGCACATGCCTGATAACAGGCCTCCTGTGCCTACTGGGCTCCACCAACATTGGCTCAGTGAAATAATTGGATAACAGCCTCCTGAACCTACTAGTTGGTTTAGTAGGCCTCTACTAGCCCAAATATCTGGGACAGATAACGCCTATTCAATAGGTTGATAACAATCAAACTGGGTCCATCACCCGCTGAGCTGAAAATAGCTGATGAAGTGGTAAGTATAAAATATATAGACACATCTCAGTGCTTGAACAATTTACATTGCAGCTTCCCATACATGCAAAACACTAAACATTTAAAGACATTTTAATTCTAGTTTACAGTGTTTGTACCTGCAATTTTCAGTGTAAGCAAGGACATCTCAATTTTCTAGTAAATTACTGTATGTATTGGTATATTTATTCTGTAAATGTGTTTTTGTACATGTGGCATCCCTCCCTCTCTGCCTGCTACTTGTGTGGTTGGTTTTGCTTCCTGGCTCAGGAACCTACAGGCAGAGAAGTGAAGGACATTTGCAAAACAACCTACACCTAAGTAGTTCGGGTCATTACCTATTTACCTGGTATTGTTGTTATTGTATTTGTAGTAGAATAAAAGTGGAAATAGACTAAAAATCCAGTTTTTATTTTTATTATGCTTTTAATTGTAGGATATTAAAGTGTTAAAATAAGCGCCTAAGAATAAACTATCTTATGAAAGAGATCCCCATGCCGGGTCTTGAAGGTGAGTCTTCCAGATCATAGGTGACTGCACTGACTACTGAGCTAAACTGAATGCATCACCAACATATGCAGACAGACCTCTATTTATACACCCATAGAATGACATATCTTCGTCAATTTGGTTACATATTTGAATCAACTTCAACTGTTATGTGTTTTATATTTTAGGCTATTATTAATTATGAAATGCACGTGGGACAAACAAGGTGTAGGTATAGACCAGGCCGGTCTAATATTAGCATTCACTGATATGTAGTTCAAGAGAAAACAGTCATCCAAAAACAATCTGAAGACTTGCAATCAGCAGTGAAAATACTGTTTAAATTCAAACTTCCAACTGAAGAACACTACCTGGAAATGCTCTCTTGTGCCTGTCAGGTGCTTGCTAGGATTGTACCAACTTAATGTTAGCAAAAATTAAACATAGTCACTTACTGGGTAACCAGATGCACAAATGTTATTCTATTTTCTGATACTGACCTTTTGGTTTGTTATTGTGGTGGCAAAAATGAAAATACTGTATTTTACCATCAAATCTTACAGTAGACTACTCCAAAAAGCATCAAAATTGACAGTATTTTACCGTATTTAGAAATAACAGTACCTTACTGTTAGAATTCGGCTGTATTTTTACAGCAGTTTATTACAGTGTACAGTTAGACCATAAAACAATATAAAACAGCTATCAGCAGGTGTCCTGACTCCCTGCAGAAACAAAAAGGTTGTTGTTCCTTTTCCACTGCAGCAACTAAACTGTTTCAGGGTGCAGGTTGCCAAGCCCAACATCCACCAAAGCAAGCACAACACTGGAATCTGTGTTGAAGTGGTATCAGACATGTTTTCAGGTCTTGATTTTATAAATGGATGCAGGTAGCGTCTGTGGATAGTTTCTACTGCCACACAACTAAATAGTTTCAGTAATAATTTCCACAGCAAGACAACTAAACTCTTTCAGTAATAGTTTCCACAGCAAGACAACTAAACTCTGTCAGTAATAGTTTCCGCTGCAGCAAAACTAAACTATTTCAGTAATAGTTAGGTCCAATGAGCCATTGTTTGATGTTTCCATTTTTCAAAATAAAAGACCTTTTTTTTTTTTCTGCTGTAGACCAAGGTAGATACTGAACACCAAGATCAGAGAGCCATGGCAGTAAAATGAAAAAACTGTGTCGGGTCTTGGTTCTTCTGAACTGAGTTGACCCCTTCATTCCAGAGAGTTAGATCAACACAGAACGAGAGAGAGAATGTAAGAGTAAAGGGTGTGTGTGTTTGTGTGTATTGTAGCTCTGGCTAACTGGTTATGACATTGTTATCTTTGCTACTGCTTTACTCCACATTCCATACACATAACTCCTATTACAACAAGTGCTGTGCTATGATCACACACACACAACAGATGGCTGATGGCTGTTTTCTTTGAAGGTTTTTTCTTTGACCTATGCCAGGTTTCTAAACCCATGGCAGAGCTGTAGAAGGGTTTTGTTGTTATTTTTACTCAGTGAAACACATCACTTAAATTATTATTTGTTGTTGGGTAGCAAGGGAATTAAGAGATCATCAGAAACAACTAATACTGAATCATCACTATAGAATAATACCCATCCTGTAATCCTGCAGAAAGCAGGAATCAACACAGCAGTCATTGTTTTTCATTTTAATTTAATTTCACTGCAGGTTGCTTAGAAACCATTCCACCATGTTGTTATTGAATCATCTGGGAAGTTAAAATGGTGACTGACATTGGCCTATCATTACCATGAGCGACGGCTTTCACATTAAACATGATCATATGATCCATTGTTAACATAAAAATATAAATGACTGCAGCTTTAAACGCTTATCCAGTAATTATGAAAGTAATGGGAATCAAATTATTTATATGGGTAACTATGAGCAAGAAAGAAAAAGATCTTAGACAGTGCTGTACACTTAGTAAACAAATTTGAATTCCTGTAGTTTTTCATAAATCTCCTCCTATCTGTATGCTTATGCCCTGTATTGGTAATGTTGAACTAGAATTCAGCTTTCATGAAGGGCCAACTTGAATTCTGTTGTAAACATTTTGATTGATCACTATCATTGCCGCCGTCACTGTCCTCCACTGGGGAAAAACATGCAGCCAGTCTGTGCTTGCTAGGTGATCCAGCTGTGTGTTCCCACTCTGTGGGAATGCTGGAGAGTCTGGGTGGCTGGGGCTCTTCTGCAGAGATGTCTACATGGATTCATTAGCTCAGGCAAGGGCGAGAATGGTACTGCATGTTTGTGTCGGGCAGTTTGTGCGGGAGACTCTGCCAGAGGTGACTGTGTCCTTGGCTTGCTCTGTCTTCACATTCAACATTTTTGTGGGAGGGCTGTCAAACTCAAAATGTATTGAAGTCTTTGTGTGTCTCTGCCTCTCTTTTGTCTCTCTCCTGCCTTTAAACACTTGTACTGACAAGAGTATTTAGCTGGAGGGGGAAGCGTATCAAATCTGCAAAGAGATTTTTCATCCCACACAGAGAGAACAAAAGAGAGAAAACCCTTTTTATCTCACCCTTTTTTTCCCTAAGTCCTTCTCTTTCTGTTGTTTGTCACCAGCGGCGGTTATACTTTGTCGACTACCATGAGCAGCTCACCCGATACAAACACAATTACTGAAACACTTATGCTTTGCCACAAACCTACTGCCTGGTGGTGACTTAACGGAACATGAAACAGCTTTGCTGGAATCCTTTAGAAAAAAAGGTGTCAAGTTGACACTATGCTATATCAACTATAAAGACAGAAGTAATAAACTTCTGGTGCACTTTTCAAGAATGAAGCTAAATACTCATCAATAGAGAAACTGACCCTTCACTAAGCTTAGTTACTCTTGCTATACCTGTTAGGGGTTCCTTTCTAGCATTGCATACACACCATTTTTCAATGAGTCCATAGCTGTGTCTCAAATCACATACTTCTGTTAGTACACTTTCATGTAGTACACTGTGTACACTATATATTACTGGCATAGTGCGTGAATTTTGACAGGGTAGTGTTGTCTCAAATCAAACACAGCCGTTGTGCACTTACTGGAAATGACGATCGCAAATTAGCATTAGCTAGCGTTAGCATTCGCGTTATCGCATTGCATTTCCTATACTTCTCAGTGTGAACACACTTATGCACTCAAAATGTTAAGTGTAAGTACAGAAGTATGTGATTTGAGACACAGCACATGATTTCTCCATTTTGCTAATGATTTAACAAGTTTCGCTGGCAGATTTGAGCAGCCATAGCTAGCTGGTTAACTAACATAAACTCCGTGAGCTTGTTCAAATCTCTCTCTGGCTGAGTTACTAATATGCCTAACTGACCTGCTTGAAAATGAGAACCTTGCAAGACGGTATAAATGTTAATTTAATTACTTATAATTACTACATATATAATATGTATAATACTAACTCAGCAGTGTGTAATGATGCAAAAAAATGCAAGGCTAAAGCTAAAGGGGATAGGGATGAGGTTGGGTTCAGATTAGAGGCCTATCTGAAACCCCTTCCTCCCAGACATCTTTCCAATGAGGGAATTGGTGGGATGTCCTCTCAAGCTCTTGAGATTTCATGTGTACAACAGAGTGCAACACAGCGAATTCCTTCCCATAGACTTTACAAAAGTGTGCATGATTATCCCAATTTTTACAATGCTTTTAGCCCCAAGTGCAGCCATTCGGAACAGCCATAAACACTTTTTCCTTTAAAGATGGCCAGATGACACATCATAAGTTTCAAGCATACTTTCAAGCATCAAGGCCCTTAAGGTAAGAAGAAACACAAATTGGTGGGGAAACAGACCTCAAAACAACACTGGACTGGTGCCTTCCAGTAAACGAGGCTTCCTGTAATGTCACCTGTAACCCTGCTCAATAATGTAGTTAGCTAATGATATGCTAACTCTAGGCCTTAGCAGTAATAAAGCTAATGTTAGATTACTACTGTAGGTGATTACCTAGTTAGCTAGGCATGCTAACATAAGCGGTTTGTTTAAAGCAGACAAACAGTGTACATTTATTCTTTATGCTCAACTAGGTTTGGGTTTGGGAAGGCAAATAAAAGAAGTCACCACCCTCCAAACTATTTGGAGACTTAGTATCTTTCTTACTACAGCCCCATGCACACCACTTCAACATGTTCAGAAATCCAAAGCTTGACAGACCTGCCGTTTCTGGTTGCTAAGCTATGATTGGACCATCTCTGTCTGTTTGAGAGAGGAGAGTTGTCACCCAGCAACGTGAAGTGTGCATTTTGCCAAGCACAACACTGGATTCTGTGTTGAAGTGGTATCAGACATGTTTTCAGGTCTTGATTTTATAAATGGATGCAGGTTGTTTCTGTGGATGTCATCTCAGCTATCGTTTTGGAGCAATAATAATACCCATGTTCAGAGTGATGGTGAGAGCTATTCAACCTATGTCCAAATGATTGCTGGGAAGAAGTTTGGAGGTGGTTTGGAGGCGAGGTGACATGTTTTACAGTGTAATTTGGTTATTTGTAATTTGTCCAAAAGTAAAATCAAGAAACGTGGACAGAGAGGTTACAATCTGTCATGAATGAGGGATGCATGATTGATTGAGTGATCAATCTTGGATGCCAAAACAATATGGTGCATTCAACATGTGTGTGTTGTGGAATACGCTGAAATGCCAGGAAGTGTCAGAGTCTGATTCCAGTCGTTTGTTCTCCTGCAGTCCTAAAACATGCAGCTGTGAGATTAGAGAGCCCAGCTGATTCTACAAGCTGTTTCTGCTGCTGTGGCTAAAACATCAGTGATAAGAGAGATACAGCGTATCAAAGAAAACCCCAAAATGTAATCTGGATATACAACACACAGTGGGAAAACTGTTTGCAGAAACATTCATCACCCTTATCATTGCAACTTTTTGTAAGAAACAAATTTACAAAATATGTGACAATAATTACACAGCAGCTTCACTACAAGCACTCCACTGTTGCACCATTTTCCTGAAAATTTCAGAACACTCTGTTGTGTAAAGAACTCAGTCTTTATCACTGTGTGGGTGTCCGGGAATCTCCAGTATGTCTTTATACAGAGATGCATGACTTTGGCCTTAAATTCCATCCAGTGTCTTTATCTCAAATTTGGTTTGGCAAACTGTATGGCCTGTTTCCACCCAAGCCGCAGGCTGTTACACTTTTTTTCACAACAGACTTTACTACTACTCTCTTGTGGGAGGAGAGGAATGTGCAGAGGCTGATATGTGTTTGCCCTTCAGCAGTGTGTAGTATAACCTGACTTTCAATTGCATAAAGGAACATAATAAGGGTTCCCACATGCCTTAAAATAACACTGGAAACTATAGAATAGTTCCTCAGTGCTAAAAAAGCACCGGTATATAGACAGAAAAAACTCTCTTCGTAAAGTATTTCCATATTTGCTACCAACAGCTGAAGTGTAGTCAAGACCATGGTATTAAGTAATTTTTGACCAAAATACAAAAATACTAAGAGTCTACAGCCATGCTAGCAGCTATACTGTACTAGCAATGCTTTAAGCTAAATGCTAAAGCCAGCATGCTAACATGTTCACAATGAGAGTGAGAGGAGCAGTATATTGTGCATGGAATCTGTGTTCATATTCTGTGTTTTGGTGTTTTGTTTACTCCATATGTGTGTGCTTTTTATTGTATTGTTGTGGACAATTTTATGGACTACTGCATGACATGTATAGTGAAAGTTAGATTGCATGCTGTTTAATGTGACTCAGAGCACAGCCCCTGCACCTCATTGTACTGCCTCCCCACTGATTGCTGCTGGGACATGATTCACAAACCTACAATGGTTGCTATCTTTGCTTAGTATTTTAGAATGCTAATATTAGCTTATTACACTAAACACAAAGTGTAGCTAAACTGTTGGGAATTAGTTTTTCAAGTATTTGGTCATAAACCAGTATATATGTCCAAAGTATTGGACAAGACATACTTTGACATTTCAGTCTAAATAAAAAATGTCAAGCTGCTGGTGGCACTGGAGGAAAAGTCAGGGGATCACCAAAGTCAGTAGAATCCATTGTCTGGAACCATTTCTAATGTTGCTATCAAAATTATCACTAAAAGGGAACTTCAACAACATTACATGCGGGATCAGTTTCTTCACTTTGGTTATTTACTCAGCCTGCAAAAACATTTGTATAATGCTTTCTGTTGGTCTGGATACGCTTTTTCAAGTCTTCCAACATAACCATAGTGGCATCAGGGTTATCTGGGATTGGTTTGGAAATGACTTATTTTTAGCAGAGTTCCAGTGTCTCAAATGGCAGGAGGAGAAAGACATGAAGGATGCTATCAAGTTGTATGATGGTACTATATACCAGGGATGCGTCTCAACCTCATTTGGATTTGTCTCTGACTCAAGTGGTCTTAAAAGGACAGGTTCACAATTTTTCAGGTCTGTCCTAAAACAACAGTTAGGAGTCAAATGAAATGAGTCAAATGAACACTGACACAAGTTTTTCTTGCCATAATCATTCCTCCTATTCACACTGACCATTAGAAGATCCCTTCATAATGCACTCACTTACAATACAAGTGATCAGGGACAAAATCCACAGTCCTGTGAAAAAAAAATGTATTTAAAAGTTTATCTGATGCTAATATGAGGATGCTGCAGTGGCCCTGAGGTGCGAAACACAATATTTCAGGGAACATGACAAGAAAACACAACAACGTTTCACAAAAAACATATCATTTTTTGTGAAATGTTGTGTTTTTTGTTTTGTTGTTGTGTTTTGTGAAATATTGTCGTCCTTTGCACCTCAGGGCCACCGTGGAATTCAGCTGTCTGAGTTAGTCAAATCAAGTGGCTATCTTTCTTTCTAACAGTCAGTATGAACAGGAGAAATGATTACAGCAAGCAACAACCTGTTTCAATGTTCATTTGGGAACCTGACAAATGTTTTAAGACAGACTTGAGAAATTGTGAACCTGTCCTTTAACTGCAGCTCTGCTCACTTCATCATCTGTTTGACCATTTTTAAAATCTGTCTGCTGTAAATCCCCTAAACTTAACTTAATGGAAGTGCAATATTAAATGTAGATATTATAGTCACTGTTGTCTCATAATGATAAGGACTTATGTTTGCCCAATTCAGTTTTAAGGCTTTAAAAGAGCCTTGTTCATTTCGACTCATAGTAGAAAAAACACAGGTGTAACTAGTAACATTAATGACTCCACTCAGGTGTCACATTTAGTCATGACAATGAGCAAACACTATTACACCTATGCTTTTCCTGTTGTGACATGTTAAAACTGTCAAATGCTCTATTTCCCCTGTGCTTTGTATTAGGTCACTAAGTGCAAACTTAGAATTAGGTTATCTTCTGTTGAGGACTTTATTAAACCCTACCAAAATACTTTAATTCAACTCGTTACATTCATGCTGAAACATGCCGATGTCCCGTCTGAGCTGCTGAAGGCTAATTTCATCAGTGGTGTTCATACATGCTACGTTAGACAGGTTATAATCTCTGTCTCATCACTGTGTTTGGTTGCAGGGCAAGTTTATCCTGCGACTGTAGGAGGCCCCAGGACAAAAATGAGCTGTGGGCCCCTGTTGTCCTCTTCCTCTCTGTGTGCTGTGTATGTATCCTGTTGCTTCAAGTACCCATCATGTGCAGATCACACTGCAGACTACACAAAACAGCTCCATTATATTTTACCCAGAGCCCCAGAAACCAACCAGTGCCCCTATACTGGTATACTACCCTGCCACAGTTCGTTTGTGGTAACCTGATTAAACACAAATCATTTCATGAATATGCACCATGTAAGAATAATATAAAATTAAATAATAAAAGGTATTTGTATAATGAGGGAGAAGGGACACCATGGAGTAAGGTGAACAACAACAGTTTACTGAGTTACCTGGAAGTCACTTACATTGAATTATGGGTACATACACTTAGGAACAGTGTTATATCTTTGTCAAGTCCTTTTGTTTTTTCCCTATTTGAATTTAGGTTTCATTCACTTTTCCTTATAAACAGAGTCTCTCAGGAGCCCTTGAAACTCTGCCTGATCTAGTGCCTGGTGGTTGTTCAGGAGGATTCCCTGTGGCTCTATGGTGGATTCTGTTTCTCCTTAGAATGCCCCTGTCAGTCTCTACCAAGTATGACCTTGGCATGTTGGCAGTTCTTAATACAGTTTGTGGAGCTTCGTCTGTGGTGATCCATACTTTCTGTCCAGAGATGAGCTCTGGGAGTGTTCTCGACCGGTGGTGGAGGTTATAGTGTGCAGCTTGCTTACACCTCCCTTCCTTATCCTTCCTGCAAAAAGCCTGCAAGTTTGGCCATTTAGGATACAGCTTACTTAAAAGTTGGGGTAGCGGCTCTGTATGCCAGTAGTGCTCTGATTTAGTCAGTGTCTTTTTTTCATAGACTCTTGACAGTCTTAACAGCACGTTCAACGTCCAGGACTGTGGTCTGGATCAGTGGCCCTCTGTACTGTGTTCTGTGTTTCTGGTGGTTCAAGTGGTTCCGCTCACTTTTCTCTCTCAGTAGGTCTTTGAGTGGCACGGTGACCGTAGCCAACTGTGGCACAAACTTAGCAAGACAGTTTGCCATGCCCATAAGGCGCCGCACGTCATATACAGATGTTGGCTCTGGCATCTGTAGGATTGCTTTAACTTTGTTTGGATCTGGCTCAATGTCTTTTGCGGAAACCTTGTGACTGATGAAGATCATGTGCTACACTTCTCGTTTAGAGTGAGACCTTCATCCTGTATCTTCTGTAGCACACGATGTAGACTTTGGTCATGTTCTCTTCTGTTCCGTCCATACATTAACACATCACCTACATGACATAACACGCCCTAAAAAACTCTCGAACATCTGCGACATCCTTTGAAAATGTTCAGGAGCTGATGCAATGCCAAAGGGTAGGCGGTTGAGGAGGTATCTCCCAAGAGGACTGATGAAGGTAGTCAGGAGTTGGGATTCGCCAAAATCCAGGTCAAACATCGAGTTTTATGTAAAATTTTGCATCTGGCATCATTGCAAGTATTTGGTCAACAGCCAGTAATATGTGGTGTTCTCTCTTCACTGCCACATTCAGTGGTGTGAGATCCGCACAGATCCTGAGTTTGTCTTTCATTGGTTTTGGAGCAGCAACCATTCAGGAACACCAGACTGTTGGTTCAGCTACTTTTGATATGACTCCCATGTTTTCCATTCTATCTAGTTGCTCACATACTTTCTCTCTCAGAGGTAGAGGAACCTGTCTAGGCGTTGAGAGGGCGTAGGTTGTAGCCCCTTCTTCCAGCTCTATGTGGTATGACTCTTTCAGCTTACCAAGCCCTTGGAACACTGCTGGATATGCTGTTTTGAAGTCTGTCTCAGTCTGTGTCACTGTCACTTCATCAGCCCTGTGTACCAGTCCCACTGCCTCTACTGCTGGTAGGCCCAACAGTGGTAGTGTCAATCCTGCCACAAAATGCACATATTGATCTGCAGAGTGCCCTTTGGCCATCATTTTGTACTGGAAGCAGCCTTTTATGTTCAGGAGATTGTGACCTGGTCTGAACAGTCTTTTAAGTGGTCTTCGCAGCTTACTATCTTGCTCTGACTTGAAGACAATTTCTGGTATGGATGTGATGTCTGCCAATTAATGGCTCCCCATTCAGACTAAATTTTTCTCCATCCATAGCCTTGTAGTTTGTGAATCCACTTCGCCTAAGAACATGTAGTCCTGAGTACCACTGTCTGATGGGCCTGTGTATTGCTTGACCACTGCAACATGCTACAGCATAATGTCCTTTTTTGTGACACTTTCAACATTCATCGTCTTTAGCTGGACAGTCTTTCCATGCATGTTTGCATCTTTTTCTGCATTAGGCCCTCTCCTTTTTACCTTGAGCATCTGACTTTTGGTCTTTGTTCATTTTGTTCTGTGTGCTGGAACACAGTATTCTTTTTTCATGTTTGTCTTAACGGCATCAACATTTGTTTTGCGGTCTCCTCCCACTGCAATGCTGTGCAGTATTGTATGTTGTCTCTTAACATTCTCACTTTTTCTATTGCCTTTGCAAGGGTTAATTCTGAGTCCACTTGCAGCTGTTCTGACAACCTCCTGTCTTTTATCCCAACCACAATTCAGTCTCTTATGAGTTCATCTTTAAGCACTCCAAAACCGCAATGTTCTGCTAACTTGTGCACTGCTATGATGACTGCTTCTGAACTTTCTCCCTCTTGTTGAGATCTCATGTTAAACTGAGCACTTTTAAAAAATTGCATTGTGTTTCCCTACACATTGTTAAAATGCAGCTCTCACTGCAACATATTTATTTTTATTTTCATCAATCACTGGCAAAACTCCCAAAATATCTTCTGCTGCATCCCCCATTGCATATAGGAGTGAATTCACCTGATACTCTTCGGGTTTTTCCTTTAATCCTGATGTGACATGAAATCTCTCAAATCATCTGATCCAACTTTGCCATTCTGACAGAAATGAGAAGTCAAAGGGCTCTGGGTGTGATTTTTGTACAACTGCCACTGCCATTTCATCTTTCCCCCCATTTGTTTTATGTTCAGAAAAACTTTTATGCCGCGTCATTGTTTCTCTTCTTCTCTCCGCTGTGTTTGTATTTGGTCAGGCTCTGTTGCTTAGCACCTCACAGACTCAAGCAGACTCACTGGCTTTCTTTGCCTTTGAGAACATGCATCATTTGTTGCTGTTTTCTGCACATATTTCACTACTAAGCTGCTCCCCAAGTGTCTGCTCACTGAGAAAAACATCCGCAGCTTATAGCAGAGCACGAAGGCTTTTGAGTTCTTTTTCCCTCACACCATGTATAATGAAGTAGACAGGACACCATGGAGTTAGGTGACTGACATCAGTTTACTGAGTTACCCGGAAGTCAGTTAGTTTGCATTATGGGTACTGTAGTCTCTACCGCTACAGTATTAAAACTACATTTTGACTAAGGGCTCCTGTGTAAGACTAAGGGCCCTGTTTTAATCACACAAGCACAGACTGTGTGTTGGTCTTCACCTGTTATTTGGGTTAATTCCTGCACAGCAGCACAAAGTCGTCAATTGTTGGCAGTTTTTCAGTCTGCATCAGTGTGGAAAGGCTTGTAAAACATCACAAACTACAGAGGACCACACGCCCCAGCTGATGCAAACAAAGACCTGGCTGACGATCTGAATTTCCTTTACTGCATGTTTCAGGCATATAATATTCAGACCAAATCAGGAGGTGTGGCGTTCAGCCACAGGGTCGAGCGGAGGTGTGTGGGGGTCTGTGGGCCTGTTTGTTTGTGCTTTAGAACGTAACCACTGAGAAACAATCAAAAAATAACGTTTTATTGATCTGATTCACTGGCTTTCTTGCTACCAGTTCAGTTTCATTCACTGTCTAGTTTGCTCGACCACCGCTGCTCTCTTTCTCTCTCTCTCTCTCCTGCTGGTGCTCTCAGCTCTCTCTCTCTCTTTTTCTCTCATCGGGAAGCAGACAGCAAAGTCTAACTTTACTTTTAACGTTATCAAACGAAGAGAAATGTCCTCTCCTCATCCTAGTAATGTCTTTATACTCCCTCATGGCAGAGTTAACAGCTCTGATCAGTTTGATCTCTGGCTGTGATTGGTCAACGCAGATTTTAGCCTCAGTGATGTCGGGTTGCATCTCTCCAAAAGTTGACTCTGGTTCAACTTTCCAGCCGCAGTCCAGTATGGCGCCGCATTGACCAAAACAGCCGCAGCCAAAACACAGGAGCAGTTTGTTTCTTATGCCATCACCCTCATAAATAGCTGACCAGGGGCCATATTCATAAAGCTTCCTAGTGATGAAATTCTAAGAAAATTCTTAGAATTGTGATGAGTATGGAGGAGGACTTCTAAGAGTCTTAAGAGTTTCTTAAGCAGAGGAGAAATTGGCAGAATGACAAAGAGGCAGGAGAAATATTCTCCAAACACTGAATGACAGTAAATTAATGAAATGCCACAGATTAGATCATGCAAGGATAATGTTTGTGGTCGATCTCATCTCAAGATATTTGGCAACTAGAAAAATTTGGAATTTGCTGGAACCTGGAAAAAATAGATTTACACACTAACCAACGTTACTACTTATATAGACAGACCAGTAATCACAGAAATTGATGAAAGCTGAGCCGTTTTTCCCCTGTTAATATCAAATAGATTAAATACTAAAATGACCAGCAGGGTAAATATATGTAAGAAAATAGATATAACTATCAGCATGTGAATAGGCTACTGCGCAAGTAGGCCTGTGTTTTCAAACATTTCATAGGCTACTTTTAAAGTGTGGCTTATAATTTATTCAACAGAGATTTTCATTACATAAAATAGTATTTATAATTACACCATGTCTTAATAGAGACTAAATTCTATGATTAGGCCTATTGATTCCACTCTCCATTCTATGTCCATTATCACTAAGAGTGCATTTTTATTTCTTTTCTTTCTTTTTTTTTTTTTTTCCAATCACACCTTTTAAAAGAATGAGTCATACCTAGCAACGGGGTCCACCACACCTCCTCACTAAGGTAAAAGTTTCTATCGCTTCCTTGCTCAGAATTGCTCTGAGAATTTTCCTAAATCACGCCTCAGATAGGACTCCTGACTAAAAATGTTCAGGCTAAGTTAAGAGCTCTCAGAGAGCATTCTCAGAATGTTTATGAATATGGCCTCAGTATCATCTGCTATGCCATAGCTACACTTAGTTCTTGGTACAAATACTCATACATCCCAATTTCATTCCCATATGTGATGCACATTATTCTTGTTGCAATACCACACTCTTGCACTTTATGTATAGTGTCTGTCTTTTATATAATCTGTACAGAGCTTATATATTGTGTATTGTCTGTAAATAGTATGTACATGTGCCTGAATATCGCTTATCAGACACCAGCAAATAAATCTGATTCTGACTTTGAAAGTGCAAAAGAGCTAGATGAAGGTGAATATAGATCAACAGGTGTGGTGATTAATAAATACACTCTCAGCCAGTCACATCATTGGTCTCGTAGCTCTGAAACAGCTAAGCCAATCACACGATGACGCTATTTCAGCTTTAATCCTATTGTATCTCATGTATGCTCATATCATATTGTAAGACAGCTCTGTGATGTATTCAAGGAAGAAAACATGACATGCCACTTTTGCTAAAAAAAAAAAAAGAAACTTGGGATGGAGGTAGTGATGCACAGAATTAATGAGCTCAGTAATGTGATGTTTCCAACATATAAAGAATATTGAGTTATGGCCGTATTCAGACTAAATCAGGCGTTGCGGTGCACCTCTGCAGGGTTGTGTGAGTCTGATGTGTGTAGAGTTGTGTCTGGTTATTCTGCAGCAGCCTGGCATCGTTTTCAAGTGATTTAATGAAGGTAAACACAGTGAACAACCGTGTGAAATGGCAATAATATAATGTTATTGCTGCGTGTTTGTAGTGACGTCATGCCAGAAACAGATAGTAGTTCTGAGTCATCTAATCTCAGCAAAATATCAAAGACCCACTGTCCACCAAAATACCAATCACAGGGTCAGGAAAATACCTGGCAGCATTCACTGGGAAGAGGTCAAAGGTCATGGACCAAGCGTCAGTGGATGGCTGGAGAGAGATCAAGGAGGACACTCACATGTGACGACAGACTGTTTTTGAACAGAAAAACCCAACATACAACCTCCTGTTAGCACCTGACTGAATCTCTATATTTTTGTCAAGTGATGACCAAATCTGCTGAAGTAAATGTAAATGTCATCCGATTGAGATTGAGATGTTCCTCTAAATGACACAAATAACAGTGGGGATTTCCTGTTAAACTTACAAAAAAACACCCTCATGTTTGATACCAGGAACAAAGACACATGAATCCAGGAATGAACAATACACCTATTGTCAACAGTTTGTGCCAAAGTGCGTCATGAAATGTCTTTGTGTATTATATGTAAAAAAGGCTTCTCTTTCCCATGGTTTTGGGGTAGTGAAAGACCGTCACAAGCAAAAATCTCAAAACCACAGAAAAATCTGAAACTATCAGAGACAGAAAGGGAAATTTGTGTGTGTTTAAAAGTCTGATATATTTTATTCCTCTGTGCTGTAGAGCTCCACTGTTGTTCAAAAACTATTAAAGACAAACACTAGTTGATTTTGACTCATTCCTACTTACACTGTCATCCTGCTGAAAAGACTACAGCACCAAAGGGGATTAGTTAGTTTTTTTTTTTTTAAATCCCCACTAGCATTGCAATGGAGCAATATTTTCATGAGTAGATCACCACTATGTTTGCATCATTACTGGCATCAAGGCAACAACTACTGGAATATGGACCCTCAGTGCATACTCAAATAATATTTAAATGGTTTGACAAGTAAAACAAAACTCATTTCAGTTCATCAAAACACACATATTGCAAAGAAATGAGAGTAAACCTATTTTTCTTTCTTCTTAAGACCTGACTTCAAAACAATAAAGCTGTTTTGAAACTATTTCTTAAAGTTAAAAGACTACGTCTTAACCTGTCTTCAACCTTCAGCTATGTGAGATCAGCATTCATTTTGATCTCTACTGCTCTCACTGAACAGCAGAGTGCAGTTTAAGTGCAGTTTAAGTTTAGATGTGTTAATATGAATGATATTAGAGGGAGTGGAAAGTTTTGTGTGTGTGTGTGTGTGTGTGTGTGTGTGTGTGTGTGTGTGTGTGTGTGTGTGTGAGAGAGAGAGAGAGAGAGAAAGAGTGTCTGTATTTGTGTGTGTGTGCAGTGTATCAGTTCCAAGTAAAGCCCTGGAGGGTTTGCAAACACTTTCCTGGTTTCTGTTCCTTTTAACATATTGTACCACACCCCTCTGCAACACACAACAGTAACAGTCTGTCAGAAAGTGTGTGCTGTCCTATCACGGCTTGTTCCTGCTGGTTGTCATTGATGTATCTATTCCGGGACAAACACAGAGGCGGATAATGAATGAAAACAGGAAAACAGACAGAAGATAAACCGGAGAGCCAGCAGAGACGCGGAAGTAGGTGAGGTGTGTTTGAAAACCCTCTCTGCAATGTCATCATTACATCGCACCAAAGGAGTGCAACAGCTCACCTCAGTGACGCACAGCTGGTTTTAGAGGCAGAACTACAGAGATAATTAAAAGCGAGAGAGAGGGAGGGACTTCAGAAGTAAGTAAACCAAACTCAGGATAACACGTCAATACAGACGAGAGTAACAGACAAAGAGGCACTGGAAAGTTTGGTAAAGTTAAAGAGGTGAAGAGCATGCACCCGGGGCTGTAGAGGGAGATTAGTGAGCGGGGCATGAATGACAATAAGAGAGAAAGGGAGGACAGAGAGAGAGAAAGAGAGGGAGCCTGAGGAGGACTTTCCCCCCCTGGAATCTAGTTTTACTTCCACTGTTGTAACTTTGCCTGCCCCAGTCACACCGGCAGACAGCAGAGGGACCAGTCACAGGTGAAACACACTTTGAGTCCATTCTAAAAAAAAAAGAGAGACTGTGTGTGTGTGTATGTGTGTGTGTGTGTGTGTGTATTAGACAGTGTTTAAAAAGATGACCAAAAGGTCTACATCTAGTCAAAAAGATGGAGGAGTCTCAGCAAACGGACACAAAGTTTCCCAAAACGGGAGACAGTCAGATCCCAGCGGGCAACTCCTGGAGAAGGACGATAAAAAGGTGGGACTGGGGAAGAAGGTGACCCTTCTCCGAGGGATCTCAGTCATCATCGGGACCATCATCGGAGCGGGCATCTTCATCTCTCCAAAGGGAATCCTTAAGAACTCGGGCAGTGTGGGAATGTCTTTGATAGTGTGGATCGCTTGCGGTGTGCTGTCGCTCTTCGGTGAGTTGGTTAACAGGTGTGTCAGTGAATGGCTAAGCTGTCCTTTCTGCTGTCAGAAGAGCTACAATGAATGAGATGATGCTGTAGTGGAGTCTTTTTAACATGTATATTGTCTGTACACAGGCTAAATAACTTGTTACAGCAAATAAAGTAAATAATACACACAAGTCCAAATGTATAGTAGTTTGACAGTGTGGCAGATATCTTCTTCCAGGAGAGAGTGCTTACCAAAAACATTAACATATGAACATAACTAACATTGTCACACATAAAGGGCATCTATCCAGTAACTACCCAGAATGAAGTTTAGCTTGTATTTGTGTCCAACTTATGCATAAAAACAGTTTATTATCTAAAAGCAAAGGTCAAGCTTGGTGTTTATATGCAACCTATATCTCCTTTATTACTAGTAACAAATATTATGCTTGGCTTATATGTGCAACTTATGTGGAAAAAAAACATGGTTTAGTTTAACAAAATCCTTTCACCTCTAAATTGTTCACTATCTAATAAAATCCCACATAACATATTTTAGAAAAAAAGGCTTGTATATATATACTGAATTAACTAAAAGCAAATGCTGAGCTTTTTTAATGTGCAACCTATTAAAATGCTTTATTTACTCAAACCAAGGTTGTACTTGGAATTTATATGCAAATAATAGGTTTTATTACTAAAAACCATCTGATGAGTTGCTGCTTTTTCCTTTTGACTGGATTTTTTTTCTATATACACACATATATACAGGTATACTGAGATGAGAGTATCACTGTCAGTCAGTGCAGTTAAATCGAAAGTTAAAATGAAAACCCCCTCTGAGTTTATAATGTCCTGCTTTATTTGTTTTGAGACAGCCTAACATGACTGAATAACCTGACATGGATACTTTTTACAGTGTGTGAACACACACTTGCTGCCACTCTACAGAAATGTAAATATTAGCATTGTCGTCTAACAAAAGTTAACGGCTGTAAGAAAGCAGTGATGTAATTGTGTGTCACCCAGTACAACTCCACTCCGGGGCCTGCACTCTGTCTTCTCTTAGTCACACTAAAGTTGCTTAAGATTATGATTTTGAAATAAATATTTTGTTTCATGAACACAAATAAATCAAACCTCTCACTTATAATAATCTGGGTCACTATTACATTGGGCTAACATTCAGGTCTTCCTTTCCAAAACACCCACATATCCCCATAGTGTGTCATTTGACATTTAGAGGCTTGATGACCTAAAAGTCAAAGAACCTGCGGGCAGATAGTGATCCAAACTCAAGTCAAACTGATCCAAAAGCAACAGACTGGATAGATTTGAGTTCACAAGCACATGTTTACTTTGTGCCCTGATCAGTGTGTTTCTGTGCCAAGGTCTTACAAACATTTTGAATCACCTTTTGTGTCAGATCCATGTAACGTGATGTTTAAGGAGATTTAAGATAAAACCAAACAACTGAACAGATTCATAAATTACAGTTACTGTCATGTCACTTCCTAAAAGGTTATTCCAGGCTACTTGTTCCTGTCAGGATCATGGATCTTTGAAATCTGAAACAACCACTACATTACACCAGTAGCTCTCTGAACCCTCCTGGTGTCCTAAAAGTCAAAAGGACATGTTAACCTAAATACATTTTTCATCATGAAATTGGATGACCTTTTTCTGAACTGATATAGCCATTTTTCTTTTAAAACCTTTTTTTTTTTTTTCTTTTTTAACAAAAGCTGCACATCATCAGGGTACAAAGATTGTCTTGGGGTCTGTTTTGACCTAGCAACAATCTACAGATGAAATTAAGTATTAATTGATGATTTATAGCATTTATAACATAGTTAAGAACACACACACACACAATTTATTATTTATCACTATATGTATAAGGATAATAATGATAACAAAAATGATAATGTAATAACAGCAATGCGTCTCAGTACTCCTATTCCTGTCTTTTGATGGATGAGTAAAGCAGGTAATGACTGGAGGCTTCAGACATCCATGTTCACCGTCTGTCAGTTGCCAAACAGCAGATTTGTGCCACGGGGCCCCAAACAGGTTATTCCGGTCATTGCATTCAAGGAACAGATTTTAGTCCCAGTCCACCCGAGGCTGCAAAATAAATACATAAATGACTATTGTGTACTTATTCTCCAAATTGTTGAGCAGCAGATGTTTCTTTGGCAAATCTAGTCCTGCATGGCATGCACTGATTCAATATAAAACCTAAAGACACATCCAAATACCGGTGCTGCAGGAAGGGGTGCTGAGGCCGTGTTGTGCGCACTGTAGCATATATTGTTGCAGTATCCTTAAATCCTTTCGTTTTGTGGTGTAATGAAAGGTCCAAGCACATTATCCTTTAATACTCTTCCTTAACCCCTTTCCTGCTTCCCTTAATTCCTAGTCCCTAAACTTGTAATTAAAATTCGTCCATCTAAATCTTCCTCTCTTAAGTTATGGGTTGAGACCCAGAGAGGCTCCCACAGTAATATATTTTGGTGATCATGGGGCCCAGGGAGGGACTGTACATGTCTATAGATGTGGCTTAGACAGTTTAACAGCCCTGGGACTGTTCTGTGCCTACTTTCTTGTATTGAAGCCAGAGCTAATCTGTCACCTCTGTCATTGCAGGAGCCCTGTCTTACGCTGAGCTGGGGACTTGTATTAAGAAGTCTGGTGGACACTACACATATATACTGGAAGCTTTTGGACCACAGATGGCTTTCATAAGACTATGGGCTGACCTCATTGCTATAAGGTAATGGATGTCTCCTTAACTCAAGTTTACTGTACCTTACCTTAAACTTAAAGCTCCACTGATAACTATTTTTACATGAATAGTTGATCTAAAGAGGTCAAACCCACAGAGAATTATCACAAACTCAGCAGTTCCCCTCAGCTCTACAGAGCTTTTTAGCGTCTTTCAGCCCATTGTTTTGGTTTCACGGCCCAAAACTTAACTGTTTTGTTTAAGTCTCGCTGCTTTCCTCAACCAGATTTCAAGCAGACGGCTGTTTTCAGTGAGAAAGAAAACTCACTGTACATGACCTGCTCAGTACCAAACGGCAGACAGACTCAGTTGCCAGATATTTTTCTCAGGAGTTGGTGGAGACCAAAACATTTCCCTACTGTGAATAAATCCCATGTGCAGCGCATAGGGGCCAAAAGAAAAGAATGCTGCTTTAACCCACATTACTTTGCCCACCCTTATATTGTGAACTCAGTTTTAAAGGCTCTGTCACACCAGTCTTTATAACAGCTAAATTTCAGACCAAATTTTTAATTCATTTCAAACAGAATCCCTGCCAACAGTGGATTTGCTTGCAGAGATAAAGTAAATCCAAATGGATCTTTCTGTGGGGATTCAGCTTTGGTGAACTCTACCACAAGTTCAAACCCTCAAACCTTTCTGATAGACATTATCTTTGAGGGTATGGACACCCAGAGAGTTCAAAATGGAAAAAGCTATGGACTGCTCCACAAGTAAGGCACGTTTTGCAGTCAGTTGAGATACAGGAGTCAAATGGACAAATACATTGAACTGTGAGAATTTCTTGTTCTGTTTGTGACCTGTTTTACAACAATGTAACAGAATGAAAATTAAGTTCACTTTCTGGTCTGACTGGGAACAAACTCTGCTAAATGGACCTTAATATACAATATATTAAACAGAATCAGCAGTTACAAAATAACTTCTCAATCCACTTCTGCAGCCCAATTTTCTCCAGTGTAGATGTTCAGTGTATTCCAAACACTTAGTTTCTCCACAAGAGAGCTGAATACACTGCTTCTGCTACTTTGAGTGTTGATGTGATGATCAATCTATCGCATTTATTTGCATCAAGTAGTTGCAAATCATTACAGTTTAGAAACATAACCCTTAGATTACCAGGATCTGTTTTTCACAG
Organism: Thunnus maccoyii; assembly: GCF_910596095.1. Lineage (NCBI taxonomy): Eukaryota > Metazoa > Chordata > Actinopteri > Scombriformes > Scombridae > Thunnus > Thunnus maccoyii. The sequence continues at coordinate 2,503,880 of NC_056540.1, read as the reverse complement.
CTCCTGTTTAATTTAATAAAGCTTTGTTAGAGTGTGCTGGGTGACACAGACCAATAAAACAGGCAAATAAAGGCCCTGGCTGGCTGTGACCTTGTGAGATACTGAGTGTAGTTTAGAGCAGTGAGGTGAGAAAAACCTCCATATGCAGCTGTGTGTACACAGCAAAGGCGAAGCAGTATAAACAGTCTCGTGGCTATCCTGAGCTGCACAATTTTATGCTGGCCTCAGGCTAGTGGGACTCAATGGAAACCATGGGAAATGAACAGAGACAGAGAATGAAAACAAGAATGAGTGAGACAAAGAGAGATTTCCCTGGCTGCAGCAGCTCAGTGGCTGTTGTGGGAAATGAAGAGGGAAATACTGATGAGCCATAGGATGAACATGTGGGACCGGCCAGTCTTATTTGATTCTTATTGAAGGCAAGCCTATAGACAGTCAGAACACTGTCCACCACATGAGGATATGATTATGGGAACAGCTTACCTAGGTTGGTGCCCATCAGATACCACACACACACACACACACACACACACACACACACACACTCATATCTGCTGATTATAAAATGGCCAAAAAAAAATCTGAAATGGCCAGGATTGGGGTCATGTCAGGCTGAAGGGGTGGCTAGTTCATCACCAGCTTGAAAATTGGGTTCAGTATGTTCCCTGAACTTTATTCACATTCTTTGATGGTTTAATAAGATAATGCAGATATGTTATCATTACATTATTACTTATCACGTAGTAATATTAGCAGTAGTTATCTCTTCATTACTTTGCCTCCAGTACTGAGCATCAAATTTCATTCTTGACCTTGAAAATGGTAGTTACTACTACCTACTGCTACTACTACTGCTAGTAATGATACAATTAATATATTAGCATACAGTTAAACAGACACAGAGCAACATTATCATTCATGTGTTTCTGTCCACCAACTCCTGAGGGAAATATCCTCAGGAGAAGTTAACAGCTATCTGTGTCTGTCTGCTGTTTGGTGCTGAGCAGGTCACTATGAGTGACCCCATAAATATTCCACATAGTCATTTGACTAAATGTTTTTTTTTTTTTAATTATGCATAAATGCATTTTTTATATACATTTAAGTTTGTCTTAAAACAACAGTCAGGTGTCCATATGAACAGTGAAAGAGGTTTTCCTCACTGTAATCATTCCGCCTGTTCATACTGGTTATTAAAAGATCCCCTTCAAATGTGCTTTCAATATAAGTGATGGAGGCCAAAATCCACAGTGTGTCCACTCAGTCATTTAAAAGTTGATGTGAAGTTTATATTCAGCTTCAGCAGTCTGAGTTAGTCATATCAAGTGGATATCTGACACATTTACAGTCTTTTTAGCATCAAATTCCCTCTTTGTGTTTCCTTGGACAGTGTTTCCTTGATTGAGAACATATCAATTAATGTAGTATTGTATATGTTTGTACTAAAACCTGCTGTATGTAATGGTATGTTTGTGTGTGTGTGTCATCCAGGCCTGCAGCAATGGCAGTCATCTCTCTGGCCTTTGGTCAGTACATCCTGGAGCCTCTGTTCATGCCCTGTGATATTCCCCCTATCGCTGTCAAACTGGCCACCGCCATCGGCATCAGTATGTACCAAGACCACTGCTAGACTAATGCATCAGTCTGATAATACATCACAATGATATGAATGAATGATGAATGAATGAAAAAAAAAAGGGTGTCTCAAACTTCTCTGACAGCAATTGTACCTGGCATTTTCCACATTTCTCACAATACACATGGCCTAGTGGCCTTCAATCATTACACGGAAAATCAAAATGTGACATTACTGATCATCCCCTTCCAAATTTGGGAACTGTCTGAAACTGTAAGAGAAAGAAATGAACACAGAGTACTGAATGTAACGAGATAACTTGAAGGTTTAGAAACACATTAATTGTAACACATCCACTGTTCCGGGATGATGTAACATGACTGTCTGTCTGTCCCTGTAGCTTCTGTTATGTACCTGAACAGTATGAGTGTGACGTGGACAGCCAGGATTCAAATCTTTCTCACCTTCAGCAAGCTTCTGGCCATTGGCATCATCATAGTGCCTGGAATGTATCAGCTCTTCAAAGGTAAGACACCTTCATCTCCACCATCATCACTACCATTAACACAACCATCATCATCATTACCATCATCACCTCTAATAGCCTCTATTAGCACTATACTAGAGCTTCAAATACCCCTAGAGGGCATTTAGTGTTGCATCATCATGGTTGTATTTGTTGTTCAGAACATTCCCTGACTTCACACAGTGTTCTCAGCTGCATCAATTAACATGGCTTCCTTTTATTTCACAACATGTGCACTGTAAATATAACCTTAAACCTTGCAGGCCATGATTCACAGCTGCTCACAGCAAGCAATACCCGATGTGTTTCACAATGTCCGGCCAGCAGGTGTTCAATGGGCTCTGAATCACAGCATCTGGACTCACTGTTCTCCCCTCAGCTATGGACCTCACTTCAAAATCTGGTTATTTGTATATAAAGCATCACTGTATAAGCAGTACTAGAGATGTTCACTGGTCCATGTCCTCTCATAATGATCATTAACATTTCTTGAACTACACACCCACTGAATCTAATAACGCTACTAGAGCCTGATGATTGCAGCGATTCATCTTCTAACCCTGCGGTGTAGAATGGATAACAGTACAAAATGGTTTGTATTTAATTCTGAAAAGCAGCTAATGCCCATATAGGATTCCACATAGGTCTGAGTTTAGAGGTAGGACTGGATCTGTGCTCCTTTCTTAAAACTTCAGCAAAAAGTTCAAATATATATTTGAGAAATCTTAACATTATAAAAAAAAATCCTAAATCAAGGTCCATGCACTAGCTTATTTTTGAGCTTTAAACCATATTGTCCTCAGTGGGGTTGCTCAGATTTTTTTGTAATGGTTGGGTTGTAGTTGATCTTTGGTCAACCAACAAACAAAAAATATTTGTTAATTGTAGCCTGGCAGCAATTGATGATTAAACTGCAGATAATCTCTGAAGGCAAAATCTGTATTTTGTGCGTTTTCATAAACTGTACTCATGAATTAGTTTTTGTTTGATTTTTAACCCATAAATTCATTCTACTTTGGGTTTTGGCTCATGTGACATTCCTTAAACACATTTGACATGATAACATTGTCTTTATTCTGGAAAGTCGTGAGAACACAAAAAAATCATTAAGTAATTTGGGGGAATTAATTAGTAATTAAAACAGAGAAGTGAATTATTTGTTTTACTTTGAGGGCACAGATGACTCATCGCTGCACAAGATTATCAAAAACTGGACTCCGGATACCTGCTGGGCTGAAGAAACCACAAATTACAGACTCTAATTTCATTTTAACAGAGCTTAATAAAACTCTAAGCTTGTAACACTGATTAGGAATGGTATTAATTACTGTAATTATACATTTTGTATTTTATTGTATTATCCAGGACTGGAATAAAAATTAGAAAAGTATGATTCTGCTCCAGGGCCTCAAACTCCTTATAGCCTTAAAAGCCCCATATTCAGTTTGTCAGTTGGTTTGTGGTAATTTGACTGATTGTAAATTTGGGAGTATGTGCCACAAAAATACAATAAACTCAAATGTTAGGGGCCTCAAGCAGAGTCCTGCAAACCTACCTTTCTTGCCAAAATTTACAGACATTCTTCAATAAATTTGCATTTAACCAAATTAAGGTTAATCTGACCCTGGTAATATCTATGTTCATCTTTGCAAGTCTTCACAAAGTGAGCAGTAAATACAATTGTTTGAGCCCATTAATGTTTGAGCAGCTTTTGTTCCTAAATAAGTAAAGCAACTGATTTCATCTTGGCTGAAGTACCTGTGTGATACAGTATAATCTATTTCTCCAAGCTAATAAGGCAGATTACTGCTCCATTCATGTGTCTTACGGTTAAAACTACTTTTATTATTATTATTATTGTTATTATTAACTCCGCCAGGCATAATCCTGGAGGGGATCATGTGTTTGGTAATGTGTGTGCGTGTGTGTATCTGTCTGCAGCTAATCTCACATACTACTGGACCCATCAACCTAATATTTTTTGTGTATATTTATGACTGTATGCTCAAAGACCTTTTGTGGTTGCAGTGAAAAACCTATTTTATAACGCCATACCCAATGTGTTATGATTCACTTAAGTTAGACATGATAAGACATGAATACATCCCTGTTTCTGTTATTGGTGCCACCATCTTGACTGTACAGACCTGGCGGAGATCTGCACTCTACTGAGTGCACTCCTCTAGTTATGGCTATGAATGCTCCTGGTCCTGTGTAAAAACAGTTTGTACAGATCATTCTACTGCTGCAACAATCCCTTCTCATGTGTGTGCATGTTTGTGCATGTACTTGTGTGTGTGTGTGTTTGCAGGGGAGACCAGACATTTTCAGAATGCCTTTGATCTGAACAATGTAAAGCTGTCTGGTATGCCACTGGCCTTCTACTCTGGGATGTATGCATACGCTGGGTGGTAGGTATGGTCCTCACACACACACATACACACACACACACACACACACACACGCAGTCTGAAATATTATCCATTAGTCAGTGGAGCTATAAAGGATATAATAGGGGATATATCTATTTTGTTTTCCAGGTTTTACCTGAACTTTGTGACAGAGGAGGTAGAAAACCCTGAGAGGTGAGTTTAATCCATGTGATGGCTTCAAATAAAAATATTGATTTTTATTTATATAGCACTTTTCAAAAGCAAGTTTACAAAGTGCTTTACAGAAATAAAATCAGAAAATACACAGTGCAATTACAAATCAGAATAAGTTGCAATCAAGAAATAGAAAGACAATGAATAAAAACCTAGCAAAAAATCAAGAACAAAAATAAAAAAACAAAAATTAAAAGCCTGTTTGTAAAAAAAACGAGTCTTTAAATGTTTTTTAAAAGAGGACACTGAGGTTGCTTGTCTGATTTCCAGTGGAAGGTTATTCCACAGTTACGTAAATAAAGTAAGTTAAGTTTATTTAGTATAGCACCTTTCACCGAGCGAAGTCACAAAGTGCTTCACAAGAGTAAAATTATTAAAAATAAGACCACAAAAAGCAGTAGAGAAAGAAAAACAAACAATAAAATATGCTCAACAGGAAAACATTAGAAAAATAAAATTACAAACACTAGATAGTGTGAGGCGAGACAAAGGCCTGTTTGAATAAATGAGTGTTCAGCTGCTTTTTAAAGAAGTCAACAGAGACTGCAGATCATATGTCTATAGGAAGAGTGTTCCACAGTGTTGGAGCCAAAACTTCAAAGGCACGATTACCTTTTGTTTTCAGTTGAGTGTGAGGGACAACCAGTAAGTCCTGGTCAGAAGACCTAAGTGACCTACTGGTGATATAAGGATGGAGAAGGTCAGAGATGTACACAGGTGCCTGACGATGCAGGGCTCTATATGTGAAAACAAGAACCTTAAAATTATTCCTAATCTTGATGGGAAGCCAGTGTAAAGAATAGGGATGTGCAGAAAGCCAAGTATTTGTATTTGCATCTATATTTGTTGAGGCAACAAAATTATTTGTATTTGTATTCAAATAAAAGTGAAAAGAGGCTTAAAAATCCTGTTTTTGTTTTTATTACACTTTTAATTTTAGAAAATTAAAGTGTTACAATAAGTGTTTATGAATAAACTACCTTATGAAGGAGGTCCCCACACCGGGTCTCAAACTGGAGTCTCCCAGATCAGATGACTGTGCTGACTACTGAACTAAAACTTTACTCATCGCCTCATTGCAGACAGACCTCTACCTATTTATACACCCATAACACAGATACAGCACACTGTGTAACATGTAAAAAAGAACTTCACAACCTTTTCACAACCTAATTTTGTAGAAAGGAGAAGGGGAACAACAGGTTATGGAGAGTCCCTTGGGAGCACTTCGCATGTGTCAGTAGCTCAGCTTTATCTCTGGGAAACACCCCCAACTCGGCAGTAATTTCCAAATTAGGAAATGTGCATTATGTAGCAGGTGGATGTGACTCCCCTCGTTGAGACCTTTTGATAAACGTAACAGCAGAGCAGAGGAGAGAGACTGAGATAGTGATGTAACTGACCTGCGCGCTGATATTTGACATGGTTTTTTTTCTTCCTGAAAACAAATAATTTTTAAAATATTTGTATGAAACTAATATTCGTAAAAAACCCACTACTTGTGCTTTGCCGAATAATGTATTTGGGCACACCCCTAGTAAAGAAGATAATATGGGTGTGATGTGAGTCATCCTGCTGGACCTGGTCAGCAGCCTTGCAGCAGTGTTCTGGACCATTTGTAGACGGTCCAGGAATGACTTGCTGAGGCAGGTGAAAAGAGTATTGCAGTAGTCTAGTCTAGTCCTTTATGGCAGTCAGACAATTTTGCAAAATAGTCAGTTTATCAGTCTCATCAGGCTTAAGAGAGACATACAGCTGAATATTATCAGTGTAACAGTGATACGAGATACCTTTAAATTTGATAATAATATGACTTAGGGGAGGCATATACAGAGCAAATAGTATAGGACCCAAGAAAGAACCCTGGGGCACACCACAGCAAAGAACTGCAGTTTCAGACATGTAGGGACCAAGCAACACAGAAAAACTGCTATCTCAGAGACAGGAGGAGAACCAGTCCAAGGCGCTCTCAGAGACACCCACCCACTGCCTAAGCCTTTCAGTCAGGATGCTGTGATTGACAGAACCAAAAGCTATGTTAAGATCCAGCAGCACCAAAACAGAACATTCACCCACATCAGAAGACATCATTAAGTCATTGGAGACTCTGAAAAGAGCTGTGTCAGTGGAATGCTTCTGACAGAAACCAGATTGGAATTTATCCAAAATGTTGTGTGTAGTCAAGACAGCAGTGAGCTGAGTGGCGAAAACTTTCTCTAAAATTTTTGAGATAAAAGGAAGCTTAGATATAGGCCTATAGTTTATGGGAAGGGATGGATCAAAGCTATTTTTCTTCAGAAAAGGCTGAACAACTGCATGTTTAAAATAAGCTGAGACACAACCAGATTGCAGGGAGCTTTTTATTATAGCGATTTGATTAGGGGGGCGTATTCCAAGCTCCTCTGCCAAGTCTCAGTCAGAAACAGAAAATCTTTTGAGATGAAAAAAATGAGTTCAGTACAAAGGACTTATTTGCAATGGAGTGAGCATTTATCAGCGCCATCCTGAGGGGCACAGACCCAGTGCTAAGCCCAGCAGAGCCCAAGTCAAGGGTTGCAGGTAATGAGGGTCTTATCCACCGTGTACAGTTGAACATTTCACCAGGGGGAGGTCCTATGTGTAACAATGGTCTGAATAAGGAAATGAACAGGTGAACGTGTTAAATTTAAACTGGAGAAAAAGAGGGAGGTTCCAGGGGAGGTGTGTGGAGTGTAAACAGTCAGTCATGTGGAGAGGACTGCACCGCATGCTGTATGTTAGCATTCGTGAGCCCGGTTTGTTTTGGTGGACTCCATCAGTCCTGAAGAGGGAGAAACAATCCCAAAACAGATTAAAATTGTCAATAAAACCTATTTTGTGAGCTCTGCAGGCAGACTGGAGCCAGGTATGGAGCTCGTATAGCCCCACTACCCTCTGTCTCAAGCCTTGCCCTGGGGGCTGAGAGCAACAGCTGGTCTGCAGATCTGAGTGTACAAGCAGGGGTGTAAGGGGTGAGAAGGTCGATAATGTAAGATGGGGCAAGGCTGCTTAGGGATTTAAAAACAAGTAATAAAATTTTAAAGTCAATTCTGAACACCACGGGTAACCAGTGCAAGGAGGCTAGAACAGGGGAGGTATAGTTATCTAGATGGCTGGAGACAAAAGCATGATTTGGAGTCTGTGCATGGCTGAATGGAAGAAACAATTTAATCTTGGCAATATTCCTAATTTGACAGATACTGGACTTGGCGACATTGCTAAAATGTTCAGGTCTGAATCAAAGATTACTCTCAGATTTATGGCCTCATGAGTACACTGCAAACCCTGGGGAACTAGAATCTGACTTATACAATCCCTGTGTGCTTTGGGTCCAAAGCAGGTTTGAGTAACATTTGCTAAAATCTATCGTGTCTGTGTTTAAAATATAGATATATATATAATATATTACAAGTGAAGGCATGCATGAATGTACACCTGAGGACCTAGGAAGAAGAGAAAAAACAGTACTAGAGAAAAGAGATACAAATAAATGTGGATACTTTATCTCATCTGTTATTTCATGCCACATTTATTGCAGACTGAATTTCACCAGACACACTGAATAACATCACTTTAAAATCACTGACAACGACAGTTACAATTGCAATCAAGATTAACCAGAGTATCATGGCAACTTTATCATAGTCCTTTTGGACTATAACAAATCATACATTACATGAAGAATCTACTGAAGATGCATATGATCACTCCTCAGCACTCTGACAGTGAGGTAACAAAGTAGAAAGTAGGAAAGTGGAGGTTGGGTGGATGGATGGGTTGATATATTGCACTCATGCCTTTGCATCTATTGGTTCTTACTGAGCAGCTATTTGTTAATTTTATTTGAACTGCTTACACAAGTAACCCTATCTCACAGCTCTTTAGCTAAGTGTCACAGCTTCTGTCTTTACCTTGTGATAAATACACAATATTTAAGAATGGCAAACAAACACCCGTGTCAGAGATGTCTTGTTACTTAAGGTTAATCTACACCGTCTAGCCTATCAGAATCAATAATTCTTAATGACCATGCAATAAGCTGCAATTTGTCATATTTTAATGAACAGTTTGAATGTTCTCAGGGGGTTGTGTAACTAGTTCACTGTATCATGGCAACAGTCAATTTTGTTGATGCACAGTGGGGTCTAAAAGTCTAAGACAACATTGAAAATCTCTAATATTTTCCATGTTAACCTGGAAAAAATCAAGTTTGAGGATTCAGAAACATTTACAAACACAAGATGTCCTGACATGTCAAATGAAGAAGAAATATTTAAGATTCTGCACTATTTCTGTCAACAAATTTAGGCAAATTTGTGGCATTGACCAACTTAGCTTCTTTGTACAAAAGATCAGATTTCCTTGAGTTGTTTTCCTTCCACTGAATCATGCCTCCAGATGATGCTCAGGTGAGTTTGATCTACTCATCAGAGGTTTGTTAAGTAACTCGACTTGCAGTCAATGTTCATCTGCTATAAATATGGCTGTGCCAGTTTCCAGCAGATCCTTGCTTACTAAGTAGCATTGTGATAGTGGGATACATGGTATCAGAACTAAGAGTAAGTGTCAGAAGTCTAATTGTTATTCTAGGCAAAGAGGGGCTCTCTCAGTGTCAAATCATGGCTAGACTAAAGGTTTCTAAGGGGGCAGTGAATGGAACTCTAAAACGCTTTGCAGAAACTGGATCAGTTGTACCCAAAGCACGATCAGGCAGACCAGAAGTGACCACACCATCAGGAGATCAATACATCAAGCTTAGTTCTCTTAGAGATAGAAAAGCAATGTCATCATAGATACAGATTTGCTAAATAAAGAATGCAAGACTCCAATCAGCAAAAGCACTGTCAAAAGAAGGCTGTCTTGTAGTGGTCTCAGAGGACGAGTAGCAGTTTCTAAACCACTTCTCAGGAGGAGAAACAAGGCCAAACAAAGAAATACCAGCATTTCACAGTGGATAACTGGAGTAACAGTAGTGAGTGGTGTATGTAAGGAGAGAGAATGATACCACAGTGTTTCAAACCCACAGTCTAACATGGTGGTGGCAATATTCAAGTCTGGGGGTGTTTTGCCTAATCTGGAGTTGGACACCTGCACTGAATGACTACACCCTGACCAAGGAGAAGTACCACTCCATTCTTCAGAGACATGCTGTACCCTCTGGTTTGCATCTTTGTGGAGAAGGATTCATACTGCAGCAGGATAATGACCCAAAACACACCTCAAAGCTTTGCAAGAACTACTTGAAGACCAAAGAAGATCAAGGAGTCCTGACTGCCATAGACTTTCCTCCACAGTCACCTGACATCAACCCTACTGAACATTCATGGGGGCACTTGAGGACTGAGAAAGCTAAGCATTCTGTGACATCACAAGAAGCTCTTTGGAACATTGTCAAATAATGCTGGGATAACGTGGGTCATCAGGTTTTGCACAAACTTGTGGAGTCCATACCAGCTCAAGTGTATGCTGTCATTAAAAAGGGGGACATACCAAATACTATGATATTCTGAAATTCATTGACATTTTTCAAAGATTCAACTTTTCACTCAAATTGTTAAGCTGATATTATCATTTGTAATGAAAAAAACAGTATTACATTTGAACCAAATGATAAATAGAAGTATCTTGGTTAGTGGTCTCAGACTTTTGGACGCCGCTCTAAATATATCCGATCAACCGAATAATGCTCCATTATGGGCAAAGTCATAGCCAGGATTTAGAAATTTTAGAAATGAGTCATGAGTTCCTTCAGTGCACTCCCCACCACCCTCAGTAAACTGAGGAAGAAGGAAAAAAGGTCTAGATTATATTGTATTATCTTTTAGCTAATTTGTTAACACATATTATACTTTTACTATTTATTTTATTTCCCAACATGAAGATGTAGATTGTGTTTCAGAGCCTTCTCCATATTGCCAGGAATACAAATTTTGAAGGAGAAATGCTGAGGCCTGTATTTATTTATTATTTTGTTGGCCTATAATCCAATCACACTTATAAACAAGAATAAGAGTCTACAGTCAGGACACAGCAGTGCTTTCAGATAAATGCTAACGGCAGCATGCTAACATGCTCTTAATGACAACGCTAACATGATGATGCTAAGCAGGTTTAATGTTTACTATGTTCATCACCTTAATTTAGCATGTTTTGTTTTTTAAAGATTTGATAATACACTTTGCGTCTGGAGGTAATTAGTGCATTATCTGGTATGGATTATCTTTTACTTAATGTTTTCTTTCCACATCACTGTTATTGTCAAGCCCCTCGAGCAGCTCTTGGAAAGGGAATATCAAGATATTTGGACCATGCGCTTTTGAAATCTCTTGCTTCAGTGCCTTTATAGCTGACATCAGCAGCAGAGTGGCCTCCCACTGTTTTATTTCTATGAAGAACACACAGAAAAAAAAAATAATAAAGGCAGAGGTCAAAACAGGGGAGAAATGGAGGTGAATGACAGTGTACGCCTTCTGTTATTATCCCCCAGGACTGTGCCATTAGCTATCTGCATCTCCATGGTGATTGTGACTTCCTGCTATGTTCTGACCAATGTGGCGTACTACACCGTGATGTCAGCTGAGGAGCTCCTGGCCTCAGAGGCTGTCGCTGTGGTGAGTAATACTAATACCTTCTAAGAGAGAAAAAGCAATCAAAATACTGTACCTAAATAAAAATATTATTCACCATCATGTTTTTCAACAGCAAGTACACACCAAAATTGGTGTTATTATTACAAAATCTATTATATTTACCTGGTAAAATCTGGGGTTTTCACAGTTAAATACATGTACGTGCAAAGTATAAAACATTAAATAAAATATAATATAACATGATACAAATGAATAGCAGCTGCTCGATAATTCCAGGGGATTCATACTACAGTTGTTAGAATCATCCGCTTCATCACTCTTTGATCCTGTCAGTAATGAAGGTTTGTATTTGCATCAAGGAAAAGCAAACTGAGCTCTGTAATTTCTATGAACATGCAGTATGTAATGCTTGTTTTTATGGAATGGCTGGCCTCCTACCATATATTTTCAAACTGTTGATTATCCTTGAGAATGAAAATGTATTCTTGACCTGGGTAACCCTAACTGACAATTACACACTAGCTTTTTCTGGAACTTTTAACCAGATTTCCTGGTTTTCCTCAGTGGGTGGCGTTTGCTCAGATGATATGGAGATAAATAATACATTTCACTGATGCAAAAGAAGATGTTTGTCCGGGAGTTGCAATGTTGTCCCCACATCCAACCACCTGTTATCATGTGACCACAAGATACTTAGGTCACGTGATGACCTATGTGTCTCCATGACAACTGAGCAAACTGCATCTGCTGAGGAAAATCATGAGATTGAAAGCTTGAGAAAAAGCAAGTAAGTGTACCTTTGGTAAGAATTTTTTTTGTAAAACTGTTGATTTTCCTGCTTAACTCCTTGGAGAAAAACCTGAAGGTCATTTACAGTTCTAAGTAAACTATGCCAGTTATGTCACAATGTCAACTAAAAATAGACTGTTTTCTTCTTTGTTATTGTTTGCTTTTCCATTCCATTCCATTTTCCATTCTGTTCCATTGAGTTATAGACTATGTACATGTATCATGTGTCCTTGGCAAAGGACCCAAATAGACTGCAACAAAGAACTGTTACTTTACAACCTGGGATTTGTTGTCTTTGTTTTGGCTAATATCTCTATACCATGTTGTAGTAAACACTGCATTCATTGTAGAGAATGTGGATGCAACAGCCTTACAACTCATTCCTCATTCCTCATTTCCTATTTTGACTGATCTCACTTTTGTCATCAGTGCTGCTATCTTAATTTACAGGTGTGATTTACAGAAAATGGTGCAACAGAGGGAATGAATTACCATGGTGAGAGCATTTAATGATCACCTTCCCTCACACCTCAAAATAGTTTGAACAAATCTTTTTATGGCTTTGGTTGCCATTAACTAAGTGCTCTGTTCAAAACCTGTCTGAGCTTTACCTCTTTCCCCATTGAAATATATTTTAAAGATGCTAGCAGAGAACGTGTATTCACATTCTGTATGGCAGTAGTGGGTGCAATGATGTGCTAATCTGTAGCATATTTGCCAAAACTATGACAGAAGGAATTTTCCTGAAAGTAAAATCAATGAATGATTACAGCAACAGTGTAGCCTGACTCTTATTTCTACTAGCTGTCAACAGATTTTTGATGTTGAGTTGTTCAGAGTTTGAGCTGGCCTTGGCTCTCCAGCAGTAAGAAGGTGTCTGCCGCTTCAAAGCATTTAGTTGAGGTCTCACCTCTCTGCTGTAAGTGATGTTTACTCCCAATGTGAGCACCATAGTTGCCTTCCTGCACTTAACATGCCAAGTGTCTCTGACAGTTTAGCTTCCCAGCAGCTGTTAATGTAATTGTTTCAGCCCAGCCCAGTTAATGCTAATCACATCACAGACATTCCCTAATAACAGCCACCACTGCTTGTTAGACTGAGGACTGCAATCAGTGCTACTGTAAGCCTGTAGCTGGGGAAGACTCATTCACTAAAAGATCTCTGATCTTTTCTAATGCAGTTACTTTTATTGCCCTGTGCACAATGAGTGATGGGAGCGCCTTAAGAAAGGTGTTAAGAGCATTTATCTGTTCTTAGAAGGCTGCGATGGGATAAAAGAATTACACTCTGTTCTTCCTCTCTCACAGACAGTGGGCAAAAGTTTACATCTCAAACTTAATTACGGCGTTTAACTCATGTCTAGAACTTGTCTCGAGGAAGCTGGCCTCAAGGCCCAATTAGTAATTTTAGATCTGATATATTAAAGGGGTATTCACATAATGTAAGAGTCTGAAGAACACAGTAGACAGAAAGAAGTGAAGAGCTAATATGGTTACATATAGATAACTTTTCTTTTGTGTGTATCTCAAGACATTATAAATTAGCCACCATTTAAGTTTGAGGTGTATTGTCATTTTTAATCCAAGAGTTTGACATAGATGCAAAATGAGTAGTTTGTCTATTTCAATCAAAACAATGTTGCCACAGCAGAAAACATGAATAACTTACATTTGATTGTTTGGTGCTGGTTGGTCTATGAAAATCAATCACTTTGAAAGTGAAAGCAGATACCAATCCAATTTTATATGGTGTTGGTGGAACTACCCTTTAGTTGACATTTTGATAAGACATTGTGCACATCATTATCACATTAAAAGCATTATTTAATAAATGCAATGCTACAATAATTACATTTTACATTGCATCATAGTTAATCATGTTTATAAGACTGGTTGATCAACCTGTAAGAGTGACAAGTGCTGCAGCATAGATTTATCTCTCACTGGCTTCCTGCCATCACTGCCAGTTGTGTTTTGGGTTTTTTCCACTGGCACTTTTGGCTGTGCGGAGTCAAACCATGCTGCACTGATTTGCGTTTCCATTACCAGTTTACGGTTGCACGGAGTTGTGCTGAGTCACGCCCGAGATGGACCATTTGCGGAGTCGGGCCAAAGTGCGCCCGACCCGCCTCCAAGCAGGTTGTGGTGATGTCTTGCCAAATGCAGCAAACCAGTGATGTCCCTCTCAAACAAGCATGTGCTGTGCAGCGAGATTCAACTCACGTCTGTGCTGGAGACCAGAGATAAAGCTGTTTTTAAAAGTCTCTGTGTGTTCAGCTCTGACTACTGAAACTGAATCTCTATGGTTTGAAGTTTAATTTCTCTCTTGTCTTTCTGTTTGTACTTTCAGATATCTGCTTTGTTTTACCGTTAAATTAATACAGATGAAAACACATTTCCTGCTGCTGCTGCTTCATGTGAAAAGCTTTTAAATAACAAAATCATGGGGGACTTTTATTGTGAAGACTTGAAAGGAAATTAAATGTGTTTATCAATCCTTTTACAGCCACGACATTGACCAGTAGTCACAGCTATGATGTATACAGCCTGCTGCTTTTCCACTCAAGACAAGTGCGTCATCAGTTAAAGACACACCTTCAAGCAGGTAGCCTTATTGTAATGGACATGCTAATCCCTGCTGTGCTGGGCTCAAGCGCTGAGTCAAACCGAGTCAAGCAAAGCCAGCACATGTGTATGGAAAAGGCCTATTTCACAGGGCCAAACTATAAGCACGGTAAGTACTGGGATTTGATCCCAGCACTTTCTGAAGCTGAGTCATCAATTATGTTTGACAGGGCCAAATTAAAAGTGCCACTAGCGGGAATTGAATTGGATTCTTTTCCATCCATACCTAAAGCAATGAGAAAGAAAGTTCAGACATTTCAATATGACACAATGAGCTCATGACAGCTTCCTTCTGCAGCCTTTTCTACCACCGATGAACTTTATAGGGGGTAAACATAATATTGTTTGCATGGTAACAGGTAAGGACCAACCCCAGAATCTATCAAAATACAGTATCTTGTAGTGTGTCTAATGTGAGACTACATGACTAAATTAGCTAAATAATAATAATAATAGTAAATAAATAAATAAATACAAGGTTGTACTAGATGACGTTTAACTAACATAAATGTTAGTTAAACCATGTGTCAATATCATTGAATAAAACAGGAAACATACAGTAAACCTCTCTTGTATTGTCAATGTAACTGTTGGATTTTATTTAACTTGCTTTATGTGTCATACCACCACCTTCAAAACGAATTATAATACAAAATTTAAAAGTATGTATTTTAAAGTTTTTCTAACCATTGCATCTCAGGATGAGAAGGTAAAAGTACTGCAAATTCCATGACAAACACAGTTTCACCTTATGCACCAAGCTAATCTTTAACAGCACATAAACTGACTAACATTTAATAGCATTTAGCATTAAGATCCTACTCTATTGTTTTCTCATAGTGTCGATCTGGGCTGCAGTAGGCAGCTGTACACTACCTGCTCAGCTCCAAATGGCAAACAGACACAGTTAGCTGTAGACTAGCTGGTGAACATAGTGGAGCATTTAGCAGCTAAAGAGCCAGATATTTCCCTCAGGAGTTGGTAGAGAGTAAAAACAGAACTAAAAGAGAGTGAATATTGGACTTACATTCACCAGGTGGACAGAAACACGACTCCGAATGAATGATAATGTTGCTACATAACTGCTGGATGTGGAAATAAGCAACTGTTTGCTAACAAGTTCAACATTTCAACATAAAATGTGATGATATGTCAGTGTTATGTTCACTACTTGTTTTTCCTGCCACAAAGTGGCCAAAAAAAAAAAAGTCTCTGATACGTCTTCAAAAACAATGAAATCAGATGAGCTCATTTTGTGCTATGTTATTATACCTACTGCATCTATAAAACAACAAATACTATGCTCACTTTTCTCCCTTACTGTTTGTGCCTGTCCCCATCATATCCTCAGACTTTTGCAGACAAGCTGTTGGGGAATTTTTCAATAGCAGTGCCTGTGTTTGTGGCCTTGTCCTGCTACGGCTCCATGAATGGCTGCCTGTTTGCCTTGTCAAGGTACAGATTCTTTCACTTGGTGGCCTTGGTCTCACACCCGTGTACATTCAAATGACAATAACAAAACACTTAACGTGTTTATTTTACATTCACAGTGGCATATTTTCCTCTTGATTACATTGTACTAATTCCATCAGTACAACAACAGAGTTGTATTTTATTCCTGATTGCTGTTAAGCTACCGTCAATGAAAATGAAGACTCGCAGCTGATTTTTCATTTGAAAAGCCTCTCGGAAAGTAGAGGGAGTATTACCTTTAAGCCTTCCAATGTGAACATTTGCTCAGGAAGTGTTGAGTTTCATTTATGGTAACAGCGATCCAAAAACAGCAAACTGGAAGAGAAACAGTGATGCTATCAAACTGAGAAAGTAAGGAAAGGTCTATCTGACTCTGACTCTAGGCCTGTTTCACATGAAGGCCTGCAGTTGAGGCAAATAAAGCCACTATGTAAGAACTTAAGGTATGTACAGTAATGAAAGCAAGTCACACTAGTATGTTTGACTCTTGTGTACCGCCTCTGTTTGGAATTCTATCTATCTAATAAGTTCTATCTTATTAGCCTTTGAACTACACACCTGAGACAGTCTTGATGGAAATGAGAACACAGAGTGCAGTCATCCTGACACCTCTATTGGATATATGCATATTGGAAGTTCCCACTTTACATCATGCTGTTTGCATTGCATGACATTACTGGGTAGCAAAGCTCGTTCTCTGTTGGTACAGCAAATCATCTGATAATGTCAACATAAAGTGAATTTGATCCAAGATTAAATCAATTCAATGTTAACTCCGATTTTATTATCATTCTTATTCACACTTCTGTATGTGTGTGTGCCCATGTGTGTGTGTGTGTGTGTTTACCAGGATGTTCTTTGTGGCATCACGTGAAGGACAACTCCCCGAGGTTTTGTCCATGATCCACGTCCGCAGACACACTCCACTGGCTGCTGTCCTCATACTGGTCAGTTTACTGCAGTAATAATAATGATGATAGCAATCAATCACTGTTAATTAGACAATACCGACAATAATAGATATCACTGATACCTATATTTGCAATAACAATCATTGAAAATACCAGCAATTACCATTAGAGTTGAACAAAAATCAATAATGTCAATATAAACATAAATGTTGAAACAAATACTACTCACCGTGTTACATGCTAATTATTGTTTTGTGTTGGGAAGCATAAGTTAGAAGTATAAGTATTGTTGCTATGGTTACCTGCGTATACCTTGCACGCTTACATAGAAGGGTGGATAAACAATTGACCTCTGACCTACGTTTGAGGTGTTCTGATAATGGATTTTAATGTACACCTGCCAGCCAATCAGAAACAAGAATAATTTCTGCAGCCATGGTATGAATAAGAATGTCTACACAAACCACATAAACTACAACATCAGTTACAAAGCCTTGTCTTGACTGTGCATGTGTGTGTTTGTATGTGAGTGCAGTACCCAATGACCATGCTCCAGCTGTTTGTGGGAGATATCTACAGCCTGTTGAACTTCATGAGCTTCCTGCGGTGGCTGTTCATCGGTGTGGTAGTACTGGGTTTGATCTACCTCCGATACACCCAGCCTGACCTCCCCCGCCCCTTTAAGGTCAGTGTCTTCACACCTGTACACACCTGTAGCCTTACTGAATCCTACCTGGACTGGTGTCACAACATTTACCACGTTACAGATCACACACACCCTCCATGTATCCTACAGTGTCCCTGTGACGGGGCGCCCGTGAACGCTCCGTCATGCCCTAACCGGCGTGCGTTTCTCTCTCTCTCTCTCTCTTGGCCGGAGAGAAAGCGCCGGTGCCGGGAGCGCACAGCGCGCAGCGCTCCAACTGTTACTGCGGAGCCATGCTCCGGTTAAAACTGTTCCTTGCAGGCCCGCACTTGTGTCCCGCGGTCCTGCACTCCCACAAACTTTTCCCCACGGTCCGAACTCTTTTCTGCACGCTAGGCGTTCGAGGGTGCACACTCGGTGCTGACACGACACACACACAAACACATATACACTTACCTGCTGCTGCTGCTGCTGCTTCTGCCTCTGGTTGCCTCCGGGAATGGGCCAAACTGAGGCAATTCCTGGACACACCATATATAGCGCTTGGTGGCGCGCTTAAGAGGATCAGGTGACCATGGACTATACCATCAACATTGTATGAACTGATATTTTATGATTTATTTTGGTTTGGGGGTATTGGGCCATGGCTGTATGGAGGGCGATTAGTGCCATTTTTCCTGTATACAAAGTATATCATTGATTTTTGAATTTATGTTTGTTGTGTTGTCAAATTTGACTGTAGGAGTCTGTAATTTGGTAATTGGTTTGCCCGGGGGAGGGGCTAAGAATATATAAGGGGGAGCTCTGCTCATTTAGGAGGTCGTGGCTAAATAACAATGTGGGTGATGAGCTGCCAGTAGGAAACCTGTCGCGTAAATACTTTTTTTTCTTATTGGGTTTTTTCCCACTCCTGCACTGTAAATATTTTTGCCACTCTTGTTTGGGGAATAAAAAATCACCACGCTGAAGTTTCTCGTCGTCTGAGCCATCATTGAAAGCGAACCCGCGACAGTCCCACTTTGTTCTTATGAGCTATGTTTCAATCTAGCAAACTCTTTGTGATAACATACCTCACTCCCAACTTCTCCACAGGTACCGCTCTTCATCCCAGTGGTGTTTTGTCTCACATGCTTCTTCATGGTCTTCCTGTCTCTGTACTCGGACCCAGTCAACACAGGGATTGGATTTGCCATTTCCCTTACTGGCATCCCCGCCTACTATATCTTCATTTACTTCGACCACAGACCAAAGTGGCTTCAGAGGGCTTTAGGTAACTCATAACTATCAGTCACTAATACAATGGATCTTTACATTCATCTGCACATATGGCATTGGGATAGATAGATAGATGGATCATTCTGGGGACACAAGGTCTTGCTGTACTTTTTCTTTCATGTTACCCAGGATCAAATTCATCATGTTTCAATTTTAATTATTTTTTCAGTTTTACAAAATTGTTACTTATTGTTACCCTGAAGTACCCTGATAAATATGTAAAGACATTCGGAAAATAATGCTGGAATGTTTCAGGAGCAGTTGCTAAACATACTATACATGGAGCAAAATGCAAGTTACCTTGCTGCCTCACAGCAGTTTGGGACAGCACTCTCAGAAAAAGAAAATGCAAAGTTGAAACCTAGAAGGTTCTTTGACTTGTTGAGAACCCTTTTCAAGATTACTTAAAAGTGTTCTCGAATGGGGAACTGAACTGTAACTGTATCTGAGGCTTCCACCTAGCATATCTGAGTGGAACATTTCTGTAAGGGGTTCACTTAGTAAACTATGACAGTTAATCAAAAAAAAAAAACAACTATATTAAATATGAACATTTTATATGGATATTTTTGAAGAAATTAAAGCTGAAAAACTACACCTAGTTAAAAAAAAATCATATTCTTGTCACCTTCCAAGTGTTGGTTTGATGCCGTTCTTACTTTGGCCTGGTGAAGGCTCTGACTACAATATTAAAAACATTTTCTTTAAACCCAGGTTCTTTACAGACAAATGGTTCTTTGTGTTTGCCTTTCAAATAACATTTACAAAAGCTAGTGAAAAGAAAAAAAAATCTCCTAAGGTTATGGTCTTAGGTAGAGCTCTGTCTGTGGAGAACCCTTATGAAATCCTTTTTTTGATTGTATAACGTAATTTTAAAACCAGATTATACTGAATTCTGTCCTATTTGATGGACTTATAATAGAGACTTAAATAGTTCAGCTCACTCTGTCTAAGAATTCAAAGATAACCATGGAAGGAGAGCAAGCTGGCCAACCCTCAGCTAACAAAGCATGTTCATTTTGCAATGCTAATAAGCTCTGGCTAATGTGCTAATTGCACACTTTTGCTAATAGTATCTTATTTCTGTTGTAGCTTAAAATGTGCACATTCCCAGGTTATCTTTTTCCTTGTTTGTTTTCCAACCAAACAATCTCATTAGGTTAACATGTGTCAAGCAGTTTTCCTTTATATAAAATGAGAGATGACATCATTATGTTTTTTTTTTTCTGTCCTCAGATTCCTTCAACAGAACCTTACAGATCCTCCTGGAGGTCGTTCCTGCTGAGCAGTAATGGCACGTACACACCACATCACCTCTTTGCTCCCTTCAGATCACATATATACTGAGCTGAAGTCAGAAAAGTGAAACTGGTTCCTCATTTTACTGCTAAAACTGCTACTGCTACTACAGAGAGTGGAAATTAAATACTGTATGTCTGTGCTAAATGTGAGTTTACATAATGTGTTTTGATAAAAAATTTTCATGTTGAAAGAAGTGAAAATTATTTTTTATCCACGTAGTTATTTTTTGTGACCATTTGTGATTATTTATGTATCAGTAAATGCTCACCTGATTACCATTCTCTTCTCAACAACCCACACTAACTGTGTGACCTGAAAGAGCAAATCACTGGACATGATATGAACACTAGGCCTTATGCAAGAAACACTCATACAAACAGATTTGTGCTTTTAAGAAAATTTGTGGCATTCATCAATTTTTTCATACTAAGAATTTTCTTAAGGGTATAAACGGGATTTAGGAGTGCTCCAGACTTGTCGTACGAGTCCTGATCAGACAGTCACTGATGTCTTTACAGGGGAGCAACACTTGTAGTTTAAATATGATACCAAAATCATCTAAATAAAATAGCCTATATAACTAAAACTAAATTCACCATATTATTATAATGGCATATTTTGGCGCAGCAACTTCTACATTTCAGTAGTTGCTTCTTTCTGCATCTTTCTGCATGTCTCTGTCCAGTAGGATCATCTTCTGTTGCAGCTGATAGTATAAGATTAACTGTTATATTCTCTTGTCTAAAATCTCTGGGACTGTCACATCCCCTGACCACCTCCCATCATGAGCGCTTTGCTTTAGAAAGACGTATATAGGCATTCATGTCAAAGCATTCCCTCTTTATTTCTGTCCCACTACAGTGCTGCTCTATATCGTTGTATTAATATTTTCTAATTGTTTCAGGTCCCCTACTGACGCTCCTAAACTTATTATGTTTTTGTCTGCTGATATCTGGAAACAGAACTGGAAACGGTGTGAAATTCTTGTTTTTACTCTTTGGTAACATTTCTGTGAATGAAACTCACCCACAAACAGAAGCTGAACACGAAGCCTTACATTTTAGAGGCATTGATTAAGCTAACGATCACATCTCATGAACGTTCATCTCCTCATAAACAGGTGACATTCATCAGTTGAATCCAACTTGGAGTACTTTTATGAGCAAACCTCACAGAAAAAAGTCAGAGGGTTTTAGGATAAGAATATGAAAATGTTCTTGCATGAGACTGTCTGGATGAATGTGGTTTATTATAGAGTATGACACTGATTGTTTTTAGAGAGACTTGTCCCGAGTTACCACTGTTTTCTTGAATTATAAGCTACTACAAACTCAAAGGTGCACCAGTCACAGAAAGATGTTAAATAAGCATCATGTCTTAAATTTGAAATGTCATGCCTTATCAATAAAAACTAAGCAAAAAAATTTGCAAATTCCCAGTGTGTGTAGCTCTGTTTTAGTCTGCAGCAACTCTTCAGAAAAATATCTGCTGCTAAATGCTCCACTGTGTTCACCACAGGGTGTCTGCACACTTTTTCACATCAAATTTATGCTAAGACCTTTTTCAGTAAATGCAATAACCTTTCCACAGCAGAATGTATGTATGTTTGGACTGGATGATATGTTTTAATTTGATATGTTTTATTGATATGTATCTCCACATAACAAAGATATGCAAAATCACATATAAAAGTTTAAAAATATAATAATCAAAATGTTTAATGCAATGAACTGTGATGTATTTCATCATAAAACAAAACCTCACACAACTCATTTTAGCTTTTATTACAATTTACTTGTGAATCCTATTGGACAACAGACATTTGTAAAATGATAAAGCAATATGAATTAAATATGATACAACATGATATAATTAATAAACTTAAGGCAACGCAGGAAGGTCAGGTTGAGGAAACCATCGGTGTAGTCTTTTCTGCAGCTGTAGTGGGATGTTCTTTGAAAATGTTGTGATAATGTACAATCAGTCTGGTGATCATCTTCTGGATCCAGCTGACCATGTAGTGCGTGCTGCCACCAGTTGAAACATGAATGACTTATTGCCTGATTGGTATGATTTTCCTATACTTTCCTATACTGAGCCACCAGAGTCTAAATATTTACTGTATGTCACACATTTATGTATCTGTCAAGCTAAAACACTTCAGAGCATTCAAAGAAATGAACTTTATAGAAATAAAAGCATAGTCCAGGCTCAACTTGCACTAATAATTACATGCATCTCAAACATAAAGTAAGGTTACATCATGACAAAATATTAAGTGGATCATCATGACAGAGGACACTACACATCAGCTAGTCAGCATCTCTCACACACAGTACAACAACTACACAAGCACGCTACACAAGTTCCTCTGAGTACAAACTCCCCGTCTCTCTTTTGTCTGCTCAGTAAAACTTACTTTGTTATTAATGTTGGCCTCAGCAGTTCTAGACGTATTTGTGCTCACCTTTTGTCCATTTTAACATTGTTAGATGATCCAGTCCTAACATTAGGACCTTTGCCATTCGACACAATCATTATTATGACTTTCCATCACCTCTCTGACCTTATGTGGACTCTCTGCTCCCCTGGTAGTCCACTCACATTTCACATTAGCCAGTCAGACTACATCAGCACCACACTCTTACCTCCTGCATCAGGAGTGAAGTAGCTTGGCCCTATGTGGCCTGGTGTGGTTATAGACTTACTCCAAGCTGTGTGTGTGTGTGTGTGTGTGTGTGTGTGTGTGTGTGTTTGGCATGCAGTCTGCTGATGTGGCTGCTCTCCATTCCCCCTGGGTGGGATTTACAGGTAATCTGTCTGTGTAACCGCTGCCCTGTGGCACACTGCATTCCCTCTCAGCTCTCTGTCCTGTAAATGGAGGGCTTTTACTGCTGATGAGAGGATGGCAGGATGGAGACAAAATGCCCGGGAGCTTTCACTTTAGCGCTGAGCCATAAAAAAGCTGGCTTAAACTCAACTAGCAGAAGTCTTTATGTGAGCAAAGCCAACTTTGCCCACACTGCAGGCACATGGACCTGTACCACACTGCTGACGGTTCACAGGCTGTCAATGCTCAGGTTACGTCAACATTTATTTTAATGCGTTCACATGAGCCTTAATTAACATTTAATATTAAAGGGGCAACCTGATTTCATAATACTTTACATCCACCTCTTCACGTTCCAGTGCGTGTTACTCTGTGGCAGTCTGCGTCGCTTCATCACAGGTGTCTCCTAACATCTGTAGTGGTAATAGCAGTCTAATTCAGGGTCTCATATGGGAAAATAAGGTCTCAGCTGGGATTTTAAGACAGATCATTTCCATTAACCAATTGTCATTCACATATTTTATTTGTGCAGGAAAAAAATCTGAGAGGAAATGGATGAAATTCAAAAAAAAAAGAAAGTAGAAGCTTAAATAGCGTCAAATTGTTACGCTTGGCGAAGGTGGAAAAGTTTACGTGTCAAGAAAGAGAAGAGGACAGTGATTTTTCTTCATAATCTTCAATATATTTGCATGAAGGGAGTTGATAGAAAATGCAATGATTCCCATTTTGCCAACATTTAGAAATTTGATTTCAAGTTTGATGAATGTGGTCATAATGCCATTTTCTGTGATATTTTTGGCCACAGTAATGGAGGCGTGAAAATTTGGCAGATACCTCTTAACAAGATATCTCATATCTGATATGTTAAAAAGATTACAGTGGTTGTGAAAATTCTAAATGAATGACTCAGAAAGTACATTTTTACAGGACTACAGTGATGGCCCTCTGGCTTTGCTAAGGCCTTCAGGTTTGTGTGGTGCCCTGGGCTGCTGCAGGGGTTTTGTGTTTTGTGTCCAGGTAGCCAGAGACTGTATTAGTGCCACTGGGTGCACCTGGCCAGTCCAAACAGAATGCATTTAAGATCAGCCATCCACATTCCTTCCCTCTCTTTCTGCATCACACTTTTTTTTTGTTTGTTTGGTTGTTTTGTTGCCCTTATCATATATTTACACCATACAACACTACACATTCACACACCCACTCACCAGCACTACTGACTGACCATTTCATACATTTGATAAGCACATTTTATTGCAATTTGTTCTTTCAAAAGTAAACATAGTTGATTGACTTTTCAGTACAACTGTGTGCATTACTCTTATTTTGTCATGGCCTAAGAGCTGGGTCATAACACTATTGAAATAATTTTGGTCCATTGAATACAGCTGCTCCAGCATTAAATATGGAACTACAACCTGAAGCATTGATACAAGTACTAGTCTGTCCAAGCATTAAAAAATTGAGGGACAGGCTCCCATCAAAGTCAAGCTACAGTCGGGTACGCTGTCCCCTGTGTCCCCTAAAAGCTTAAAAGTTGACATATTTCTGTACTTGCAGGAGTTGGCACTGTGAGCACTAAGACCACATTCAGCTGAATTCTGAGGGGAAGCACACAACAATGCATCCTCTCCACACCAAACAACAGAGAGAAGGGAGCACTGTAAAAACACAGGCTCCCAGTGGATGAGCAGTCTCAGTCTCTGTTCAGTACTAACATATACACACATCACCATATCTGAGCACCTCATTAACGCCAGCACACAGGGGTTGAGACACTCTATTTTTATACCTCAACAGCTTGTTTTTTTTAATTTAAAAACACTGAAGAAAAGAGAAATCTGTAATTAAATGCTTTGATACATTTGAGTCAAGAGGTGCGACCTTTTGATTTGACCTCTGAGCAACATGAAGGAGATAATTCACATGTACTAAAGAATTTAGGTTCCAGGTGCAAGATGAAAAAAAAAGATCAATCCACCCATGTGTCATCACATGTATGCATGTGTGTATATATGTGTGTGTGCACATGATGAAATGTTTCTATTACCACACTTTGTCAGCTCAAGGAACATTCATGCTGGTAGCTAAGAGATAACACGCGCACAAGTGCACACATACACACATACACACACCAGCTCTGACACGGAGAAAATGCCAGAAGTTGGCGCAGTGACAAAGGCTAAGGCTCACACACACACACGCACACGCACACACACACGCGAGTGAACAATGTGCCACAGTCCTGCTTGCAGGCCGAGAGAGACCGAGAAAGAGAAAGAGAGAGAGAGAAACAGAGAATCAGAGAGAGAAAGAGATGGAGAAGAAGAAAAGAGCTGGATAACATTTTGAGGAGGCATCCAAGGAAATGCACCAACCTGCATTCACAGCCAGTATACAGTATGTTCTATGGTATCCAACTGAGACACAAAACACACACAGCTGATAATGTGTTTAGTATCAAAAAGAGCAGGGAATACCATTTGATCACCAATTCCAGTTTGAAAGATAATTCTGCGCCTCATACAACTTATATTCAGTTTCTATTGGTAATGTCATTGTACTCACAAGAGTTATTGTTATGCATTGCTAAAAAATAAGTCTGACAGGAGAAACAAACATGAGCAGTCAGATGACAACCCTGTCTCCTAGCAATGGTGTTTACATGCTACTAAATTGCAACATCAAATATGTTTTGAAGGAAATGCAATGCTGCTCCAGTGATGTTATCTGTCACACACTCACCCTCTTTAAACCGAGTAGGAAGGAAAAAGACAGAGCCCACGTTCACCGCCCAGTGTTCCTAGTTCACTTTCCCTCAGAAAACCCTGATCACATTCAGAAACACTTGTCGTTGGTGTTGTCAGATGGAACACTCAAGTTGGTCCCTGGCACTTCCTTCTTAATCCTTCTTGATGACTTTTATACATAAGTGAAGTCAAGAATGCAAGCTCTGATTGGTTCAACATGTGTTCTGCACCACCTTTCAGCCAAGTCATAGCAAGAAAGTCTTTCTTTCCTAATCTGAAACAGTGACCATCTGAAACCACAAACATGGTGTACAGTCTGATCCCAACACAAACTGTCAACACTATTGCTCACATTTACTTAAGCAACACTACAGACAGTTTAGTGCTGCTTTAAAATGACATTTCTCATTTTTCCAACGTCTTTGCCAGACAGATGTTAGATTTACATCACATCTCTTCCAGCAAAAAAACAAACAAACTACTGAGCCATTTACAGTCGGTCTCACTGCTACATGTGAGTCACAATATACAGTATGCTTCATGAGACTTGTGGTATTAACAGTGTATTTTTGGATTCATTCTTATTGTGTTTCTCCTCTCCTTTCCCCTCCTCTCCTCTCCTCTCCTGTGCTCTTTCCTCTCGTCTCCTCTCCTCCCTTCTCCTCTCCCCTCCCCTCCCCCCCTCTCTTCTTCTCTCCTTCTTTCTTTCTCCTCTCTTCTCCTCTCCTCCATTGTTCTCCTCTTCATCTTCTCAGTATGCGCCTCCATCCCCAGGACTTCCTGCCTGACCTTTCACTGTATTATCCAACAACACACATGCGCGCACACACACACACACACACACACACACACACACACACACACACACACACACACACACACACACACACACACAACACACACACACACACACACACACACACACACACGCATACACACACAGAGTCTCAGTTTTCTGATACGTTGACATGCAGTTCCATAGACAGACACATGGGGGTGCTGCAGTGCTTCATAACACTTCTGGACATTTGCTATTGAAATGAGCTGAAGCACAGAACAGAACTAAGCAAAGACAGACATCACCACTAACACACTCCAACACCTCACATAACACATGAGCACAGCAAACAGAGATATTGTTGAGCTGCTATATGGTGCAGAGGAAGCAGGCTTTTATTTGTATGCTACAAAGAGGAAGAAGGAACGAGAGAATTATTACCAAAATTCTTAAACTTTGCCTCCTGTGTATTATAAACTAAACTAGCAATAGAATAAAAAGACATATTTAATAATGAAATGTTTCTAACTCAAAGTCAAAACCGTGAACTGCAGCACTTGATGAATGTCTTTCAAACAGTTCCAGAGCTCGCAGGAACTTCCCTCCTTCAGTCAATAGACAGAACATTTCAGAGATTCAACAGTGAATGGTAAATGGTGAATGAACTGCATTTATATAGCGCCTTTCTAGTCTTCCGACCACTCAAAGCGCTTTACACTGCATGTCACACACACATTCATACACTGATCATCAGGAGATCTAATCTAAGACTCATTCACACACACTCATACACCGATGGCACAGCCTTTGGGAGCAATTTGGGGTTGATTATCTTGCCCAAGAACTGGAGGGACCAGGTACTGAACCACCGATCTTCCGATTAGTGGACGACCTGCTGTACCTCGTGAACCACAGCTGCCCCCACAATGCAGGTTTTTAAATCGACAGAAATGATTCTCATGCTTCCTGCAAACTGAGTTACTGAATGTGTGAGGAATGGATTATTTTCAATTCAAGGATGAAAACATACAGAGAGACAGAGTGAGAGAAATTGAGAGCTGAGAGAGATATTCACGTGTCGTATGTGTCTTTCTGTGTTAGTTTGTCCTGTTACCTCTCTCCAACACATCTGAAGGCTTGGTGGCAATCAGCTGTCTTTGTGATTATTATGATATAACTGAGACAGAATCATTAACTAAGTTGATACATATTCACTGTTTTTATCAACCCCTTAAAGTCCAGTTTCCCCCTTTTGTTAACAACAGGCAAAGACAACAGGCAGTTTATATTCCACAAACAACCATTAAAAACACATCAGTGAGCCACACTGTTGCACTGGGTGACATGTTCCTTCATTACCATGAACACATACACTGTAGTTTATTTGACTCAATCACACACACACTGTCCTGCTGCTAGAAATACTCACTAGAGCACCAAATGTGGATTCTTCCGCAGCTGAAAATACTCCCCAACAAACGTACAATTTCCTCCTGTTTGAGGTACGTTTCTTAAAACTACAGTGACCAGCTGTTTCAGAAAATTATTATTTGTGGGTAGTTTTAGAAAGTTTTAAGTGTTCAGTGGGAGCCAATGTGCTTGGGGCTGCAAGTATTTAGTCAGAAAGTATAGACAGATGGATTAATACATTATTTGACAATAAAAACACCAGCCCCATCTTTTTAATTTCTGCATTTGAAAACTAAATAGACAAACTGAAAAGCATGCCCAGGTTCCTGAAAAGTTGCCCATTGTGACAATGTGCGTGATAACGTGTGCAATGTGGAGCTTCTACAAACTATTATACTAACTGATAATTATGAACAACTACTATAATCGTCATGCTATCACTACCTGTCATCATGTCACTCTGCCCTACATCTACAGAGAGCAATAACTACACACACCATAAAGTTGAGGTTTTTTTTTTTTTTTTTTTTTAAATATGGCCAGTAAAACTACTTAAAAGATCATATATTATTTTAAATTTGATTTTATGCCATTTTATTTTACTCAAACAAGTCATTGTCATAGAGCCTGCATAATGCCTAAAAACTGCAGATACTGCACTTTGCCTTCCTCAGGGAATGTGACGGGAAAATGCAGGATCTACAGAAAAAAAAATGTGATGTCAGCTTTCTTGTCTATTTTAAATAAACAGTGTAAGAAAAAATAACTTTGATTTTAGTATTTACAGTTCATCATTCAAAAGTAACTGTTTTGCTGTGTGTCTGTCTGCTATTACAGTTCTTTTTTTTTATGATTGGTCACATGCATGCTTCAATACTGAGTCCACATCTTCAAAATTCTTCATGCAGTCAACTTTACCAGACCACTGCTGGACACAGCAGCTCATTTTACACACAAGAGCAAATCCTTCCAGCAGACATGAACACAACTACTCATGTGTCAATCAGATAAAAACACTAAGAGGCAACACGTGATCTTTTTATGGCAGTCTGTGAAGTATGATCTCTGTTTTTTTTAAATTTTGTATGCATTGTTTTTCAATTATGGATAGTGTGAGAAATGTGTATATTGTTGTAAACAAACTTTTCATTTGTAGCTCTCTATAGAGCAGCAGTGTATTTTACAGGAACAAGTCATAGAAAAGCAGCAGGAAAGCTTTATAGTTTGACAGTTTGTTTTTGGTGGGGATTTGGTTGAATATAGGTGTATATCAGTGTGGTTATGATTTAGCACATCGCTTTCCATATAAATATATGTTTGCAGTGAGGATGTAAACGAGTAAAATGTGCTGCAGATCCACAGACATTTGTTGGTTGTTTGTGTTTGAGTGAAAATTCAGGAAATTTGAAGGCTGTAGTCAGCAGAGATGTGCAGAGGCCCCAGTATTTGTATTTGTATTTGAATAAAAGTGGGAAAAGGCTTAAAAATGTTTTTGTTAAAATGTTAAAAATGTTCGTCATGTAGCAGGTGGATGTGACTCCCCTTGTTGAGACCTGCTGATAGACGTAACAGCAGAGCAGAGGAGAGACACTGAGATAGTGATGTAACTGAGCTGTCCGCTGGTATTTGACATGTTTTTTTCCCCCAAATACATATAATTTTTAAAATATTTGTATGAAACAAATATTCGTAAAAAATATCTCACTATTTGTGCTTTGCCGAATAACGTATTTGTATTCGGGCACACCCCTAGCAGTCACTGAATACTTTTGTGTGAAAACAGTGCAAATGTGTCACAGCTTAGTCCATACTGAAATATCTCAACAATCATTAGATTGATGGCAAGTTTGTACAAACATTTATGTTCCTCTGAGGATGAATCCCTAATGACTTTGGTGATCCTCTGACTTTTCCTCTATCACCACCAGCAGATCAAACTTTTTACTTATCCTGTCTAACATCTTAACATCTACTTGATGGATTGCTATGAAATTTTGTACATGTATCAATGATGCCCAGACAATGAATCCTAATGATTTTGGTGATTCCCTGACTATCCTCTTGCACCACTAGGAGGTTCACATTTGTGGTTTTTAATGAAATCATATTCCCATCAGCCTCAGTTCAGCGGTAAACATATACCTACTAAACATCAACATGTTAATCATTATGAGTATGATTGCATGTTGCGTTTAGCTCAAAGCTCTGTTGTGTAAGTACAGCCGACAGAGCTGGTTGGCTTTAGCCAAGATGTGGCTATCTCACCATCTAACACTTGATATGGCTGTCATTAGCTTTTGCTGTCTAGTTACTGAAGAACAACTGAAGACTGAACAGGCTCTGCATCCACTCTGCTCAGTGTGTAGGTACATGTGTGTGCATATGTTGAGTGTGTTTTGTTTGTGTGTAAATGCAATGAAGCCTGAAGGGGTGGAGCCACCAGCAATGCAGGAAATGCTGGAGGGTGAAAACTGCTAACCTGATGCAAAGAGTAAGGGGCTCATTGACAAAGAGACCCTGAGGGCAGGGTCAGAGGTCAAATCTGAAAGGAAGTTAGTTAAACATTAGCGAGGAGGTCAAAACTATAAAAAATGATTGTTTTCATGACTATGCGTGTGTGTGTGTGTAAGAGAGAAAGAGAAAGAGGTTGCTATACTAGGGCTGTGACTCAACCTAGTGAGAGGAGGGGGTGATCCCTCTGGCAAAGTGTAACTAATGGGGCGTGTGTGTGTCTATGTGTGTGTGCGCGTGCATGTGTGTGTGCATGCACACGTGTTTGTGGTGGATCCTGAGGTTCCAGGGTTGTCCCCATTAACAAGAAGAAGCGGACCCCCCCAGGTAAGAGGGGTCTACCCATAGGGTTACTCATGGCCCAAATGGATGTGACAAGATTGTGTGTGTACGCATGTGTATGTGGTGTGTGTGTGTGTGTGTGTGTTATTACCTTCATATTAGCAGAGATGGATGAATGGATGCATGTTCTGAAGAACTTTGGAAGCTGTTTGTTTCTGCATGTAAATGTGTAGCAGAGGAAGCTGACTGGCCCGAGGCTGCTGCTGTCAGAGAGGCTGACACACACACACACACACACACACACACACACACACACACACACACACACACATACATACAATGAGTGGCACAGCACTGTGAGTCTGTGCTTGTGTGTGTGTGTGACTCAGGTCCAGTGAGCAATACTACACACAGGAGTCAGTGAGGTATGGAGACGCACACAGTAGTCTGATGAGACAAAGCCACTAATTCAAAGTGACCACAGCCCGCCTCCAGAGACTGCCATCATTACTGAAGGATACGCACACACACACACGCACACACGCATGCACACACACACACACACGAGCGCAATATGTATTTTTCTTCTAACAAGAAGAACTGTCTTTTATTTTTGGTTTTTATTTCATCTTTATTTATTTTATAATAATAAATAATACATTATTATTATTTAAAAATAGATAAAAAAAAATAAAAATAACATCCAGGTGACATTTATTTTGAATATAGCAAAGGTGAAAATTCAATTAAAAAATACAATGACAATGAAAATGTTAACATGCTGATGTTTAGTGGTCAGTGTTTACCAAGTTTATCATTGAATTTTAGGATGTTAGCATGCTAACATTTGCTATATAGCCCTAAACATAAAGTAGTAATGTCACTGGTTTTGCAGGTATTTGGTCAAAAACCAGGTTCCTGAATGCACTATGACCTGATGATAGAGCTATAGGAAAAGTCAGGAGAAATATCTCTGAATACCATTTTTATGCAG
Organism: Thunnus maccoyii; assembly: GCF_910596095.1. NCBI lineage: Eukaryota > Metazoa > Chordata > Actinopteri > Scombriformes > Scombridae > Thunnus > Thunnus maccoyii. Next base: position 2,471,992 of record NC_056540.1, on the reverse strand, counting down.
ATGATGAAATTTTGTATACAGTAGCTTTTTCTTAATGGACAGGTTTACATTTTTTCAAGTTGGTCTTAAAACAACAGTCAGGTGTCCATATGAACAATGAAAGAGGTTTTCCTCACTGTAATCATTCCTCCTGTTCATACTGGATATTAAAAGATCCAAAATCCACCGTGTGTTCACACAGTCATTTAGTGCAAAAATGTATTTAAAAGTTGATGTGAAGCTTATATGAGGCTTCAGCAGTCTGAGTTTGTCACACCCTGCCTGGACAGTGTGTTTTTTGGTCTTTTTATGTTCTTGTATTCTTTGGGGTTTCCTGGTTTGCACTTCTGTTTAGTCCTTCTGGTCTTATAGGTTTTCTTGTTATATTTGGGTGGTGTGTTTGGACTGCCTTTTGTTGTTTAGCCTGGTGTGTTGTATACTTTAGGTTCATGGCGGTTCTTGGACAGGTTGGTGTGGGTTGTATTTAGAGTATTGTGTTTTCTGGGTTTTTGTTTTGTTACTGTGTTTCCCTTGTGTGTTCATGTACTCCTCCTCATCTGCCCTGCTTCACCCTTGTTAGCCCTGCACTGCTCTGTGTCTTCCCCACACCTGGCCTGTATCAGTCTCGTCAGCCCTGCCCTGCTTCCTGTGTTTCCCTCAGCCAATCACTCCCAGCCTGCCCTTGTGTCTCATCACCTGTTCCCCATTCCCTGATTAGTTTAGTCTGTATTTAAGGTCTGGTTTTGAGTTGAGTCTTTGTTGGATCATTTGTTTTGTTCAGCTTGTTCTGTGTGGTTCTGTTTTGCCCTGTCCTGACCAGTCCTAACCACCTCAAGATTAAAGGTTTTCGTCTACTCTGCAATCTCTGCATGCTGGTCTCTGCAATTGCGTCCATTCCTGCTACTCAACCTGACAGAGTTAGTCATATCAAGTGGATATCTGACACATTTACAGTCTTTTTAGCATCAAATTCCCTCTTTGTGTTTCCTCAGACAGTGTTTCCCTGTTGAGCTGCGGTGGAAGTATAGTAACAAAAAGAGGGATTTTGTCACTAAAAAGACTGTAACGTTGAAAGATATCTACTTGATTTGACTCATCTGGACGCTGAAGCTTCATATTAGCTTCAGATGAACTTTTCCATACATTTTTGCATGGAAGGAGGACTGTGGATTTTGTCCCCCATCACTTATACTGTAAGTGCATTATGAAGGGATCTTCTAATGGACAGTATGAACGGGAGGAATAGAAAGAAAAACATGTTTCAATGTTTATTTGGGCTCCTGACTGATGTTTTAAGACAGATTTGAAAATTGTGAACCCATCCTTTGAATTATGCCTCTCTAAGGATACACAAACATACCTGTGACCCTTACACAGATAAATGCATTATGGGTAACTGGAGGTCGCACAGGAGCCAACATGCACTACTTCCAAATCTCAAGAATGTGTAGTGTGGACCTGAGTGTCTAGCAGGTTGGAGACTGTATTTCAAAGTTGTTGGGACGTGGGTCAGAAATGGAGATGAAAACAAACATAAACATGTATAGAAGTATAATAGAAACAGCCACATAAATGTTTCAGAGTGACGCCTGTCCACATTCATGTACATGCAACCCAGAGATACAGAATCTCAGCCTTAGTCAATCTACAAGCTCATTTTCAGGTCTTACAACTTATAACTCTTATTTATCTCAATCTGGTATTAAATGCAAAAAAGCAGTTCCCCACATATGTACATATATGGCTTGGATGGTTCACAGATTGATAGATGCACTGTTACAGCAGCCAAGTCACACACAATAATCATAAAACAAACAATGAGGACACTGTGAGGTAGATGAAAAAAGTAATAAAATATAAATAAAAAATGTTAACTAGAAACTGAACTAGAACTATATAATCTGTGACCTAAAATCTCTATATATACAGTAACAGTGCTTGGTAATATTCTGTACATGGCTAATAAGACCTTGTAAATATTGTATGTTGTCTTGTATTTTTATGACAGTGTGCCTCATTGGAATGACAAAGATGATACAGAGATACTCAAAATCTGAACTTTCTGCACACACTCTCACGCAGCCAGCAACAGTTAAGTACAATCTTGACTACGGTGATATTTATAAGCCACCATCTACACTTCACTCTCTACTATCACAGCGCTCTGTAATTCTTATCTGGATATGTCTTTAGAACTCAGGAGTGTTGGCCCTCTCTGTGGACAGAAGAGACCTGAAGTCCTTCATATATATCCATACAGCACTTGTAGGAAAACAGCCTGTATGTTACATCACCGTATAGACACACTCACTGCTTTTCGATTCGATTACTACTACTCGATCACTGTAAACTGAGGTCATCAGCGTCCTCTTGCAATGAGAAAAAAGGAAAAAGAAGAAAGACATACACGTTTTTTTTTTTATTTCAGAGATCGTAAAATCTTGGAGATAATCAGTTTAAACTGATGCACTTCTTTTAAATAAATGAAATCTTTCTGAAAATTGGTAAAAACTCAAAAACAGTCAGATCGTGGATAGCCTAGCTTAGCATAAAGACTGGAAGCAGGGGGAAACAGCTAGCCTGGCAAGTCCAAAAATATGCCTACTTCCAGCTCTAAATCATACACACTTTGAGACAAGGTGATTAATAGTTGACAATGAAATTAGATGAAATTTGATATGATTTGATGATGTAATGACATGGGATGATATATCATTTTATGCTATATCGTCATTATCATTATGTATTATATCAATTGTAATTAGTACACTCTCATTTCTTAGAAGTAGCATCTGCTCTCTGTTGTCTGCCTGTTTTCACTGTCTGCATCATGCTGTGGTGTAGGACCACTCAGCATCAGCCAGTTAACGTTTCACACACTCTTTCAGGTGTTTTCAGTCTCAAACACACAGTGGCTGCTTTAGCTGCTTGTTGCTTGGCAAAAGAAAATGCTTTTTTCCTAAGAGGACCCTCTGACCAGCCTCTCTATTGGCTGCACGAGTCCCACAATGGGACTCACTGTTGCCATAGTGTTGCTCCTTTGATGCAGACAAGATGGGATGCAAGTGATGGAGGAGAGGAACAAGAGGTGACAGAGAGATGAGGACTGAAAAGATGGAGATGGAGATAGAAACATGTCTGTCTGCACTGCAATCACAAAGACTAAACATAAAATATGCATTTTCTTTCACACAGTCTTCCTGTCACAGTGTTTCCGATAGTTTGATTAATCATTGGCAAATGATGCATCCCACATCTGTGTTTTTGCACTGTGGGAAAACTTTAGAGATTGGCTTGCCAGGAGTGCTACCGTTATAGGTCAAAGCAAGGTGGTGTATTTGTTACTGATTAGCTTGGAACCAGCATCATTAATGGAAGGTGGCATATTTATTGTTGACTGATTTTAATCCATGTTAGTGACATGGCTCTAGGGATGGCAAAGTCGGTCTACCAGTCGGTCCACAACTTTGCTGTGATATACTGTATGTAAACATCCACTTCATGGATTGATGTAAAACTTGGTACAAACATTTATGGGGAATTTCAAGAGTTTAAGACTTTGGTGATTCTCTGACTTTTCCTCTAGAGACACCACGAGATTTACTTTTTAGTTCTTTAATAAAATATCTTAACTATCAGATTAATTACTGTGACATTTGGTAAAGACATTCATGGTCCCCAGAGAATGGATTATAATAACATTGATCTGCTAACCATCTAGCACCATCATCTGATCAACATTTCATTCTGTCCAATACCAAATTTATGATCAAATACCTGCAAAACTACTGACATTCCCATCAGCCTTCAGCTGTACTTTGTGTTTAATTTTAATTAGCACATATTAGCCTGGTAACATGCTAACCATGTTAGCATGCCGATGTGAGCAAGCCCCCAGGAAGTGTGCTGGTCTTTGGTCTTTGGCAGAAGTTGACATAGTGGCCAAACCATGGAATTACAACTTCTGGGTCCGTCATGTGATGCCATTAGGTCCAAAAAGACTTTTTGCCTCACACAATCATTGAAAAAGGAGCAGCTGTGAAACAGTGGATACGTTTTTTTTAGCGCCAAAACCCATATGAAATGATTAGTTTCCCTATCAGAATTCGATCCATTTGGTCCGAAAACATTTAGAAAGTCTAGAAGAGCCAAACAATTAAATTATTTTATCCCCATTCAAGTCAGTGGACGGCTAAACCAGAAATTAGCTGGCTTGGTTGGCAGAAGTCTCTGGTGTGCATGCTCTATGGGCCTAACGATCAGGAAGCATCAGCAACATCTGAGTTATTTCTTTACAGTGGGAAGTGGCTTTTTTAGCTTCATGTGCCACTGAGCAACTTTCATAGGAATGAACAGAGCCCTGCCTCCAACGCTGTATCCAGTTCTCTTAATACAACCATGGATGTGAGCTGTAGACTCTTAGGCTTGTATGTAGTTAAGAGCAATTCTGGGAAGCAAAGGAAATCAGTAACCGAGGGAGTTACATGACGGGTTGAAGGAAAGTGGACAAATGAAAAAAATGCTAATTATAACACGTCATCACAAAATATCTCTTGGAACACGGAACATCAGTGTGTTTAAACCAGCAATGAATAACACACAGACATGATATTGATCAATAATATTGATATTGTTCTTCTCATCTCACTCTTGGAAAGAAAAAGAATATATGTATCTCCCAGATGTTGAACTAGTCCTTTAAGCAGAAGCAGTGAATTCAGTTTAACGTGACTCAGGCTCTGCCAGTTTGCAACATCAGTGTTAATAAAGCATGCAATGAACATTTTGCAGTCCTACAACATCTACCTGCACTATCCTGATGTAAATTATTGATTATAATAATGATTTTAATAATAGTTAACATTGTTCTTTTACTGTATATACAGCAACCTTCTGCCCCTCTTTAATCCCAATCCTACTGTTGTGCCAACACAAGCACAGACCCTTCAGCAGCTGGAGTATAGCCTGCAGGTACAGAATCACACAGCCCTGCTAGAGGCTCCACTGCCTCTTTATCCACTACAGTGACCAAGCTAACAGGCAAATACTGAAGAGAAACATTATGAGTCACTAACAGATACACAGAGAGCCCCCTGTTAACCCAGTTACTGCACTGAACTGGTTTGTGGTTGACATACAGCATGTAGACATCCTGAACGAACCTGTTCAGCTCCTTGTTTGATGATGATGAAGCTGCTTCAGATGTTTGGTCTCTTCTTATATTAAACAGTCTACCAGGGCAAATGAACATCCCGTTGCTGTCACTTCACATGTTCACTCATAAAGCATTATGGGTACATTTTGATGTCAACACAAATGTGTGATGACGATGAGTAGTTTTATGATATATTATGTAATAGCACTGCTACTGCTAGGATACAGAAATCTGCTATATAGCCGTACATGTAAATCATATAGTACATATACTGCATTTCAATGTGTCTCTCACCAATATACAAAACGTTTAAGTCGCATACAGTACCAGTCAAACATCTGGACACATGTATATCCACATATATACCATTTTAAAATATTTTTTCATCTATGAATATTTTCCTTTTAAATATTTACTGTATACATGTATTTTATCAAATAAACACTGATATATGAGTTTTCTTGTATGTGGATGTATTCAAAACTGCATGAGATTGTTCGTAATGAATCAAGGGTCTTTGGTTTGATACCTTACTTTTGATTTAAATGCTGCAGGTTCCTAAAAACAAACAAACAAACAAACAAACAAACAAAAAAATCCCCTCTGTCTGTATACCCCCCGTCCAAAGCTGTGTTCAACCTGTTTGATAACAGGATAAACAAATATACAATGCATTATTTTGTTTTTCCATTTTTCATGTGAATTAAAAAAATGGAAATCCACATGCTTTTCCCATTTTCGTCTTCAAATCCCCAATTGGAATAGAAATTAAACCAAAACCAGAAAACAACTTGTTGCTGCTTTTATCTATATCATCTGCCCCTCCTATACAGACAGACAGATAGGCAGATAGATAGATAGATAGATAGATAGATAGATAGATAGATAGATCACTGAAGATAGCTGCGGAAACACGATTTAAAAAAAAAGTGGAGCCAAAAAAAGTTTTTGAGTATATTAAATACCTACAGTGTTCCCTCACAGCAGAAATGGCGTGTCTGGAAATTTAAATAATCAATGAAGTTAGGCTGCTGTGCCTCTTGCGTAAATGGATGCAGTATGTCTCTTAATGGGGAGATGCACTTATGGGGGGATGGGGAGGTCTGCAGGTTTTTAATGAACTCAAACGTACATCTTTCAAAGTTACAGTATTTTTAATACCAAATTCCCTCTTTTTGTTATGATCCTTCCACTGTAGCTCAACAGGGAAACACTGTACATGGAAACAAAAAGAGGGAAGCAGCGTTACTTCATTGATTATTTAAATCTCCAGACATGACTCAGGACTGGTCAGGATCTTATGGTAATTAATGTTAATTAATAGTGTTTCCCTGTTGAGCTGCATTGGAAGTATCACAACAAAAAGAGGGAATTTGGCAATATAAAAAAGACTGTAATGTTGAAAGATATCTGTTGAGTTTATTAAATACCTGCAGCAATCCTCCTGCAGCAGAAACAATAAGTGTGTTTCCCCCTTAAGAGAGACACTGTGCACATTTAGGCACGAGGCACAGCAGTGGGACTTCATTTATTATTTAAATCTCCAGACACACCGTCTCTGCTGCAGGGGGATTACTGCCGGTATTTAATAAACTAAAAAAAGATGTTTTGTCTTTTTTTTGGGGGGGGGGGGGGGGCTTATAGTCAGCACCCCCAACTATGATCATGTTCCCGTGGCTATTCTATGCTATAGGGGTGGGCCTGAATATAAATACGATATTCGGCAAGTACAAATAGTGTTTTTTTTTTTTTTTACGAATATTTATTTCATACAAATATTTTAAAAATTATTTGTTTTCAGGAAGAAAAAAAACATGTCAAATACCAGCATGCAGGTCAGTTACATTGCTATCTCAGGAATGGCAAAGACAGTGTTGATCATGTATGCACACCAGAGTGCTGGCTCATTCAATGCTGCAGCCAAAGATGCTGCTGTGGAGGTTTTAACTGCTCAGAGCTGCATGGTGGAAGTTTCTGACCTTTATGCCATGAAGTTTGAAGCCACTGCTACTGCACTGGACATCACCGGAGAAATTAAGAATGCTGAACACTTCCGTTACGCACAGGAGACAAAATTGGCATGGGAGGCAGGAAAACTGTCTGCTTACATCACTGAAGAATAATGTAAACTAATGATGGCAGACTTAATCATCTTTCATTTCCCCATGTACTGGTTCACTGTTCCTGCAATCAGGGCTGGATTGAGCGGGTGCTCACACTGGGCTTTGTCTACTCACAAGAGAAGTAATACACCCAGGGCATCTTCAAGGACAAGAGAGCCATGCTGTCCTTCACCGCTTGGTCTCATGAGCCCATGTTCAGTGCAAATGGCATTATGATGCACATTTCCTTATTTGGACATCACTCTGACACACGCAAAGTGCTCTCAAGGGACTCTCGATAACCTGTTGTTCCGCTTCTTCTTTCCACAAAGTTAGGTTGTAAAAAATAGGCAATAAATGAAGTAGCAAAGCAATAATCACCTTTGAAGTTCTTCCCTTTATGTTCAGTCTGGTCACCAGAATAAAATGTTGGCATTGTACGTTTCTGCAAACTACAGAAATGTTGAATATCTACATTTAAACATGTGTAATACGTAGCATATTAACATGTCAACAAAACATATCATCTCAACATTTCTACAAGATGTAGCATATCAACATTTCCAAAATACGTATCATCTCAATATTTCTAAAGTGACGTAGTTCACATGCGATCTATATGAGCTGACTTTCCTATTAGGTGGAGGGGTCGGTGAATGGTTGGTAAGTTTCTTGGCAGCAAGTTGGAAATCAGCAGAGATACGGTTTGAGACCACCTCGAAACCAATGCCCGCTCCCTGTTTCAACCGACAAAAGTGGGTGGGTGTTTTTGGAGAGACATCAGTACATTTGCGGCTGTTTTTTCTAGCGAGAAAACCAGGTGTTTTCAGTGAGACATCGGGACATTTATTTTATTTTTTATTTTATTTGAACCCAAACCATAATCTTTCCCTAACCCTAACCAAGTGGTCTTTGTGCCTAAACCTAACCAGACCTTAACCACAGCGTTGTCACACCATAAAACATAATATGCTACGTTTGTAGAAATGTTTGATATATATACAGAGTGGGGGTATTTGAATGTCAAATACATTCAAATTCTGTATTTGAAATGTGTGATTATATTATGTTCATAACATATGTGCATATGGCAATACATTACATGAATAAAGTTTCATTTAGTTTAACAAAAAAAAAGAAAAGAAAATGATCTGACAATCTGTGATGAAAGAGGAACAGGGGGGTCTGTATAGCCTCTCTCCAAAACTGAGTTCAAACAAATATACACTGCATTATTTTGTTTTTCCATTTTTTGTGCAAATTAAAAAAACAAAACAACAACAACAGAAATTCACATGCTTTTCCAGTTTTCATCTTCAAATTGGCAACTGGAATAGAAATTAAACCAAAACCAGAAAACAACTTGTTTTTCACTTTTATTGTTATATCTATATTATCTGCCCCTACTGCATCTCAAAACATTGTCATTGGCTGTGCTTGCTATAGCATAGTAGAACGCATAGTAGGGATGTGCAGAGAGCCCAGTATTTGTATTTGTATCTGTATTTGTTGAGGCAGCAAAATTACTTGTATTTAAATAAAAGTAGAAAGAGGCTTAAAAATATTACGCTTTTAATTTTAGAAAATTAAAGTGTTACAATAAGTGTTCATGTATAAACTACCTTACAAAGAAAAACCCACACTGGGTCTCGAACCGTAGTCTCCCAGATCATAGATGTCTGCACTGATTACAAAGCTAAAATTTTACTCATCGCCTTATTGCAGACAGACCTCTACCTATTGTTACTGTGCAACATGTAGAGAAGAACTTCAAAGGTGATTCTTGCTTTGCACTTTTCATTTATTGCTTATTTTTTAAAACCTAACTTTGTAGAAAGGAGAAGGGGAACAACAGGTTATGGAGAGTCCCTTGTGAGCACTTCGCTTGTGTCAGTAGCTCAGCTTTATCTCTGGGGAACACCCCCAACTCCGGGAGTGATGTCCAAATAAGGAAATGTGCGTCATGTAGCAGGTGGATGTGACTCCACTCAATGAGACCTGTTGATAGACGTAACAGCGGAGCAGAGGAGAGAGACTGAGATAGCGATGTAACTGACCTGTGCGCTGGTATTTGACATGTTTGAAGACCTCTATAATTCCAAAACAAATAATTAAAAAAATATTTGTATGGAATATATCTTCATAAAAAAACCTACTATTTGTGCTTTGCTAAATAATGTATTTGTATCAGGCACACCTCTAGCAGGTACATATGGGCACAATAGCTCACAAATGTCTATTTGAACAATAATAAAAATACATGCAACGCCGACATAAATATTATGTAGTCCTGCTACATATAGATGTCAATATATGTGCACAAACAGATACAGGATTAAAATATTTGTCCATATATGAAAATATACTGTATATAATCCATTATAGAATAATGTGAATTATGTGTTCATATAGAACAGGGGAGGTTTTGTTCACTGGATTATTCATAGTAACTGGAAGACTCAGTCACAGGCTGCAAAGGTTCAGATGAGCACATTAACCTGAATTAGAGCTTAATCACAGTCACTCTGAGCTTAGAAATGTAGCCCCCGTCCCAGTGGAGCTGCTCTGTCTCCGGCTTTCATTTGAATTTCTATGTAAAAAATAATATTACATAACACATTGCAGCTGAAACAAGACTTTAAACATCTGAGGACACTAGATGTGCATAGTTCACCGGTTAAAAGCTGTAGGAAAGAAACTCATCAAATCATCTGATATTTCTCTTCTCATAAAAGTAAATTTGTGTAGCCATGGTAACTGCAGGCGGAAATGAGAGACAATGAATTGAGCAAGCAGGAGGGAATAAGGCCTGATCTGTTTTCAGCATATTGCGTGGGGAGTTTGCTGTGTTTGGATGAACAATGTGCAGATGTTTCTCAGCCTGTATCAGTTTCATTGTGTGGGCTGCTGCATGTAGAACAAGTGCGCTGCTCTGTGCCAATCTGACTTCGAAAAAAAAAAACACACACCAGGCTCATTTTGTTTGGCTGATTGGATTCCCCCCAGTGTCTAATTCACTGCCACTGTCGCCTCGACACATCAGACAAGTTTGATCAAGTTTTGATGTGATCCGCCGATTTCAATATTTGCCCAATGACTACGGTCGTTTCTCTCCCCTGAACGGCGCTCGGCAAAGCTCGCTGTTGTCTCAATTTAATTGCTTCGAAAATCAAAGCAGGCACAGAGAAAAGGACGAGTTTGAAAGTTGAAAAAAGAAAAGAAGCTTCGAGGGACGCTCTGCCTGTGATCCCGGGCTTGTAATTGTTTCAGACTTTTTGGCTGAGAAATCGGAGGAGGCTCCCATTCTTTCAGTGATGTTTTTCGGGGAAATCAGTGAGGGCTGCAGATAGGATTCTTTGGCATCTTTCTTTCTCCCTCTATTGTTAATTCATTCTAGATCCTCGGGCTGAATCTCGTTGTTTTAGGATTTTAATGCCTCTCCACCCACTGTTCATTAGACTTACCAGCACACAGTGGCATTAATCTGCTTTTTGTGAATAATGAAGACCTCTATAATACTCTCTGTGCTCTCACTGTACATTACATCCATCTGTTATTCTAACTAATGACTTACTACACGCTGCAGTCATGCCTTACAGTAGAGATCACACACAAACATGCATCAGTCATCCATACAGTGTAACTCAACACATGACAATGATAAGTGTTGTTTGGACACCAGTTCCCACAAGGCACTGGGAGAGTTGATGAGGCTGAACCAGGAAAAGACAATAGATCATTGTGTCTTTGCTTACCCGAGGCTAAGAGAAGATGTCCTGCTAACATCAGAGGACAAGAAAATCATCACAACATCTGATTTACATAAAAAAACAAAGGCATGAAAGTCAAGAGGGTTCTGGATGACATTTCAGAATCATCAGCCCACATTACTTTACTCTGCAATTTTTCTTTTCTGACATCCCCCCCTCCTTTTTTTTAACTTTTTGTTGAAGTGCAATCAAAAGACGGATGTTGAGTGGGAAACCTCAAAAGCCTGTCAGCTTGAGGGCAACTGACTACACACTTTATGATGATCCATGGGTTTAAAAGTTTGCACAGTTACATGATTGAACCATGAGGGAAATGTAGTTTGAGCAAGAAAATAAGTAATACTGTAAATTACATTCCCACTTGATATTTTAACTGAATGAACATACTTCTTTTTTATAGCTGAACTAATCAATCATTTTATATTAACATTGAATCAAATGTGTAATTTTATCTTCTGATATGCTACCTGCTGAGCACCAAACAGCAGACAGACACAGTTAGAGACGAGCCGGTGAACATAGTGGAGCGTTTAGCAGCTATTTTCTCAGGAGTTGGTGGAGAACAAAACAGAGATAAAAGGAGTGTTGAAGTAAGCTTCACTTTGAGGGTTTTCAAAAGACTGAAGATGAAAAAAATCCTGACATAAGAGAAACCTTTATCAAGATCAAACTATATATAACATTATTGTGATTTAAAAAATGTAATTGTAAAGTTTTAGTTACGGTAATAGAGTTGTGATGTGTTAGGAGATATCTAGTTCTTTGATAAACAGTTGAAGGTAGTGTGGACATAAAAACGTAAAATGAAATTTTACTGTAAGAAAACATCCAATCACAGAACTGTGCTACATGTGCTCCTCACAGTGAGCTGAAGCTAAAGATTACACTGTTGAGGAAGCAACTAATACAATCTGCAGCTTCAATGAATTCAGCAGCTATGAGGTTTTGTTCACGAATGCAACAACAAAGCATTTTGAATTCGCAACACCAGGTGATTCACACCTGTGGCTGATTTCTCCTCTTTAGCAATAATGGCTCAGGCTCATGGGTATTGTAGTTTTTAGAGCCACCCACCATGCCAAACTGAAATTTCTTTATCAGAAATGAAGTTGAAATAATTAAGTGTTGGTGGAACATAAACCTGCAAGATTACCTGCAAGAAACAAAAGGAAATAGGATTCAGAATGGGTAAAGTACTTCAACTCTATACCATAACGATAACTTTTTAGTAGCCAGCTACCATATAGCTTGTGTTTTAGCACCCCAAATCCCCAAATGTCCTCTTATTCCACTGTTGATGTTTTGAAACTTAAACGTGAAATGTGATGAGTTTGACTGAGATGCAAATTTATTTATCACACTGACACATTGAGAATAATGATGTCAGCCATCATTTGTTGGCCTTCCTAGTTCCCAGTTTATTCCACGGCACAGTCTTTTGAAGTTTAGAAACTGGACTTTGTTAAAGCTGATGAATTATTGAATGGACACTTGGGAATCTAACTGTGTGATCATCTTCAGAACCATAGCAAACATGACAGAGTAGCCGTAGCCAAAGTCAGTGTGTTTTCGCTGTGCTGGACCGAGCTAAGCATGAGCCAAGAGGATATTTGGTCCTTTGAGTGGGAGCTTTGGGACTGATCCACAGAGGAAGAGCTGGATTGTGGGGATCATCCACCCGCAGGCGAGATGAAGATCCCTGCTGAGCCACCCAGAGCTCTGCCTCAGCACACACACACACACACTCTGAAGGACTGATGAAGATATTATGCACAATCATAAGTGGTGTAAAAAAAACTTAAAAAGGAAGTCTCAGAATGAAACGGAAAAAAATACAGATCAAACAACACTTTGATTTGGAAGCACAGTAGAAGAAGACATTTATTAACCACAGAAACTTTCATCAAAAGAAGAAAAGACCTGACTATGTACATGTGTTCAGCTAATAAGATACAAAGCACATTAAAATCCAGCTGAGATTCTTTTTCTCCTCACTTTGAGGAAATATAACTACAATGAAGCTTTAGTTGTTGTGCACATTTCTCCATTTTCCAAAAGAGGATAAAGCAGTTTTTAGACATATTTGTTGTTGTTTTTTTTATTTTTATTGAAGCTTCGAACCTCTGAGTGGATGACTCCCATGGCGCTGACTGACTGACTGACTGACTGAATGTCTGGATCTTAAATTATCAAAGAAACAAGTTGAGTAAATACTAGCAACGGCTCAGCTAGCAACACCTACTAGATGTCCTGTGTCTGCTGAACAGCGACAGAGAAGCACTTATTTTTAAGGTGTAACAGCTTTATTCAGTGTCTTTACCTGCTTTAATCACTGGGTCCGTCTGTTTTGGAGAGGAGGAGACCTCTGCGGATAATTTGTCTCCCAGTAAAAACATCTTGAATGATGAACACTGGAGTAATCCTAACCTGAGGAAGCTGATTGTTTAACAATGAAAACAACAACTCCCATGATCTCATGTTACTTCACACCGTCATCACACTCCGTCTTTTGTTACTGTTTTAATTGAGAGACCCCTAGCGGCTGAAATTACATATTGTGCGTTTAAATAGACCCTATTTTCTCAGTTGCCTGCAGCATCATCCCAGACGCCCCCCCCCCCACCCCAGCTCTTAGTTAGACTTGCCTGATTGTGGGGGATGGGCAATTTATATGGACTAGTGAGTGACACTGACTGTGAAATGTGATATGATTATCAGTGGCCTAATTCAAATATATCATGTACGAAAGACCAAAGTGCAGAAGAAAAGAAGAGGAGGAAAAATGTCAAAGACAGAGGTAATGTGTGGTGAATGAAGAGTTTATCTATTGCATAGTAGTTATTAGGGGTGTGCCCGAATACAAAAACATTATTCGGCAAAGCACAAATAGTGTTTTTTTTTTGGTTGTTTTTTTTTATGAATATTTGTTTCATACAAACATTTTTTAAATTATTTGTTTTCAGGAAAAAAAAAAAAAAAGTCAAATACCAGTGCGCAGATCACTTACATCACTATCTCAGTCTCTCTCCTCTGCTCCGCTGTTGCATCTATCAGCAGGTCTCAACAAGGGGAGTCACATCCACCTGCTACATAACACACATTTCATTATTTGGACATCACTCCCGGAGGTGGGGTTGTTAGCCAGAGATAAAGCTGAACTACTGACACACCTGAAGTGCTCCCAAGGGACTCTCCATGTTGTTCCCTTTCTCCTTTCAACAAAGTAGGTTGTAAAAAATAAGCAATAAATGAAAAGTGCAAAGCAATAATCGCCTTTGAAGTTCTTCTCTACATGTTACACAGTGTGCTGTATCTGTGTTATGGGTGTATAAATAGGTAGAGGTCTGTCTGCAATGAGGCCCTAAGTAAAGTTTTAGTTCAGTAGTCAGCGCAGTCGTCTATGATCAGGGAGACTCCAGTTTGAGACCTGGTGTAGGGACCTCCTTCATAAGGTAGTTTATTCATGAACACTTATTGTAACACTTAAATTTTCTAAAATTAAAAGCATAATAAAAACGAAAACAGGATTTTAAAGCCTGTTTCCACTTTTGTTCAAATACAAATACAAATAATTTTGCTGCCTCATCAAATACAGATACAAATACAAATACTGGGATCTCTGTATATCCCTAGTAGTTACTAAGCACAGTGTTACTAATGTTAGCTTATTTTGGATGATATTAACGTTTGTTAAATTAATAAATAGCTAGAGTTAACGTCAGTTACTCCTACCTTAAATTCACTGGGGAAAGTTAGAAAGACTAATCAGAAGTTTGAGCAATAACCTCCACCATCATTTTGAGAAATACATGCTGCTGCTGCATGCATCATCCACTGTCTGTCTCAACCAGGCAGACATTCATTGTTATTGATATCTTAGTCTAGTTAGCCAACGTTAGCTCTGCTTGTAATAGTCAATTAAAATGCTTTTCATTTTCTATCCCCTGTTGTCATTACTAGTTGTAAGCCTTTGCATTTTCATTATTGATTAGTCTCATAGGTGTAGCAAGTATTTTAATCCCACCCCTGTAAATCCTGGACCTGCAGACACCTTCTCCACCTCAGCACCTTCCAGCAATGCATCACCAAGCGCTCCTGTCCCCTCCACCTCAGACCAGCCCAGCGATGCAGCATCAGGTTCTTTAATACTGTTTTTATTTTGTGGTGGTTTTTTGTTTCTAAAATAAAAAATAAAAAAATCTCAAAGACATAAAGCTATGCAGTCTCTGTGTGAGTGTGTGAACATTGATGGTGGAATTGGCTGCGATGCAAGAGGCACCAGCTAAAATCTTGCCTAGGGGACCAGATTGGTCAGGGCTGGCTCTGCCCCAAGTAAATAAGCAACTGTGAGCTAATGTAGTAGTGTGGTATTGTTGCACTATGTTATGAACAGGGCGGTGTACATCCCAGTAAAATCTTATATGGATTGAAGTGCAGATTTTTATCTTGAAGGATGCAGGTTAGCATTTCCACTGCCATGTTTCCTATGTTTCTCAAGTGTTGTTCATATGTTGTCAGTATGTATTTAGGAAATTGTGTGAGTAAATCTGATTTTGGTAAATATTAGACACCTTTCCGTAAAGGGAAATGTTTCGGGTTATAGCAGGAATGGTAGTGATCGTCTTATTTTATGAATTGCATTTGTCATGTGCTGTACCTCCTCTTTGTGTTATGGACTTTTCCTGGGAAGGTACACATGTTCTGTGCCCTCTGTACTTTAGCTATTTTTGCAGTAAATATGAAGTTAGGTTACTTAAAAACACACGTGAAGTCAGTGTTTTAATATTAATACATTGTAGAGCTGTAATTTTATTTCTTTTCATGCATGAATCTATTAATTAGGGGAGAAGTGTGTTGACACTGTTTGTTAGTGACTTTACTCATGATATTATCCAGGCGCAGAGAGCATTTTTGCAAGAGAAACCCTGTGAATGCTTTGTTTCTTCACAACTACAGTTGCTGTTGCTGCTGGTTGGGAAATAAATTGCTCACAGACAGTCTTGGGAAGTGTGATTATTACCCTCTACGCAACACAACGTAGAATCAGACCTTCACTAACATGTTAGCGGTATCGACTTTACAAGGAGATGACATGTCAGTGTTCTGTTTACAGTTTGTTCTGCTGCCAAAAGTGGATAAAAATGTATTAATGCAGCTTTAATTTGAAGACAAAAGATGTGAGACAGTTGTAAAAACATCAAGAGTACATACAAAGCACAGAGATGGCAGTACAATGGGCAAGAGTGAGAGATGTTGGATTATAAGAGAGAGAGGCTGTGCAGGTCAGAGCAGCTCCAGGAACTGCAAATACATTAGTTTATATTAGTTTTCCTTCTGCACAACCTATCAGCTGTGTCAACTTTTGAATTGCCAGGAGGGACGAAGTGTGTGTGTGTCACTGTGAATCTCGCTTATCTGCTGCTATGCGTGCATGTGTGTGTATGTGTGTGTGCGTGTGTGCTTTCTATTTCATAATGGCCTCGTCGGCTGCAGGGGCCCTGCAATAATAACATACATCAAACCTGACATGGAATACATGCAAACAAATCACCGCCATGTGCAGCGAGGAATAACCTCCGCCTGTTTACACACACACACACACACACACACACACAGGGCATGGGGACAGTGCTATCTCATTTGGTGCGATGGGCCCAATAGATCACTGGGGGGTGGTGGGGTGGGCAGGGGGGGGGCACGGCTGTAACCCCAGTAACCTCCATCTTTATTATCAGCTGCATCACAGGAGCAGCAGAGGGGAAGGAAATACTGGTAGAAGAAACACACACACACACACACACACACATACACTCCCAAAGATTGTATAAGAGCCGATACTTAATCATTTGGAGGCCGTTTCTATTGGCCCAATGTCCAGGTGGCATTCTGCTGTTAAACACGATAGATGCTTCAGTCATAAATCAATAGCCAAATATCAGCTTAGCGGGAGGAAGGGCAGACACACACACACACACACACACACACACACACACACACACACATCACACACACATCTTTTTCACCTTGCACTGCTTACTGTATCTTTTATTAGGAGGGAGATGAATTTATTTGTCGAGCTACATTTGCTCAGTGTCAGAGTGTAAATATAGAGCACTCTGGGTCTGTAGGAGTTTGTGCATTAGGATGAAGCCTGAATACTCACACACCTTTTATTGTTTTAAAGATGGTGCTTTAAAAGAGGTCAAATCATCCCTCTCAGGTGAAAACCTTGTATCTCCTTGTATCTGTGTATGTTTCATGCTTTCAAACTAAGTCAAAGGATTGAATGCTCCTCCACAAGTTGAGAGCCAACGCCCAAGGCTCATTGTGAAACCTTTTCAAAATTCATTGGATAATATCATAAATGCACTGGCCTCCAGCTAAAACAAGGTTCCAGATATATGAGGTTTTCACCTGACAGCAGTGAAATACTCGCCTGGAGGAGTCCACGTACTTCTGCATGGCTTCATAAAGTTTGAGCTCAGTTTCTCTCCAAAGTATTTCAAAGGTGATGTGGAAAATCTTTTGCGCTCTCTGATTTGGACGCGGCATCAAGATCAGAGTGTTCTCAGATGCGTTGTCGCCTCAGTCCATTCCAGTCTGTCTGTGTGTGTGTGTGTGTGTGTTTTTCTTCATCTCTCGTTGAAGAAAATCCACAGCACAGAAGATGTGCGTTTCGGTTTTGCATGGTGTGTGATATAGGAGGCTGATAGCTGCTGATTGGCTGCTCAGGACACAGATTACAAACTTCTGTCAAACTCCAAATGTAGAAGAAAGTCAGATGTGAGTGTCCTGGGTTTTTAGTCTAAAAAGAGAAGAAGTGATGACACAGAGAAATAGTTATTCTCATTTAATACAATGACAACTTCTCTCTTTGTCCGATCGCTACAGCCTCTCCACTGTAAAACAATCTGATAAAACACAAATGGTAACACTTTACTTTAAGCCTCTCTATTCAGTATATAAACAGTTAATAAATGATTTATAACACACAATAATGTAGTTATACACAGATATCAGTGTCACTCATATTATTATTACTGTGTTTTACTATATTGTCATTTATTATGTGATTATACAGCAGCAAACACTTAAGAGTGTCCACAGGATGAGTTAGTTAGTTGTTAACAAATGCATCAATAGACACTTATAGTACCAGTCAAAACTTGGACACACTTACTCATTGAAGTGAATGGGAGAGGGTGTCCAGACCTTTGATTTGTACTCTATATCTGTTAACGATTACACTATCATGTGTTATAAACCATTTATTAACTGTTTATATATGGATTATAAATGCTTATAAATACTAGGGGGACATAAAATAAAGTGTTACACAAAAATGCTTAAAGGCCTTTTTAAAATAAATGAATAACATTCATGCCTCCCTGTTCCTCTGAATACTCAAACAGGGCGACAGACATGAACCAACTGATCAGACAAACCCTCAGATATCACAGTTCATAGACTTCCTGGTTCAACTCTGACCTACTGTACTTACCATAGTTTTTCACCTCTGTGCAGAGGGATTTACCATATCATTTATTAAAAAATCTGAACCAGTTAGCAAACGGTTGCTTATTTCCACATCCAGCAGTTACGGAGCAACATTCTGTCCACATAGTGAATGTAAGTCTAATATTCATTATCTTTTAGTTCTGTTTTTGCTCTCTGCCAACTCCTGAGGGAAATATCTGGCTCTTTAGCTGCTAAATGCTCCACTATGTTCACAAGCTAGTTGCTAATTGTGTCTGTTTGCTGTTTGATGCTGAGCAGGTAGTGTACAGTGGCTTTTTACAGCTTTTTCTCTGAAAACAGCTGCCTGCTGCCACCGAAAATGATGATATGAGAGCGTTGAGAGTGAAACAAAACACTAAAGTTGCAGCTGGACAGCTAAACAATGGGCTGAAGCTCTCTATGAAGTTCTGTAAAGCTGAGGGGAGCTGCAGTCTCTGACTCTAACACACTCACTAGAAACAGACTTTAAGACACTCGCTAGCCTAGCAACATTAATGCCACAAACAACCCATAATGCAGCACTCCATGTAGGAGTCGGTTTTACACATCTGATGTGAACACGTGATTTTCTAGCTACTAGCGGAGTGTGTATGCAAACATATATATAAATAATATGTATAATAATATAATATAGAATATTGTCTGTGGTTAACTTTTGACATCTTTAACCAGGATATTGCTGCATAGTGTTAGCTAACTACAAAAGTACATAGAGTTTATAAATTGCTGTGAGATCTGATGGGTTGCTACTTTTTCAGCGCAATGTGACGTTAACACACACACACACATTTTTTTATAAGCAGACAGACACTTCTCAGTTAAGACAGATCAGGAGAGTCTGTCAGCTGTTACATGATTGACAGCTCTCATCCTAGTCTCTCTATGAGAAGTTTTTCATCAGCGTATTTCATGTTTAACATGTGAAAAAGTGTTTTTAGTCATGTAAACATTATGTAAAAACTGTAAACATTCAGTGTACAGTTTTAATAAACTCAGCACTGTTTTTCAATACAGTGTCTCCTAATTGTTGATTGTATACTGTCTTCATACACTGTAATTATCACTTACTGATATTGCACCATTGGTTTTGACCTTGGTGTCCTACATTTTGTCCCCAATGCCCCAATAAATTTGTATTTGTCAAAGGCCAAAGTGGTCTTGTCCTAAAAATGACTTAATTCCGTGCCTGCATTGTTTGATACATTGTTACACTGTATTTCAAAAATATCAATTACAGATTATAGATAAATTTTAAAGTTATTTCATGGCTGTTTGTATTCTCTAGTCAACCTGGCAAAGTTTGTCTCCATTATCATTTTGCTGTTTAACATGTTTAGAGTTATGTTCCAGGATTTATACGTATTTGTAGAGATTTCCTTGGTATTTATATCCTAAGTTTTCCTCTGTCTTATTTAGCACCATTTGCTCACCTTGAGTCCAGTTTTAATGCCAGTGTAATAAGCTCTCAAGTGGCATCTTACAAACTTGAAAAATAGTTACTTACTTTTATTGCTTGTAGATGAAATAGTTTACAGTGGGGTGAATACGCATGTGGGGATGGAAACCACAATATACCCACTTACCAAGACTGAACTGTCCTGTACAATAAGGGGTTAATTGTGACATTTCAGGGGCTTTTACCTCAGATCATCTGACTACTGGTGGTTCTTTTGGGAGTTTTTTTTGTATGTATGTTTGTTTGTATTTTAAAGAAATAGTTGGTGTCATTTCAGGGTCACAGAATTAGACATCAATATAGCCATGGTGTGAAAAATAGGAAATCCATTAATCAATCAAAAATCAGTAATATGAAGCAGGAGACAGAGTCAACAGTGACATGAAATGAAAAGAGAAATCTGTCACATTGACAGGAGGTTTTTAGCTATGATATTAGCTATGATAAAAGTATTATTTTATGTCCAACAAAGGTTCTATGCATAGTTCCTGTCTTCCAAACTACCTGCAAAGGAATAGTTTACAGCAATAGTGTGCAGTTAGATGAGAAGATGGATACCACTCTCATATCTGTACAGTAAATTCAGTATGTTTAAATTTACGTTTTGATAATTTATATAGCACTTCATAGACATTACACAAACATTAAAATACATTAAAAATTAGACATTAGTGTACAATTATTATTAGTGTACAACATACATAAATAAATGTTGGGGAGGATTTTATTTGAAGACCAGTTTGGATAGATAGGTTTTCACATGGCTTTTAAAAGTGCAGAAGTGCCTGTTTAATTTCTGCTGGTAAAGTGTTTCAGATTTTAGGTGTGTAAGCAGAGTGTTTTCTAGGTGTGGTGCTGTCAGAGCAGCAGCAGGATATCGGACAAGTTTAGAGCACGGACTGGAACGTGTGGTTTTAGTAGCTCTGCAATATATAAACCATTAAAAGAATTTTAAAATCAATTCTAAAAGTAACTGGGAGCCACTGATAAGTTGCCAGGAGAGTTCAGAAAGTTACTGCTGCTGGCCAAGAACTAATACAGCACATGATCACTGTTACCGTACCTTAACCTTTTTTGTGTGCATGAAGCAACCACTGTGTGATAGGTACTAGGGATGTGCAGAGATCCCAGTATTTGTATCTGTATTTGTTGAGGCAGCAAAATTATTTGTATCTGTATTTGTATTCGAATAAGTAGAAAGAGGCTTAAAAATCCTGTTTTCGTTTTTTATGACACTTTTAATTTTAGAAAAAGTGTCATTAACCGTTCATGAATAAACTACCTTACAAAGGAGGTCCCCACATCAGGTCTTGAACTGGAGTCTCCCAGATCATAGGCGACTGCGCTGATTACTAAAAAGCTATAACTATACTCATCGCCTCATTGCAGACAGACCTCTACCTATTTATACACCCATAACACAGTGACCGCACACCATGTAATGTGTAGAGAGGAACTTCAAAGGCAATTATTGCTTTTCATTTATTGCCTATTTTTTACAATCTAACTTTGTGGAAAGGAGAAGGGGAACAACAGGTTATGGAGAGTCCCTTGTAAGCCCCCAACAAATATTTAAATTATTATAATATATTTATTTTAATTTGCATGAAAAAAATATTCATATAAAACCCACTATTTGTGCTTTGCCGAATAATGTATTTGTATTCGGGCACACCTCTAATAGGCACCAACTGACAGTCAAAGGATTTGAACTGATGTGCTAGGTGTTTTTAGCTTTGTCATCATGTCACCAAGCTTCCAGCACCAGGTATTTCACAAGGATGTGAGAATACATTTCACTGTACCTTTTGGTGTGACCGCGCTCTTAGAGTTCTTTGTGAGGACATTGAATTTTGTCACAAAATGTCAGCTAATGGAGCTTCAGCAGAAACATATCCATCACCAGGCCTTCAGACATCCAATGCAAGGTAGTTACTGGGTCAGGTATTCATTATAAACAGGGCGGATTGTGTTTGTTTTTAAAAAGACCTATTTTACAGACGATATTTTCACATGTCGCAGTAAGAAAAGTACTAAATAATAAAAATAATCCCAGGCAGAAATGTAATGTAGGTATTAAATTGTGGAATCACAACTCAAAACTAAATATTATAGTTTTCCCAGAAGGTCGTAATACAGTGTATTGAATTTATTTTAAACACTCAGGTGGAAGTTTTGGGGCTGAAGTAGTTTGACACACACATATAGAGTACATCACACCTTCAGAGGTGAGGACATGTTTCATGATGAGTTTGAGATATGACTTGTTTCTGACAGCCTGTCACACACTCAACTTCTACTCTCCTTTCATACTGACACCCCCAAGATCTGAGAGCATCACATACCTACACACACATGCACACAGACTCACATGCAATGTAACACACCAAATGAATGCACAAATCTGCATCACTGACTGTATATAAATATGGACGACGCATCTCCACTTCCTACCGCTATGCAAAAGTGAAGCCAAAATATCTCCTTTCCAGGAGCTGCTATCTTGCTTGTGTGATGTCATTTGGAGCCAGAGTCTGCGCAGTAAAGTTGGATGACAGGATGGTGTTCCATGAGACACACCTCCTCAGCCGTCCCACTGCCTGACAGAGGTTTGAGGGTGGCTGTAACAGCTGTCAATAATGACATTACACCCTCTTTTTATATCATCAAATAATAAATAATTTCAAAAAAGGCAGCGAAAGAAAATGCAATTTAATGTGCATTTCCATCCACTGCCCTAATGTGAATATTAGGAATTGGTTTATCGAGATAAGCAACTGGTGGTCCTTATTTTCCAGTCGCTGCCATTAAAGCACTAAAGAAGAGGGTGCAAAGAGATGAGGTCATGATGGAAATATGACATTTCAGTTTGGTTCACGTATTAATTTGAGGAATGTTACAGTCTCCTCATCGCTCCACACAGATCTGATATTTTCATCTCTTCAGAGGAGCGAAATGTTTCAGTCACATACTTCACATAGGTCATGATTTATTCACTAAGTCTGTTTCTATTGCACTTCCTCGCAATTTGCTTTTATTGATACCCTGACTTTTCCATCTTAGTATTTGTATGTATATATGTATATATAATTATATACAGACATGGCCAAAATTATCGGTACCCTTGCATTTTATTAAAATGATGAACCATTCACCCTGACATTTAAAGATATGTTATTATCAATGCATGTCTGTTTGGTTTGCAGTGGAACAAAACAAAAAAGTTGTGACAATAACTGAAATTATGCTTATTCTACAAAGACATTCTAAAATAGACTGGACAAAATTATTGGTGCCGTTTAGAAGATGCAAGAAAAAATTGATTTGTAGTGATACTTTAAGCAGACTATTGTGTTTTAATTAGTATCACAGGTGTTTTCAATCTTATAATGACTCATGCAGCCAGTTTAAATGGAGAAAATTACTCACTGTGCTGTTTTGTGTCACTGTGTGCATCACATAGAACATGGAAAACAGAAGGAAATCTAGAGAGTGGTCTGAAGACATTAGAAAAAAGGTCAACGTAAAGGTTACAAGACCATCTCCAAAGAGCTTGATGTTCCTTTGACCGCTGTTGCCAATACTATTAAGAAGTTTAAGGCCCATGGAACTGTAGCCAACATCTCTGGACGTGGTCGCAAGAGGAAAATTGGCCCAAGATTGAAAAGAGGGATTGCTTGAATGGTGGAGAAAGAACCAAGGAAAACTTCAATACAGATCCAAGCTGAACTTCAAGCTCAAGGTACAATAGTTTCAAGTCGCACCATCTGTCACTATCTGAATGAAAATGGGCTTCATGGTAGAAGACCCAGGAAGACCCCACTTCTAAGAGGAAGACACATAAAAGCCAGACTGGACTTTGCCAAAATGTATGTTGACAAGCCACAATCCTTCTGGGAGATTGTGCTTTGGACAGATGGATCAAAATTAGAGCTTTTTGGTAAATCACACCAACCCTATGTTTACAGAAGAAAAATGAAGCCTTCAAAGAAAAGAACACCATGGCTACTGTGAAACATGGAGGAGGCTCAGTGATGTTTTGGGGTTGCTTCGCTGCCTCAGGCACCGGGTGCCTTGAATCTGTGCAGGGCACAATGAAATCAGAAGACTATCAAGGCATTTTGGAGTGAAACATACAGCCCAGTGTCAGAAAGCTTCCAGCAGGATAATGACCCCAAACATACATCAAAAAGCACCCAAGAGTGGATGAGAAGAAAACGTTGGACCGTTCTGAAGTGGCCTGCTATGAGTCCTGATCTAAATCCTGTTGAACATCTGTGGAAAGATCTGACACTTGCAGTCGGGAGACGACACCCATCAAACCTGAGAGAACTGCAGCAGTTTGCTCAAGAGGAGTGGGTCGAGCTACCAATGAAGAAGTGTAGAAACCTTATTCAGAGTTACAGAAAGTGCTTGACTGCAGTTATTGCCTCCTAAGACTGTGTTACAAAATATTAAGTTAGGGATACCAATATTTATGGTCATGCCATTTTCATTTTTTTATTGTATTGAATAATATGTTAAGTTGTAAATCAAAGCAAAGTTTCAGTTATATTCAATGTGAAATAAAGAATGATGGACACTATCTTCTGTCAGTTTCAACTTAATACAGAGAAAATTGGGAGGGTACCAATATTTTCGGCCACGTCTGTATATATATGTTATTTATTTTTTCAAATGATTTTATTGAAAACATGAATAGGTGGAAACCCAGAGGTTTGTAAGTGGTGGGCATTCACTGAAGGTGAGACTAATACCACTGAATGTATGATAAATTAATCCCATGCAATTCCAGATTTAACAGGTTTAACCTCCACTAAATCCACACACAAGTGTATTAAACCAGCAGCACCACAGAATAGAAAAAAAATCACCCAAACAGCTCAGAGTGACAACAGGGGACAGGCTGCTGGTTGCCATGACTACAAAGAGTGTTTTGGCAAAGAAGGAAAGGGCAGAAGGCTTTTAGCTCTCATCAGAATCAGGTCAAAATCATTTACGAGAATTGTTTGTCTTCTTTTTCTGTCAAGTATCCATCCAGAGTTTTTGAACATGCGGTGTGCTCAGTATGCTGCTCCCTCAGCTGTGATTGAAATCATGTTGCATTCACTTCCTGTGGGAATATCAGTCAGAATTAATCCAAGACTCAAAGCAGTGGCTCCAAAGACCACAAGCAATCAAAACATTCAGTTGTATTCTTCTGTAGACAACTTTTTCACGCTTGAACTTGGTGACGATACATTTGAGTTAATTTTGTATAACAAACTTAAAGGGGCAGTCCACCAATGTTACCCTTACAGGTCAGTTTGTTATAGGGAGTAATACTCAGTTTGTATAATGTCTTCTTTAGCTCTTAAACTTTATCAAGTCAGAGGAAATAATCCTGATGATGTCAGCAGGGTTATGTCAGCTTGGTAGATGTAATAAGTTTAGCTGCTCACAAAATACAAAGACACATTATACCCACATGGAAACTTCCAACTTCCACTTCCAAAAAAGGGAAAAATAGTCCAAACTTAGTCTAAACAAGAGATGTGTGTTTGTTAATAGTCTGGGTGGAAATGAATAGTGGAAATAGAATGAAGGGGATTTTAACATGGGTAAATACCAGTCAGGATAGCTCACTGGGCCATATTGAATCATTTTCAAGCTTTATCCTGCTCTGAAAAACAAATCAGATGAAAACTGATGATCAAAATGTTTCCAGAGTTATTGAGGATTAAACTCACAGAATGTCTGAATATCTAACATCAAACTAACTCCAGCTCCACCTACTAACACTTCAGTTTGCACTGTGCAGACTAGGAGTTTAACAGTAGTTATATTCGTCCCAAACCATCATGTTATGATTCAGTGCATGCAGTTGTATGAAGCATACACTGCGTGACCCAAGAAATTACTGTCAAAACAGTTTAATAATCCACTTAATCTGATGTGTAGAACAACACTTCTACCCAGAACCCAGAACGTTTTGGCAGTGCACCACTTAGCAGTAGCATGCTCATGGCAGTATGCTAGCCAGCTTAGCCAAGGTAGGCTGGTTACCCTGGTTACCCTGTAGTGTCGCTCTCTCTCCGTAGTGAAACAATACTGTGTCTCCCTGTCCCCCTCCCCTCTCTGTGACAGTGGGCCCTTGAGTGAAGCTGTTCAGAACAACTATATGATTTCTGATGTAATCAGACAGCACATCGTTAGAACCAGTTCTGTGAGAGAAAAATGTAGTTAAAAAATATGAAAATAAAAGTATTGGTTTGGTCCCCCTGACTGATAATATATTTTTTTAATTTAACCTTTATTTAACCAAGAAATTCCTTGATATTGAAATCTCTTTTCTGAGAGAAACCTGGCCAAGACAGCACACCAGGTACAATTAAAGTAGAAATGAAACACAACAGATGGGGAATACAAACATCAAACACACAAGCAAGAGACTTAATCCAGTTCAAATAAGGCAGTTGCAATTCCCAGTTACATAGCCTTTTAACATGGCTTTATATCTTTCTATATATTACATATATTATTATATATGACATCATTAGATTATTAATACTGAAGCATCAGTGTGTAAGCTGCATGTTACTGTTGTAGCTGCTGGGGGTGAAGCTAGTTTGAACTGTGGTTTTAATTGTTTTAACTGTGGCTGTGGTTCTGAGGTATAGCAGGTTGTCCGCTAATTGGAAGATTGGTGATTCGATCCCCGGCTCCTCCAGTCTGCATGCCAATGTGTCCTTGGGCAAGATACTGAACCCCAAATTGCCCCCGAAGGCTGTAACATCGGTGTGTGAGTGTGTGAATGTGTGAGTGAACGATTA
Organism: Thunnus maccoyii; assembly: GCF_910596095.1. Classification (NCBI taxonomy): domain Eukaryota; kingdom Metazoa; phylum Chordata; class Actinopteri; order Scombriformes; family Scombridae; genus Thunnus; species Thunnus maccoyii. Next base: position 2,445,200 of record NC_056540.1, on the reverse strand, counting down.
GAAACTGATGAGCAGATTAGCACCTTGCATGGCAGCTTCTACCATCAGTATATGAATGTGTGTGTAAATGGGTGAATATTGGCATGTAATGTAAAGCACTTTGAATGGTCGGAAGATTGTTAATAATAACAACAGAAATAAGAATAATATCACATGTTGTCGTGTTCTGCAGTGAGTCACCTAAAAATTCTTAATGCAACACAAGTGTGAGCTGTTGTCTGAACGATGTAGCTAGGGGGCGCTACAGCATGAAACAAGAGAAAGCTGACCACTTTTGTTTGGACTCACTTCTACTCAAATCAATCATGCTAACCAGTTTGACAAAGCTTTGGCAGACGCCATGTTTGTGTACTACTGTGGTCATGGAAATGCTCCAGTTAGCTTTAACTAGCCTACATCGCCTCCTTGAGGACTGAGATCGATCACTTCCACCAGCGTATTAGAGCAAACGTTGAGTATGTTTGTGGCAGCCGGGCCAGGCCAGGTGTTGCTATTTCCATTGTTGCATGTAGCAAGTTTTGGGCCTAAAGGGACAAAAATTCAGGATATCATTCTTCTCTCTTCTTTTAATGTCTTTCTCACATGTCCCCCAACCTCGTGGAAATGCAATACTGCATCATTGCAGTGCCACTTTAACACTGTTTTATCAGCCACAAAACCTTTGCAATGAAGTTTCATTTCGTGAAGCTGAGGTGAGGCATCTTCTGAATGCAGCTGTGAGTCGTACTGACGAATAGAAAACTAGTTTATACCATCTTTAAAACATCAGCCTCTACTGATCCAAACTCGCTCAATATGGAGGAGAAGTTACTTAGCTGACTAGGGGCCCAAAGCAGGGACCTGCTGCTGCTGCTGGATTGAAATGCAGGGTGGGGGCTGAGGTGGCTGCCAAGTCAGGGGTGAGTCCTGGGGGTCCCAGTCCGCCCTCTAAATGTCCCTCCAGGTGGACGACGTGCAGCTTTTGGGTGCTGTGCTGCTGTTGTTTTATTATCTGTTGGAAACAGCCTGATTACTGCACAGGCCTTGAGGGAGACGTGACCTTTTCCTACAGCTCAAACACACGTGCACACACAAAGACACACACACACACAGGCCTCATTAGAGGGATTGACACAGTAGCCTGGAGGACAACAGTGAGAGGGATTCAGGGACCATCTCTGTTTTGCTTCCTCTCTCTCTCTCTCTCTCTCTCTCTGTCTCTCTCTCTCTCTCTCTTTCTCTCTCTCTCTCTGTGGGACAATCACAGATTTAAGTCTCATGCATGTGAACACATGAAATGTCAAAATCAGTGAAAGCTAACTTTTGCAAGGAAAATAAAACATTGAAAAATGAATTGCTAGAAACATTGCACATGGGTGGCACAAGCATACCTGCCACCACTCTTGATTTTCACAGGAGTCTCCCTATTTTTAACCCTTTTTCACGCTGTGTTCTCGATTGGTAATTACTCCCGTGAATCTCCCGATTTCATAGTTTTTTCCTTTTTGTTATCACAATCTGTTTCTGGAAGTGCACAACGTGTGTGCGCAGTTGCTCTCTGCGCAGGCAGTCTTTCATCCTGTCCTCTGTCCTCTGCTGCTGATGTGATTCACTGCCTGCAGGTTCTGCTGGTAGAGAGGAGGTACTGGTTTGTCTTAGACAGTAACTAAGTTTACAAGTATTTGCCAAATGTTAAGATACGTGGCAATCTCAGATAAACAGTTAGACTACATACAGACAGCTTTCCTTGTGATGCACTGTGGTACAGTGTTGTGTAAAACTTATCTGCGTAAACAGTCTAGGGGTGGCTGTGACTCAGAGGTAGAGCAGGTTGTCCACTAATCGGAAGATCGATTCCAAAGGCTGTGCCATCGGTGTGTGAGTGTATGTGTGTGTGTGTGTGTGTGTGTGATGAATGAGCATTAGAGCTCCTGATGAGCAGGTTGGCATCTTGCATGGCGGCCTCTGCCATCAGTGTATGAATGTGTGTGTGAATGGGTGAAGGTGGCATGTAGTATAAAGTGCTTTGAGTGGTCAGAAGACTAGAAAGGTGCTATATAAATGCAGCCTATTTACCATTTATCAATATTTTCTGTCAGAAGTAGCGATATTGCCTCTTTTAACGAAGAGGTCAGGGTGGATGGTTGGACGTACAACCATCCTGTTTCCTGCTGACAGTCCCTAACCTAAACAATCCGTTACCTAAACCTAACCAAACCTTAGAGTCAAACTGAACTTTGAATTCTTTCTGTGCAGAATTTTCCACTTTTCAAAACAGAATAACACTTTCCTTTGGAAATATTTGTGGAAACATTATCTGAGTTTACTGACTGAACAACTTTATAATGTATAGCTTACATATGTTGATACAAGGCATCTTTATCCCTTTTCTCACATAGTGTTAACCATCAGCGATTTAAGCTTTCTGTTTTTAGCATTTAGGAGGATCCATCATGCTGACTTTGTACTCCACTGAGTTATCCTAGCTCGCTAATGTTAGCACTGATTACCATACACTAAGGCTTTTCAGTCACTAAAACACTGCACAGCAGTTTGTAATACTCTCAGACAGGGTTCACAGCGTTCACGTTACAAAGTACCTTTCCTCCAGGAATGTGTGCTTGCATGTATGTGATTGACCAACTGTTAACAGAGGAGAGAGAGGCATGCCAAACTTAATGTAACAATAATAAATGCAATGAAGTGTAATGTTTGAGAGTGTATGAATGCAGTGGCTGATGTGAGCACACAAACACACAGACCGCAGGACCAAGGGAAAAGACACTGGAGCTGTCACACCAAGGCAATGCCTTACCAGATGATGTCACGTTGTGTTGCAGCAAAAGTTTAACCATGTTCAACTTTTTTTGCCGGAAGACCCTGTGTTGTTTTGCTGGAACCCTCTTTGTTGCCCCCCCCCCCCAAATGCAAACCTTGTTTGCAGTGCAGCAACTTGCATTGGAGCCCAAGGGGTGGCTCAATATGTGTGTGTGTGTGTATCTTTTTGTTCATATATGAAATGTGTGTGTGACCGTGGTTCACACAGACAGACTGCACTGCCTGTGAAGTGGAGGACCGGGCTGATCCCAGTGTCTAAGAAGGGCTCACAATGTCAGATGATGCAAAGATGGAAATCAGAGAGAAATACCAGGAGAGCCCAGAGCCCTGTGGGAAGACAGAGAGAGAGAGAGGCAGAAAACACAGCTACACACATGCAATACAGCCAAATCACCTCATCTCCTCACTAACCTCCAGTACAGCACAAGAGAGATGGATGACTTTTAAATTGGATACTGACAATATTACCAGTATCAATAAATGCATTTCCATCCATCTGTTACAATATGCTTTTTCAATTTGTGCATGAGAAAACCTGAGTGGAAACACCCAATTTTGAAAAAAAAAAAAAAAAAAACACAAACAAAAAAAAAAAATCCCCGATACAAAACAACTAGAAATATTGCAAAAACGGTGAGGTGGAAAAGTTGGTGTGTCAATGAAAACAAAATGTGTTAAAGTGCAATGGAAAAAGACGTAGAGAGTAAATCATGACACACTGTAAATGAAGATGTGATTTAAAAGATGAAAAATGGCAGCAGACAAAAACATCAGATCTGTGTGGAGAGATGAGAGGGCTGTAATCTCTCTCAAATTAATACATGAAACAAACAGAAATGTCATATTTTCATCAGATTCTCCACATTTTTCCATTGTTTGAGGTTTGAATGCTGCACTTTTAACGACATCATCTTGTTGCGCCCTCTTTTTTTACGCTTTTTTATGCTTCTACTCTTTTTAATTATAAAATTATCACTGAACTATTTGATTGATACTTTTTGATTGATGATTCAGTCTTTATTTAATAACATAACATAAGTCACATAACAAAAGTTGACTACCACAGTTGAAATCAAATGAAAACAAAACGCTAAAAACTAAAAGAATATATGAACTTTTACGTATTTGTAAAGATAGATGTAGATGTATTAAAGCTATATGTGTAGAATTTGAAACAGTTTTGACTTAGGAACACCTACTGCCAGTGTCAACAGCACCAGCATGCTAACATGCTATGTCATGTCATTTGTTTATTATATTGTATTAGTCACAAACTAAAATTTTGGACAGTTGAAATACTGACATGATGATGGTACTGAATGAAAAGTCAGAGGATTGTTCTGGACCAAAGTGGTGGACAAACAGCCAACCAAAGATGCATCACTAGAGCCACACCGCTAGTGTGGCTAAAAAGACAAAGACTGAATGGCCTGATAGAAAGACAGTAAGATATATAAATGAATGTAAAGAATATTAATTAATAAAATTAATAAAAGAATAAAATTAATTATTAATTTCAAAGATGCCATAATCACAAAAAAATCTACACAGTGTCTTTAAGAACCTTACTAGTTGCAGAGCTATAAATGTAAAACCAACACACTTGAGTCAAATGTTCCGACCTCTGACCAAAGGGCCCGGTATTTGTATTTGTATCTGTATTTGTTGAGGCAGCAAAATTATTTGTATCTGTATTTGTATTCGAATAAAAGTGGAAATAAGCTTAAAAGTCCTGTTTTTGTTTTTATTACACTTTCAACTTAAATTAAAGTGTTACAATAAGTGTTCATGAATAAACTACCTTATGAAGGAGGTCCCCACACCAGGTCTTGAACTGGAGTCTCCCAGATCATACATGACTGCGCTGACTACTGAGCTAAAAGTTCACTTATCACCTCATTGCAGACAGACCTCTACTTATTTATACACCCATAACACAGAGACAGCACACTGTGTAACGTGTAGGGAGGAACTTCAAAGGCAATTATTGCTTTGCAATTTGAAAAATATTTGTATGAAACAAATATTCGTATAAAACCCACTATTTGTGCCTTGCCGAATAATGTATTTGTATTCGGGCACACCCCTACTCTCCATGGTGCTACATCCACACATTTTTCTATCATTATTTCTTACAGGTGGAGTTATGTAGCTTGGTATCCATAAAATACCATATATATCCCTCCCCATTCTTAATCCTGCCTAAAAAGCTGTGATTGGTTGATTGTTTCTCCAACCAGGGGAAACAGCTGTCAACACTCACAACACCACACCTGTTTGAATTGCTGAACATATGAGAGGTGTGGAAGGCAGTTCAGAGGTCTGGAACCAGACTAATGATGCACTCACACCAGATTTCACTCCCCCTTCATCTCATAGAAGAACTCACTATTCCTAATGTCTCCTGGGCGTGAAATGACCCCGCCAGCAGCAGAGAAAAAAGGACACTGCTTGGCTGTAGTGAGTGCAAGAACAATGATGGTAGAGGTCAATGACAAAGTGTTTGATAAGAAGCTGAGTGGGATTCTCTTATTGGCTTGATAAACATGCTATTTCCCATAGTTTGTGTTTGCAATCCTATCCATGCTATTTCCTGTCCCACCCTTTCTTCACCACACCACACAAGTAAATTTTGCCTGTAAAAATCTAGTGTGATCGCATCTTTCAAGTCAAGATGATTTGTAACCATCCATGAAGGACTCAAAAGAACAAAACATGCTTTTGACCCTGGAAAAATGTCACCCCAGCTTATGAAAAGGGAGAGAGATATTTAAGATGTTATTTTGGTTGAAATCATTCCACTTCAAAGACTGTGCTCCTCTGCAATCCACTGATTCCTCCCCCATCATTTCTGTTTGCAGCCAGACTTCTGTCTTATTGTGTGTGCATGTGTGGAAGCCTGTTTGTTGCCGGTGTGTGACTGTGTGTGTGTGTGTGTGTGTGTGTGTATGCCGAGTGTCACTGAGGACTCCAGAGACACCAAAACCCTTTCAAAGGCCCAGAGTGCTGCTGTTCAAAGGTCTCCATTACCTCCCTCTCTCCCTGTTTCCATCACATGATGTTTTTCATCTTCCAGCCTTTTCTTATTCGCTCTCTCTCCTGGGGTCTCCGTGCCCTTTCCCCTCCGTCTCTTGCCCATCAACAACACCGAGACCAAACAACAGCCGCCTCTGTCTCCCACCGGCTTGAACTTCAAGCACATCATGGCTCTGACAGGCCACAGTGAGCAAGCAGCTAATGCTGCTGCTGCTAGGCACGGGAAGGAGCTGATTACATGGAGTAGGATTACTCTTATCTCACTGCAAACAAATGCTGAAGGTTAGTCTTTACACTGCTCCAACTCCAATGTGATGAAATCCATTAACGCTCCTGTTGATTGTTTCTTTTCATTTTTCTTTTAAGTATAAGTTATACAAATTTCTGAGATTCATTCATTTATCCTTTTTTGTACATAAACATTTAAGGAGATTTGAAACATACAATGTCAGTTTACTCATCATGAGGAGTGTCCAATCAATCAATCAGACTTTATTTGCATAGCATCTTTCATATACAGGTTAGTGCAATTCAAAGTGTTTTACAGATGACTGGCAAACTGATTAGACAGAACACATGTAGACAGTAAAACCATTTGAGACTCATGCACATGATAAATTTAAAAAAAATGATGAAAATGTGATAATAAAACCAATATAAATATATAAAAAAGAAAAAAAAAAGATAAGAACTAGATAAAATAGATTAGCGGGATTACAACATTTTAATACATAAATACAATAAATTGTTAATAAAATAAATAATATCCATAAAGCATTCTAATCAAAAGCCAAGAGGTAGGTTATAAATGTAAAGATATCAACACTCTGAGCTACTCTCAGATCCTCAGGCAGGCTCGGAATCTAAAAACTAAAAAAGGTATTTGTGTATTTGGAATAACTAAAAGACTGAAGGCCTACTGGCTCATACATTACAGCATGTCAGACAAGTAGGCTGGTGTAAGACATGATGTGCTTAAAATCAATACAGAAACTGACAGGCGGGTAAGGACTGTAAAACAGATGTAAATTGTTCTCTTTCTTCATTTTTCTCATGAAGTTCTCAAAAATCAGGTTGTGAACCAGTGATCTAAATGACATCAGAGGGTCATCTGCATTCGCCAAATCACTGACACTCCCTGTACAAGCTATACTTCCACCAACTACACACCTGACAGCAGGATAGACTCTGTCATATTTTGGATGTTTTTTTGATAAGCATCACCTGTTTGCTTTTCGTTCTTGTCACCACTCTGTCCACTAATTCCAACTTTACATGTTGTTTTACTGTCTGTATCTTACTAACATGAACCTTGATGGCCTTGCCAGTAAATGGACTGCATTAGTTTCAGAGTTTTCTTTTACTGGTTATTAAATAACTATTCGTAAATTCATTCAACTTTAGGTCCACTCCACATTTTTCCATCTGATCATGTGCCACCCCTTATCTGCAATGGCTCTATGTCCCTCCAGGGAGACCAGCCCCCCATTTTGAGATACATGGTGCTAACGCAACAGTGCAACACTAATTATTTGCTTCAGAGGGTGCACTGAACCCACAAAAGTCACATACTGAGCCAAATGTTCTTCACCAATACCTTTGCGTCTCATATAACACCACCACCACCACAGACTGTAGGCCCCTCTTTTTACAGCTCTGCTGTTTCACAGGTGTTTCCACCCAGAGAATGAAACAATTTAGAGGAACTCTTGTATTTTTTCTTGTATATTTTTTAGGGGCACACAATATCAGCTGGTGAAAGCTTGGAGATAATCCTATTTTGTTATCAGCTGCTGCCTACTTCCTCCAACACACACACACATACACACACACACACACACACACACACACACTGTCCTAGGTCACTTTTGGGGATATTACATAAACTCACATTAATTTCCTAACCACAGCACAACCACTACTTGCCTAAGCCTAACCTTAACCTTAACCACTCACCCAAAAATCCAATTTTTCCTAATTAGGGACATGTACGGCTTTTGTCCCCAATTGGACAAGCTGTCCCCGGTTTTAAGCCTGAAATTTGTCCCCAAAAGTAGCCTATGTAAGACCCCCCCCCCCACACACACATGTGTGTGAATGACCTGCCAGATAAGGGTCATTTACTTCACAGTCCAGCTGTGCGCGTGGGACAATCCCTCCAGTCAATAACAGATCAGAAGGAGCCTCTGCACAAACTTCACAGCCCAACTCAGATTCCCTCTATCATTCCTTCCTCCTTTCCTTTTCTCCCTCCTACGCTCTCTTTGTCTCCTCTTGCCTTTTTTCTCTTCCTTTACCTCCCCCTTCTTCCCCTTCTCCTCTCCCTCCTGCAGCCAAAAATGTGTTTATCTCTGACTGACTTCAAAAAAGCTCAGGCTGGAATCACAGCGGCAGTGACGACGAGAATCTGTCAAATTCTGGTATGACATGCTATTTTACCCTACTTGAAAGAGACACTGTTTATGAGGTTGGTGAGGCAGGGAGATAGTGAGTGGTTGAGTGAAGAAGAAGGGAGGAGGGGAGTTTAGGAGGTAGAGGACGAAGAGAGAAAAAAAAAAAACATGGTGAAAAAAGGTTTCCTCAATCAACATGTTTTTCAGAGTGATTTGGAAACTAGGACAGAGCAGGAATCATCCCAAAGTGCCCTAAACAGCAACCCACCCACTCAGGCAGCTGCCCACCCATCACCCTGAGGCTTCTGGTTCCAACCAGAGGGACACAACAAACCAACAGCAGTCCTGTTAGGGACTAAAACGAAGGGAGGGAAGTGGTGCTGGATTCAGAACTCCAGGGATTATGGAGGAAAGAAAAATCTCCCATTTAAAAAAAAGTTTGGGGCTAAAAAGTCACATCCAAACATATTCTAAGTACAGACAGTTAATAAATACAGAGTTAATAACTTGAATATCTTGAACAATGTTTGAATTATTGAGCTCCATACAAAAGCTCAAGCGTTTAAACACTTATTTTCTTTTTCAAGATAATTGCAAGATATTAACTTGTGTAATAAAAATCTTTTTAGACTTTTGAGGCTCCATATTGCTATTAAACTACTAAAACTACTAAAAAGAAATCATTTTTATGGACAATAGGGGCTTTGTACTAAAGCTCAACAATTAAAACCTTTAATCTGAAACACACAACAGTTTGTGGTTGTGTGGTAGAACAGATTCATAATGAACAACAGTGAATCTATCTGATTTAAGGCAACCATGTCTGTTTTTTTCTTTTTGTATTAAACATTGATTATTCATTTAAAATGATATCTTTATGCCATGAAGCAAAGACGCACACCATCAAAACACAACAAGCCAACACCCCCAAACCCGCAGCTTACTGCAACTCAGCGAAAAATACATTCACATAAATTTGACTGTGATGTGTGTCACAGCTCGCAACATCCATGTTTGGATGTTATGAGTTCATGTCGCTAATCTCTGCCTCCTCACACTATACAGAAACATTTCTATGTGAAAACTTTACACTTCAGGAATTATTTGATGCTGAAACTTTAGCAGTGTTTTTTTTTTTTTTTTCTGGTGGCGTTGACAGAATCAAGGCAAGCTTATTACAAATGTGGTATTGTGTTAAATGATTTATATACCAGTGGAAATTCAAAGGACACACACACACACACACACACATACACACACACACGCAGGGAACATACATAAGTTAATCAACACCACACAAATAGAGATCAGAGGCATGTTGAATATGCAGTGATGTTTCTGTTTCATCTGTCACCCGCTGCTTTCAACTTGCTCTATCAGTGTAAATAATCTGGCAGAACTTCAAAAAAGGACAGAACTTTGATTCAGCTTTTCTTGTCTTTAGTGTACTCTTCCTTTATTTGATCACAAATCAGACTAAAGGGAAATTCCAGTATTTTTCAACCTGGGTTCTATTTCCCCATCATTTTGGGTCTAAGTGACTAATGGGGACAAAAATTTTGAAATTGGTCCAGGATTGAGCTAGAGTGCTTCAGCCGGCAGCCATGAAACGGGCTGCAATGTAATCCTTGGGGGCAATTGCGCCCGTCAAAGTACATCCACTAAAAGTGCTTGTTTTTGCCACTTACAGGCTCAGATTGTTACTATAAGGCATGGCAAGGCAAGTTCATTTATATAGCACATTTCAGCAAATAGGCAATTCAAAGTACTTTACATAAATCATTGAGACAAAGTGCAAAATAAACACACCATAAAAGGACATTTAAATACAACTAAGAACAGTCATTTAAAAGCTGAGAGAATAGAAAACAAAAACGAGCTAAAATAGAATAAGACAGGTATAAAATACAAGAATAAAAGTTACAGTGCAGAGTAAGAAATGAATAATTATTTGATTTAATAAAAGGCAGCAGCAAATACACAAGTCTTCAGCTTTGATCTAAGAGAACCGAGCATTGCAGCAGACCTGCAGTTTTCTGGAAGTTTGTTCCAGATATGCGGAGAATAAAAGCTGAACACTGCCTCTCCATGTTTAGTTTTGACTCTGGGGATAGAAAAACCTGTCCCACATGACCTGAGAGGTCTTGATAGTTCATAACATAGCAGCCGATCAGAAATGTATTTTGGCCCTAAACCATTCATTCATTAACTTTATAAACCAACAGCAGTATTTTGAAATCAATGCTTTGACAGACAGGAAGCCAGTATAAAGATCTGAGAAATGGAGTGATGTGAACCACTCTCTTGGTCTCAGGGAGACCTTGAGCAGAATTGTTCTGAATCAGCTGCAGCTGTCTGATCGTTCTTCCTTGGCTCCAAAGACAATGACTTCAGTTCTGTCTTTGTTTAATTGAAGAAAATTCTGGCAAATCAATTCCAATCGTTTATTTGTTCAATGCACTTACTCAGTGCTTGTATTGGATCATAATCCCCTGGTGATGTGGTTGTGTAAATTTATGTGTCATCTGCATAATTTAAGTAACAATTTTTGTTGTTTTCCATAATCTGAGCCGATGGAAGCATGTAGATGTTGAACAGAAAAGGCCCCCGAATGGAGCCTTGGGGAACACCGCATGTCCGCTCAGATGTGTAATAACCTATAGACACAAAGTAGTCCCTGTCCTTTAAGTAGGATTCAAACCAATTTAGTACTGTGCCAGAAAGTCCCACCCAGTTTTCCAGTCTGTCTAGTAATATGTTGTGCTCAACCGTGTCGAATGCAGCACAAAGCACCTTTTAAATCTGTTAACAAGAGCAGTCTCAGTGCTGTGGTGTGGTCAAAATCCTGACTGGAAGACATCAAAACAGTTGTTTAGTGCCAAGAAGTTGTTCAGCTGTTGAAAAACAAGTCCAGGGTGAAAAGGCAGATAAAGATATTGCCTTCAACCCTTAATTCTCAGCAGAGACCGAAAGAAATTCCCTAGAGATACGGTGAATTAATTAAAAATAACTGTTAGGGTGACAAATATGGGATGATTGTGATGCATGTGGCTGTATGTACAAATACCAACACTGAAATTAATACAATATCTCTTCAGCCTAGTAAACTGGGATAACCGCATTTGCAAATGTGTACTCTGGATATTGCAATAAAGTTCTGAAACACAACTTGCTCTCTGTGAATTCATCTTTAAGTTTCCACAACAATTCTGACAACAAGGGTGGGATGTTAACATGTGAACCAGTGACGGCTCATTGCTGTGGACCAAAAACCGTGCACAGCAGAGGTTGGGGACCCTGACAAGCTCCAAACCTCCCCTCCAAGCGACTGCATCTTAACCAAAGTCCTGCTGGGTGAGAAGGGGCAACCGAGGTGTTGAGTCCAGCACTGGGTCACTGAAGACATCTCGTAGCAGTGAATTCACTCAGAGGAATTGTCCGGTAAGAGAAAAAAAACTGTTCTGGGACTTTAATACAATTGTGATAGCAAACAATTATTGTTGAAAAGTACAGACAGAGTAATGCTGTTTGGCCTTTGCATACTGTTCAGAGTCTAATCTAACCCACTTTTACATTTGAGAGCAGTGAAACATCTTGAATACTGTGTTGTTTTAGCCTGATAAATTTGTGCAGCTGATACACACTCTTTGGGTGTTCTGAGTTAAATTTTGATTCATATTATTCAAAAGGCACCATTCAAAATTGTTATTGCTTTTTTCAGTCAATTAATTTATTGTGGCTGTTGCAGGTGACAGTGGACCATAGTGTTACAGTGTGTTCTGAAACAAATAGAAGTGTGAACCAGTGTGTGGGGTCTGTGGGAGAGAGGAAAAAAGGAGAAGGAAAAGGCAGGATGGCTTGGGTCTGTTTGTATAGTGCATTTCAGCAGCGAGGCAACTCAAAGTGCTTATCATAAAACATTAAAAGCATTAAAATGAAGTTTGAAAGAAACACATTACAAAAGGATAGTCTTGGTCTCGACCTGCTCTATATGAAAGGAGTCATGAGATTGCTTTTATTGTGATTTGGCACTGTATGGATGGAGCTGACTTGACTTGATATTGAAATAATTAAACGTTAGGTTACTGAATAACCAGTCAGTGTTTCTTCTATTGTTCCCCATCTCATGTTTCACTGTTAGAGATTCTTTCCATCAGAGAAATAATAAAGAACTGGCAGCAGGGTTGCCATTAATTTACTGTAAAATTGATGGTGTTTTGCTGTTGCTGTTATTAGCAGTTTGTTGCTGTTTTATAAAGACATCATAGAGCTGTTGTTTTCTAACTTTACAGTAAAATAGTGCAACAGATTGCAGTTTATTGCCGTTCATTTGCACCTTTTAAATCTGTGCCATTTCATTAACACAAGTTGGCAGTGATGTTGCAGTGATGCTGCATTTAGAAATGGCAGGATTATACTATTGACATTTTGATGTAAAGTAACAGCAATTTGTAACAGTAAGGCTGGCAAAGTCATTTTCAGTCTGAATTTTGTGTTTTCACAAAATGTGTCTAATTATGTGGTGAATAAATAAAATATCATATCCTGTGATTCTTAACCAAAAAGAAAAGACCAGATAGCAGATTGCCATAAATTGAACAGCAAAATTGGAAACAAGGAAAAGGAATGGGGTCTGCATAAAAGTGACGACTTATTGATAATTATAGAGTAATTACAATCAGACTACAGAGACATTGGTACCAAAAATAGTAAATGGGAAAAAGAACCAAATGATGAAATTGAATTGATGAAAAAAACAGTCCCACCCATATATGCTGAAGATATATTGTGAACAAAGCTGTAGTCAATTTGAGGTCTGGGTAAGAGAATTTGGCTTCCCCCTCGGAAGAGAGTTTCAGCTCAAGACAGCTAGAACAATTGAAAAAGAATATGGAGAAAAAGGAAGAGGAAGATAAAAAGAAAGCAGAAGAGATGTCAAATAAAGACAGAAGGAAGTTCACTCCATTTACTGGAGATTGGAAAGTGTTTATTCTGTGGCAGGAAGAAGTAAATGAAAGTGAGATGAAAAAAATAGAAGCAGCAAAACAAAAAGCAATAGCAGTAGTAGCAGCAGAAGGTCAGGGAGGGGCTTCTAATAAGTCTGTGCAGTGTCTCAAAACAGATAAACGGAATCCTGACTTAGCTCGTCTTCAGCCGCAAAACAACCCTCAAAAAGAAGAAGGCCGTAATCCTCCACTGTACCCTGGTCCTGGCATCTATTCGCACCTCACCACCTTTGCAGAATACTGCAACGTCCTTGAGCCACAGCCACCAACAAGAATAAAGGGTCCAAAGAAAGGCACCAGAAGGCCGCTTCCACCCCCTTCAGCACCTCCAGCACAGGTCAGCCCAGGGCAAGGACCACCATATATGCACACTAGAAGCAAGATATGAGCTGTTCCTTATCCCACAGATCCTGAGGGAGACAAGGAACAGGAGATGCGCGGTATCTTCCCCATGGTAGAATATGTTCTCCCTCCCGATGACAGAGACACCAATAATATGATCCTCTGAACACAGAGTGTGTTCAAACCATGGACACACAGACACGGTACGAGTGGGTGAAGAACTGCCAAATCCACTAGAAGATGCAAACAGCGGTCTCGTAAGAACTGCAAACAACCAAGATGACATCATTGGAAACGCATCTGAATTCCTACTTCATCCAAGGACTGCTTCCGGAGAGTAAAGAGGCATTGTAGTACGGTACATAAAGCAGATAAACTCATACTATACTACACACATTTATTAGGAGCACATTTGAGCTAGAGGGGTTCAGCAAAGATAGAGGAAGTGACAGATTGAGTACAAGGTGGTTTTACTGTAAAGAGGACATATGTGTAGCAGGAGTGGAAGTACCAGAAGACCTAAAACACTGGCTTTTCAAAATGCATGACTCAGCTCCACATATGTCTTTAGAAAAAGGATCAGTCACAAACTGAAAGGACTTAGGTCTGTGGGTTAAAGACTATATTAAATCATGATTCTGGTCAAAAACAGGCAAGCCTTTAATTCATTACAACAGCCGATTGAAATCCTACATGGTATGATATTTGTTGGGAAAAGAGATGTACACTTACAACCAGAAGGCCTGTGCAGAAAAACAACCATGGTTCAATTAACAGCTGACTCCACAGAGCTGACAGATATTCCTACAACTCTCTGGGCTAAAAGTAAATACAATGTTGTCTGATTAAGCATGTACAACAAATTGAAATTGTACTGTGTAAAGATCAATAGATTAGTCCAGGGGTATTGTGAAAGTCTGACAATACTCTCTGCAGCATTGAAAGAAACCTGGCAAGGTTAAGTCTGCTAGGGGGGGGAGCGCTCTTTTCATTTGATTTATTGATTGGGACAGTGTGCAGTTTTAAAAATTAAAGATGCACTGCACCGGTGTTAGCTCGAAGCTAATTTGGACTTTTACAGGCTTAAAATAGCTCTACAAAATACACTAACATTAGGGCTACCAGACATGATTAAACCATTCACATAGACTGTTAATGAGAAAAATGGCTGCATGTCCTCTGTGCTACTACAAGAGCATGGAGACAGATTAAGTCCAGTTGCATAATTCTCATCAAAATTAGACTTGGTGGCTGCAGGGCTTCCAATCGGCCTAAGAGCAGAAGCAGCTGCAGAAAAAGCCATTATGGCTTCCAGAGATTTGGTAGGTTATCAAAATTTGACACTACTGGTACCACATTCTGTGTCACTTATTCTGTTGGAGCAAAAGACTGCTCACCTTTCTGCAGCTAGATGACTGATATATCATGCAGTGTTGTGGGAAGTGCTTAACATTACTGTTAAATAATGTACTGTGCCTAGCCCTGCAACTCCTCAGCCTGCAGCCCAAAAACCAGACCTTATGGACACACCACTGGTTAAAGCAGCGTTGGAGCTGTTCACAGACAGATCAGCATCCATAGATCAAAACACTGGGGTAAAAACAGCAGATTATCCTGTAGTAACACAACATGAGACACTGAAAGCAAAACCACTCCCCACACATTTCTCTGCACAAGCAGCAGAATTGAAAGCATTAATAGAAACATGCAAATTGGCAAAAGGGAAAACAGCCACTATCTATACAGATAGTAGGTATGCTTTTGGGGTGTTCCATGATTTTGGGACATTGTGGAAAAATTTGCTGGATGCTGTACTGTTACTTGGACAGCTTGCAGTATGCAAATGCGAGGTGCACACAAATAACACAGACTCTGTCTCAACAGCAAACAGCAAAGCGCGCAGCGTAACTACTTCCTGTTTACAGGTGCTGAAAACAGACACGACTACACCTGGAACACCAACAGCTGATTTCAAAGGTTTACAGAACAGAGCAACACCAGATGAGAACAACAGTGGAAAAAGGAAGAAGCAAAAACCAGGATGGTATTTGATACGCCCAAATGATCTCTTCCCCTTCTATATTGACACATGTTGACACATGTGTCAAAAGGGGGGAACACTGACAGGCACAAAAGACTTTTCAAATTACTCAATTTCTTTTTTTTTTTCCTGAAAGATGTCAGATCTGTGCAAAACAGTAGTGCTGTAGCAAAGGAGTTGATAAGAGAATAATTCCAGATTTGGAATTTCAAGAAAAATCAGTAGTGATAATTGCATACATTTTGTAAGCAAAGCAATTATTTTACTATTTGAATATTTGGGAATTGACCTAAAACAACACTGTTCCTACCACCAACACAGTGGAAGAGCAGTATAGAAAACAGCACTGTCAAAAAAGAAAACAAAACAAACTGACCAAATGTTGAAGTAGCCCTTCCTCATGAGAGGCCAGGCAACATGCACAACCTTGAGCCTGGAAATTGGGTGGTGATTAAGGACTTCAAGAGAAAACATTGGAATCAGGCCAGCTGGCAAGGGCCGTACCAGGTTCTCCTCACCACTGTCTCAGCAGTATGGGTCGCAGAGAGAGCCACGTGGGTGCACGTCAGCATCACAAACGGGTAAAGTTGCCGGCACTCAAGTCAGAGGCCCAAAGAGAGAAGAGGCAAGTCCCACACTGCTCACAGATGAGGAAGAGAAGTGATCAAAGAAGAGGGCCGCTCTCTGAGGTTTAAAAACCTAACGAGAGCCAACAGCTGCCACATATTAGAGAGAAGAGGATCACACTCATTGTGGTTTCAAAACCTGCAGAGTCAATGGAGGCCACATGTCAGAGAAATGACAACTTCTCACCTGCCATTCACAACCACAGCAGTTGAGATAACCTCACTTGGTGAAGACCCTGACAGAGTGAGGTCCCCATATCCTTTACATACACTGAGGAGAGTTTAGGGGAGTTTAGTTGAGAGAAAATGTGGGGTAAGTTTGGTCCGAGCAGTGACTAGCTCTTTCATGTGGTCAGTGAACTCCAAGGGGGGGGGGGGGTAACTTGAGAGGAGGATGACCTGGATGGGGCCTCGGGTGGTGAAGGAAGTGGATCCTCAGAGACAGTTGTCGGTGGGGGGGGGGGGGGGGGGGTGGAGACTCCTCCTCTCAGCTCAGATGTCTTTCATTATCAAAGCTTTCCTCAGATGGTGGTCAAGGTGGCTCTCCTTCAAGGTTTCTGCTGCACTTGAGTTATGTCTTCTTCCTTTTTTGATTCCTCTTGTCTCTTGTCCTTGGATGGGTGATGCAGGATGTAAAACAGGTTAAAGGTGAACAATTTTACTCCTGGCTTGATAAGACAAATTCCATCTGCCTTAAAAAAAATGTCTGCAGCCTCAGAAAAAGTTGAAATTGTCAATAAAGTGTTTTGAATAGACAGTTCATGTGGTTCAGGACCACATGTTCAGTGCCAACAATCTGCTGAATCTCTCAGCTCCTCTTCTGACTGGTGGTAGAGGGCCACGGATACACACTTCACCATTTAAAGAGCTGACTGTGATCAACAGATCAATAAAGTCTCGTTTCAGTTCTTCAGACTGTTGTTTCACAACATTATTGGTCCCTCTGTGCACTGTGATATTTTTCAGTTGGATGTGCAGCCACGATAGGCAGGGTTCTCTCAGTCATGTCAGAGAACATATCCTTGGGAAACAGAGTATTTTGGTGTTTTTACTGCACATGCTTCTTACATCTTTTAAAGCAAAGTCACCCAGAGTTTGAAGCCCAGCTTTCTCTGTTGCCTTTTACTTTCTCATTTACTCTCAGTCCTTACCCTGCTGTGTGAAGATGAGAGGTTATTCAGCTTTCCCTTTTGCAGCTTTCCACGGCTGTCCTACTAAGAACAGGGGTTGAAAAGGCGCTCTGCCTGGATGATAATGCAGGCCAGCCAGTCGCATCACAAATCACAAATCTCAGGGCGCTGGGCTGTGCCTGTTACTCATCCTCCCATTTCCCATCATTTACATTGTAAGTGCATTATGAAGGGATCTTCTAATGGTCAGTATGAACAGGAGGAATGATTACAGCAAGAAAAACCTGTTTCAATGTTCATTTGGGCTCCTGACTGTTGTTTTAAGACAGACTTGAAAAATTTTGAACCTGTCCTTTAAAGAACAACATTTCCATCCTTTGGTTTCACTGCATGTGAGGAAAAGGTTTTGGTTTTTCTGTTGTTTTTCTGTTTGTCTGTTTTGACACACACAAACAGGACAGAACAAAGGTCTGATTCTGTGCCACAAAATCTAACTGGAAAATATACTACAGTGGAGGAGGGTGGGTTTAAAGTTGTCTCATGAGTTGTAAAAACATAACTTCAACTGAGTGAACTCAACAAGCGATAACAACAACGTATATATTTATGTCAATGACAAAAGATGAGTTGGTACTACTAAATTCCCGCATGATGTTTTACAGTGTATGTTTCAATGTACTTGCCATGTTTTAAACTTTACCCACATAAATCACTTTGTTTTAAAAAGTGCTGTACTTGTACTTGTTTTTTTTGTTTTTTTGTTCTTTTTCAACCAAGAAATCTATTTACAGTGTTTTTGTGTTGTCCAGTGTTTCTCTCCTGGATCCACAGGTGGAGCTGTGGCTCACAGTCACACCGGCCAGAAGTGTCTGAGCAGCTGAATGAGTGCTAACAAATACAATAATTCCCTAAATTTCTGTGTAATATGGCTCTAATGTGCAATGTCTTGCAACAATGCCCTCTGGAAGACATTATTATTGTTGTGATTAAAAAATGCTCAAACAAAGTGTCTACTGCATATGCTAAAGAGGAAACAGGATGCCCCCAGGTAACCAGTGTAGCTGTGGCGTAAATAAAGCTGTAAATAGAGTTGTGTTTTAATCGTCCCTATTGGAAGAGTGGGGGCAGAACATATGCAACACTGATCTGACCATCTGTTGGACCTACAACTGCTACACACACATACACACACACACACACACACACAAACACACACACACAGAGGGGGAGAGAGTGGTTGCGCTCCCAAGATATCATAGGTGCAACAGATTGTGTGTGTGTGTGTGTGTGTGTGTGTTCAGGTGTGGTCAGACTCCATGCTAATTCGCTAATTGTACCATATTGTTAGATGGGAAATGAGTGCAGCCTAACATACTGACCCCTAAGGGCTTTCAGTCTGTGACACACACACACACACACACACACACTAAACAGGAGATGCGCCATCACACAACAGTGTTAATTGTGTTTTGGTAGATTGATAATGTAATGATCATTACCTGCTGAGTGATATATCCACTGAGACATACAGTATGGACATGATTATGGAATAGTTATGGATATGAAAAATAGTCACCTTGTGAGCCATCAGCTGCTTTGGAGTGAACCAATGACATCATAGACTCAATACTGCAGTATGTGTCTTCAACAGCTCACTAATTAAGAAGTGATCTATTATTACTTACTCATTACTCCCCTTAAGTTGAAATGATAGGACCTTACTTTATACTCAATAAAGAAAGTAAGACATTAGCCCTGCATGAAAAAATCTGAATTGGGGCTGTGGCAGTGCAGTGTGGGTGCCAATGAAGAGGGCCGCTGCAAAAAAAAACATTCAATGAATCAGCTATGCGCTGATTACTGGGCAGCACATTCAGTGCTATATCTATGCAGGTGACCACTCCTCTAATGGACAATTTTTCCTCTTCTTGGAGCCCGATTTCCGTGCAGCTGGCGTGTGCACAGTTTGACGGACTGGCGTGTTTGCCGTGTTTCCTTGCGATCTGGTCTCCCAGCAGTGGTAAGGTATGTATTTTTACAGCATATGTTATCGGTGTTATATCTGCTTCTGCTCTCTTGCATTGCGTGGTCTGCTCGCTTAATTTTATTTCGTTAGCTTTAAGCTACTTTTATTTGGCCTACAGCTAAATGTAACTTTTTCTTTTGGGTCTCTGATCTGCTGTCATTAGTGATTCAGCTGCGGTTTTGTGGCTTTCATCCTCCCGCTGCTGTGCCTTCGCCCTCTGGTATGTATACGAGAGTTTGCATTACTTTTAATTCAAGCGTAGTCCCCACTTGGTAATTTTAGTGTCTCGTGCACTTTGCAGGTATATTTGAAGCCAGGCTGTGCACTACGGTGGGTGGCCCAGACCCCACTCCCTGAGCAACTGCTGCTCTGTCTCTCTATATATTTACGTCACTACATCAGCTGTTTTTTTTTTACATCTCTACATCTGCTGGTTCTGTCTCAGCTGTTTTCTTTCTACTGTATATGGACAGATTTTACTTTTATTGTTTTTTTTGTTTGTTTTTCTGTGTTTTGTTTTGCATTGCAGTTTGCATTTGCATTTGCAGTTTAGTCAGGAGTGAACTTAAGCAGCTCATGTAGGACACTAAGCAGTGCAAGTTTTTCAGTTTTCTTTTTTTCCTCCTTTTTGAAGTTTATTTGAAGTGGTGGTGGACCAGTTCATGTGGTCCTATTTATTGTTTAGTTACATTAGGTTCCTTCTCAGTTAATTGGTAGTTTAGTTACTTTACTTACTTTGAGTGATTTATTTTGTATTTGTGCTTCCCGCATTTCATTGTTTTGTATTATTATTATTGTTGTTGTTGTTGTTGTTGTTTTGTTTATTTTCTTTTTCTTTTTTTTTGGTTATAGTGGTAGCTGTTCCTGATTTTGCTGCCTTCCTTTTGGTCAGCTGGGTGTGTGTGTGGTGTGAGTGGTTTTCTGTGTTTTAGTTCAGATGACCAATGGCAGGGCAGTTGTGTAAATAGTGTGGGTTGAACTAGTACTGACAAATGTATTATATTGTTAACTAAGATTTGTGTATATTTTTGGAATCACGTCTCAGTCGGGTATTTTATAAGGTATAGTTATAAGGTTATAGTTTAATAGTTGACACTATTAATAAAATAACTTCCCCTGCTCTTGCCACACATGCACTCCAGAATGACACAGAAGGATTTTCTGATCATACACTCTGAAACCGTTAGAAACAGGACTATAGCAGAGGCTAAATACACGTACATGCTGTTTATCCATCTCTTAAATTCTGAAATAGCGTAACACAACCTCCTCTGAGTGGTAACGCAGGCTTTCCATCACTTTACCGCAGTTAGCTCAGACTAGCTTCTTACTGTAGTTTCTGTTGCAGCTTCTAGGAGTACTCGTTTTGTTTTCCGTGTGAACATTGTATCCTCGTATGAGGCCTGGAGACAGCTGTTACTGTTAACATAGAGTGACCAACAAACCACTGCCCCCTTTGTGCTGAAGCTAGCAGGCAGACTGGAGCCGCTTTCATGAGACAGACAAATGAATCAGAGTTCAGAGGATCATATATGACATTAACTGACATGTGCAGCATCAAATAATAATCTGCCTGACAGAAGACCAGAAAGTAAGAAGCTAGCAAACACTCCTCAGTGGAGCGATTTTTTTTTTTTTAATTTTTAAATTGACATTAGTGTTTTTTTAACCATCCAGTTAAGCTTGCAGTAGCCTACAGTAATGTGGCTTGATAGTTAGAATAGCTTAACTGCTCATGTATCCTCACAGTGTGTTGTTAATCCATAGTTACTATAATTGATGCTATGTAAGTAGAAGTACTGCTTTATGCTCTATCAGATTTTTTCAGAGCATGAATCAAAGAATTAGGAGACAGGAAGAATTGCAGGATGTGTTGATGTTGAAAGAAAAACATGTTGAAAGTAAAGACCTGAAAAGTTTAAGGAGGAAAGAGAAACACATACAGACTAGTAAGGTCTAACTTGCACCTGTATCTGTGACAGATAGAGGCACTAACGTGACACAACTACATTAATATGATGTTTTCTTACGCTGTTAAAGAGTTGTTGACCTCAGTAACTGTTGTAAAACTGACAGTTTCAGTTAGCCTATTAGGAAACATAAAATGCAGATTTTTCATCTTGATCTCGATTTGTCTTTAAGACAAAGATTAAACATATTCATTCCCCATCAAGTCAGTTTTGTTATTCTGTTATATTCCAAACATTGATCTAAAATAGGGACCATATAGAGTCTATATGGTCCTTATTTATCTATATTACATACGGTGTTTTCAATGACATTGTTTAGTAGAGTTTACCCAAGCTTTTATTTACCACTACAGCCCTGGTCACAAATTACAGTTTCATGATGTGACAAGGTCTGGTTAGGTTTAGGCACGAAATCGCTTGGCCAGGTTTAGAATTTCTTGGAAAGATCATGTTTTGGGTTAAAATGATCACTTTGTTAAGGTTAGAGAAACATGTGGTGTGGGTTAGAATTATTACTTTCTTAAGAGCAGGAGACCTTTGTCATCATTAGTACAGCAGCAACTATGTGGTTATGATTAGGGGATGATATTTGGCTTGGTTAAAAAAAGAAAAACAAAGCTGACTTGTGATTACACCAACAGCCATGCCAGCAGCTCAGTGAGGCTGTAGCTTTGTGCTTTGTGCTAACATGCTCACAATGATAATACAAACATCAGCATGTTAGTATTATCATTACCAATGTTTACCATGCTCACCATGTTAGTTGTTAGTTAAACTTGTTAACATCCTAACATTTGCTAATTAGCACTAGACAGCCGAGGCTGCTGGGAGCTAGCCATTAATTTGGCACTTATTTGGTCATAAAAAATATTAGACAAATCGACATTTTGAAATTTGAATAATAATAATATTAATGATAGTATTAAATTGAATTATTCCATAAGCCTAAATGGTGACAAAACCTGCATAATTTTCCTGTTGTACATCTTCACAGAAACACTTCCTGTCATATGGCAATATCTAAAATTATAGACATAGATGAGCAGGACTAATTTTATTATCCGCCTTCCCTTAACAATAAGCCCACCTGAAAGAGGCTATGTTGAGGTGGTTTAGGGGTCAAACGTGCCTCTCAGCACCATATACCCTTGTTGGCCTTTACTCCTCCAGAGAATGGTCCATCTGAACATACATACTGTTCTTCAGCACTGTGCTGCATGACATTCTCTCTGTTACACACATTCACAACCTTCAACAACCAGTGAGCAGATCCACTGGGACACTGAGACATTTGGAGATGTGTTTACATCCCCACCGTACACACACAACTACTAATGGCAATGATATAGAAGTATCCATGGGAACTAGCAGATCTGGCTTGGCCTTGGTCAGTGTTTTTCTGACTGAAAAAATCGACAGTATTTTGTAGTTTTGTCTTGTGACCTGATCATAGACCAATAAAAAGAATCAGTATAATTGCCACCTTGTGTTTTGGGTTGTTAGTGAGGTGAACTGTCAGTTGCTTTTCTTGATATCGTCTTCCATGTTTGTTTTTAAAATTCCACTGTGTGGCCTCAAACATATTCAGCTGGAGTTATTTTCAAGACGTTTTCTGATGGCAACTTAGAGAATTTTGTGGGATATTTTGTTATTTTAAGGTAATTCTGGATAAACTTTTTTATTGTGGTATTCAATCACATCAGTTAAAGGGGACATATGCTTTCTGTGATTTTTTGTTATTTATATACTGTCATGATGTCACATGTTAAACATGGTCAAAGTTCCAAAACTTGAATTTATTTTTGTCGTTCCATAGCCTTGGTTGCTAAGGTTGTTGCTATGGTTTTACCATGTGTTCACCCTGACCAGTCTCATATTTCAGATCGGATTCCGGCTCGAACATGTACACATGTATTTGAAAAGGTGACATTTTGAGGATGAGAATGAGAACAAGTAGTAAAGAAATCTGATGACTATAGTTTGCATCAAGGTTTGTTGAGGTAGCCTCTGGGGCCGGAGGAAGTCTCCCAAAGAGACTGGGTTCATTGGGAGGGGGGCCTTAAAGAGCTAAAATGGCCTGTTTCAGACAGAGGCTGATCTGAGGGGCTGCATAACGGGTCAGTATGAGTGAAATAAGGAGTATTTAACTGTAAATCACGCAAAGATATTTCAATGGAGCCCCAAAAAATAACTATAGACCTGAAAATGTACAGAACACATCCCCTTCAAGGACCTAGTCAGCCTCTCAGGAAGTGAATTGTTTTGGTAAATTCATTTTGGGAAATACACTTATTTGCTTTCTTAGCTGGGATGAGATGTCCATGTGTTAAGTACAGAGCTAAGATATGGTTAGCCTAGCTTAGCAAAAAAGTAAAAAATACACCTACCAACACCTCTAAACCTTGCGGCTTGGGTGCTTGATGTGTTGTGGGGCATTTCCACTGCAGGAACTTTCCCAGGTGACCAAGAACCTTTTGAGGAACTCAGGAACTTAACTTGTGTTTCAACTGAAGGAACCAGGGACTAGCTGTTGTTCAATAGTTCCAGGTGCTAAAAACTAGCTAGATGTTTCCCCCCCATTCTCAGAAAAAAAGCATATAAGTTTATCTCCCAAAATAAAGGCTGGAAAACACATGAAGCAGCATTAAGCCCATAGGACATTAAAGCTCCAGTAACAGCGAGGATGATAATTATAATACACTGATTATATTTGGGTTGAATCTATTGATTAGACCACTGCTGCACTGATTTATCAGTATGCGTCTAATGAAAGCTCCACTTAATGTCTGTTTGGATTAAAGACCATTACTGTCCAGTGTGTGTACGGTGTCTCTGAGGGGACATGAGGCTGAGCTGCTGCTCCACTGACCTGAGGATTAAACTCTGAAATCTGGCATCTCCTCCGCTCTGCCAGATAAGAGGAAGCAGCTGTTAGCACGGTAGCCTTCAGCCTGTCTACATTAATGTTACATCTCCAGCACCTTACACTCACCATTACTAATTAATCCAAATCATGTTCCACAGTGCCCAAGCGCTTAGGCGCCTCGCCCCCTCCCCGACGAACCCTCCTTAACAGAGAGAAAAGAGGCAGCCCCGACCCCTTCCTGAATAAAACATCCTAATAATTCAACTTAAGCATTTAGCTAATGCATTATGCATGAGAGTGAAATCAGTGCAGAGGGCAATGGAATCAGGATGTTGACAGTGTGTCTTGCATGTTTCTGTATGTGTGTGCGTGTGACCATGTGGTTGTGTCAGTGTGTGCACTGATTTATTTATCAGGAATATTTAATCAAAGTGTGTTAGGCAGCGTGGAGTCGAGGAGAAGCACTTTAAGGAAACACTAACATTACATGTCTGGGCCTGTAATGCTGTTTGCCTGTATGTTTCATTTACCTATGAAGGTGGACAACAGAGGGTTTCCTCACCAGCTCCTCAGCAGTCACAAGAAATCATGTCAGAAGAAGAGTTGACTCACTATACCTTGGAAGCATTTACATGTTATGGCCACAAGCAAAACAACTTATTTATGATTCTACAGGGAAAAGCAGCAGACATCACTGCAGCTGTCAGGAGGGGACACATGCAGGTGCAGTGATGTCATTAGTCAGGTGAGAGGTGGAGACAGAGCTTCATTTGAGGAGAAACTGAAACTCCTGTCAGTATGTATATGACATGAGTTAACACTGTTTGTTGACTATATATATTTTTAATAGCTGATTCAAAGGTTGCATTCACTCAGTCATATTTACATTACTCAGTATACATTTACATGTGCACAAAGATGCCACTACTGTAAAAAAAAACACAAGCTATTCATAAAATGAGAATTCAGTAATAATCCTTTTGACATGACAATTTATTCTGACTATCCAAAGAAAATGGGGTTTGGAAAATTTCTTACACTAAAAGCACAAGTAGCCATTTGATTGTTAGATCCTGGTGTGACGGTTGATTTAAATAATTAGCAAAGGTACCAACACTGTGTGAACTGTGCATACAATTAGCAGATAAAAAAACAAAAAACAAAGACTGCAGATGCCACACTCTGCTGCTGATGATGGCCACAGGTGGTTCATTGAAAAAGAACTGGCAAACAGTTTTTTAAAAATTATTTTTGGTATTTTTGTCCTTTATGTGACAATCGACAGTGTCGACAGGAAACATGGATACGGAGAGGTGTATGACACGCAACAAAGGTCCATGGCCGGAATCTAGCTGCGGGCGCTCAAGATGTGTTATTGTGATGTGCCACTATATCTGCGCTTCATAAAAATGTACCGTATGTATGTTTGTATACAGGTCTATCAAACTGAAGGGAGCAGAACTGACCTTACAGAAATTTAAGAGAATATAATGCAATTTTTGCAATTTGCACTCATCACTGTGTGGTTCCTTCTCTCTCTTTTTTATTTCTCTGTCTTTCTTTCCCAGCCGCTCGTTGTGGGTGGAAACAGGACCCTACAGCTTGATATTACCTTTATAAAAGAACATTTATAGCACTTTTTTTCTACAACAGTTACATTCCTGTGCTTGTGCCTAGTGCCTGTGATAAATATGGTTACATAAATGTCCTGGGTATGATAATAATAATAATAATAATAATAATAATAATAATACTACATAATAATACATAATAGTACATAATACATTTGATTTTAAGCGCCTTTCTCGTAACCCAAGGACACACACACACACACACACACATACACAATAGGTGAGTTAATAAAAAGCTTGGCTAAACAGATGTGTCTTACAACCAGCTTTAAAGACTCACCATTGTGGATTGAGGCAGGGAGAGCGTTCCAGAGCGGAGGAGCTGCAGCACTGAAGGTTCTGTCCCCCAACAGAGCAGGTCTGGTGTGAGGCGTGGAAAGCAGTCCATTGTCTAAGGGGTGTAGATGTGGAGAAGATATATTATATATAGTATATTTTTAAAGAACATTTTACTTAACAAAATATACTTTGCACTTATTCGCCTGATATTTTCCATAAGGAGGCGCCCTGGTGGGTTGGGGGTTAAGGTCCCAGGTTCATGTCTGGCTGGAGAACTTTGTTGCATCTTTCATTCCTCTCTCTCTCTCCTCATTTCTTATCATCTCCATACTGTTGTCTATGTAATAAAGACATACAATGCCCCAAAATGAGATCCATACAAGCTTTACCTGAATGTTATAGGCTGTAAATATTCCATGTGTCATGATTCCTGCTTAGGTCCCTTTTTGTCTCTGTCTCTGCCTTCAGCACTCTGCTTTAATCTTTGCCATTTCTCCACCTGTCCACCAGATGCTCCTGGACTTTCCTTCCTGTTTATGCCTGCCCTGCTCCCTAGGTTATGTGCTTCATTGTCACCGTTTCCTGTTTTATTTTAAAATACTCACCATTCCTCTGGTTTCTGATACTTTACTTGCTTGCCTTTGTGTGTTTCCCGCCTGTGTGATTGTCCACTCTGCCCTGATTAGTTTCACCTGCCCTTCATTGGTCTTCCCTCCGTAGTGTATTTAGTTTTTGTGTTCCCCTCTCTCTGTGCCAGTTTGTCTTAGTACCTCCATGTCTAGCGTTCCAGCCTTTTTCTAGTGTGTTACTCTCCTGGTATTTTTGATCCCTGCTTTGTTTTTCCTGGACCTTGCCTATGTCTTCCCATTACCGGACTTTGTTTGGCTCACATTCAGACTGATTCTCTGTGTAACGTACTTCTTCAAGTAAAGACTCTTTTGACCAAACAGTTCTGTTTCTGAGTGGTGCATTTGAGTCCTCTTGCCTGTTACTACACCTGTCGTTACACCACGTATATCACAATAAATGTGTAGTTTTACACATCTTTCAAACCTAATATTCCTTGGCCAAGGCATTTTAGTTGAGTTGAGTATTACTTGTTTATTTTTTCCTACCTAAGCTCAGCATGTGTGTGTGTGTGTGTGTGTGTGTGTGTGTGTGTGTGTGTGTGTCTCCCTGCTGTCAACACGTAGTCACGGATTCAAACACAAATGCCATCTGGTCTTGACCGCACCTCTTGGGACAACCACCTCCTGTCCTCCCTAGCCACTCACCAATTTATTTTTCCATCAAGCCATCTATCTATCCTTCCATCCATCCATCCAGCCATCCGAATATTCCCCCCATCCCCTCTGGTCCCCCTGTCCCAGCTATATGTGGCGTGGCCATTATCAACATGTTTTTGTCAGAGCAGTCCATTTGAATGAGTCCCAGTGGAACTTTGGCATGATAAAAGGCTTCGAAAAAAACTCCCTTGCTGCATCTGTCACCCGTTTTCTAGAATTACAGTATGTGTGTGTGACTGTGTGCATGTGAGTGTGTGTGTCAGGAGTGGTGAGGAGGAAACAGAGAGTCTAATTTGTTGGAATACAGCCAAGACACAGCCATCGTGGGAGTTGGTGCATGCGTGTGTGTTTGTGATTATGTGTTGACATGTGCATGGATGCAGGATTTTTCTATGCATTTCTTTTTCTGTACAACTACTTGTGAGTGTGCTTGTGAGTGTATTTGCATAAATAGATGCATGTTTATGTATTTCTGTGAAGGAACAGGATAGGAGGATGACAACAATCCACTCGAGAAAAGAAATGTTACCCAGTTACTGTAGGGGTTAGAAGTGAATATACACTCACTGAGCACTTTATCAGGAACACCTGTGCGATCCAACACAACAGCTCTGCCCTAAATTCTACTTTTACAAATATTTTGTCCACATCATTAACATACATGAAGGAGGTATAATATTAGGAACACTTCTCAATATACTCTTTTAACGTGAAAAAAATACAGTGAAAATTACAACAGCTTTTATCCTGGCTATTCTGGGATACTTGGCTGTTTCATATCCACACAAGTCAGCTCCTGATGAACCCCTGATAAAATGGGCGGAGCAAGAACACATCCAGGTATTTGGACTGTACTTAGCTAGATGTGGACTTTGATTGGAACAGTAGTTGGGCTGCAACTGATGATGTTTCACAAGTCTACAAGAACACAAGTACAGACGCAGATTGAGAAACGCCTATGGTGTGTGACCCTGACAGTAGAGGTCACAGTTCACGTTCTCCTAGCAACATGATGTTGTTTTCTTTCAGCCATGAAGCTGATCCTTCAAAAACCTAAACTAGTATACTGATTAAGTATACCCAGCAAGCAGGGCACATCTCTCGAACATTCAGGAGACCAAGAGGACTATGATCTTCACAGGGACCTTTAGGGGACATCCAGGGACATTATTTTGTTTGCTGGGACAAGCCCATAAAACATTTTCATTCACCAGAGTAAATGTATAAGCGCTGAGCACTGTGTTTTGTGTTTATGTCTTGTTGCACTGCCCTCAAGTGGCCAACAAACCCCAACAAAAAATGAATGTAGGTCTAGATGATTATAGTTGTTAGACTCCCATAGAAGAATTCTAAAAATATTCCCCTTATTTTGGATTCTGCAGTGTCAATTACACTCCGAAGTTATCACACATAAGACAGTTTACTATATGGTTGACTTTGCAAATGTGTGTCATACATATGCATAGTTGGACGTCTTTGCTTCTACAAACAAATACACTGAGGCCTTGATTACACCAAACATGTACATCATTCCCGTTTGCAAAAAACAAATTCTTTGTTGTTTTTAACCGGCATGTACCCTCCATCCAAAGCTGTGTTCAACTTGTTTGATAACAGGATAAACAAATATACAATGCATTGTGTGCCCCGTCATGACTTAATCGATTATTTAAATCTCTGACATGCCAACAGGATCTAATGTTAATTAATGTTCTGTGTTCTTCGACACATACAATTGGTCAGCTGTTACACACACAGTCAAGGTTCATATAGTGTTTGGAGTGAAGCAGCCGTCCTCCTGATAAATCCTGAGCTCCATTATATCAAGCAGCACAGCAAAACTAAAAACTGTAGTTAACTTGACAGGACAGAGGAAACTATCCAGGGGAAACAGAATTAAATGTTTAGCTTCTGAAATAAGCTTTTTAGTCAGACAAGCAAAAAACAAGTTATTTTCTGGTTTGGTTTCATTTCTATTCCAATTACCCATTTGAAGACAAAAACTGGAACTGGAAAAACGGGAAGTAGATTTTGTTTTCTTTTAATTCACATGAAAAACGGAAAAACAAAATAATGCATTTGTTTATCCTGTTATCCAACAAGTTAAACGCAGCTTTGGACGGAGGCATTCAAGGAACGGAAGCAACAATGCAAGTCCTGTGCCTAGTCTGCCGGAAAATAGAGGGCGTCAGTTGTGTAGGCAGTCCTTCAATGTGGCCCAGGATGCATTGTGTTCACACTGCTAGATGAATGCGGCCACATGCGTCCCAGATCATCTCAATGATCCTGCAGATCTCAGTGCGTCCTCACTGCGTCTTGGGTGCATTCACACCTGTCCACTTGTGATCAGATCACCCAAGATGCACATTAATGCCAGGTGTAAGCAGGGCCTGATTGTACCTATTTCATTTGAATCCATTGAATAATGTTCTTAGAAATGCAGATGTGGATTTAGATGAGGTTTGGGTAAGGTTTAAGACCAGACATGTGGCTGTGAGGATAAGCGTTAAGGTTAGACGGAGTGCAAATAACCCTCACAAGTATAGAAATACAAACCTCTGTGTGTGTGTGTGTGTGTGTCGGCAATGACAGTCACAAAGAGCCTCTGTCAGCCCACTGCAGTCAATTAGAGGCTCAGAGCCCCGGGGGCGACACTCCACGACTTCAGTTCACATCTCCACCTCCGCTCCTTCCTCGCCTCCCTCCATTCCCCTCCAACTAAAACCTTTCTTCCTTTGGTTCTTTCAGTTCTCTGCTGAGCGCTGTGACAGCCGCTGGAGTCAGGGACTTTCATCTAAACCGTCACCTGTCACTGCCATCGACTTGGTTTCTGTTGTTCTACCAGAATGAGGGAGAGAAGGAGGGGGGGAGGTAGAGAGGAAAGGAGAGGTTAAGGGGGAGGCTGACATGTTGGTGACGATAAAATACATGAAGAGGCGCACAGTGACACAGAGTAAAGGAATATGTGATTTGAGGTTACATTTACATTTTACATTGTAGACATTCAGCTGATGCTTCTATTCTACTGAGTGACTTACAATGAATGCAGCAGAAAAATAACCTTCAACTGCTCAAACTAGTTACAGGCAGCCAACAATAAGGAAGTGCAATGTTAGGCCTCAGTATTTTAACAGTATTCTACAATATGATCATGTAAAGTGAGAGGAGAGGAAATAGAAATAAGTAGGAGGATATATTTGAGGTTAATTGTCTTCAGTGACTCTACCTCAGAAATGACAAAGATTTCAGATGACATACTCAGCGTAACAGTTCTGCAGCCTTCAGAGGATTGAAGGCTCATGGGAAAAACCTACAATCCCTCTACAAATGAAACACTCGGCAAAAGATTGACCTCATTATCATTTGGTGTTCTTGTCCAGAAGTAATGGTGCTTTCAGGCGGTCTGCATCAGCTCTTCAGGTTCAAAAGTTTACCACCAGAAAGGTCCCATAACTGCTGGCATAAAGTGGTAAGAACCAGCAGCAAAATCTATGAGTGCTACCAAATTGGCAATACAAGTTGTTGAGATATTCCTCCTATAAATATGTTGTTTATTCAAATGCCTAAATATGACTAATGATTGTGTTTAACTGACAAGGGACCTCCAGGTGCCGTGTAAATTATGACTCTTGTCTGTCAGCAGTATAGGCAGAAGTGTGCAATGATATAGAGGATTTCTTAGGCAGGCAACCCTGTCTCCCAGAAATGACACTGATGTACTACTAAATTACAAGAGCAAGTACCATTTGAGGGAAATGTAATGCCTCCTGGATGACATTTTCTGTAGACACAATGAGAAAATGTAAAATATTCACTAACAAAGTATTTCATTCAATATCAGATTTTGCAGTACAATGTACCCAGGCAGTAACTACGGCATTATTAAAATTTTGTTTAGGTACTGGCAGTTCTTTAAGGTTAAGTCCGCAGTTACTTGAAGCATGAGACATTTTGTGTAAACCAAAACCATAAACTTTCACTAACCCAACAAGTGCATTTGTTACCTTAAGTGGTGGTCATGCCTCAGTCACATTTGCTCATGCACATGAAATAGGTGGTTCCAGAAGCTTGGTGACTTAACTTCTTGCAGGATTGATTAACTTCTGTAGCTGATGAGCTAACTAGACTAGGCTATCTTAGCTCTGTCACTGATAGGACAATAACTTCACACAGTTTATTTAAAAGACAAATTTGTACCATCGAGTCCTGTCTCATAACTGTCTGCAAGCCATTGCTCTTTTGTGGAACACTTTTTAGTGTGATAGTAAATGGTCCCCTCAAAGGTCAGCACTGTCAAGGCGGCTTGCAAACCAAAACTGAATTTGATACAAATAAATATGTAGAGAACTGTGGGAGATTTTGGAGCGCCATGAAAACCAGTGCTCTCCACCACCATCATCAAAACATCAAATGGGGGAATATATTTTGGAAGGATGCTGTTCATCCCAACAGTAGGGTTCCACACACAAAAGAATCTGCAGATTGTGTGACAAGGCTTGCTGAAGCTGTTCTGGAGGCTCATGGTGGAACAACACCAAACTAACACACTTTATGTAGATTTTTTCCGTCATCACAGATCTGTAGGGATGAGATTCAATCTGAATTTCTTTGCATTCCTTATCAAATCTTATTACATTTGCATTTCAACATTTGAACTGAAAGCTAAAATAACTACAGCTCAAAGATGTCTAATCACATTTGTTGGCTGAGAAGCAGAAACACTGCAGCTATTAAAGGCAGACAAATTAATGTTCACAACCTCAAAATGATTTGAGCTGCATTATATATGAAATGATAGATTAATGTATCTGACACATTCACTTAACAGCTTCAGCCTCCTGTTCTTTACCAGCTACCTACTCCAAATACTTAAGGTCCTGATTCACAACTATGGAGCTGATCAGATCAAATGTTCTGATCTGATCTGTAATGAATCAATGTTGAACTGGGAGGTTCTTAAAGTGAGGTGAGGTGATCAGCTGATCATTTCTCTAGATAAGAGTCTTCACTCTGTCCACTCGATTTGACTGTTATCAGCCTATTAAATAGGCGTTATCAGCAACACATCAGTCCCACATATATGGGCTAGTAGGGGCATACCAACCTACTAGAGTAACATGTTACTTATTACACTACTTTCACCAAAATAATAATATATTTCTCTTCGCTTTAGTGACATTGTCACTTTAATTTTCTCTTTCAGAACTGGATTGGAAACTATAAAAGGGCTTCAAAAGTACCTCCCGTCCACCGAAGCCAAAACTACTGATTTGTCAGCATATAATCTCTTCTCAGATATTTTTATTTATTGAATGGGACAGTGTGCAGTTTGAAACATTAAAGATGCACTGCACCAGAGTTAGCTTGAAGCTAATTTGCATCTGTAGTCCCTGACAAAAAACATACAACAGCACAACAACAAACAGTAGAAAGCATTTTTTCACCTTTTATGAAAATATCAGCATTAGGAGGTTGTACCATAGTTTTAGAGAAAAATATACCTTTTGTCTTGTTTACATTTAGACTCAGACATGATTGATCAAGCCAATGTGTGATCCTTTCCAATGCGATTGTTAGCTTAGCAGCAGCTAACTCAGCTGTTATTGCATGTGTGTACTAAACGGTGTCATCTGCATACATTTGAAGTTCTGCATCATGAAACTGTTGAGGGAGATTAATATATAGGCTAAATAATAGGGGACCTTACACTGGCCCTTGTGGAACACCCATTGTGCACTTCATGTTATTGGACAGTGTGTCACCAACTTTAACACATTGTATCCTATTGGATAAATATGAAGACATCCATGCCAGTGCTCCAGATGAGAAGTTACATTTAGAGAGTTTTGATATTAAAACATCATAATTGACTGTGTCGAATGCTTTACGCAGATCTAAAAATACAGCACCAACTATTCCTCCTTTGTCAAGTCTTGATTTAACTTGCTCTATTAAGTGCAAGGTAGCAGTTTCGGTGGAATGACATGCTCTAAAGCCAAAGTGCATACAATGTAGACCAAAATTGCTTGTATTAAGAAATATTGTCAGTTGTTTAATGACAACTTTCTCGGCAACCTTTGAGAGTACTGGCAGTATACTTATTGGTCTGTAGTTACTGGCTTCAAGGCGGTCTCCAGATTTAAAAATAGGCATGACAATGGCACATTTCAAGAAGCTGTGTTTAAAAGACAATTAGTTTAATTTATTTAATGAAATGAGCAATAGGGGGAGTTAAAATATCTTTGTGTGATTTGATAAAGGAGCTCATGATTTTGTTTACTTGTAACTCATTAGTTTCTACCAGCTCGAAAACCTGACCTGGAGCATCTATAGGAACAATATCTAGTGTCCTCTTCATTAATTTTTTTACTAACTCATATACAGACTCAAGAAAAAAAAAAGATCAAAGACAGAAGCAACAGTAAGATGATCTTAAATGAACTTTCCCTGTACTTTGAGTTTAAAATCTCTAAAATCCCTAAAAATTTTGGGTCCCTCCATGTGAGATTATCAATGTTTTTCCAGGTCAATTTACTGTTGCCTTTTGCCTCATTCAAAATATTGAGATAAAAATGAGATTTAGCTTCTCTTAGCTCTTGGATAACTTTGTTCCTTAAACTTTTCTAAATCAGCATGTCAGTGTCTCTTCTAGTTTTAATTGCCTTCCTTAGTGCAGCATCTCTAGATTTCATTAGTTTCCACAAATTTTCATTAAACCATGGCAAATTGTTTTTATTTTTAGATTTTATCTGTATCCTCATATTAAATCTTTCCCTCACAGAGATGATTCTGTGAGTAAAAGTATCACAGCCATAGTCCAGGTCATCAGAGGACAGTACATCATCCCAGTTCAAGCTGTTAATTTCACTGGAAAATTCTTCTTGCTTAGCTCTGGGTATGCATTGAAGGATCATTGTCTTAGTTGCTGTGGTCTTAAATCTACTTTTAGTCAATTTTCTTGCACATAGGGTTAGGTCATGATCTGATAAGCCAGTGATTAAATTATAACTTTTAGTTATTCTTTCTGGTTTGTTAGTAAATATCAGAGCGATTTGTGTACTGGAGCATTTTGCAATCCCAGTTCAGCCCTTTACTAGTTGTTCTAGTTGGAATTTCTCTGTGATCCTTTTTAGTTTTTTTCTCATAGTTTTATCCTCCCAGTTCACATTAAGGTCACCCATAAGTAATAATTCTTGTTGAGATTGCACTCTTTCAAGACTTCTGTGAGTTAATCACTTTGAGTTAATCAAAGTGTCATCTGCAGAAGGGGACCTATAGACACCTATGATGTTAAAAGACATTTGTTTGGGACAACATTATTTTTATCCCAATATATTCTAATGTGTTACCCGCATTATAAACCACACGTTCACATTTGATGTTGTCTCTCACATAAAAAAGGACCCCTCCTCCTCCTCCATCAGGTCTGTCTCTTCTGAAACATTGGTATCCGGGCACCATGAACACACTCGCAGGAGTTGTTTGTTTCAACCATGTTTCAGTCAGACAGAGAAAGTCCAGATTTGAGTCAGACACAACATGAGTTAGCTGATTGCTCTTTGCAGTAATGTTTCTGATGTTAAAATGTCCACCGAATAGTCCCTTTGGTTTCAGCTTTGGGTCCTAGAAGACTTTTGCATGATTAACAGTTTGGAAGGTTTTGAATAACTTCTGCCTCCTTGCTGCAGGGTTTCAACATGCAGTGGTGTCAGCAGCAGGTTTTGTGAGAGAGACACTGGACCTATCAAGGTTTCCACAGCCCAGTAGTGAAAAGTTATTCATGGAGCCATCATGCCTCGTGTTAACAAAGTTTAGTCTGTTAAGGGAGAAGCCCAGCTCAGAAAGTTGCTGCTCATTCGTCACTGGCACCAGAGGAGTCCCAGACACACTCGGGCGCAAATCAGCATCGAAGTTCTGCAGCACTCCAGGTGTCACTGGTCCAGGATTTAGCTGAACATCTCTGGAGAGCAGGATCAGCATGAAGAGGAGACCTGCTACTCTCCAAAATGGGGTGGCAGATGACCGGTCCACTGGATCAGTGATTCGCTGTGGTACCTGGGCTCATCCGTGCCACAGGACAGAGGAATAGACTGCAAAATATCCCAGTAAGTTATGATGAAGACTCACTGTAGGGGTGTCAACTGGCCATGAGCCAGCATTTGTCCCAAGCTCAATCACTTGTTGTCCCAGTTGTTTTCCATCAATGTTGACTGCTCTGGCCATACAGACACGTACAGACAATACAGCAATGAGTATCAACAGTAGTCCAAAAAGCATTCCATGAAACACAGCCCAGGTGTTTTTGCTGATGTAACACTGCTTTGAACTTGATGCAGGTTTTGACAGGCATGCTCTGTGGTACGATAAACGGTCTCAGATGACAGTCCTATGTAGCAATCCCATCCAGGATCCCAGTGGCCAGAGGGTAGAAGCTCCTCTCAAGCCCCTCAACACCAGCCCGGTGCACCTGGAACCTCCTCTCGACCTCAGCGGGGAGAAAAGGCCGCCCTCTGGGCGGTTAGGAACCCCAGAAGATCCATGTGGCCAGGACTGTTTCCTTCGATGTCAAGATGGATGTACAGATGGTCTTACTTGATATTTAATCTGATGTTTATGTTTGAAAACCTGGACTGGCCTGGTAGCAGAGTCGGCAGGGGGGTGAGCTGACTATCTCTCCATCCTGATGAGTGACCCCCAGTCATATGCCATTGCTTCATGAGTCCAGGGTGCATAGAGAGGCTCCAGCATGTGTGGATTACATTACGAGCAAGGATCTTTTAAGTTTTCTTGTTTTTAAAAAAAAAAAAAAAAACCCGAAAAACAAAACTGTTCTGTTAGCTTCTTTAGTGCTGTAACTCCTTTGTAATATTTTGCAGAGACATTTTAAAAAAACAAGGGTACGTTTTTTGTGAAAGCTTTTAGACTAATAATTTACATAAACTGGTGAAGGATGTATGCTTTTGCAAATGAGTGCACGTCAACATTTCACTTGCATGATTGCGTCTTTGTCTTCACCCATGTGCTCCTGCACCTCAGCTTACATTAGCAGCTGGGTCTAGATTGAAGTTTTATATACTAAGGTTTTGTGTCTTGGCTAAAATCAGTTTCCACAACACAACCAATCTTAAAAAAATAAAAGTTATTATAACACAGCAACCCTAGAACTGTTTGTAACTTGCCACATGTTGCCGTCGTTAGCGGATACATTGCTACATGTAGAGACAATGACAAAATAACAACAACTACATCCAGATTTCTTAAGCAAATAAAGTAAAATGCATATTGTATTCTAATATGGATCCATAGTCATATAGTGTATGTTTATGGACAGTCTTGTCCATAAAAAACTACATTATTTGTTTGTTCATGCACCTTGAAATGATTCTTTACTGTTATTGCCAAAGCACAAGGTAGTGTAATATCATAGTTCAACAGAAAAATGTAGGGAGATGATCAGGGATGTGATGGAGCAGATTAAGTTAGAGTTTTGTTAGAGCCCATGGAGTTGCATTAAGCCAAGTTTTGCTTCAGTGAGTTGACATGATCTTGTTTAGGTGTAATACCAAGCAAAACTACATTTGAGTATTAATGAAGTTTAATGGTAAAATGGGCTGTGGTAGTAAGTTAGTCAATATTCCATTGTTGAGTATAAAAAAGGTATAATGGTTTCATTGCACTTACCTCACCAGTTTTCTGAAGTAAACTAGATCTGCATACTCCATGAAAGCATAAGAAAATTTAACTTAACTTCTTGTGCACTTTGATTTCTTTTAGATTTTTCCATGCAACACTTTCTCTGAGATTATATAATTTATACAATTTCATATTGCTTCAGTAATAAATATATTTCCAATTTCATTATATTCCAAATTTTGCAATGGTGTCCAAACTGGAGGAGCTAGGCACCACTGGCGGTCATACTGTGGTACCACTGAGTGATGTGTCTCTTTACTCTCAAACAGTCTGAATACAGACAGCATCTGTAGAGCGCTCACCAAAGAAGACATGATCCACACATTTCCAGGTCTATATTTTTAATCTGGGGCTCCTTATGTATATAAAAACTCCTTATTTATCTTATAGTGGCCTTTATGAAGCCCCTCAACTCAGCCTCTGCCTGAAACAGGCAGTTTTGACTCTCTCTTTACGACCGCCTGCTGATAAACCCACACTGTTCTGATTGGTTAGCCCCCGGAAGCAGCGTCTTGGCCGACTTCCACCAGCTACGTAACAAACTATAGAAATAGACTTTCACTACTTTTTCTTGTTTTTCACTCAAAATGTCAACTTCTCAATTACATCCGTGCATGTTTGAGTCCAAATCCAATGCAAAGTGGACAACGCAAACAACGCATGGAAAAACCTCAGCAACAACCTTAGCAATAAAGACTACAGAACAGACGGCTGTTTGTGGGCATGCGTTACAAACTGTTCTGTGTTCAAACAAACTGTGTTCAGAGCAGGTTGAAGCCCTGGCTTTTGACTTGCAGGTGGCATTTACATACGTTTACCTCAAGTTTTGGAACTTTGACCATGTTTATTTAACATAGATACTGACATTGTAACGGGATATAAATAACAGAAAATCACAATTTTTTATTATAGCTGTTACAGAATTAACGTTAATTAGCTGCCGCTGATGTCTGTCATTTTAACCAGAGACAGTGACGGTCTGTCTGCTACCTACGGTATACGTTTTTTGTTGCTCTTTGCTAATGAAAACAAGTGAGGAGAGATAAAAGCTCCCATAAAAGATTCATTTGCATCAGAGCTTAATGAATCAGGGCATTTTACTGACCGGGAACTTTTTGAATTGGAACACAGCTGTACTGCACCACACCCTGTGGCATTCATATTGGGCATCCTCAGCTCTTGGGTAACCATGGCTAAGAAGAGCTAATTGCAGTTTAAACTGTATTTAAGACTAATTCAAGATCACTTGACATTGAAACAATATATGTATATCTTGCCAAGATACAGTGCATCAGTACTTTAGTGGATAAGTTTGCCCCCAGATGGCACAAGGACTCTCCCACCAGGATTAATTTACTTCTGATCTGGGTCAAATTAAGCCAAATGGCCACCTTTTTGGAGAAACTGAATTTTCAGTCTTCTTTTGTTCAGCCACTGTCATTTTATTTGAATTTCAACATCATGAAATAGAGGTATTTGTTTCAAGTTCTATCTTATTTTCTAGCCGTAAGGACTCATTTAAACATTCATCCATTTTTGGAATTCAAATAAACCTTAATTGGAGACAGACAAGAAATTAATGAACATTTTACCATATTTTAACTTTTAGGAAAACCAAGAACTGTCAGCCGCTTGGCTTCCTCTGATAGTAAGAGCTTTTAACATAGACATCTATTTGTTTTCAAAGGAAAGACGAGAACCAAGGTTCTCTCCCGTGAGCTTAAATCTATGCAGAGATTTGTTTTCATGATTACACCAATTACAGCACACTGATCACATTACTGCCTCTGAGCTTCGTCACAGCTGTCAGACGCTCAGCATATTGGATTATCACAGGTAATCCCACTTGCATTATGCAATTATTTAACGTCTTTTGTTTTAAAGTGAGATACTGTATCCACTGTTGGAAAATATGACGCCAACGCTGCCATGGCAGTAAAATCCTGTACTGGGATTTAAAGTGATTAGCTTCCCTGAGGGATTTGCTTATGAAATTGATTGCGTGGATTGGATGGATTTACATTGAAATGCTAAATGATAAACTTCAGATACACTGGAAATTGTCTTTAGGAAAACATAATTGGAAAATGAAAATTAACCTCTTTAACACCACAGATCAGACTCATGTTGTGATGATGTTTCGTATTTTATATCATGTTTTATACTTTCTGTTCATTTTCCAAATACTATACCAAATGATTATATAAATGCTGAACAATATATTTAGTTTTTATTTGAAAAAAAAGTTTACTCTGGTACAAGCGTAATCTGCAGGCATTGTGTCCACACTGACAGGTTCTGTCCGTGCATATGTGTAATATGTCACACCGATATGACCTCGCCAGCCACTATGTCAGTTTCCTACACCTTTGTTCCCCATGACTGAAACAGATGTAGAAGGTGACAGCAAAGGCATACTTTCTACCTTGATCAAGCAGAACTCATCGCCTTAAGCATTCTCAGAGACTGCCAAGTATTTCCACACTGCTGTTGCTTTTCCACTATGTACCACACTTGATGGAGATTGTTTTCAGCATTAAAATGTCAAAAGATATCTCAGAACAGCACATGATGACAGACTGACAGACCTAATGCTCATGACTGCCAGGCCTCGACTAGTCAAGACACTTGGATGAACAGGTGACAGACCCTCAGGGGAACCAGGGTGTCTCTGTGGCTATTTCTTTATGGTAATCTGATTAATTACAAATTTGTTTGGAAATACTGTTTAATCAAATTATCACAAACTTACTGACATACAGCAGACCTAGTGCAGGAAAGTATCCCATTGTAGAAGTACTGGTTTGGGATTTTGGGCAAAAACGGTTGGGGGAACAAGTGTTTAGGGACTCAGTAGGGGCCCACACCTCATTTTTGCCCTGAGCCCCCTTGTTGGGTTTTTCTGGCTCTGGAACATACCCCGTGGGGGGCAAAGAATGAGTAACCAGTCAATTTTGTCACATAGTTTACCTTGCGCTGCAGTAGAATTCTGCTACCTGTAAAAAATATCAGGCATCAGGTCTGGTTCAGACCATTCATGCTGATTCAGGTTTGGTTATTTACAAATGTAATTTATTTAAAAATTTGGCATCTTCTCTCTCTGACAGTATGTTGTCAGCGTCCATGTCGGCCATGTGTTATGCAATGCTCAGTAATGCTCAATGCTCAGTACTCAGTAGGAAGAGTCAAAGAGACTGGTGGAGCCAATTTTTTACGTTGTATCTAGTATAGTGTAAAATGTTTTTTACCTACTGTTTTTGTAACGTATGATGTGAATGATGTGATATTGATTTTCATTGTCATGGAACTTGAAGACTATTTTTATGCAACAAAATTGGACAATAAAGTTATTTTGATTTGATTTTATGTTATTAATCAATTAGTCAATTGTCAGAAAATTATTCTGCAACAATATCCATCCTCGTTTATTCATTTAAGTTGTTTTTTAAGTAAAATGCCAAAAATATCTGGTTCTAGCATCTCAGATGTGAATGCCATGGCAGTAAACGTAGGGGCTGCACTACCTAACTGTAGATGCTAGGTGCCATCAGAGTGCTTGAATCCTGTTGACAGGATTTTGCTATAGACCCCCTTGGACCACAGTGTGGTCAGCAATGGCAGAGTGGTGCTGTCCATATTTCCACTCCTTGTGGAGTAGTGCTGTGGAACTGGATGTATGTACGCTCTTTTGCAGGACGCTAAGTGTACTGTGTAATTTGCGCAAAATGTGGGTGCGTAAACTTGGGCACAGTCACACTTTTTCTGTGAAGTGTCTTCCTGGCTTTACTTTCATATACTACAGTATACAGTACTGTCACTTTTAAGATAATCTTGATCATAAATGATGTACTGTAACAAAACACACAGCATACACATTAAGGCTACATCCACCTTCATATGTTTTCATTTTAAAATGCATAACTTTTGCTACATTTATGCCTTGCTACTATTTGACAGCATGATATCTACATAGCTGAGGCTCGTACGTAAATACGCATGGCGTCTCTCTCTCAATGGGGAGATGCAGCTGTGGGGGGGATCGCTGCATATAACTCTATATTTGATATATATATATATTTGCTCAGACCTGGCGCTAGAGCAAGTCAACAGACATGCACACAATGCGTTGTATATTTATTTATCCTGCTATCAAAAAGTTGAACACAGCTCAGCAGGTTTGGATGATCAAGGTACAGTCAAATAATAATGATGTGTTTGGGAATGTGAGAAAGGAATGTGAGAAATAACAGGAATTTTAAGTCAGATTGTTTTTTATGTTACTTTCTTGTTTGCAATGTTTTGTATGACCAAATTACAATAACAAGTGAAAGAGGTCATTTTATTCAGCCAAGTAACATAACAGGAAGGAATCAGTGACAAAGGGAATCCTGGAGACATCATAATATCATCACCCACCTTTCACACCCACAGGAAACCCCCACAGAAGTGTGTCTTGTCTTATTCTTACCAAGACCACTTTAAATAATTAAATTAAATAATGAAATAATTTATCCAGCTACTCCTGGATAAATTATTTCACGCCCCTTCACTGCCGCCACAGCATTACCACAGTATTACTACAATAGTCACGTCAATTTTAACGAGTAACATCTGTACATTTGGCTCTGGGAACAATTTTCTGACATTTGACATCAATTAATTAATATATAAATATAATAAATATAAACATAATAAATGTTCCCATGACGTGAAGTAGTTGTTTGTCTTTCTGTATGTTTCTATCACTGTGTGTGCGTCCATTCACAGCTACTGATTACAGCAGTCACATTCCTTGTATGTGTGAGCATGCTTGGCTAATAAACCTGATTTGGATCAATACTGTCTACAGCAACTGTACTGAATAAAAAAAAATACTGACACCAGTTCCAAGTTATCAGTATTATCCTTCAATAAATCACCTGGATTGAGTCCTGATTCTCCCCTGCACCCAAAGTCCCCTTTCCTCACCCATTTGCATGTATGTATCGTACCTCCAGTGTCTGGGCCCAGTCCTATGGGGATGGACAGATGTCTGGGGGTTGTCGGACCTAGCATGTTGTTTCAGACAAATGCACACACACACACACACACACAAACACACACAGTACTGTCTCCTGCCCCCCCTCCTTTTTCCCACACCCTCCTCTCTCATTGGGAAACACTAAGCTCCTTATCACCCCTCTGGGAGCCATTATGGTGAGGGCCAGAGAGTTGACATATTGATTTCTTACTTTTTTTCTTCTCTCTCGCCATCAGGTTGCGTGGCTGAGGAGACAGGCTGGCACAGGTCGTCTTATCGCTCCAACTGGAAGGCTGTGTTTCACGCCACAGCTCACTGCAATTCAGCTCTCTGACAAACTCAACAGACAGGACACACTTAGAGCTCAGGAGCAAAACAGAAAAAAACTCAGAGACAGCACTGACAATAATGAATCTGATACTGTTTTTGATCAACATCAAAATGACTCCTAAACTGGTGCAGAGATTTATTGGTTTTAGAATTCATTATATAAAACATGAAATCCCCAACCAGTGGAATTTCAGTAAAATTCTATTTTCCACAGCTCACATTGTTGTGCATGCACTATAACACTGAAGGTGTGTAGGCTCAGCAGGTGACTGAAGCAACCCACCCATCGGCCAAGAGTGGGAATTAGGCCAGCGATGTAAACATGGCACTTCTGTGTCTTCAGGACCTTAAACAAGTGGATGAAGTTCAGTTTAAGCAGTTCCAGTTGTTGATTTGGGATGTCATTTGTTCCCATATGAACAACAATACAATCCATCTTCACAGGGCTGGAGTGACTGCTGGGGGTAAGGCAGGCTTCCTTTGGGGTGCCGGTCCAACTGTTCATTCTGTTGTGTCCATAGATGGGGGAGACCAGAGGCCTCCCCTTAGTGGAGGAAAATTCTGCTCATCCAGGGCGTTAAATCTGTTGGCCAGTGAGATGTCCTGGGATGACAAGCTGGACAGGGACTCTTTTTGCCATGTTTGCTTTTTAGGACGGTGGTTCAGGGCTCCATTTACTGGGGGGTAGAGCTAATTGGAGACTTCGGTCTAGCACCTAGTTTGCGCCAGGGATCTCCAGCCTGGGAAGGAACTGGTTCTGAGCGTTGCGCAGTAGAGTCAAGTTGCCCTCCAGCTGCGATAGCATTAGCAGGGTCAACGCTAACCAGGGATTCAAGGAGCTGTTCGCCTTCTTTAATCCGATAAAGGGTGGATATTCTTTGTTCCAGTTTGGCAATTTTATGGCTAAGACAGAGACAGCTTGCAAAAGTGGTTATCGGTGTGGATGTTGAGGTCTTTTCCCCATTTGTTTATTGGAATATGTGGTGCATTGATAGAGTCAGTGGAAGATACGTTTATACAGTTTTGAGAGTGGTTTGTTTGATTTTGCAATTTTACTGATGCTGTCCAATAGTGGTGGTTGTCCCAGGTGTGTGCTTGAGATGCCTATTTTTGCCTTGATTGAATGTTTTAATTGGATGTACTGTAAGTATTGTTGTTTCTCAGTGCCATATATTTCAACAAGCTGTTGAAATGTTAACAAGGT
Source organism: Thunnus maccoyii (assembly GCF_910596095.1). NCBI lineage: Eukaryota > Metazoa > Chordata > Actinopteri > Scombriformes > Scombridae > Thunnus > Thunnus maccoyii. Next base: position 2,401,504 of record NC_056540.1, on the reverse strand, counting down.
ATTATGGTCAAAAATGTGGTGGAGGTGTGTAATCCCCTTTTCTTTCCATTTAGTGCCTTTTAGAGGTGATTTATTTGCAGTGAAATCTGGATTGTGCCATATGGGTAGGTGACATTATAGTGTTTTTTATTTTATTGACTTTCCACCAAGCTGTCAGAGTTGTGACAGTTGCAATGTTTTTGAAGCAGTTGTGGTGTTGGACTGTGTTACTGAGGAAGAGTAAGTCTGTGACTGCTATGTCTTGGCATTCAATTTGTTCTATATCAAGCCATGGGTGGTGGTGATGGCTTGCTTGGGTTTTGTTTTTCCAATAAAATGTTGTTATTAGTGTGTGCAGTGTTGAACCATTTTACTGTGGTTACTTATTCACTGTTAATAAGTAATTGATTCTTGGTAATACCATCATCTTTATCGTGGTAATACTTCCTATAATGAAAAGTGCTGGGGGAGAATTTTATACCTAAATATGTGATGTTGCCAGTAGTGAGTGGTAAGTGGGGGATTTGTGGTGTAGCATGAGTGTTATCACCATGTATTGGTAGGATGGTGGAATTATTCCAGTTTATTGTATAATCAGAGATGTTGGAGTATGTATTGATGGTTTTGATAAGTTCTTTGATTGATCTGTTTGGATATTGTAGAAATAGGAGTACATCGTCTGTATATAGGCTGATTTTATTTATTATCTGATGGGTGCGGATGCCTGTGATATGGTTGTTTTGGCATATTGCTGCTTCTAATAATACAATAAAAAGTGCAAATAGTGAAGGTGAGAGTGGACATCCTTGTCTGGTACCTCTGTGGAGTGTGAGGTTTTGTGAGATTAGGTTGTTATTCATGATTGCTGCCCTTGGTTTGTTGTAGAATGTTTTAATCCATTGTACAAATGACTCTCCGAGTTTTTAGAAGAAATGTCCAGTTTACTTTGTCAAATGTCTTTTCAGCATCTAGTGAAAGAACGATAGTTTCAGTGACATTTTGGTGGGATATATTTATCAGGTTGAAAAGATGGCGCGTATTATTTGATGAATGTCTGCCTTTAATAAATCCTGTTAGATATGGGTGAATTAGGGATGAGATAATTGATTCAATTCAGGTTGCTAGTGCTTTTCTGGTGATTTTCATATTAGTATTTATTAAAGAAATGGGTCTGTATCATGTGCAGTGAGCTGGATCCTTATTTGTTTTAAGCAGTACTGAAATGAGTGCTGTGTTCATATGATAGGGGATGGATTTTTTGTTTGTTTGCTTGTTTTTTTTATCTTGTTTGCCATTCTGGTGAATAGTGATGATGTGTCTGCCAAAAATGTTTATAAAAAAGTGTGAAATCCATCTAGTCCAGGGGCTTTATTGTTTGACATTGTTTTTAGTGCCTTTTCATATTCTGTGGATGTTAATGGAGTATCTAAGATTTCTGGCTGGTCTTTTGTTAGTGAGGGTAATGTGATGCCATCTAGAAAATTTTCTATTTCTGCTGAGTTTTTTTCCCTTGCTGTCACTGTAAGTCACAGTAGTATTGTCTGAAGATGTTGTTTACAGTTTGTGGATCATTGGTGATGTTCCCAGTTGAGTCTTTGACTGTTGAGATGAGTGATTTCTCCTAGTTGCATTTAAAATGATTTGCTTGGTATTTGCTGGATTTTTCATTATGTTCAGAGTAGTTCTATCATAGTGTTTGTAACATAAATTGTGTCTTTTTATTGATGATATTTTCAATTTGGAATTTAGCTTCTCTGATTTCTGTTACTGTTTGTTATGTGAGGTTTGCTTCATAGGAACTGTGTAATTGTTTGTTTGTTTTTTTCCCTCCAATTTGTTTTCTACTTCTTGTTCTTTCCTTTATTTTTGAGTAAAGATGTGGTAAATCACCACCTTGGGTTGATTTTAGTTTCTGTATTTTCTGTGCATATTTGTATTTTTCTGTATTTTGTGCATTATGAAGCTAATTGGGGCATGATCGGATATGATGATTGGATGGATGGTGGGGTCATGGAATTGCTTGTTAAGAAGTAGTCAATTCATGAAAATGATGCACTGGAGTGAAGTAAGTGCATTCCCTAGCTGATGGGTTTTGTAGCCTCCAACTATCGCCAACAGCAAGATCCATCAAACAGTATCTTGTCGCCAACACCAAGATGGATCTTGGTGTTGCGACAAGATACTGTTTGAATATGTGTGTTGTGTGCCTGTTTTTGGTATGATGTGACATTGTTGACTGACATATCTTCTGTTGGGTTGATAACGGTGTTGAAGTCACCACCTATGATTATAACTGATGTTGAAAAATCTTGTAGTGAAGTAAAGAGGTCATGATAGAATGTTGAGTCATCTGTGTTTGGGCCATAAATACTTGTAATTGTTATATGATGTTATTGATTGGTTCATTAATAATGACAGTCCTTCTGGGTCTGTTATGGTGTGTTTGTGGATGAGTGGCGTGTTTTTATTAATCAGAATTGAGACACCTCTTTTTTGGAGTTGTATACAGCAAAGTATATTTGATTGAAATGTTGTGTTTTTAACTGCTTGTATTCACTGTCTGATAATTTAGTTTCTTGTAGTAAACACCCATCAGCTTTTAATTTTTTTGAGGTTATTCATAATTTTGGTTCTTTTTGCCATTCCACACATTCCAGCTGACAAACTTGAGTGGGCATTTGTATGTAGATTTGATAAAGTTGTATACATCCTGGTACATCATGCACACACACACAGATATCCATATCTGTGGAGGGTCTATTTAGATTTGTCATTTTTGCTCAGTTAAACATGATGTGGGATCCCAAAGTGTGAAGTTATAGCCAGGTGGTGATGTTGCTGTCTCGATAACGTTGGCTGTTTACGTACAGATTGTCTACTGTCAGTGCGACTCTTCTTCCCTTCTCAGAGCACTGTCTGAGAATTGGGAGTAGTTTCTTTCACCTGTCTTGGATTTCCTGTGAATATTGTTCATTCATCCAATAATTTCTTCCTTTAAATCCCCTTCCTCAGCTTTTAACAAGTTCTTTTTGTTCAAAATATTCAAATTTGGTGACAATAAGCCCTGGTCTGCTGTTGCTTTGGTTCTGATGCCATTATGAAAGGTTATGTTTTTGTCAGTGTTGTATGTCAGTTTCAGGGCTGATTGCATAAATTCTTTCATTGCTTGTTCTGGGTTGTCTTGAGGTTGTTCTGTTATTCCCATGAATACGAGACTGCCGCACATACTGTGGTTCTGGAGGTCTAGTGTGGTTTCTGTCATAGTTTTGTTTTCATTCAAGATGGTTTCCATTTGTATTCACGAGTGTATTGATGGTGAGTTTGAATTCCTTATTTTCCACCTGTAAAATTTTGATTTGTGACTGGGTGTATTTGAAACTTGTTTTTAGTTCTTTTATGTCTGTGTGCAGTATTTCAAGGAGTTTATTATTAATGGACTCTAGCACTCTGACCTCAATAGTTGTGGTCCCGTCGTCAGTTGTGGTGGACCAGTCATGTCAGGGTTGTTTTTATGGTGGACTCATGACGCACAGCTTGCAGAGAGTCATCCACAAAGTCCTCTAGGTTATCCAGAGTTTTGAGAGTTCCAGTGAAGATAGCCTGGTCTGTTTTATTTGGTTTTGTGGTCTGTTTTCCTCTAGCAGCAGGGCACCGCCATGATGGATCTCCAGTTATCTTGCAATGTTTCAGTTTCACAGCGTCATCTGGCACTCACCAAAAATGTGATCCCGTTCGCCAAAAATGTGATGTGAAAAATGTGTGTTGAGGATTTTTGAATGGGAGCCAGCATCTAGTGTTGGTGGCATTGCACTTTAACACACTTTCACACTGGTTTCAGCCTCAAGCCAAGGTTGTTGTCATTTGGTAGAATGACTGATGGATTTATATGTGCATCAATGTGATGGCCTGAATTGAATCTCTAGAAAATTTCTTATACCATGATAATATATTATCAATATATATTAATTAAAAAATATATATAGATATAAAATAAAATGCAAAACTAATGCCATTTCCATCAGCTGCAGCTTTACTTGTGTTTAGTCCTAATTAACAAAATGTTAGCATGCTTACATGCTTAACTAAGATGGTGAACATGGTAAACCTAGTATCTGCTAAACGTCAGCATGTTAGCATGTCATTGTGTGCATGCATGACAACCACCACTCTGGACCTTATCCTCATACAATTTGCTTTGCATAACAGCCGCACAGAGCAGCAAGCGTGATGGTAGTCTAATTCCCATTTGAACAGATCTCTGTATATTTGGCAGCTATGTTTACATGACCCTGCAAATGCTTTTATATTATACAGTTACCTTTTTATTTGCTTCTACTGTTTGTCTTTTTCTGCTTTTATTGTTTCATTTTACCACCCACTTGATGCTTTTTTCAGGTGTCATATTATAGTTTTCTATTTCCCTGCTGCACCCTGTAACTTGATGTAGAAACCCAATTTCCCCACAGGGATCAATAAAGTTTTCTCTTATCTTTAAAAATGGTAAACTCTATTCTCAAAACAAAAAGGTAGGTGAACTCTCCACTCCATCCCTCCACCTACAATGTGTTTCTGTATCGTATATTTTCAGTTTGTACGCTTATTACTCTCCCTCTTTCTCTCACTGCTCATCATTTTCTCTGTCATTCTTTGTTTCCCTAATGACTACAATAATGAGGCATTATCATCAGTTTCGACAACAGATGCTCAGAATATTCTGTCTCTAAATCTTTCCCTCCGTCTCTGTCTTTCTCACTGCTTAATCTCCACTTTCTCTGTCTCACTCATTGTTGTGATTCTTTTTTCTTATCAGACAAGCCATTCTTCAGCAAATTGGAACCTCATTACTTCCCATAAGCATCTTTTAGAATCTGTCTGCTCTGACTTTCTGAAGTTTTTGGAAGTCCCTGTTGTCGTCTGTTTCGTACACTGAAAAAAGTATGGCTGGCTTTTTTGATGAAAAAGACATTGGCAAAGAAAGGGTTTTTTTCTCTTTATGTCACATGTCATACTTGCAGATACTTAAATATGTGATTAGTAGCAAAAAACTTCTAAAATTCCTCATCTGCATGTTCTTCAAGAGCATGCTCTTCAAGAAAATCACGTCTTTTTACTGTTATCAAATTGTTTACAAGGATTTGACGGTCAAATTTCACGTTAGGTAACCAGTATGTAAGTATGAAGCAGTGTATCTAGCCAATGCACTCAATGTTACAATCTGACTCAGAGGTACACTGCTATCCTTTCATGGTTCCAGAACTGTGAATCACCACCACAGACGTAATAAGAGAACTGTATGCAGCACAGCCTCTCAGCCTTGCTGCCGATTTGTCTCAGTGACCAACTGCAGTACTGCAACTAATAGAATCCTCTACGTCCGAAAAAGCATTTCCTCCATAAACCTCCATTACAAAAGAGACATGTAAAACAGGCCAGGACATCTGGAACAGCAAACAATGTCAAGTATTACTCTTTGAGTTCTGAATTTTCAATCCATGAAGGTTTTATGTTTCAAAACATCCCTTGAGTCAAGAAAAACTACTTTTATGTTTGTGCTATCATCCCCGTGTAAAGTGCTAAGAGCCCTAAGAGGGACCAAATGGAAGGAAACACATCAATGAAGGAAACACATCAGTGTATGAAATACCCAGCGTTTTCCAGGTGGGATTAAGAATGGGAATGTCCTCCTCTTACATGTCTATCTAGCTCACTACATCATGAACAATAATGACAGATAAACTACCACAAAAATGGCATAAAAAAGATGTGGAAGAGATTGACACAGCTGCACAAGTTGTGAAAAATCACAACTAAGAAAAATCACAACTAGATTGGCATATTTCCCTGATCATTGTGAAAAGTATTAAATGAACTGCTAAAGTAAACCTCTAACCACCTCTGGATTCTCAAAGTAGTATTTGGTGTTGTACCAACAACATTATGGGAAGATTTCATCTAATGCCGATGTAACAGTCAAAATTGTGAAATGTTCCTTTAAGACTCACTGTGTTGCCTAAATACGAGAGAAGAAACGTCATCAGACAGCGCCTTGTATTGTTTGAGTTAGTTGAGCAGCGCGCAAGCTGCTCAACGTAAGTGGACGCATGTTATTGAGCTGCTATTTTGTTTTTGCCCCTCAACTCAAGAGTAACATTTGGTTACATGTGGCTCCTGTTTTGTTCATGTATGATAAAATAGTAGCCATACAACTGGGCTTGGTAAGGTTGATGTGAATGTTAGTAATAAACGACAAGCACTGTGGAAACCCTAGTATCGGCGTGGCTGTGAGTTTTTGACTCATCTTCTTCTACTTCAACCAAGAAACATGGACCCAAAATGTTACACCGTCAAGAACGGAGCCAGACTATTGCTTTTCTGCTATGCATATATAAACATAGCCAGATATGACTTACTGAATGCATCCTCTCAAAGACAATAACAATGTCAATTCAACAACTCCTCAGTTTTCTTAAAACCTTTTAGATGAGAAAACAGGGTCAATCAGATTCACACAAAATGTAATGTTACCACTTTTGTCTGATCTCCACAGGATAGATATAAGCATTTGTCAGCCTTTCCTCTTCTGATTCTGTTATAACCATGTCTGGACTAGCGGCAGCTGCTAACTGGCCTCTTATGTTGAGATAGTTGAGTTTTTTATACTGATGAAATCAAAACCCAAAGTTTTGTACTGCATTACTGTGGTTTAGTGGTTAGCCTCATCACCTTCTGGGAAGTCCTGGGATTGAACCCAAGATTGGGCAGAGAGCCAGTAATATAATACTGATTGTATCTTTAAATATGCATAAAAGTAAAACACTAAAACAAAGCACTTGAACTGCCTAATGTCATGCTATAGTCACACTGATATATTAAACATAACACTTATGTTAATGAGGTAATTAATTAAGCAAAATAATGCATTAAGTAGCAAATACTTCCATGTCAGCACACTTGTCCTTAGCATATGTATGAAGCATTAATATGAATGTCTCAAAGCATTAAAGAGCTGTAATTTTTATATAATTATATATAGTATGTATAGATAGATGTATAGATAGTCCAAATACCCCTAGACTCATTGGCCCATACATAATAACAACAACAACAACAACAATAATAATAATCATAATCATAATCATAATCATAATCATAATAACAATAATAATAATAGGCCTACATATAAGACTGACATGTGAAGTGGGAGGGGTTACTTTGGGCTGCTTGGGTTCTGGAAGTCCCATTCTTTATACATACACACATTACTTTCTTTACATTTGAATATACAGTACAGTATTTTGTTCCTGATTGTAACCACCAATCTGCAGGACTATATAATGTTATTCTGAATGTAGGTTATGCTACAGTTTATCTGGCATCTTCACCATAGTAATGGTCACTGAGGATCATGGGTAGGCTAATGTAGCCACTTCCACTATCGTCCAAAACTATCAAAACATTTGATTTCTCAGAGTCAAAGGTGAAATAATTAAAACGGATGGTTATAAATATATATTTATATATATATAGAGGGAGAGAGAGAGAGAGGTCGTAGTGCGTGGTCATGGTGTACTGGAGTGCATTATATTGAAAAGTGTTCCTAGTATTTTGCCCCCCTCATGTATGTTAATGGAGTGAACAAAGTATTATTGTCAACAAAACCTGAAAATGTATAAGCTTTGTAAATGTAGAATTTATGGCAGAGCTGTTGTATTGGATTAGATTGTATTGTGCATTAGATTGCAGGTGAGTGTATATATACTGTATACATACAGTACATTAAAACACAGTAAAAATTCAGTAAAAATTTATGCAGGGTGGTGCTCCAAAATGTGTACTATGGGCACAACAGCAGTTTCAGTTTTTAATGCACACATTTCAGCCAATCAGAAAAAAATTATACATTATTATATAAATGCAGTTTTCCAGATCAGTCCTAAAAGAATAACCTAAAAGCCTGTGAAAATCTTGTTTCTGCTGATCTGTAGTGGTTTAACTTCTCACTTTGCAGCAGTGATGTAAAGGTGTACTCCAGGACACTGTGGCATCACTGTTGGGTGTGGTCAGAGGTGAAACAGACTCTTAAATTTCAACCAGAGAGGACAGAGAAAACTTTTGTTGAGCCTGCTATTAAGTTCTTCTTTAAGATCAGTTTTTAGCTACACTAGCATACCTCTTTATGGATGCCAATTTCCGTCTGCCAGTCAGTTGGTCAGTCGGTCCACTGACTGGTCCAGACTAAAATATCTCAACAACTACTGGATAAACTGCCAGGAAGTTGAGTACAGACATTCATGTTGTGCAAAAGATTAATCCTACTGACTTTGGTTATTCCCTTACTTTTGTTCTAGCACCACCAGCAGGTTGACATTTCCTCTCTGCAATGGCACATCCTGGCTAAGACACTAACTACTTCTGTTTGTATAACACCTAGGTTACATAGTTATAGGTTTTTAATGGCCCTCCAACAGTTCTGCCCATATGTTTTTTGATCTGATGCCACTATTGGCAAGAGAACATATTTTGTCAGTGCCTTCCAAAACGATTACAATTATAGCATTTACAGATCCTCTGCTGCAATGTTTGCTTGGTAATGTTTGGTTAGGTTTAGGCACAAAAATACTTGGTGAAGTATATAGAAAGACTGTGGTTTTGGTTCAAAACAGCTACTTCATTAAGGTTATGGAATCTTTGTCATCATGGTTTAAACAACAACTACTTGGTTAAGGTTAGAGAACAGTGGTCATGGTTAAAAGCACTGACTGTCAATATAAAATAGAACAGAATCAAGGTTTTGAACCATTTCAAGGTCACATATTAACCCATCCACCCACCCAGCCTCCTCCCTACAAAGTTTTGAAACTCAACGTCAGCATCTTTGGCTTTTGCTCCTAACATGTACCCTTGCCTGCCAAACATAGGTTGTTTTAGGCGTTTGAACAAACGACTGCTGTAGTTTTTCTTGGGAAGACAGCCTCAACAGTGTAATCATTCATCAGCAGTCTATCCCCCAAACTCCACCTTTGAACACCAAGCTTTCACGAAAAAACATACAAAGCTAAGTCAAATCTTTTGAAGTTGACACAGTTCCCTTCATTTTTGTCAGTGTGCTGTTGATTCCATCCCTTCATCTTAATCTGCGGTTTGCTCCATCCCTTTATCTTCTCGTGGGCCACCAGATGTGTACTAACTCACCCATGAAGTGCCATCACCCATTGTAAATGAGCAGAGTAAACCAGGCTAATCAGGGCTGCAAAGTGACGGGCCATTAATCCAGAAAAACAAAAAAAAAGATATGATGAAAACCTGTCGCTCCGTCTCTTACACTTGACCTCCCCTCTTTCATCTCTTCCCCCCTTTCATTTCGTCACACATCCATTCGTCCTTTCATCTTTCTAGCCGTCTGTTGCTACTAGGAGAAGGAGGGTGCCTGGGGACCTTTTTAACCAGAATCCACAATCACCTCAGTACCTGAGATGGGGGGGTGGGGGATATACTGGTATGTGTGTGTGTGTCTATGCTGTTTTCTGTTATTTTACTCTCTATCTATTTTGTTATTTCTTCCTCATTTTTCATCACAGGGCTTCGCTCCGTAATCAGCCTACAGTCTGATAAGGCCATGATAAGCCCAGTGGAGAAATCACATAATAGATCTGAAATTTTTGGCCGGTTTGGAGGTAATTACCAGATCTTACCTTGTAATTCTGCCGGCAGTTCCCTGTGATCTGTGGAAATGAGGAGGAATGTAGCGTGAACCTGTTTTAATTGGTTTTTAGATGACTTTCACATGAACTGTGAAATTGTGGTAATCAACAGAAAGGACGGCATCTAGATGGATTCCAACCAGTGCAGCACTGCTCATTCTTTTTAGTCTAAGGAAAGCAGTTCATGTTTGTCTGAAGAACAAGTGGGCATGCACAAGCATCACTTATTGTGAAACACTTTAAATACATTGATACCAGCTTTGATCAAAGATATTTCCCTTTTACTATATTTACCATTAACCAGCTGTCACAAGCTTATAGGCAATGGAGGAATGTAGCTAAATACATTTTATTGTACTTTAGGCACAAATTTGAGGTACTTGAGCATTCCCATTGTATGCTACTTAATACTTTGCTACATTTCAGAAGTAAATATTGTATTATTTACTTCAATACATTTATTTGACAGCTAAAGTGACTTTTTACTTTGTTAATTCTTAATCTGAAAATTAACATACAATAACATATGATAAACATATAAAATACATTGTTATATATTGAAACTGCGGTTCCCAACCCTTTTTAGCAACAAAAGCAGTGTCTAGTTGTGTGCCCAGAGAGGTCAAATTATCCAATATCTTAGAGAAATGCAAATATTAAAAGAATAAAGTCTAAAAAATTAATACCAACCCGTTGGAGGGACCCAACCCCTATGTTTGGAACTACTGGACTAAACTAGCTTACTGTATATAAAGTAGTGAAACTAGCTCCACTTCTACAGCTACAGTAACATGCTGCTTACACACTGATGCTTCAGCATAAACAATTTTACTGCAGAACCAGTACTTTAACTTATGCTTATATAACTGTTAATACTTCTGTACTTTAACTGAAGTAGGATTTTGAATGCAGGACGTTTACTTGTAATGTAATATTTTTACATGATGGTATTGGTCAGATCAGATGACTTTGGTCAGACTTGACAAGCTCAACTAACTACTGACTTTAACATCAATGACTTGTGGCTTCCCTTGGATTTTAGCCTTTTGACTCGAAGCTACAAAAGATGAAAGATTATGTTATAAAAAAGTGTGCAATCAATCTGACAGCAGCCAATCACATTGGGAGAGGTAAAGGCACAACTGTCAATGCAGACGAGGACAAAGAAGACTAGGTCAAAACCTAGTGTATGGCTGGACTGTGTAAGGAATGCTAGAGGGCTTTTAATTTGAAACGACAGATACAGCAAGTGGTGACAAGTGGCAACCAAGCCCCCAGGCTTTGACTGAAGCCAGTTTGACATAGGGCATTTCTCAATATCATGTACACCAAGTTTGGACTAATGTACTTACTAGTTCGGACTTGACAACTTTGACTCGGAAATACAGGACGGGAGGACACAGTATGATCGTTCTGCAATTGGAACAGCTGTGTACTTGCTGACAGCAGCAGCTCAGCTTAAACTCAAAGCTTCACTAACACTTTTTTTATCACAAAAAGTAACATTGACAGAGAGATGCAGTGACTTATGTTATTCAGTTCATAATGTAGCTATAATAAAAATCCAAACATAGCTTACATAGCTTAAAAAAATATATAATTTGATATAGACTGATCTGTTCATTTTAATAGATTTATATTTATGTAAATGTGGTGTATCAGTACATATAGAGCCCCAGAGGCAGCGCTGTTGTTCCATGCAGTAAAAACATGAAGCTTCACTTTACATTCAGACAAACTGATGTGGCAGCTACAACTGTTAGATTTCATCTGTGAGACCAACATTTATCTTCCAAAAGGAATTATATCATATATCAAAATGCTACAGAGACATTAGAACCAGCAATAAATCACCAAAGAGCTGCACAGATTAGTTCATCGGATCATGCTCTCCCTGGGATGACAATGGACAATCATCTCAGGAGTCGGGCTACTAACAGCTGAGATGACTGGCTGGTCACCCGGCCAGTGGCTCCTCACATGTCTGAAAATATCAGAGCAAATTTTTAAATAGCTGTTATTTGGATAAACTGACCACATATTGGGAATCTAAATGGTTACTTTCTCACCTGAAAAAATATTAAAACTTAATAAAGTGATATATTAATAATCCTACAGCAGAAATTACAACAGCTTTTGGCCTGGCTCAGAATCTCCACCATCGCCGCCGGTTGGTGTGAAATGCATTCTGGGATACTTGACTGTCCCAAGCTTCAGCAACCTTCATCTTTCAGCCAATCAATAATGTAACTTCATCACTCAGTCAGTCAGTGACGGACAGATATTGGGGTTTATAGGGCTGGCCTCGCTGTAACGGTCTAGCCAACAACACCTCTGATTATCACATTCAGATGTAAATATTCTGCTGTGGTCAACAACAACAGTAAAACAGACGGCAACATGCTGAACATTCACCTGAAAAATTATAAATGACTGTCACAGGAATAACAAACCACTGATCATTTTATTTAAGTGTTAATAAATTGAACTTGACAGTTTATCTTTGACCTCAGAAACAGCAATTGACAAAACAATCTCAACTCAATGTCTACTTATTTGCTTGTTTTCTCTGATCCTATTAGATGATCTTCTCATAAAACACACCTCTGTGATTGTACCAATCCAGCATCTGATGTGTATGCGTGTGAGGGGGTGTGTGATTGAGGGCCTGTGTGTGTCTAGACTGAGATTACATGTTTTATGAAACCCACTCAATCTTGAGTTTTTGCACTGGTGTTGATTTTACTTGATTGGTTAGGGTTAAGGTTGGGTATTTATCCTTAATTTTTATTTTCTGGTGGAGATGGTTGTTTTGTCTGATAAACTGAATGACAATCAACTGAAGATGATCAACTGAATGATTGATGTTGATTGATAGATTGATATTTCAGGGAAGCTATGGCCTATGGCTTGCAGTATTCAGGTCATGACCTGATTTATTTTAACACATAACTAAGACTGGATATGAATGAGAGTTAGGCCACTGTAGAATTTGGAATTTCAGGTTGTATATAAATGCAGAGAAGATCTGACCTGAGAGCTTGCTAGTTGAGAATTAATGTGAATGACATGATCACCTGCTCCATTGTGCTCTGAAAGGACATCCAACCATGGCTACTTAAACAGTTCAGTTTCTGACAAGAGGTTGCATTTTCAGTAAAGGTTTCAACCATGACCAAAATCCAATTCTGATTTGATTATGATTAAGTAGTTTCAGCTGCTTAATCTCAGCTAACCTTTCTAGGTCATTAACAAGTAGAATCAATGGTGTCTTTAGCCATACTAGCTGTATGGCTGTGGGATGCCAATCTCTTGTCAGTCTGTCAGTCTACCACTTTGGCCCAGACTGAAATATCTCAACAACTGGTGGATGAATTGTTGTTGAGATATCTGTACAATTTTGTACAGATATTCCATGGTCCCCAGAGGATGAATTATAGACTATTATAGACTTTGGTGATCCTCTGACTTTTCCTGTAAAGTTTATAAACCTTTTTGGTTCAGAGTGACATACCTAAACAACTACAGTGCGGATTGCCATAAGATTTGGTACATACATTAATGTTCCCCTCAGAATGAATTGTAACAAATTTTATCCTTTGACTTTTCATCAAGTGCCATCATCAGGTCAAAATGGTTTATGACCAAATACCTGCAAAACTACTGATATTTCCATCAGTCTAAGCTGTACTTTGCGTTAAGTGCTAAGTGCAAGTGTTTGCATGTGCTGCACTACGATGGTAAACACTATACCTGCACCATCAACATGCAAGCATTATAATCGTTATCATGTTTGTATGCTCATGTTAGCATTTAGGTCAAGGCATTGTAGACTCTTAGTCTTGTTGTGATTTAGTCCCTTCATGGTGGAGGAACAAAAAGAGTTGTTTAAAACAGTATATTCAACAGTTATTGTATGTACAGAAATATAGCATTTGCCCCCCCTCTCAAACTCATGCACTGTGAGTGCTCCCCTTAGTGTGCATTTACACAGAACCAACTGCCAAGCATCTCCACAACATCTCTTCCTCAGTGTGAGTTGGGTGTTGTGTCAATATCAGATGGTTTGGTTGGGGAGCCTTGGGCTTGGCATCACTGCTATCTCTGACACTGTTTTTATTGTATTGTTTACCCTTAGAAAGAGAGGGAGAGAGGCGGTGGAGGGATGACTGTGTGGGTGTTTGATGCCCTCCATCTTTCTCTGTCAGCGTGGCTTCTCCTCTGTATCTAATCCTGCCAGGGTACCAGCTGCTCCCAGAATGGCATCTCCTAAGGCACAAGACACTTCCTCTCAGAACTGCCCCCTCCCACCCACCCATGCGCTCTAGTGGGTGCCCCCGTGGCCAGGCTGTGGTTGGTGAGGCCAAGTTCACACTGCTGGAATGATTGCAGTGACAGCGGTGTTTTTCTGCTCGTCCGCAGGGACTCGGTCTTATCTGGTCTGCTTCACCGAGCCGCCGCCGACTGGAGCTCTGACAGGCTGACAGTCAAATGGGCTGATCGACTGATTGATTGACTGGACAAATCACAAGAGGCTTAGAACGCGGCATACAGCATTCAGAGTGTGTGTTTAATTCTCCACAGTGTCTATGGCTGGGTTCGTAGGAATAAGTAGTCCCTTCATCTTTCTATGGAAAAAATAAAAAGTAATATCCCCCAGGTCACTGACACAGTTCTGTCACTAGAACAGTGTTTTCATAACCATGATAAAATATTTAGTTTGATGCAATAAAACGAACATTTTGAGTTATTGTCTTTTTGAATCAAAAGTAGTACTTAGATAGTAGCTTACAATATGGATATGCTTCATAGAATACAAAACCTTTATTTTAAGTGGCTAGAATTAATATTTCCTCTCAGCTCCCCTCAGCTTTATGGAGCATCATAGTGAGTTTCATCTCATTGCTTAGCCATCCAGCTGCAACTAAAAACCCATTGTACACTACATGCTCAGCACCGAAGAGCAAACAGACACAGTTATCTGTAGACTAGCTGGTGAACATAGTGAAGATTTAGCAGATAAAGACACAGATATTTCCCTCAGGAGTTGGTAGAGAGACTAAAAGAGAGTGAATATTGGACTTACGTTCACCAGGTTCAACAGAAACATGACTCCAAATGAATGATAATGTTGCTCGGTAACTGCTGGATGTGGACATAGATGCTTAAAATATGATGATATGTCAGTGGTGTGTTTACAACTTGTTTCTGCTGCCCCCAAATGACCAAAAACTCAGTTAATGTACGTTTAAAGTATAGTATTATTTTAGTAAAATTGGTTGAAGTTTTAGCTCAAGTATACTGGTACTGTAGTATTGTAGTAGTAGTCATTTTTTTTGAAGTAGAAGAATTTTGAAGTACACTTAATGAGTAAAATGGCAGGGTACAGCATCAGAACCAGTACACTCAAGTTGATTATGCAAGCATAATCCCTGTGGACAATAGAGGAGGAGTTAAGATTTTAAAAACCTTATATCGGACAAGCCTGATATCACACTGAAAGCTACTTGATGAGAGGGGCAGACACAGTGGCTTAACTGTTTTATGCGTCAGTAATCAAGCTACATCTCTGTTTATTCAACCTTGTGTTCATTTTTGAGACTGTAGTTTGTTGTGATGTTGTGTTGGACTGCATTATATTGAGAGCTTTTTCTAATATTCTGCCTCCCCCTTATGTATTAAATGGAGTGGACAATATATTGAATGTCATTGTACAGGCATATCTCATAAACTGATAACTCTGTTGCTGGAACCAAAGTTCTCAGTTAATGGCAATTTTCAGTGTTTCGGGTACTTGCTGAACATCAAGCCAGAAGGGGGGACATTTAATTTGTTTGTACAGGAGATCAATCTTAGTTGCTTCATCCTATTTAATAATCACCAGATGCCACTGCTTTGTATATTTGTAGTAATAGAGTATCAGTGGCACAGCTATAGAGTTTTTGCAGCATTTATACTGTATCCCTTGAGGATGGTGATTTCCATGATTCTATGTTAGTTGAACATGGTTAGCTCACTGTTATTATGAAGTTATTAGACATGTCTTTGAAATGCTAGTGCTACAGGAATTTAAATTGATGCCATATCATCATTCTAGGCCTTCTTATCTCTTGTTTTGGTAATGAAATATATTCATGCTGAGGCGAAAGAACAAGATGATACACTCCTGCTGAAACTTGGAAGTGTTTGCATGTTTAACTTGTTGAAATGCCTACATCCAAGATCCTTTTACATGCGCCAGTAGTGTTGGATGGAGTTATGTTTTCATCCCAATCCATCTGTTTGATTGCCTGTTTGCAGGGTAGCTCAAGTTTAGAAAGGGTTTGCATGAAAACTCATTTCCTCACTATCATTACAGACTGGCCAAAGGATGGTGACTAAAAACATTTATTTTATTATTTAACACTATCAAACTTTGAGTTTATCTTTCCCTGTCAAAAATAGTGCCAACCAACAAACAAACCTCTCAGCAGCCTCTGGATGGTCTTAGCTGAGTGTCTGAAAGTCTGAAATCAGAGTATTCAAACATGCACTGTTATTATATCTTAAACTGAAAACAAGGTCATAAAGAATCCCGATGAAGACAATGTCAAAAAGTCTTTTATGGCAAGTCCAAGTCAAGTCCCACACGTAGTCAAGACAATTTCAAGTCAAGAGCCAGGTTTTGTCAAAGCAAGTGTCTAGTCAGTTGTAACAAGTCCATGTCAATTCTTAAGTCTTGTCAAAACAAGTCTCAAGTACAGTCGAGGTGAGTCCAAGTTAAGCTGCAAGTGTTTCAAGTTCCTGGGTAGGTAATGACATGACATTTGAACATTTACTTTCAAAGCTGTGTTAATATAGTGCAAGTCGAATAATCAAATAGTCAAGGTGTGACGTCACGTAAGCACTTCCTGTTTTTGTCTTATTTACTTTGATTGTTCTGGGATCTGATCAGGTTTAGACTTGAAATTGTTTGTTCGGTATATTGGAAACGAGTTATGTGACTTGTTTTATTTTGATGGACTTTAACTGGAACCTGGTCATTAAAGTATTGCTTTGCAGTGTTACTAGTGGCCAAAAACTCCACATTGTACCGTTTAAAGCACTACAATACAAACATAGAATTACTGTTGTCAACGAAAATACAATCAAGTATTTTGTCCACTTGAGTTCAGCAAAATAAGCAAATGTTGTGTAAACTCAAATGAACTATGTAGACTATATCACCATGTCTGCCACTGGCTGTTAGTGACAGTGGAGACAGGCAGACTAAAGAGTGCCAGATCGAGAATGGCATCATGTCTGTCTGCCCTCCAACCGCGTGCTGTGACTGGATGCTGCTGGATGTCGCCTCTGTCGCTCTGCCAATTTGATCGCTGTCGCCGCTGACGCCTGTCAGTGTCCTCTTTGAGACCCATCTGTTTCTTAACTCAGGAGGTCACAAGGAAAATCAATATGCTGCTGCTCGGCTGGCTCTGTCTCTGGATCTGGGCTGATGTATTGGTTTGGTATTGGTATTTTATGAACACTGTGGGGTACAATATGAGAGAAAACAGTTTTGTTCCAATATTATCACAAGCAAAAACACAGCACTTTCATCTACTTAATAAAAGAAAAACAACTGCAAGTCACTCTGAAGAGAAATAGATTCATATTTCTTTCAGTATATCTGTGTAGATAGAGAGAGGCCATGTGTGGTGTGTATTATCAGTGTGTGTGTCCTGTCTGAGGAAAGATGCTCTCTCCTCGCTCTATTTAGAACTGTTAAGCACCCCCCTGCCCCCCTTGTTATTCTCTTGTTTTGCCCCCTCTCGTCTTTTCTTCCCTCTGTCATTTTCTCTCTTTGTTGTTCGCTCATTGTCGTTCTCCCCCTCTCTTACCCTCTCTTCAACCCTCTCCTAAAACTCAGATTAAAGGAATGATGCAAACTCCTCGTCTCTTTCTCATGCTTGATCCTTTTCCGAGCAAGTCAACTTGCCAGCGGCCCAGGGAAGTTGAGAAAGTATCTTTTCATAGCCGATGTAAAAACAAGCGCCACCGCATATGCTTTTAATATCCATGTGCAAAACAAAATGTGGCATTAAGCTATGCATACATTCCACCCTGAAGTATTAGGTTGCTGTGTGTCATTAGGGATGTTCCACCACTGTGAGTTTTAAAAACCCCAAAACATGCACATTTCTCAATGCTGGTGCAAGATGATTATTCCTTTTCTTTTAAAAGCTCATATAACCCCTATTTTTGTGTTACTATCATAAACACTTTGCAAGCTTTTTGTGTCTTCCCCCTTGTTTGTCTGACAGGCAGCATTAGACCTGCATGTTTGTGTTTGTGTGTGTGTGTGTGTGTGTGTGTGTGTGTGTGTGCGTGTCTGACTGTGTGAGGACAGATGCTGCAGACCAATTAGATGCACACATGCTGTAGGACTGAATGTCATTAAACACAGACTGAGATAGAGGGATGGAGAGAAGTGAAACACTCCAGCAGTTGCAGGATTTGCAACAAATTGTCGTTCATGTAAATATGAATGCTCAATATATGTAGAATCATTTTACTAGTGGGATGTATTACATTGCTGAGTTATTTATTTTGTATGCAACAGAAAATTACAACTCTATCCCAAAATCTACAGGGGACCCTGTAAGGTAGTTGTTTTTATGGCAAAGATATAAAAACATATCATTTATATTCAGTATCTGCTTAACATTGGATTGTAAAAGTACTTTTTTTGTTGTTGTTGTTGAACAATTTATTCTGACACATAAGTGCATTTACAGCATCTTACTGGAGGAATAAAACATAACTTCTGGATACACAATAACATAAAAAAGTGAAACTCAGTTTGAAACTACCTACTTTTTAAAGAAACAGTGAAAATCTGTACACAGCACAAGTCAAGAGTGACAAGTGCAGTGGGTGGAGGTGGAGATGGTGTTGACATGTTGCTGGTAAATGCAGATAAACACACACTTAAATGTCGGAACGAAGGGAGAACAGTTTTGTTGCAGCCTGTAGTGATTTTACAGTTTATTGATGGTCAAATTCAAGTTCAAGTTCAAATCAAAACTCCCCATTAACTATTTGTTTGTGTTACAGTAATCAGTTGTTGTGTTCCTTAATAAAAGTTTCATTGCTTAATTTTGTTTTTAATAATCAGATTTCACTTCTGTAAAGGTCTATTTAGTGCATTTGTTTCTTTTTCCCTCCTTACGTCTCATCTGCACCATGTTTACTTCTGGTCTTCAGAGGCGCAGCATTGTCTCTGCAAAACTGACAAACTGTCAAAAATTGCATGATGTTACTAAATCCAACAGAATGCATAATCAACTTCTGTAAACATGACTCCTATATTAAACATCTGTGCGTGGTATATGGCTAAAAAAGATGAGAAGCTAAATGTTTAGCTTTTGTCTTGACATTTGTTATTTAAAGCCACTGGAACCTTGGCTTCAAATAGTAAAAATGCAAATGATATCAAAATTGAGTGTCTCATTAAGCATCCACAAAAATCTGAGTGAAAATAAATGTTCATAACATAACATATTAGAAAATCTAGTTCAAAAACAGCTATTTGGCTGATCAAACTATTCCTCAGGACTGTGGGGGCATGATCAGATCACTCTTGATTGACAGCTCCCTTTCAGCTCAGTTACCATTTTATTTTCCATTCAATCAGTAAAACATTTTGCTGTCATGGAATAAACTACCAAATCTAACAAATAGACCCTACTTGGTTAGAAAGCTTGCCTAATCGACTAACTAGCAAACTAGGTTAGACCACCCAAATCTGTGTTTTTATTCAACTATACCTCTTGGAGTATGATGCTAATGGTTTTAGCATTTTCCATTTACATACATGAAATGGTTATCATAGCTTAAACATTTTGCTATTAACTACCAAATCTATCAGATGGACTCTACATAGTTAGAAAGCTTTAATATTCCACTAACAAACTAGGTTAGAGCACCCAAATCTGTGTTTTTATTTAACTATACTTCCCAGAGTGCTAATCATTTTGGCATTTTCCAGCTTAGATGAAACGGTTAGCATTAGCTTTTCTATGCGAAACTTTTGAGCTTATTATCAACTACACCAGTAGTCTGCCAGTAATCCTGACTAATCAGCTAACTAGCAGACTAGGGTAGACCACACATACGTGTGTTTTTATTGATCTATACCTCCTAAGACAGTAAGTGTTTTAGCATCTTCCATTCACTTACATTAAACAGTTAGCATTAGCTTTGCTGCCAGGTAGCTTAACACAGTTTTGTGTTTTCCCATGGAGGAGATGATTGGATGTGTTGTGAAGTCAGCTTGATTAGATAGCCACATCAATTATCTTTCTCCTAAATGTGATTGGGAAGACATTTATTATGTAATTAATGTCCTTGCTTAGCCACGCCTAACTACAACCCAGTAACAATTGAAGAGACAGAGACTTTCTAAAGAATTACATAACTATGTCAAAGGCTATGTTCTCATACTTTTTAGGTGTTTACTATATGCACATTAGACCCCAAATAATTAAGAGCCAATGATGGATTTGCCTTCCAAGGGGCTTTAATATGCCATTGTGAAGCAGGAAGTAGTCTGTGTGTGCCAAATGTCCCTTGTGTTCAGCACTGAATTTCTTTCAGCTTTTGGCAAGATGAGTCAACCCCAAAAAATTGACACTTACTATGATGTGAGAATGTTTTGCATACGTAAACTGATGTTAATCTTGGCTCGCCCCTGCACACTGTCATCCTCGAAATGCTTGCTGAGAACAATGGAGGTTAGATCATGACAAAGAAAATCCACAACAACAGAGAAGAGATAAACTGGGGGATAGAGAGTCAGAGGAAGAGAGAGAGAGAGAGAGAGAGAGAGAGAGAGAGAGAGAGACGTGTTTGTTATGGTAGTTTGAGCTGTGGCCTGCGGGTGGCTGGAGATTAAAAATTTGTCATTCTGAGCCTCCTATGATTTGGGAAGATTTAAGTATCAATTTGAGAGCCTTCAGATTGGCTTTGGTACGCCTTTCAAATGGGGTTGGAGGAGAGATGTCAGGAGAGAGATAAGGCTTCTAGAGAGCCTGCTACTTTCCACCAGATTTGGTTAAATCATAAGAGGCAGGCAGGATTTTAAAGGAAGGACAATGAGGATGAAAGAAGAAACAATGACAGAGGAGAGACAGGCAGGCAGAGTGGTGGACATGGAGGCAGGTTATGATGGGATGTTTGACACCTTGTTAGAGCAAATATTTCAAATTCTACTGAGGTTTATGAGAGAAGTAAGAGACTGTTGATGGCTCTTATGGTTTTAGTTTTTGCCCATCTTCCGAAATGTCCATCTATTCCAATCTTTTTTGGACTGTTTATATTATTTATATATATAATCAATAGAAGCACATACTCTGCACATACAGTACCAGTCAAAAGTTTGGACACACTGTTGGCATGGCTGTATTGAATTGCATGCACATGTGTTCCTGATAAAGTGCTCAGTGAATGTACATACATACATGTTGCATACACGGTATACCTGTTGCACTACATATCATCAATAGGGACTAAATTCAACTGTACTTCATTGCCATTTCAGTGTAGCTGATAGCAATTTGCTTTGGTGCTTTGGTTTTGAAAACATTTGTTGCTGACACATGAGTGCACGAAACATGAAACTCACTCTTGCAAGCCATTTTATTGTTGCAAATCATATCTACTAATGTGGTATCATCAACAAACTTAGGTCTGCAGTACTTAATGTTTTGGCCACCAGGAGGCAGTAGAACAAGCTGAAAATACTGACATACAATCACCTACAAAGTTGATATGGCGGATATTTTACCTAACAGCTTGTTTATACAACCAGCAGACACAGAGCAACATTAGCATTCATTTACAGTCATGTTTATGTTCACCTGATGAATTTTAAGTCCAATTTTCTCTCTCCTTTTAGTTATATTTGGTCTCTACCAACTTCTGAGAAAAATATCTGTCTCTTTAGCTGCTAAATGCTGAAAAAAAAGCTGTCTGGTTCTGAGCAGGTAGTGTGCAGTGGGTTTTTAGAGCATTTTCACTGAAAACAGCTGCCTGCTGCTGCTGGAAACCAGGTTGATGAGAGCAGAGAGACTGAACCAGAATAGGTTAAGTGGGTAAACAGACTGTAAAACCAAAACAATGGGCTGAGAGATGCTAAAACGGCCTGTAGAGCTGAGGGAAATGCAGAATTAGTAATTATTTGTTGGTTTGTAACTATGAGCGACACCTCTCACATTACATGTAATCATTTGAGTCATTAATCATATGAAGATATTGAATGGTGCAGGTACACTAGTTTAAGTACAATATTGATATACTTCACAACAGCAGCTGGTCAGCTTGATTCAGTATCACAATTCATTCCGAGTTTTTTTCTACTGTGACGACCTTTGCCACGAGTTTCTGAAGAAAAATATTCAGTTTTTTAGTCAGCTTTCAATCAGTTGATAAGTTTTCAAACCAAAAAGAAGAATTATTCATCCATGTCTAAATATCTTATACAGCACCTTGAGTTTTGGACTAGAGAGTTAATATCACCTTCACAGTACCTCCACAATGATTTCTGTCAGGTTAAAGCATGAAAGATTTCCCCAAAGTGGGCCTACAGTCAGATTTTTTTTTTCAAAATGTTGCTACAATGCCACTGAGTAACTTGTACCCACAGTTGATTAAAATGTTTGATCAGAACCAGGCTGGACTGCTGTGCAGTATTTTATGATTTTTATGCTCACAGAAAGGCGGTTTTAGCAATGAGAATGAAAAAAAAATGAAAGAAGAAAAAAAATCCAGCAAAAGCCAAGACTACTGGCTGTTTGGGCCCATTTACCTAAATATGTGAGTTTACAGGACATACAGAAGGTGAACAAATATGGATGTAGAATAAAGAACTTAATGTGCACCTGACTACACACTGGCAGCTATACTTTCTCTTTTTTTTCATCCGTTACTGAATGTTTGCTCAACAGGCTAATTAATACTGTAAACCAAATCCATATAAACTGGCTCCAAACCTGATACTTTGTTGGGTGAGGTAGCATAATGCAAATGTGTGCATATATTAGTGGTATTATAGGTGTTCACAGTCATGTAAAACAATATGACAACATTTTTTTTAGTGCATGGTCTATTTTGTGGAAAAGTTCCAGAGCTTTCAGCGTTATCATGGACATGGTTCAGTTATCATGTGACTTACATATTTTATCATAACTTATCATTATCTTATAACTCTTACAAAACTTACCACATGACTGAATTCTCATTCCTAGGACACAGATGTAGCTGAAACTTATGTAAAATATCCAGTTAGTGGAACTTGTGCTAAGACTTTTTCCAAGGTCACTGATGAACTTTCAAGCTCAATGTAAAATATTGTATCATACAGTATATTACCTTATGTATAGAACATCCAGATTGGTCTCATAGCTGTGATGCTTTTAAATGCAATACTGCTCTTGCGTTTGTGGGAAAAGAGTTTGCACTTAATGCAGTGTATAGTGAGTGTGTGTGTGTGTGTGTGTGCGTGTGTGTATGTGTGTGTGCGTGCGTGCGTGCATGTGTGTGTGTGGCATAGCCTGCGGTTCTATGACAGGAATAGCAGTCAGCTTGACTTGAGGAAGGGAATTCTCCCTGATGCCACAGGGCCTCACAGTCACAGCAGAATTTACCACCTGAAGGCAATTTCACATCTCCTCTCTCTCATTTCTTTTTCTTGCCATCATTTATTTTCTCTTCCTTTCGCACTGTCTTTGAATCACTTTTTCTTCTTCCTCCTTCTCTCTCCTCTGCCTCTGCCCCCCTGCCTCCCCCCTCTTTCTCTCTCTAATGAGGTACTATGGGGGGAAAGCATATGCTCAATTAGCAGTTGAAGCCTGGCAGAAGGGAACGAGACGCTACCAATTTCCTGTTTTCTTGTCTCTGCACAACATAAGCATGCACGAGACTCCAGCTAAACATTGCAATCTTTGAGTGGATTTTTTTTGTGCCTGTGTGTGTGTGTGTGTGTGTCTGTGTGTGTGTGCTTCTTTGAAAATCCCGGCATAACAACGGATGTAAAAATATGCAGGCACATACAGGTGCAGGTATATACATTTACTCGGCACTTAAAGCTGCACTAATAAATTTTTTTTTTTTATGGACAATGGATCAAATGACAATGTGTAATGTGAAAAGAGTCACTTGCAGTGACAAACTCACAGAGAATTTTCACCAACTCTGCAGTTCTTCTCAGCTCTGCAGGACTTTTTTAGCATCCTTCAGCTTATTGTTTTGGTTTTACAACCCATCAATGTACTTTTTTTGGTTCAGTTTCATTGCTCAGTTCCACCAGCAGCAGGCATCTGTTATAACCAAAATGTTCTGAAACCCATTGCACACTACCTGCCCAGCACTAAAGAGCTGGATATTTTTCTCAGGATTTGGTGTAGACCAACACCATAGCCAAAAGGAGAGTGAATATTGGATGTGATGTGACAAATGAATGCTAATGTTACTCTGTATTTGCTGGATGAGTAAATAGGAAACTGTCTGCTGACATGTTGATCATAACAAGGTATGATTTTGTGCGGGGATCAGATTAAAGCTGCAAACACAAAACAGATATTTTATTACTTTATAATGTTGTTCTGAATGTGTTAGCAAGCAGTTGCATACTTACACATCCAGCAGGCAAAGATCAACATCATCATTCACTTGTTTATGAAGTTTAAGTTGTTTTATTTAAGTCTTAAGTTGTGTTTGTATCACCTGATGAATGTAAGTCCAAAATTTACTCTCTTTTAGCTCTGTTTTGGTCTTCACCAACTCCTAAAAAAATATCTGGCCCTCTTTAGCTGCTAAATGCTCCACTATGTTCACAAGCTAGTCTCTAACTTTGTCTCTCTCCTGTAAGGTGATGAACCGGTAGTATGCAGTGGACTTGTTAGAGCTTTTTCAGCCTGCTGCTGCCGGAAACAATACTAATGAGAAACAATGCCATTGAGAGCCATCACAGTGAATCAAAACAGTAAAGCTGTGGGGCGTAAAACCAAAACAATAAGCTGAAAGAGGCTAAAACGCTTCCTAGAGCTGAAAGGAGCTGCAGAGTTGGGTGACAATCCTCCTGTGACTTTCACATTACACATAGTTATATGATCCATTATGAATCTAAAATACTGATCAGTACAGCTTTAAGTTCAATTTCTAGATACTTGTGCTAGTATTTACATTTTGTGCTACTTTATAATTTTAATTAACCATATTTCAGATGTAACAATTGTACTTTTTACTCCACTACATTTATTTGAGAGTTGTACTAATAGTTACTTTGTAGATTTGGATTTTATAGAAAAAAATGATGAGCTTACAAAACATGAAGGGACATTATGGAAAAAACTGTCAAACGTCATATACAGTAGTAAAAACAACTCTACCTGGAACAGCTACCACATTTAAACCCTTCTCACATGTCCATGCATCAGTTATAAAAATTCATTAATATTATACAGAGAGAGGCCATTCTGACTGCGTAATGAGTACTTTTACTTTTGATACTTTCAGTACGTTGTGCTGATAATATTTCTTCTGTTGTTAGATTTGGAATGTATGACTTTTACTTGTACCTTGAATATTGTATTGTTTCTACACTTAATTAAAAGATCTGTAAACATCTTCCACCAGTGGTCCCCGCATGGGAATTCATATTTTCTTCTTCCGCCTCCAGACAAAGATCAAAGGTTGGGGTCAGCAGCAGCACAGCAACTCTGAAGCCTGCAGGGATCCATTATCTTGTTCAAGGACGATTTATCTGACTCATGAGACTATTGTGGTGTAAAAACCGCAGTATGCATACATGCATACATATATACTGTATATACTGCATACCACATTAATGTATGTGTGCAAAGAGGCAGGGAAGGAACATGGGGACAGATGGAAAGAGAAACTGCACTCCTATCAAATCCCAGATAAACAGTTAGCCAGAGTCCCCAGTCAAGGGGCAGAGGACCCATATGGTGCCCTGGCTGAGGGACACAGTGTGGGTGTAGTGATGTGAGAGGCATGAGGTGTGAATAGCCATGAGGAGTCAGTCTAAACCTCCCTCCACCTCAGTGCCAATCTTCTTTCATCCATTTACCCTGTCAGTTAATGAATACATTCACATTCTGCTGCAGGCTTCATTTGACAAAGACAGCAAGCAAATGTGTTGATCTGATTTTGGTGTATCAGTGATATAGACCAACTTATGTGCAATAACATATTATTGACTCAATTTATTTATTGCAATTAGTAACTAGTAACATTTGGAGGCTCATTGCACAACACCTTCATTAAAGAGTAATTTAACACACCCCGAAAACCTTGTTTTGGATCACCTTGTTGCAGTGATGTACACGTGTACTTCATGACCATGTGACATCACTGTTAAATGTGGTTACAGGTGCAACAGAGCACACATCTGACCTTACCCAGAGAACTCCTGCTGTTCAGTCTGCTGTTCATTGACTCTTTAAAGGAATAATTCAAAATTTGAGTGAGATGTTCAGATATCAATCTCATGTCTGTGTGGATGTGGTTAGCCTAGCTTAGCATAAAGACTGGAAGCTGGTGGAAGCAGCTAGCCATTTAAAAGTACATTAAAAACATATAACATGGTAATTAGTTAACTTTACTTTATTAATTAGTTAATTAGTTAACTTTACTAACTTTCCCCCTGCTTCCACTCTTTGTGCTAAGCTAGGCTAACCACATCCTGGATCTTTTTCTGTACTGGACACTCAGAGATCAAACAGTGTGCATTTGAGCATCTGTATTGACAGCACATTTCCTTTGTTTCATTTTTTATAGGATTTGAACCTAAAAACTCTTGCATCTTGTTTTCTGATGTGCAAATAAAACATGCTTCTCTCTCTTTCAGTTGAACTAAGCTACTGTAACATGTAGTTAAACCATTTCCACATGGTGACACTAGTTCCCAGAACTGCAGACAGCACTGCACTGATAAATATCTAACTCTGTCCTCCTCCTCCTCCTCTGGCCAGCAGATCATGTATCCTGTGGAATGTGGACCTTTTTTTCCCTTTTTCCCCCTGCACCTAGAAAATAAACACATGAAACGTGAGGTCTGGGGATCAGCAGACTGTTCCAAGTGGTGTGAGTTTGTGTGTGTGTGTGTGTATGTGTATGTGTGTGTATGTTGGCGTGGTGGGATTGCTGAGGAGGTGGGATGGGGTATGGTTGGCTGGAGTGCTTGGAGTTGGGTGGGGGGGCGTTCGAGAAAAGATACAGAACAGCTGTGACCTATTTTTTCCTCTCCTCTTTCAATCATTCTCTTCTCTTCCCTGAGCCTCCTACAGTTCTTCAGGCGCTTAGAACTTTACCTCCACATGGCTTTGTATAGTTGCCACCACCAGCAGAAAAGTCATTAAAAAAAGTACTGGCAGACATCAACAGAGTGCGCACACACACACACACACACACACACACACACACACACGCACATTTCCTTCAGCATAAGGTTGTGAGTTTCTTCAGAACAGGCCAGTGTTTGGATACAGCTCTCCTTCCAAAGAGTTTGTGGGGTAATTTTACTGCCAACAGTCTGAAGGTCAGAGCCATTGTTTGCTATAACTGTCAAATAGCAGGAATTCTCCACAGTTATTCACACACAAATACACGTAAACCACACACACACGCACACACACACACACACAGACACACAAATACACACACACACACACGGACACACACACATATCTCGGTTGCCAGATCCATTCATAGACCTTCTTTGTCTTACAGCCCATACACATCTGGATTTGCTAGAGCTGCACAGTGGAAGGAATGTGCAGTGTGTGTCTGTGTTTATGTACGTATGCATATACTCACAAAGAATAGTCATAGTTTGGCATTTATAAAAGACATGTGAGTATATTTAAATACACTCCATGAGTGCTTGTTGTATCCTGTGCTCAATGTAACTGAAGCTGTTCTCTGTTCTGAGCAAAATTGCCATTGCCATGTTATGGACAATGATTTTTTTAATGTGCATGGAGGTGGGTGGAGGTCGTTCTGCTCTGCTTAAAAACTAGCAAGGTAATCTGAGCACTGCTTTTGTCAACAGTTGTTGTTGTTGTGGGGGAACATAAGCACAATGTCCACCCTTCAGAAAGACGAGCAGAACATGAATACAGTAGTTTGTTTCAGAAAGGTTTATATGGGTGTGCCTTCACCACATAAAGTGATACCAAACCAGAATTAATGCATATAGAAATTTGTCCTAATAAGCAATATAAAACACATCACTTCCTGTGCACCAGAGAATGTTTTTTTCCAGGAGAGAGCTGAGACACTGAGCAGTTGCAACAGCAAATGAGAACCTTTTTATGAACTAAATATAGGTTGAAAGAAGATTGGGTTGCATCCAGCCCTGCATTAAGGGTTGATGGGACCTAGTTTATGATGCCACTAAAGGCCCATCATAATCAATAAGGACCACATGTCCTGTACAATAGTGCTATTGTTAAACTAACAATAAGCAAAGACAGAAAAATGTTAACCTCAGCATTCTCCTTCTTCTCTGAGGAAAAATCTGCAGTCAGACAGTTGAAGTTAACAATCTGCAGTGGATCACAATCCAGTGACATCTTAGTTAAACGGCTTTGATGATTTTGACTCGTGTTCAACCTCAAACAGTTCATCATCACTCCAACCTTGAAGAAAGTCTGCTGAACACATTTGGAAAGATATTTTGCAGCTCCTGCTTGCTCAACAGACTCTATTTTTGTTTTGGCTCCAACTGTCTACCCAGTTTTATACTCATATCCCCCCCCCCAGACATTTTAAACACTGAATCACGTAAACAACGTTTTTTGCAATGTCAGGGGTGACATAGTTTCCACAAGTGCACTAGAGTTGGTGAGACTGTGCAATTTAAGGTCAGTCATTTCATTGTATTTTTTGTTGTTCCTTTGCTTAACATATTTGAATGTTTTGTGACCACAACCCTACTAGCTCTTTGGCTAAAGACACATTTATTTGGCAGATATTTAAACAGAGGGAAATGCTCCTGGTTAGAACTTGTTCAAGTATTATCATTTATTATTTTCCTAAACAGGGATGTCATGATCAAGATTTAAATTTGGTATTGGGTTAATGTAAGGGATCTGTTACTTGTGTTTACCTAAATAAAGGGGGCAGTATGCTTGAAAAGAAGTGTTTGTCGGATGGTCGAACAGCATCTGAAATCCCCTCCCCCCACACCTTTCCCATGTGGCAATGGAGGACTATGTTCACACACACTTCACGCACTGATTGGCCCCATGTTTAATTTTTTATTTCAACAGGTCTGTCACTATGGCAGCAGGGTTTACACCCTGCGTTTAAGTGTGGCCTTTCTGAAAAGCTAGAAACACTTTTGTCCTCCAATATGGTCATAAAAAACTTTGTACAAACTAGATCTTTTCTAGCATAAGCCAGCCACACAGCTGTCTACTGCACATGTTACTAAAATTATGCAGTTTAGGTAATATGGTTGACAATTGAATAACTCTGCAATAATACTAAAGGTATTATCACAGCTTGAGCTTTCCTTCAACAGTTTTCATTTATTTTTTGGCAAAAGAACAAAGAACTCGCAGGTACAACCTTGACAACCTTATTGTAAATCTCTAGTATGACAGTTTCAGATATGAAGTGTGTTGATGGTAACGTTATGCTGACCTGTCACTCCATAAAACTAAGACAGCAGAACTTGAAAATGTGATGTCATCCAAAGGGATAAATCAGGTAAATTGTAATAATTTCTGCCTTTGTCAATGTCTATGGTCTCAAAGAAAGTTCTTTTATCTTGTGGTTGTCGCCTGCGTCACATGCATGAACTTGCTATATTCTGGAGTTTGTTTTTTTCAGTTGCTATGTCATGTTGGCTGCTGCCATAAGTTGTAGATGACATCTCTTTACGTCATCCTGTAAGGATGGCTGTTGTAAGGCAAGCCAGCTTTGCAACACAAAGACAAAGCACACAGTCGAGGTGGTCAAAACACAGTGAAAATGAGGAGAGATGGGGAATGACATGGAACAAAGGTCCATGGCAGGACTTGAACCAGAGACATTGCAGGTCATGATTGAGACTTTGTAACTCTTTAAAGATGAAATAGCACATTCTTCCTTTTACAAACAAACATTGAAATCAGCAACAAAATACACCTACATGCAGTTGAACACACTCAGGTTTTTTGCTGCTCCATGTTTACCAGATCTACCAGATCACTACTGACTTTATGACTCTTCAGTCTACTTGTTATTATCCTGTAATTGTCACTTGTGGCCATATTGGCCACTGCTCAGTGGAAGTTACAGAAGTTTGCTTTAAAACATGCCTGAATGCCTCTAGTACCTCTTATCTTAAGTGTTTACTGGTGTAAACTCTGGGGGAAATACTGAATACTAGTAATTATTTGGGATCCAATAGCCAAAGTTAAAGATATTAGACATCAGTGTTAATGTGTATGTTGACAATGAAAGTATCAGTGTTAGCACTGCTGGTCTGAAGCCCATATCACTTGAATCCAGTGATTCATGGTCTGAGACTATGGATGCTCAGCCAGGCCTGGAGCAGTGATGGGGGGGTTATCCTGCCTGACACCCAATCAGGAGCTTCCATGTTGGGACAAAAGGCGAGCAGTTTGCCTTTATCCCAACCGCTGAGATAAGAATAGCACCCAATAATCTTGGAGGGGTTTGGTGAGAGGAAATCAAACTCCACTCTGATCCCCTGGGAGCAGCATGCACACTCACAAGCAAGCATATGTGTCATAGAGCACGCTCTGTGTTTTCACACCACCACCACCCTCCTGCCTCTTCACTCCCAGTGGGCAAGGGATGGGTGGAGGGTGA
Source organism: Thunnus maccoyii (assembly GCF_910596095.1). Classification (NCBI taxonomy): domain Eukaryota; kingdom Metazoa; phylum Chordata; class Actinopteri; order Scombriformes; family Scombridae; genus Thunnus; species Thunnus maccoyii. Next base: position 2,370,956 of record NC_056540.1, on the reverse strand, counting down.
GCAGTGTGCAGAAGGTGTTAAACTGATCCAGGAATAAACACAGGAGCTGTTAGAGCTGTATTAGATAGAAATGCCTCTGGCTCGCACCTCTCACTCCCCAGGGCCAGGACTGATCGGTGTGTGGATGTGTGTGTGAGCAATCTGCACGTGTGTAACTGTATGTGTGTGTGTGTGTGGCACTCATACTGGCTGTGAAGTGTGAGCACAGTGTCCAAGGACACAGCAGAAAGCCAGCCTCAGGGATGGACAAATAGAGAGAGACTCAGGCCAACTGAGCACCACTGAATGGAGCCAATAGGATTAAAGCAGCAATATGACCTTCACAGATGACTGTTAACAGAGAAAATAGTTCCTGGTTTACTGTTGTTTTTATTCAGTCTGAACACTGAGGTTATAGAAGCTGTTTTCACATATGAACTCCAGACAATGTCTGAAGAATCAGGTCCAGACGTTGTCCGGAGTTGCCCTTTCACGTATGTAGCACACAGCAGGAGACTGTCCGTGTCACATGACATGTTCAATATTCCATTTGGTTAAGGTGAGGAGTGGCGCCTGGGTAGAGCATGCAAGAGGCAGAACATGAGGCAAAAAGTACACTGTGGTTGTAATTCAGTGTTTTTAAGCTTTTCACCAGAAATAAAACAGCTTTTATTTTATGAGAAATAACATTAGCGCTAGCTTCACAAAGGAGCATTCAGTCCCAGTCAAAACAATGCAGCTTAGCTGGCCTGCTGTGTCTATCACTGTGAATTCTCCGGAAAATGAGCTCCTGTATTCACACATGGGCTCAATCGTACATTAAACAAACTTTATACTAGGGAGCTGGCAGGAGGAAGTCCATTTAATATCTGGTCCGACTGGTTCAGACATTTGTGTTCACACAAACAGCTCCTACGGATAATGTCTTGACAATCTCAGGGTTGCAGTGCATGTGTGGAAGGGGTTAGAGATGGAGGACATAGCTTCTGTGACTGTAGATCTACTGAGGCGTCTGTCTGCTTCTCTGCTAACTGTTTCAACTGTACACTCAGGGTGTTACTAGGTATTCCTTTTCCACCTATAAGAAATATTTTGTCCACTGTTTTCTTACCCTTCTACCATGTAGAAATTAGGCTACAACTTGTGTCGTCTTTCCCATATTCTTTTCATTTCCAGAACAATGGATGCCACGACTGATGCGAATATATTCTGGATATGGATTCTTGATGGTTTTAAGCATGTATATATTTCTTATACACATGTATAGTCCTACTATTTTGTTTTTTTACATACAAAATTGGAAAAGTTTTTGTACTTGTACTTCATTTAACAGCAGATTTAAAGGATAAGGCTGGTGAAACAGCCAAAGCCATTAATGTGTTTTGTCAAGTCTATTTTAATGTTTAGCTCAATAAATGAAATTTCCCTCAAAGAGCAGAATTTAGAAAAAAACAAAACAAACAAAGAAGAAACACCTTAATTGTGAAAAAAATAGAAGAAAACTGAGGAAGAGCAACAGAGGCGCAGAGCACACAGTGCACAAGTGGGAGGTTCATTCATATGCCAGTTGTTGTATTTTGGTGGAAATTGGCTCCTAGACTTTGCAATGAATCCACTGAAACTTTGGTGATTTTACAGTAAAGTAAATACTTGCAGCAAATATGCTACAATAACAGATGAATGCTTAAAATGTAAATACATTATTTTAATTAAACACTCATTGTATGAAAGGTTTCTCCTTCATTTCATTTAATCCCTGCAGCATCTGAAGGCAACAGGACTGATATGTTGATAAATCTACAGCCTCTGAGCTGCCAGAGTGCAGTGCCATTACACACGGACGTTCACTGTTCACTTACCTTTGTTAAACCACCTGATTTCACTAGGCTGTTACAGAATAACCACACACACCTCCACACACACCAGACTGGTCAGTTACAACTCAATATTCTGCCTGTTTAGGGAGGAAATGTCAGGTTACCAGGGCTCATCATAGCCTCTTTTCCAACTTTCTTTTTTGCAAAAGTAGCATTTCATGTTTTATTCCTGAAATGTATTGCGGTGCAAACACTGTTGTGTCACTGACAATGTGACCATTTACGGTCAGAGATACAATATAATTAAAACTGAAATGACATCAGACTGATGCAACACATTATCCAACTCTGGCTGCAGAAGTGTGTTCACATCCCGACGTTCAGCACCTCCAGACAACATTTTTCTGAAGAAGTGTCTTTCTATTTATTGAGCCAATGTTGTGATGCTTTACTGTGATTGGCTCAGGTCTCTCCGTTAATGCTAAAAAGACAAAGGAGCTGGTTTTGGACTTTGCCGGTTGTGGTTGTGGCAGGACACAGACCAGGGCCTACAGCCCACTCATCATCAGCAGGGCTCCAATGGAGAGGTTGAGGAGCTTCAAATACCTTGGTGTCCACCTCACTGAGGACCTCTCATGGATCAAGCACACTGACAGTATAACAGTGAAGGCACAGCAGCGCCTCTACTTTCTGCATCACCTGGCCAGGTTCAGGCAGGTGCTCAGGGCGTTTTACATGGGTACCATTGAGAGCCTCCTGGCTGGGAACAACACGGTGTGGTTTGACAACGCCACTGAGCAGGTGGTGCGTGTCACTGCCCTCTAATTGCCCTGCATGACATTTACACAGGTCCGTGTAGAACCAGGGCAGGGAGGATAGTTAACGACCTCAGTCACCTGGACCACGGCCTGTTCTCAGTGCTGCAGTCAGGCAAAAGATACCGCAGCCTGAGGACCAACACCGAGAGGCTCAGGAGGACTGTGTTCACTGGTGTGTTAGCGGAGGCGCCTGTAACGCCTGCCAGATGGGAGGGGGGTGAAAAGTCCATGGTTAGCATAAGGATTATCCTTGATGCTGATTCTCACCCTGCCCAGGCAGCACTGTTCTCGATGGTGGGTAACTGGGTGCCAGTGATGTGCTGGGCAGTTTTTCAAGACCCGCTGGAGTGCTTTACGGTTTGATGCGTAGCAGTTGCCATACCACACTTAGATGCAGTTTGTGAGCATGCTGTCACTGGTATGTGGCCTGGTGTGGGAACCTCCCTAGTTTATTCATGAACACTTTATTGTATTCGTTCATTTTCTAAAATTAAAAGCATCATAAAAACAAAAACAGGATTTTTAAGCATCTTTCCACTTTTATTCAAATACAAATATAAATATTTTTTTCTGCCTCAACAAATATAGATACAAATACAAATACTGGGCTCTCTGCACATCCCTAGTATGTATCTCTTTGCACAAGGGGGGTGCATGGGCACAGTGGGAAAACATTTCACTGCCATTGTCCTGATAATGTGTGTGTGACAAATAAAACTTGAAACTTGTGTTTCAGAGCTGTGAGACCAGTGACGTGGCTGGCTGAGAGTGTATTTATGGATCAGAGGGTGCAGTGATTCTGCACCCTCTGATCCATATGCCATTTCTCTTGCACTTTGTGCAGCTGCACAGACATAAACCACAATAGCAGGTGAAGACGCACACACAGTTCATGCTCCCAAGTCCAATTGCACAGTTAAAAAAGGCCCTAAGTCATTTGACATAATAATCTAAACTCAGCGTCCACTTACCAGCTTTTTCAATTGCATCTCACAGTTTTCATCAACAAACATGGCAATGAGCAAACATGAGCAAAATGAATGCCAAACGCCTGCTGGTGAAGGCTGTGAGATGCTGAGTTTAGATCTAATCATGATGTAACAATGGTGCAATTAGAAGTAACCCTGGATTAACAAATCCTAGAATATTACTAATCTTGGTTTCATTTGATCCTTGTTCTTGTCCTTGTTCCTAGAGTGTGTGTATAAGATGGGTCAAATGCAGAGGATCAGTTTCCCCACAGGGATCAATAAAGTACTTCTTCCTCTTCTTCTTCTTTTTCTTCTTCCTCTTGGTGCAGATCAGTCTTAATTTCTGTATTACAAGTATACATAGTGCCAACTCCTGATTTTACATAGTGTCTGAAGTGTGTGGAATCAGATGGATAAGTAGGACCATATGTTCAGCATGCTCCCCCTACACACTTACTGTCAAAATGGCTGAGTGGTGTGAGGCTCCAGGGCTTCTGATCTCCTGCTGGAAGTGTGTGTTCAAATCCCACAAGTAGTGTTGGAAGCTGGTTCGTTGTCAGATTCCCTATGATTCCAAACTTTTTGGACACACAGTAGTTTACTTTTGATCCTGCATGTAAACACACTCAGATATTCTTATTAGAGTTAAGGCTGTTTACTCAATTAGAGCAGACAACGAGCAGAGAAGCAGCAAGGATGTGCCTGTTGCTGTCTGTCTGTGCAGCTGCCTGAGCGACACGCAGAGCACTCGAGCAGTGCTGGGAACCTCAAAGCCCACGCAAGCCCCCGCTGATGAAATCAAACAGATGTTGCGAGTCCTCTGACACTTGATGAAACAGTTGGAAGTTTTTCAGCAGACCGGGGGACTCTTGGCCTCCTCACCATGCACCTGCTTCTGGTGCTGCAGAAGGCTCTGAGATGTTCAGATATTCATTAAGGAGAGCGTGACGTGATCCTCTTTGCAAGAAAGTGGACACCTCAACCTCCACATTCTACGAAGGCATATGGCACTACATGCAATTATTTTCGAGGCAAAGACAGAGGGGATTTAGTATGCTCTACAGTACAATGCATGCTGGCACATTATGATGTATTTGAAAAAAAAAAAAGAGTACAAAGACAATTAAAAGGGTAGTTAAGACCATTAAATGTGTTTCTATTGTTAAGGAAAAGCCTTTCAAATGAAAATCTACCCGCTCAAATGATTGAGTCATTAATGACATCATATATTAATTTGCATATTGATGTTGTAAGTGTGTATCATTTGCATAATGAAAACTGCATGCAGACACTTAACCTCTTGAACCCAAAGCCATTTTTGCTTGATTTACACTTCTTTTATTTACAGGCTCACTACAAATCTTAGTTGGGCTTCTCAGAAATGCGACAGCTTAACATGTGAGTGGCACTATACTGTACTTGTTCAAGGACATTTAAAAAACAAACAAACAAAAAAAAAAACAATTAGGCAATTAGAACTAGTTTGAGCTGTTTGTAAGTTCACAAATTTTCAACACACTGAAAATATCTGTATGTTCTATCTGTATGTAGTATTCAGTACTGATCTGTACCTGTATCAGAGTTTGTGAATTGTGTATTTTTAATGTGAACATAAATCTGTTGTCACAACAGAATGATACTATGAATTTGAAGTAGTCAACTTTGTTGGTAAAATGACACATCGTCCTATGTTGTTCTTTATTTCTTCAGATGTCTGACTTGGCTTCTGAACCTCTACAATGCTAACATGAGCAGTTTATTTACCTGGCCCCTCTAAGACAACTGCTACTCTCTGTCTGACCCCTGGGGTTAAAATAGGCTACCACCACTGTCATCATCCCATGACAAAGAGGAAGATTACCATGAAAGTTACCTTCATGGTACAGTGGAAATATCTTTTGATTTCAACAGTTTGCCAACAGTTCAACCTAAATAATGAAATAACAAAACAACATAACTACTGTCTGAAAAATACTAGCAATGCTGATGACCTGGATAGGGAAAGAGAAAAAAACAAACAAACTGAGAAGACAACCCTCAAAGATATTCTGTCACCTTTAATTTCAACACTGATTTGTTATCTCTCTCTTAGTGGCAGTGCTGCTTCAAAGTGTGCTTAGATCCATTAAAGTGTATGTTTCTCCTAACATTACTTACTGCTTTGTTGTTCTCTGTGGCTTTTTGAAGCCTATCCTTTATCTAGATAAAGCAAAATATCAAAGTCTGCATATGAAATATCTGCATTGTTTTAAGCTTCTGGACAAATTCCAGAATATAACTACAGACCTTGATGGAGCTTGGTTTACATGTAACAAATGTTTGCCTTGGGTCTGTAGTGCATTTTGTATTACATACTGTATCTTTAGTGTTAGAATGCTACTGTTCATTTTTCTTTATCTGGTGAATTTGTAAATTGCACATTTCATGTAAGAGAAACAAATTTTGTTTACTTCAAGCAAACATTTTTCAAACCTTCAGGCACCAAAACCATAACAGAATCCACCTGAGAATCTGAGGGTTTTTAAATTATGACTCCCAATGTCTTTTCAAAGGATAAGGAGGAAGCACAGCCTCATATTTAACTCCTTTAATCTTGGACAGCCCAGTGTAAACCATGAGGCATGGTGTATTCAGAATACAACCCCATGTGATACGGTATCACTTCTAGCCTGGCTGGTGATTCTTTTGTTCTTGAACTGCATGCATTCCAGCAAATGACTATCTAAAATGTTCTTGTTACAATTTCATTTAGCAGATGCTTTTATCCAAAGCAATGTACACATGACAGTTAATACAACACAAGCAAGGTTCTAGATCTTGCTCTTCTTCAGTTTCCTGCTGTCTGTCCACAAGCACTGAAAGAGCCTGAACACGAGTGGTGCTTCCTAAAGGTAATTTATATTATATTAGCAATGATACTTTACACATACATTAAATTGAGACACTTTTTCTCATTTTCATCAAACCATCCATCCTAAGCAAAGCAGCCCAGATGCCCCTCTCCCCTGCCACGTCCTCCAGCACCTCCTGGCAGATCCCAAGATGATCAAAGACTAGATGGGATATGTAATCCCTCCCCCATGCTCTGGATCTGTCCCAGGATCTTCTCCCGGTTGGACCTACCTGAAAAAGCTCTAAAAGGTATTCATCAGGGATGCATTCATTTCCAGGTGTCTGAACCGCCTTAACTGGCTCCTTTTGAAGCAAAACAGTAGCAGTTCTTCTTTGAACTCTTTGTCTGAGGTCCTCAATCTATCTTTAAAGGTTGATTAAAAGTTGACAAAAGTGGATTGTATCTAGGATTTTATACTGTTGGTCACTCCCCAAAGTTAATGACTGTAGGTGAGAGTTTGAACCAAGATTAACTAGTCAACTTACCGATTAACTGACAACTGCTCCCTCTATTTCTCCACAGTCCAGTATTACTCAGACTAAAAGAGATCCAAACATGTCTATGAATTGGGATTCTTAGGAAGAAGCAACCTCACCTGGATAACAGATACCAGACTGCCCTCCTGAAGCCAGGCTGGGTGGCCTATATCCATTGGACCTTTAACACTAGAATGGCCATGGGGTAAAATTTACCCATGTCAGTTTTTCAGTTGTACATTACTATGTTTTAATCAAATATTCATATCCCCCAGTCTTTGACTTTTCTTAAAATGATGTTGTGTAGTACCCCCTACTGTTAAACATAGTGAAGATGAATCCAGACAGGCATTTATACCTGCAAAAGAAAAGAGCAGAGGAGAATGACCTGCAAAAACACCTTCACTAATTGCCTGAAGTGCAGGAAAGCTGTGTGGAAAATACACAGTCAAGGTGCTGAATGTCTGCTCAAAGTGTGTTTGTGAGACATGTGTTCAAATGAAGATGGTTTATTCTGCTCACAAATGTTCATTTTGTGTAAAACTTATTTTTTGTTCATTGATTATTCATCATTTTTGTTTTGCCATGTGACTCTGTTCTCATGAACTGAACACCAAAACAGAAATATATATTTGTGTTGTGATGTTATAAATTTAAAAAAGCTTTAATGGTTACCTCAAGTTTCTTGATGATGTTCTCTTATTCACTTACTGAAATGCCTAAATTAATAATTTATCAGGAGAAATTGTGTGCTTGACTTTGCCACATTGATTTTGTTGCAACATTAAATCACTCATAAGTGTGGTGGTTGTTTGTTGTCGTTATTATATCTCGTTATTGTCTATTTGGGGTATTTAGATTACTTTGGTAATTTAAATGACATGGGTTATCTCATTATGTGATGAATGTCGTCACTATCCAAAGCTGATGATGAGAGTTGAGACTAATGAGAGTTGAGATGTAGACCGAATTGACTGACTTAGGTCCCTCTTTACCAAGACAGTCTGGTACAGGGCAAACTGGAAGCGATTCAAAATACTGAACCATGAATTGGGATTTACCAGAGTCAGGCACTCTCCAGTCAGGCCCAGGAGGGGAACTCGTTGGCAGGTACATGGTGGCTGGGCATATATCGAAGGGGCCTGGTAGGACTCAGCCCTCAGAAGTAACATGGAACCACCACCATGTTGGCCCACATAAAAGATAAGTTCTTCTTCTGACGTCTGAGTTCCTCTCCCTATCTCTAAGGGTGAGCCCATTCACCCAAGAACTCATTTTGATCTACAAGCTCATTCTTTCAGTCACTACTAAAAGCTTATGACCAGGGGTGAGGGTTGGAAAGTCAATAGACAGAAAAATCAAGAGATTCACCTTCAGGCTCAGCTCCATCTTCATGACAAAAAGTCAAGTATAATGCCAAGGCAGACTAAGAATGAGTCTGATATCTTGATTAGGGACACCAAGACCCTCATGGTGGCTGGGGCTATGTCCATTCATACTCTGGAGGTAGAAGTCCTTATTAAGTGCTGGTGGGGCCTGGTGGAGTTTAGCCAAAGAAGTAATAGGGAACTGCCACCATGCGGGCCTGGTGCTTGTCAAACTGAACCCTGGCAGCAGAAAGTAGTTTTTATTCTCATTTATAATTTTACATAAAAATAGTACATAAACATTACATAAAACAATCATTTACATGATGTATAGTTTTGCATCTAAGAAACTTTGCAAAGCACCTGTCAACATATTGAAGCAATCATTGTAGTACATACTCTTATCCTGCTTGTACAGTCTCATACAGTATGTGCATATGCTGTATGTGTCTACTTCATAGAACAGCCTAGGCTATCAGAGAATTTTCATTTATTAAGTTAAACATATTCACATAAACTTTATATTGACATATTTCAACTGTCATAGACTAAATTACGACAGCCTCAATACATAGATAGTATTTCAGAATATTAGATTATGTAGCTCCATTATACACTGATCTCATCTGTTCATTTTCCATTATACGTTATACTGTCTGTAACAGTCAGTCTGTTGGTCTGTGAATCTATTTTCTTTTTAAAAGTCATCCAGTACTTTGGTCCAGAGTAATGCAGTCTGGTGGACATATATATATATAGCTAAGATCCTGTGGGACTTCCAGATCCTGGTGATGGCTAACCAACCGGACATCGTGTTGATTGACAAACAACAGAAGAAGGCAGTGGTGATAGACGTAGCAATCCCAAGTGACAGCAACGTCAGGAAGAAGGAACATGAGAAGATCGAAAAATACCTGATGAACCTGAAAATACTATGCTGAAAGAGGAGCTAGAAAAGATGTGGGGAGTAAAGGCAACAGTGGTGCCAGTGGTAATGGGAGCACTGGGGGCTGTGACCCACAAACTGAGAGAGTGGCTCCAGCAGATTCCAGGTACAACATCTGAGGTCTCTGTCCAGAAGAGCGCAGTCCTAGGAACAGCTAAGATACTGTGCAGAACCCTCAAACTCCCAGGCCTCTGGTAGAGGAAGACACACCACCACCACCACCACCCATGGGAAGGGGGTGAGAGGGTTTTTTTTTGTTTGTTTGTTCATTAACACAGATGAAAATGCATTTAAAAATCTGCTATTCATCCAGGCACCCAATCACTGTTTATTGTCTTGGGGTGCTTATTTGCATCAAAATAACATTTCTGAATGGCGTATTTATATATGAGATGTGGTTAACATGTGTAGGAAATTGCCTGTTCTAGTGTTTGGTGACCCCACTGATGTTGAGCTGCAAGGCTTTATGCTTCATTAAGACTCTCGTCTCCCCATGTTTGCATAGACCAGTCTATATGGATGTCAGTTTGTTTAGAGAGCTCGCAGTGTGCAAGAAGCAATACAAATGAGAAGCTTTAACCATGACAGCAGGTAGTAGAGGTTAAGTAGGACATTAAAAGTCCTGTTTGTAAAGGACTTTCTTTCTTTACTCTTTCTTTAATTTATTTGCAAGCTCATTTGCAATATATTTTCCTAGATGGGCCTTTATACACATAACTCGACAGGCAAAGACAGAACAACACAAAACACAATGTTACACTAAAAATACAATAAAGACTTGACAGAGAAAGTAGATTTTCAAAAAGGGCATCTTACATTTCCCCACAGATGCCGAAGTTAGTGAGCCAGAAACCCTCACCATATCATAGAAGCCAGGTTATGTAGGTATTAATGGGTCAACATATTAGGTGTAAAATGAATTACCAAGATGGACAGATGACATCAGAATTATATCTAGAACCAATTTTGATTTGTTCAGAATTTGAACTCAATTATTGAGACTTTATATTCAGATTATGATATGCTTTTAGTAGGTTTTTTTAAAATTATTTTCTAACTGGCTACAGGCAATATACTGTTGATTTTGTTGTTCAGTTAAAACCTCTTATTTTGTATGTGTAGTATTTTCTGTGCTTCTTTCTGTTGTGGGTTTTTAAATGGCTCCTTCACTTTGGGCTCAGGCACAAAACTAACAAACATTTGAGCTTGTGGCCATATTGGCAGCTGCTTTTCTTAACTTTTGCATGAGCTGCTTATAATAATGGATATTTGTTTTCCAGGCAAATACACAGGCAACTACAGACAGTGTGCACTGAAACTCTTCTACTGAAAAACAGACACTGTCAGCAAGATGATACTCACAGACTATGTTTACATGCTGTTCACTACTGGATATAAAGACAGAAAAATAAGTTGTCAGAATGATTCTTAACAATAAGTGTAACTTTAATAGACTGTCAAAACTATTGAGGCATTTCAATATTAAATCATTAAATATACCTAACCCTAATATAGCATCATTATGTTTAAGGCTTTTAGGTTTTTTAATGTGGCAAAACTGACACATAAGGCTCTTAAGCTGAATTACTAAATGTCTGGCTGTGTGTTTATTTGTTGTATCTATAAATTGATTAACTTAATTTCTGTATAATTTTGCACTGAATAGTAAGAATGACTCTTCATTGGAAAGTAGCTGTCCTAATGTTTGTTATTTTCATTTTAAAAAAGCAATTCCATATTCAATCTCTACCTGTCAGTTACACTGTAATACTCCATACTGCAACTCCTCCAATTCAAAGTATATTAAGAATGAAACTGTTAATTCAAATGTGACTCATGCTGGGAAAGACTGCTAACAGTGAATCTAAATCAACATTTAATTGGTGTTTGTCAGATGCTCCTCCGACTTAACCTTTTATTTTTGTGGTTCTGCAGTAGTGGAATGAGCTACCCAGCTCCACATGGTGCATTCAAGAAACATCCTTTAATCCTGTAGCCTGTAAAGATGGTAGCATGCAGCAAAGTGTTGTGAACTGGGATTGATGGAAATGTAATAGAAAAAATGAGAATAGCTCACATGAATATGTCTACAAGCAGATTAGCATGGTACAATAGGACTCTAGTACCATATGTACTGTCATTTATAATAATGTGGTTATCCTGCGCTTTAAAGCAATTCCTCTTCTGATGTCCTTCTGTTAACAAGAAACAACAGAAGACAGTTTCTGAAAGCTCTTCCTCCACTTTAACACCACTCTGTGGAATACAAAGTCAGAGAAACTTTTACTGTTATTCATCTCAAGTAAAGTGTAAAGATACAGTGTTTGATTCTGTCATATTGCTCCTAAATTGTAAAAATGCTCTGTGATGAGTTTACTAGTGTTTAATGAAGGATAACAGGATTCCTGCTGAGTTGCTGTTCCAAAACATGTTCAGTTTCCCACAGAATTCCTGGAATGTGATGGAATGCACTGTGAAGAGGTGCATTTCATTTAGAACTATCAGGGGATTTCAGAGATGATTCAATTTACAGGAACAGTGGAATGTTTTCCACTGTTCTCCCTTTCACATTGATTACAGTAGATATGCTTCCTTTCTGACCATACTGGAACTGGCATGCTGAACCGCTTTGAAAACAACATTAACAAGGAAGATATCTAAGGCCATTAAAAATTCATTGAACTGAATAACTGAGATGCTCTGTCATTTGGTTTGCCGTTTACAGTATATTGCTGTATTGCTCAGGGGAGTAACTGTGATGGTAAATAGACCTTCAGGAACCCAAATGATCCCTGGAAGTTTTAGCTTTTTTGTAAAATATTATAATGTTTCCCAGGACAGTGTTTCTGTGCTGAGCTGCTGTGGAGGGATACTAACACAAACTTACTTACTAAACTTTCTGTTAAAATTTCACAAAAGTTTGAAAATCAAAAGATCAAAATAAGCATATTTGAGACTTGAAACCGGCTTAAGAGAGGTTATCTATAACAGAGAACTATTATAGAAATAGTTCAACATTTTTGGAGGTACCCTTTCCAAAAGTGAAATGAGAAGATTTATGCCAATCTTATCCTGGCTTAGCATGAGGATGGGAAGCAGCTAGCCCAAAATCACAGTGTAAAGGTGCCTCCTTTACGCTGTGATTTTGGGCGGTCAGATACCAAAGTTGACAATCAAGTCATGAGACAATCATGAGGGAAACATGGTTAAATCATTGATTGGCAATCCAAAACAGTGTCCTAGATCTCACTGTGAGATTCGTCCACCAACGGCTGTGTTTTTTGTGCAGATTAAATAAACAATATATAGCGTGTTTTTTAGGGAGCTGCAGAGATTTTGGTGCATTTTTGGACAGAGTCGGGCTAGCTGTTTCCCCCTGCTTCTAGTCTTTATGCTAAGCTAGGCTAACCACAGCCAGCTCTGTACTTAACACACATACATGAGATTGAGTTTGATCTGAATGAAAAAAATTATTATAATGATTATGAATAATCGAAGGCCATAAAATATTAACAATCATTCTCCCAGTGTAGCTACAGAAACCAACAGCTGCCTGTGAGATAAGAAAATGATCTAAAAATGGAAAAGTGGAAATGATCAGAAACAATATAAAAGCTTCCACCCTTTTGTACATGAGCCCAACAAAACAAATTTAAAAAAGATAGAAAAATGAAACAACCAACAATCATCCCAATCATCATCCTCACTGTCCACCTGAAGAGAATGAAATGGACTGGAAAGAAATGGGGAATATGACCTAGCTGCCACTGCTGCACGCTGTTTTAGTAGCACAGGGTGAATAAGATAGGAGGATGAGGGGCAGAGCAGGGTGAGGTGAGTGGGTCGGTGAGGGTGACTAGGGCTGATGAGAAAGGATGAAGGTATGGAAGAAGCCGAGGATGAGAGTTTGCCCGAGGCACATCGATTAAACATGGAGGGAACGGAGGACGTGGAATCTCAGGTCTGACATACAGGGACTGGCCTGAAGGCACACTGATCTTCATGGATGTGTGTGTGAGCGTGTGCACGTACACTTTTACACGTGTGTCTAAGTGTGTCTTGGGACAGACCTCTTTGACCCCAGGGCCTCGGCGCTGTCAGGAGCATTTAGCCCGGATTGGCTGCAAGCTCTCCCCAGTGGTTTTCATCAGACTCACTGGGACAGGCTTCTTTTGGACAGCGCTGACACAACACAATACCAGCAGCACACCTGCTGACACACTGCCAGCAAACACGCTCACATTCCTAGAAAGAGATTCTGCATTTGTCTAATCTACAAACTGGATTAGTTTTTTTTATCCATCATTGCCACCATTGCTATCAATAATGAGAACACTTTACTCAACAACTGATCTGCTGAGATCAGAGTATGTGGCAACTAGAAACAGCTTTACAGACAGGTTTGAAACAATCCCATATTATTTAAATCACTTTTGAAAGTGAAGACAAAAGGTGAAAGTTAAAGTTAAATGCAGGAATCTGACACGCTCGCATCCTGAGTCTTGTGTGTATGTGTAGGTTATGGCAACAAAAGCACTAGAAAAGCAGATAGAAGTTAGTGAAAGATCATGGTTTCTGTTAAATGTTACTAAACATGTTGTGTCAAGACCACAATCTTTCCCTGACCTCCCAATGCCACAAAACCATAAGAAACTTTAATAATGCTGTAGTTTTACTACCAGCAGATATTGTCTTGCAAGACTGGATATTTTGGAGGGAAAAAAATTAAATATGTTGTAAGTCAGTAAAGTTTAATATAGTACCTCTCACAGAGTGTTTCATAAGAGTAAAATTGTTTAAAAAAAGGACCATAAAAATAGTAAAAAGAAACAAACAATAAAAAAATAAGCAACAACAGACCTTAAAAGCACAAAAAATAACAAACACTAGAAGCGAGTCTTCAGCTGCTTTTTAAAAACGTCAACAGAGGAGTGTAGGAAGAGTGTTCCACAGTGTCTTAACCAACACTTCAAAGGCACGATCACCTTTTGCTTTTAGTCGAGCTTGAGGGACAACCAGTAAGTCCTGGTCAGAAGACCTAAATGACCTACTGGTGATATAAGGATGGAGAAGGTCAGAGATATACATAGGTGCCTGACTATGCAGGGCTCTATATGTGAAAACAAGAACCTTAAAATGAACCCTAGGCTTGATGGGAAGCCAAAGTATAGAAGATGAAATGGGTGTGATGTGAGTCATCCTGCTGGACCTGGTCAGCAGCCTTGCAGCAGTGTTCTGGACCATTTGTAGACAGTCCAGGAACGACTTGCTGAGGCAGGTGAAAAGGGCATTGCAGTAGCCAGGATGATGTAAAAGCATGAATAATCATCTATAACTCAAATTGTGCTACAACAGATCTGAGTTTGGCAGTGTTTCTTAAATGGAAGAAACATGTACAGGTAAACGATTTGATATGTTGATCGAAGTGCATTACCTGATCAAATATAACATAGATTTCTAAGATTAGACTGTACAGCTGAAGAAAGGGATCCAATGCACTGAGCAACCTTGAATGCTATGCTATCTGAAGCAATGAAAGGACTTCAGTCCTATCTGCATTTAGCTGTAGTTGATAGCCATCCAGTCCTTTATGGCAGTCAGACAATTGTGCAAAATAGTCAGTTTATCAGTCTCATCAGGCTTAAGAGAGACATACAGCTGAATATCATCAGTGTAACAGTGATATGAGATACCTTTAAATTTGCTAATAATATGACTTAAGGGAAGCACATAGAAGCCAATAATACAGGACCAAGGCAGAACCCTGGGGCACACCACAGCAAAGAGCAGCAATTTCAGACATGTCGGGACCAAGTGACACAGAAAAACTGCTATCTTAGAGACAGGAGGAGAACCAGTCCGAGGCACTCCTAGAGACACCCACCCACTGCCTAAGCCTTTCAGTCAGGATGCTGTGATCGACAGAACTGAAAGCTGTGTTAAGATCCAGCAGCACCAAAACAGAACATTCACCCACATCAGAAGACATCATTAAGTCATTGGAGACTCTGAAAAGAGCTGTGTCAGTGGAATGCTTCTGACAGAAACCAGATTGGAATTTATCTAAAATGTCTAAAGACAGCAGTGAGCTGTGTGGTGACAACTTTCTAAAATTTTTGAGATAAAAGGCAGCTTAGATATAGGCCCATAGTTTTTGGGAAGGGATGGATCATGGTTAGTTTTTTCAGAAGAGGCTGAACAACTGCATGTTTAAAATAGGCTGACACAACCAGATTGCAGGGAGCTTTTTATAATAGCAACCAGGCATGGACCAATAGACCCATGTACATTTTTAAGCACGGATGTTGGTAAAATGTCTACAGGGATGGAGGAAAGTTTCATTCTGCCCACCAGATCAATTAGGTCTTGCAGGGAAATAGGAGAGAAGCAGTCTAAAATTGACAGCTGAGTTGTTTTTTTTTGTTATCAACAATTTTTCGACTTGCTTCGATACTAATACTATAAATACTACAAATTTACTAAGATACTAACATACTAATTACTAAAATAATAATTATACAACATTTTCTCATTAAGTTGACAGAGAATGTAATTCAGGTGGCATAATGTTTCCTTCAAAACATACAGATGGGTGACAAATTAAAGGAAAAACTGGTCCAGGTCTGAATGCTTGACTCCTACAGTGAGGGGATCTGGTGACTCTGTTAGGCTGTGGAGGGCATTTTGCTAGCATGGTTTGGGTCCTCATGTCCCCTTAGAGGGAAGAGTCACTGCTAATCAATACAAAGTTGTTCTGAGTCATCACCTTTATCCTATGATGAAACATTTCTATCCTAATGGGAGTGGTCTTTTCCAGGATGACAATGCCCCAATTCACAGGACATGAGGGGTCACTGAATGGTTTGATGAGTATCATGTGAATCATATGTTGTGGCCTTCACAGTCACCAGATCTCAACCCAACTGTACACCTATGGGAGATTTTGGACTAACATGTTAGACAGCGCTCTCCACCACCACCATCAAAACACTAGATGAGGGAATATCTTTTTGAAGAATGATGTTCATCCTTCCAGAAGAGTTCAGAGACTAGAATCAATGCCAAGGCTGAGGAACACCATTGGTACCGTCTGTATTTGCTTTTGCAAATTAGTATATAAACGTAATTACTAGTCCTTCAGTTTGTGTCCTACTAAGGGCATTGAAATTTGCTGCATGTCATTCCTGATCTCTCTTTACCTTCATTTACTGGTGCCTCTCTATCTAATAAAGGCATAACATGCCTGTGAGGTGCTGAACCGTTGGATAATAATAGGATAATAGGATAATAGGAATGATGGCAAAACTACTCAACCACATTTTTGCCAACTCATGAATTTCTAGGGGTGGCAATGTCAGTTGGTTGGTCAACCACTTTGGTCCAGACTGTCAAAGTTAACAACAATTCATCCAGCTCCAACATGACCAACACATGATAAGTGATAATTAACGTGGATGGATGGACAGATGGATTGATAGATGGATGGATGAACCAACAGATGGGGAATGACTTACTTTAGGTCATGGTTTACCCAGCTCATCATTACATGAGTGATTATAGGCACATTTTAAGCACACTGTTAACACATGATAATTAGAATGATATAACACACACAGTCTGAATAAGATTATGGGGTTTAATACTTTATGGGACAGTTGTCTAGTTAATGACATAATACATAATTGGAAGCTATTTGTCTTGTGCTTATATTGTGAGAAATGTTCATCTTTCCTTCTAATGATTTTATAATCTTCTGGTAATGCATCACAGTATCTTATAGCTGAATACTGAATCTTTTTTTATTGTATCCTGCTAAATCACACAGTATGACAGCGAAGCAAGAGATGCATTTAGATTTATTCTTTCTTTTTTAAAACAGTTGGGTTTCATTTTGAATCATCACAACCAACAATAATTATTTGGTATTTCCAATATCCTGCAATGTTATCAAATACACATAATATCAGTTCCAATTAAACAAGCATCCCATCATTCATTGTTAAGCTGAGAACACACAAACAAGTTGTGCTCATATGCTGTCTGATGACACAGTATTTCCCTCTGAAAGTGAGATAACAACCGTTTAAATTACTAAGTCTTATTTATTCCTGAAGGTATGCTGATTTTATTTATAGCATATGTTGGTGCCATCGTTAGAGGAGTGTTGTCTACAATGTATGAGGTCTTGTGTATGCAACTCTTTCCATTAGTAATCTTTATAGTGTTCCATATAATGAAGCTTTTAGCGTATGGTCATGAGTGAACATGAAAAAGCAAGATGAAGCTAGATGGAAAATCTGAATGCAAAATGTGCTCATGAGTGAACCTGAAGTAGCTGGATTCAAAAAACAACATTTACTAATGAGTGAAGCTGAAGTAGTTGGATTTATGTCGTTTGAGGAAACCTTACGGACCCGATGTATTTGGAAGAGAAATGTATCTTTTGTTTATGAATAAACCTCAAATGCTGAAAGTGAAATGCATTATTAGCAAATCTGAAGTAGCTGGATGCAAAACAGAACAAAACTTGAAGAGGTCATCTTTGTGCAAAGTCATCCTTAAAATCAATATTGTAAGAGTCAACATGAATTTTGTGTGAAGTCTGTCATTCTTTTGTTCATGAGAGAATCATGGGTGCAGACGAGTCATTAGCTCATTAATAAAGTAAGTAAGTAGCTCAATGCAAGATGCGTCATACATTCACAAACATACCTTAAGCAACTGGAAGAGAAACACATTGTACGTTCTGTGGTTCTCTAATGTGGGAAAATGAAGCAGTCATCTTTCTGCTCAGTCATCCTTGGACTGTTACTAAAACGACTTGGGTGCTCATTAGCTCATTAATGAACCTAAAGAAACGATGCAAAATGCATTATTGTTTGTATCAGCAAATCTGAAGTTACAAGATGCAAAATGTGTGGTTTGCTTATACATTTTTTTTGTCTCCTGACATATTTGTCCCAACCAACAAGTTGAGCCAGACTTCATACAAAATATATATACTGTAAAGCAAAGTCTGGAGCTTACTACAGTTAAATGTGGTCATTGTGCCTGACAGAAGTCTCTGAAATACCAAATGCATGGATAAGTGAGGAGACATGGAGGGATGGAAGGCAGAGGATGAATAATACGACTTAAGTAAGGGTAAGAGAGAGGAAACGATGTGGTTAACAGGAATGCCAAAGAAACAACATTATTTTAAGTCATAGTCGTCTTTACTTCAAGTAGATGCAGTGCGTCTCCATAAGCCCCGAGCACTGCTCAAAAGCACAAGGAAGCCTAGAAAGCCTGCTTTGAGTGTGCCTCAGAGAAACGCAGGGCGTAATCTACTTTGCCTCACTCTCCCTCCCCCTGAAGCATAACAAAGAGCCTGGGAAGAGTGTTTGTGATGCTAATTCTGCAGGAATAAATATGCAACACAAAATTCAGATGCTTTAAGAGAGAAGAGAGAGAAAGAAAGATGAAGAAGAGTGGTGATGGAGAAAGAAACGGTGCTTTAGGGGGCTGCCAGGAGGGAGTAGACTAATCCGTTAACATAGCCTGCATATCCAGTGTTTGGTGGAAATGGGAAATTAGAACATGTTGCTGATGAAATGGGAAAAAAGGCTGAACAGAACGAAGAGCAGCCAATCTCAGGTGTTAAAGCATTACCTGGTGATGGGGCAGTGGCTTAGTTCTGCTCATCCTGTGTGAGATGGATGAGCCTTGTCTCATTGGAAACAATGCACGTGTGAAAATCTACATGATGCCCAATCCAGCGGGACAGCGGTTATCCTCTGAAACACCGCTGCAGTCATCAGTCAGCGTGTTACAAGAAAAACCCATAATAGTATGGGGCAAAGCACTTAACATGCCCAATTGTCTCTGAATAAAACTTGTTTCTCTATAAATCCTTGGGTGGCCTGTTTCTTTTTACTTCCCAACTCCCTCCAGTCTCATGCACAGGCCTCTGCACAAGTTACAGTAAACAGATATGAAAAATTTGAGGAAAATGCCTAATTATGATTTTTCTGACCAATATTGCAATTTAAATTGAGGTTAATTCTCTCTCTCTTACATGGTATTTGCTTTGTACTTAGCATAATTCTTGTTGTTGAGGTCCCCCAAGTCAGTAAGTGAAAAGTCAGCTTGCTTGGTTTTCGATACAAAATTTATCAATGTGAGTCAATCACCTGGATCATTTATCTAGAGCAAGAACCACCACTCTGTTGGTATTTTTAGCCAAAATAGCTTTGTGGCTCAAGGAAGGGCAATGTCGGTTCAAATATCTCACCAAATTTTGTCAGACTTTTACGGTCCTCAGAGGATGAACCCTAATGACTTGGTGGTCCCTTGACTTTTCCTACACTGTCAAAAATTTCACTCATCCAGTTATCTACTTGGATGTGTACCTACATAATTTTGTACAGACATTCATGGTCCCTAGATGATGAATCCTAGTGACTTTGACAATCTGCTGACTTTTCCTTTCGTGCCCTTGTGAGGTTGTCATTTATGATTTTGAATGAAATGTCACAACACTGGATGGACTGCCATGTAATTTGGTACAGACATCCATTCCCCCTTGGGATGAATTATAACTGAGCTGTAGAATTTACAAGTGGTCCAATACTTTGGTTTTTATCCAAATACCTGAAAAAGTTAAGACGTTCAGATGTACTTTATATTGAATGCTAATTAGCAAATGTTGTCATCTACACTAAGATGATGAACATGCCAGATATTGTACCTGCTAAACAACATGTCAATGTAAGCATATTAGCAAGATGTTGTCATTAGCATCTCTGTACAGCCTCACTGGAGCTGCTAGCTTCTCAGTCCAAACCAAACCAAACAAAACAAAACAAATCAAAACAAAAACAGCCCACTCCTTATTTTTTAGATGTCAAAATTAACACAGACTGACTTTTTTTTTAATCTTTAGTCAAGTGGACCAGACATCAGCCCAGTTTCTTTTTTGTTATTGCCATCTTACAGTAAAGTTAATTAGCTGCAGCTGAGTAAAATTGCAGATGACAGTTGTGATTATAGATGGTGAAATCAACATTTGCAAGCTTAATCAGTCACTTACAGCTTGGTAAAACACTGTTAATTATGTAAGTAATAACTGACATTATGGCACCAGCAATTTGACAAGTGCACTCTTTCAAATTATGATTTTGATATAAAAAAATAATTCTTCAACATTAATAAACACAGGCATTAAATATGCATGCATCAGAAATGGCTGGTTTGAAGGCGATCCTCATTTGGAATCCCATTAAAACACTATCAAGACATTTTGGCAAGACTCCGGCTTCTTGCTCTCCGAGGAGAGGAAAAAATGACAAATGGTTCTGAACTAGAACCGGCATTGAGGGGCGGGCAAAAAAAAGAGAGAAGAAAAAAAAGAGATTTAAACCTAATTTGAATAACCCAGATCTAAGATGATATACTGCAGAGTACAGAGAGGTGAAAGCCCAATCCGTCAATCGAGGGGAGGGAGGAGGGGGGTTAAAGAGGAGAGAATAGGGCGAAGAGATGAAAGGAGGAGGGAGAAGGGATCAAGATGAGAGGGGCGGGGAGGCTGTAGAGGTGAGCAGAGAGGATCGAGAGGGAAGATGAGAGGAGAGGAAGGTGGGAGAAGGAGATAGCGGCTCCGGCGGCGAGAAGATTAAAGCCACTTCCGTACGGCGTTGGCCCCATTAATGTTTAACAAAACGCCCAAGCTCGGAAAAGATCATCTCCCCCTCCTGTGATCCCTTTCAACCCCTCACAGGGCCACACAAGGCAACGTGGCAAAAAGACAGCCCCGATGAAATATTTACAAAAGGCAATCATTTGTTTATATCCCTGACATGAATAATTGTGATTAATGTTTTATTCATGCTGTATTGTTTATTGCCTCCAATCTGAGGAGAATAGGCCGCCTTTTGAACGTCAACCAAGACAGCCAATTATGGAAGTGTGATCCTTTTGTGCTGCAGTATGTTTGAGAGTGAGCCTTTTGTGGCTTGTCTTTCAAAGAAACAAGGAGCCCTCGTTTCTTCTGCCGGAGGGGGGTTAGTGTCACCGTCTCTCCTAATTGGCTGACACCGAGGCTTCATGATAGGTGGGGAGTGCTGAGGAAGAGGAGGTGGAGAAGAAGGAAAAGAAGGGGTGGAGGTATGGGAAGGGGAAGGGGGCTCAAAGGTACGCAGAGATAGGTGGTAAAGACAGTGTGTAAAGCGTGTTTGCTGAAGCGCACTGATCACAAGTGACGTTCAATTTAACTGTGTTCACAGGCAGAAAATGGTATACAGCAAGATGCACATCTATATGTGAGGTAGTTCACACCAGTCTCAGCTGTTGCCCTGCGTTTTAGCTTCCAGACACAGTATTATTGCCTGAGCAATTTCCAAAATTATTAGTTACGGATCACCAAAACCTCATCTTAAAGACAATCTGTTTTTCAAGTTCTAATCCTGTCCCTGTGTGTTTTCAGTTGGCTCTGGGTGTCTGTCAAATATAGCCTAATATTTAAAACAATATCATATTTGAGTTGTTTTTTTTAGTATTTTTTTATCCCTCTTTTCCCTTTCTTTAAAACATTTAAAAGGGAACTGTGGCGACTTCACACATCAGGTTGTGTTTCCAGGTGTTGGGGAGTACTACTGCATATGTGAAAAAAGTAGTGTAAACCTTTTTGTGTCTCCAGAGGGAGTTGTGTGAAATCTGATAAACTGCCCCAAGTGATGTCACTTGAGTCAGTGTCAGTTGGGGCTGAAGACTACAAGTTTGAAAATGAAACAAACCTGGGGGTGTGGGGTTAGAAAGAAGTGAGGCTAGCAGACCTCTGTAGCCTGCTCCTCATCTCTGCTGGAGGCTAGCAGCTCCAGGCTACATTAGCCACTGCTAGCATAACACACCAAATCTGCAACTGAACTGTCGGCAGTCAAGTTGCATTGTGGGTAACATAGGTGCCAGGTTTTGACAAAGAAGAAGAATGCATGGGGAGAAAGTGCAATGCAAAATCAGTGGAGTACTATTAAAATATATTTGATTACTCGTCTTAAACTCAGAAGTATACATATTTAAAAGAGAAGTGAAAGAGCAGTTGCATACGTTCTCTTAGCAGTATTGAGCCATGAATATATCCACATCAGAAAGTTGTAACACTGCTGTGATATGATGGAGGTGAATGGAATTGTGTTTGTGCTTCTCAGAATTGTGAAAAGATTACATCTGAACTGTAACGTGTCTTTCCATAAAACCATATTTTTGTCACTCTGGATAGTCCACAGACATTATAGAGACTATTTCTTCAGAAACAATAGTTCCCATGAATACTGTTCCAATGGCTTCATGGTTAGATATTACTAAGAGTAAGTAGAAAAATATGTCTTTGTCATGTTGGGAGTTTAAGATAGGACTTTCAAACACATATTTGATGTGTGGTCCTTTGGTATTATAATTTCAAAAGGTTTTACTGTATTAACATATACTGTAATTTCATGTTTTCACATTCCAAATTCACCTGTGAAATGTGTCTGTATTTAAATGGATCACAGTTATGCTTTTTCCCTTGCAAAATTACACAAAAGGTGATGTCTGATCATGTGTGTGATGTGTGAAATGGTGTTCCACATGTGGAAAAATGGGTTTTACATATGATAATTTCACATATCTTTCTTGACTGTGTTTGTTTAAACCTGTCTGATTGTCTGACTGCTCCAGTTTCTTGTTCATGTGCTGTCAGTGTTTTTGAGGTTGCTGCAACCCAAGAACACAGAAATGATCTTGGTGAGTAATGTGTGAATTATAATAACTTATAGCAATAATGGTCAAAACTATGTAAATAACACGCATGTTGGTCCTTTCAAAGCATATGAGGAGTGGGTGTTTGCTTTTGTTTTTATTATACTAATAAAATCCCACCAGATCAAACTTGGATTCATGTAGGCGAAGACACAGACGGCAGCTGACACTCCTGCACATTTGAATAAGCTTTGATTCACACAGGTACCTCTTCATTCACTTAATAATAAATCTGAAATCCTTTGAGCGTACACACAGTGCATCATACATATAACATGGTTTAAGAGCTTGTTTGAAGTGAGAACAGCTGCAGAGTCTGCTTCACAACATTAGCACTGGTGACTCTATTAGTCTTGAAGGCTTTACGATGTAGGGAGGAAGTTGCACTTTACTAAAAGCCTTTCCGTTCAGAAGGCAAAGGATAATAATGAGACGGCAAAAGATTCCACTGCTGTGTATCCTCAAGCTATGGAAGCCTGTCTATGCCAAAAAAAAAAAAACAACACACAGGTATAAATAAGAAAAATAAATATAATCATGGTGAGTCATAATTGTGATTTATGACGTGATCAAAAATGCCCCCCCCAAAAAAATATTTAAAAGAAATTATAAGATACTAAGTAAATAAGATAATAAGTGAAAATAATAAGATAATAAGTCACAATTTTGAGATAGTAATTTAAATACTAAGTCCAAAATGATGAGGTCCTTACTCAAGTTTTGACTTACTAAATCAAAATGATGTGATAGCAAGTACATCAATGATGACTATTGGATATTTTAGTATCCTTAAATTTTGACCGATTAAGTTAAAAATACGAGGTACTATCTCATGATTTTGACTTACTGTATCATAATAATGAGTTAAGTCAAAGTTTTGACTTACTGACAAATGACCATGTGACACTTGAAATGTCAAAATTATGACTTCAAAATATGAACTCACTACAACCACTCTGCCATCAATTCTACATTTACAAAGCTTATACATTTTCAGTTTTTGGTGACATTGTCAGAAAGGTGATAATTATGTTTATTATAGTGGGTGGCGGTGGTGTACTGAAGAGCATTAAATTGAGTGTTGTTAATATATTTTGTCCATCCCGTTAAATACATACAACAAAAACTGTAAATATATAAGCTTCGTAAAAGTAGAATTTATGGCAGAGCTGTTGTATTGGATTCCATCAGATTGCACAGGTGTTCCTAATAAAGTGCTTGCTGAGTATATATCCCCTAGAAGAAAGTCAAGAAAAAAAGTGTCACTCCATAATTCAGCAAAAAGAATCACTTCATGTATTGATCTTTTAAATGAAATTATTCATTGACAAATCTGCTGACATGTTTCAGAGCAGAGCATGTATTATAGTCAGCTCTCTGAGTTCTGACTTAGTATCTCATGATTGTGACTTACCACAAGTATTTTGATTTTTATTATGCATAATTTTTTATCTTTTTTTTTTCTTTTCCTGGCAGAAATGGGCCTCCACATAAAGCCGCTATCGATCGGCACAAACATTAGCTCTTGTCTCATCATTAGCAGGCGGCACTCAATCACTCTTACCTTACACCTGACCGCTCTCATTTAAAAGTTGCTTTATGACCCTTCATTTGTTCTGTCTCCCGCCCAGTTGGCCTTAATGGCTCTAAAGTTGATTAAGGTCAGTATCGTCTACTATGGCCTTACTGTAAGTAAGGCTGATGGTCAAGACGCTGGCTCTAGCTGCCTCCTTCCTCTGCTTGAAGCACTGATGTACTTAGTATTGATTCCACTCGCAGTAAGTACAGAGGGCCTCTGTAAATCAAGCCTTGTATTGGACAGTTAACCAAGTGCTGGCAAACCATGTTTGACACAGTAACACCCGTGCGCACTGATCATATACACTGATATGTAATTATGAAGTATCATGCTGACAGTGTCTAAGCAAATGACAAATGAGTCACTCTGTTGCACTTATAGGATCGGCAGTAATCAGTCACTTCTGCATGTTTATCTGAGTCACGAGGTCAGAGGGATTTTAAAAATCCAGATTAAAGTAAAAATGCAATACAAATTGTCATTTCAGGGTCAGTGGCTCTTTATAGCATGAGCTGATGACTGTGATATGATATCCATCAAGTGGCCTTAATCACCAAAATGCAGATTTTCAGCTATAAGCTCAGCTCATCCCCTTGAAGAGGCTCATTTAGGAGAGAAGAAGGCTTGTTTAGAATGAGAGCGAGAGAAATTAGGAGAGGAGAAAATGAGAGCAACAACCTGAGGTTTGCTTTGGTCTTAATCCACCGTGTAGGCTGACGGTGGCAAGGAATCTGCTGTCTTAATCCCAGCACAGTGAGGAGGAGTGGGCGTGTGATGATCCTGGATGATAACAGGACACTAAATTGGAGAAGACACGCACTGTTAGTGCACAGAGCGACTCCACGTCTCCACCCACCCAAAAATTAAAAAAAAAACACTTAAGAGGCTGATCAAAGTAGGTTAATTGAAAATTTCACTTTTCCTGTATCTCTCTTCCAGCCACCACTACCTCCAGATGAATCTCCTGTGGCGCTGAAAGATGATAGAGATGTTATATATAGATGTAGAGCAACAGCCTGTTGGCAATGAATGCTTGTATGAAAATGCTGTAAAAAAATAATCTTCAAATCATGTTGTGAGCGTGACCAGCTGAGTCTTTGAACATACTGAAAGGATTCTTCTACCCCTCTGTGACACCACAGGCTGCTCATTCTGACACTAAATGCTACGGTCAAAGGAGAAGTCACACAGAAAACAATTTTTGTTTTTCAGAACACTGTTTTTTTTTTGTTTTTTTTTGTCAAACTGTTCCATGGGAGTAGTTCAACCAGGTCCAGGTGTCTTTCTCCAGTCTTTGCACCACTCTGTCCCAGGCACCGTGAGAAGAAGCCTCATCTTATCCATTGTACGTCATGTTTTTCATGTAGAGTCATGTTTGTGTCCTCCTGGTGAATGTAACCCCAGTATTCACTCTTCTTTTAGCTCTGCTTTCGTCACCACCAACCCTTGATATAAAAATATGTGGAGGACAGGACAACACTCAGTGGAGGACAGAGAGGCACTCAGATAACTGCTGCTCTCCACTGTTTTTGTGCTGTTTTGTAAGCTTGTAAAGTGAGACGTGCCTGTTTGTAATTTATTCACTAAGGTGTGTAAATGGTAAATGGCTGCATTTATATGGCACTTTTACCCAAAACGCTTTACAAGGTTTTTCCTGCTGCTCAATCACACGCACACACACACGCACACACACTCACACACACACACTGATGGTTGCACGCAGGGTGCTGGCACAACCATCAGGAGCAATTTGAGGTTCGGTATCTTGCCCAACTTCGACACGTGGACTGGAGGAGTCAGGGATCAAACCACCAATCTTCTGATTAGTGGAGGACCTGTTCTGCCTCCTGAGCCACAGCCCTGTATGTTTGTTTGAGATGTTTTTGCCTTAGACTGCAGTTTTTTTTAATAGAGTGAGTGGCTTCTGTACTAATTTGCTTTTTTTTTTTTTAAATCTTAGGCCAGTGTCTGCTTGTATGCTCTTATTTATTGTATTATCACTTAAATTGTTTTTATTGTGACGTTGTTGCAGCAATTCCCTTTATCCAAGACAAATTTCTCCTGAGGGAGACAATAACCTTGACCTTGATCTGTCTCTTTAGCTGCTAAATGCTCCACTGTGTTCACCAGTTAGTGTCTGTCTGCTGGTTGGTGCTGGGCAGGTAGTGTACAGTGGGTTTATCAGAGCTTTTTCACCAGCTGCTGCTGCTGGAAACAAGTTTGATGAGAGAGACTGAAGCAAAACAAAGTTTTGGGCAATAAAACCAAAATAATGAGCTGAAAGAGGTTGGAAAGTTCAGTTAAGCTGAGGGGAACTGCAGAGTTGGTAATAATTCTCTGTGGATTTGTCCATATGAGTGTCATCTTTCACATTACACATATGCATTTGATCAATTGTTAATATAAAAAAATACTGATGAGTGCAGCTTTAAGTCAGTACTAGCTGCAAAATTTACTCCCAGTAAGTATCAAACATAAAAGTACAGATAAACAAAAAGGTTGCTTTTAACATGTTATACATTGGATCCTGTATATTATGTTTTTCATGTAAAATCTAACTACAGATTTATTCATAGGTGTTATCTTTCACCCTTGTATCACCAGCAGTGTTATTTCACGGTGAACATTCAGCACTAGTTGAACGCTTGTTGCAGAAGCCTTGTTCTAACTGTTCTCACTGCAGCCAAGAGGGTGGGGGTCTGCTGCTGGAAACCACCACACTTTAACAAAGGAAAGGATTTTTGCATACCAAGATATCACCCAATTACAGCTCTCCTGTACAAGACTAACAGGACTTGTTAGGTGGAGTTACTGGGGATAAAAGTGAGTACAGTATTACAGTATAACAGTGTCAGATGATATGATATCATGTTTAGTCCGCTGCAGACTAGCTGCTTACAGGTCTGTTTGCTTCCCCCACTGTTTTTTCAGCTGTGAGCCTGTATAATTAAAACACACACACACACACACACACACACACACACACACACACACACACAAATTACTGTATTTCAATAATAATATATATAATACCCCTGTGTGGACAGTTACCATCCTCTTACTGCTGACATCCCAGAAAAACTGAGATCTGCATAAATGAAAGGTTTAAAGGACGGGTTCACAATTTTTCAAGTCTGTCTTTAAACAGCAGTCAGGTGTCCATATGAACAGTGAAAGAGGTTTTCCTCACTGTAATCATTCCTCCTGTTCATACTGGTTATTAAAAGATCCTTCAAATGTGCTTTCAATGGAAATGATGGGAGCCAAAATCCCATCATGTGTCCACTAGTGGTGTGCCTGAATATAAATTCGTCATTTGGCAAAGCACAAATAGTGTTTTTTTTTACAAATATTTGTTTCATACAAATATTTTAAAAATGATTTATTTTTGGGAAGAAAAAAAGAAAAACATGTCAAATATCAGAGCGCAGGTCAGTTACATCGTTATCTCAGTGTCTCTTCTCTGCTCTGCTGTTACGTCTATCAGCAGGTCTCAACGAGGGGAGTCACATCCACCTGCTACATGGTACATGTTTGTCTATATTGCATGGGGAAGGAAACCATCCATTTAGATGAAAGGATATGGTAAGGACTTTATAATATAATGTGATTAAACATTGCTTTCTTTCACAGTACAGTTCCAATTCACTGACACTAAATTGTAATGTCTTACTTACTGATGTCTTACTCTGCCCTCTGCACATCCCTAGTGTCCACACAGTCATTTAGTGCAAAAATGCATTTAAAAGTAGATGTGAAGTTTATATGAGTCTTCATCAGTCTGAGTTAGTCATATCAAGTGGATATCTGACACATTAACAGTCTTTTTAGCATCAAATTCCCTCTTTGTGTTTCCTCAGACAGTGTTTCCTGTTGAGCTGTGGTGGAAGTATAGTAACAAAAAGAGGGATTTTGGCACTAAAAAGACTGTAACGTTGAAAGATATCTACCTGATTTGACTCATTTGGATGTTGAAGCTTCATATTAGCTTCAGATAAACTTTCAAATATATTTTTGTACCCAACCAAAACATTTCATGCAGATGCTAATTCTCTTGATTCACCTTGTAAATCACATCTGTATTACCTCGCCTTTATGTAGGCTAGCTGTCCAACTAGACAGCCCTTTCCCACAATGCTTTGGGAAGATAACAGAAATCAATGGTGTGATGTAAGGCCAAAGTGGTAGAGGGTTATGGTGAACTCAGCGAAAATGGCCCCTGCAGTCTTTATTCGGCTTAATAGAAGAAGACAGCAGGGGCCGCCAACTTGACAAACTGGCATTGTTGTGGTTTTACAGGAGCTGCACCCGTGCTAGATGGCCATGACACACACACACACACACACACACACACACACACACATCCATACGTTCACACACACACACACAAATGCTCAT
Organism: Thunnus maccoyii; assembly: GCF_910596095.1. Lineage (NCBI taxonomy): Eukaryota > Metazoa > Chordata > Actinopteri > Scombriformes > Scombridae > Thunnus > Thunnus maccoyii. Next base: position 2,341,936 of record NC_056540.1, on the reverse strand, counting down.
GAATGATTCATGAGGAGAGGAATTACAGCTCGGCTCTCCTTCTGTTTCCCCATAACCGACCGCTCCCTTGTGCTCTCTAATAACAACTTACACACACACACACACACACACATATACACACACACAGAATCACATGCAAGCCAGACTCATTGCACACAGATGCACACACATCCACATACATCCACACACACACACACACATTCTCTCCAGGACACACACTGACTCCTCACAGCCAGCTCTCGCAGTTCATTTCATTCTTAGATAATTAAACAGACTCTTGCTGTGTATATGTGTGTGTGTGCTGTTTCCACAAGCACACCACTCCGACACACACTTCTGCTTTTGAGTGTTTTCCTCCCCTTCTTCCACAACTTGCTAGACGCCAGTAGGCATCAGCTGAAAGAGAGCAGCAGAGTTCAGCGGCTCCTCACTTCACTTTCCCTTGTTTTACTGTGTTGCATCAGCTCCCTGTTACACACACACGTCGTGACAAAATGACGAAATCCGAGGATGTTAAAGTGCTTAAATAAGGACACAGCTTGGCTTTTATTGTGTTCGAGTCTAATACGGATATAACCTCCTCTGCATATACAATATTTGTCATACGCCTGTGCATTATAGGCAGATTTATGGAGCCGAGCTGCTAATGTGGAAGAGATGATGGGATCATGGAAAACGCAGGGATGGAGAGTAGTGCTTCTAAATCAGCCTCTGCCCATTTTCACTCCATCGAAATATTACAGGGACCCGTCTCCCATATTCGTTTATCTTTTCACGTCGAAGTGGTGTTAATCTGTGAAATTAGCTGCTGTTCGGTTGGAATAGAAGCCTGAAGACACTTGTACCTCCACAGACCATACTCCTCTTTCCAGTCTGTTTAAAGTCACATGAAGTCCAACAGCGAATTAGCACAATGCTACAAGCTATTCTACCTGGTATGTGTGTTTGCATGTGTGATAAGGAGCCAGTGCAGTGATGCTGAACCATGCATTTAGAAAAGAAGAGCCCAAACCAACAGTTCTGTGACAGAACCCTGATGCGCTACTGTCGCAGTAAAAGCACAATATTTTTGTCTTTTTAGTTTTGGACAACAACACCTGTAGACCAGAATTTGGCCTAATGTTTATTATTATTATTATTATAATACTTCCATAGTATTATTATTACTATGGAAGTAGTTGTATAACTAGTAGTAAACATATCTATAACACAACTTTACTTTATACTGCATTATATTACTTATATCACCATATAACAATATACATTTCCATGATATAGTATATCATAGTATTCTCTTCGATATCTTATGTAGTCCATAGTACTGTATTATTACTACCTATACCTATACACTTATACAATATATATAGTTCACACATCATGGCTGCTGCACTGCTGGACTTCCATCTCTACAGGTGCAAAACTTGTATGACAAACACAGAGCACTTGAGAGTTTGATCCATGCTCCTCCTGTCTATATGTCAAAGTTTCCTTGAGCAAGACGCTGAACCCTAAATTATTCCCAATGCCCAGGCCACTGCCTTGCATGCAATAGATGAGTGTGTGTGTGTGTGTGTGTTTGAATGAGCACATTTCAAAGCACTTTGGCTTATGAAGGTTGAGGAGTGCAGTCAAATCACCCATCTTGTTTCCTCCTTTGCCCTGCATCACTCTTTGCTCTTACCTCCTCTAGTTGTCCTTTATTTATATACGTTTGCTCTCTGTCCTTGTCTTCCTCACGTCACTGCCTTGACTGGATATGAGCAAAGTCTTGCTGCAGATTTATACACTAACTTACCTCTTGCTCCAACACACTCTCTGCATCTTTTGCTCCTCTACACTCTCTTGTCTCTTGGGGCAGCTGTGGCTCAAGAGGTAGATCTGCGGCTCCTCCAGTCTGCATGTCGAAGTGTCCTTGGAACAAATTTTACCATTTGATTAATATTTGCACTACATTTGGATGGAAACATGGCTATCATGTTGCTGTTGCTGTTTGAATTATTTTCACTACCAATGTTTTTTTTTTACAATCCAGGAGGTGTGATATTTCTATCCAGCAGACACATGATAAAGAGGAAGTCAGGGTAGACAGCACTTTGGCACCAGGGTTTGCATCTTGCATCCCAGTTGTGATTAGGTCAAAACCTACTGTCTTGTGCTTCAAGTCAGCATTGACTCTGTCATTATTTTTAACCAAGACAAGCATTTTTCTCTAACCTTAACCACGTGCTTTGAGTTGTGTAAACAAAACTATAAAATGTTAATTATGCCTTAGGAGCAGATATATTATAGGTAAGACCTGAAATACATCGGCGGTGAACACTTTGCCGATACGGTTAGTATGAATGTATCTTCATTATGTTGGTAAAAATTATAATCTGGCCAGAATTACATTTCCTACAAGACGTATTGGCTAATACAAATTAGCCAATATGCAAATTAAGATCATTGAAACATGAATGCTGTGAACTACATCTCAGCTAAAAGGAAGAGAACATACATTATGTGTATCTGGAGGTAACATCAACTACATAATAAAGGCCATCAAAGCATTGCTGATGTTCCAGTTCCCTAAAATTTGAATAAAGTAGCAACACATGACTGTCATGTGCAATGTCATCTCATTTCAATAATTCACTGGTGCCACATTTTCATCAGTTTTCTGTTTTACCAACATTTACTGTATTCATCATAAGAGCTTTCAGACTTTGATGTGTCTGTGTATTCGTGTGTGTGTGTGTGTGTGTGTGTGTGCATGTGACCACCTGCAGAGTTCCGTGTGTGTTTGAATGGATTACTCATATGTATGACTTTTGCATGTATTTGTGTGCCTGTAAAGCAGGTTCAGCATTTGAGAATTCCCAGAGGATAGCGGTACAATGTGAATGAATTCCTCTCATATTGGTAACACATGCCGTCACTCTGAACTTAATGCTCTCTGCATGTCTTTTGGTTGACTGAAAGACCTCCTTGTTCACAAAAAGCAAAGAAACCATCATTTTACCACAGGCAAAAGCAGCTCAAGATCTTAAGTGACTGAATTAATGTTACTTTGGGATTTTTTGTGCTATGGGATTCTCTATTTCAACAAAATGGAAGATAAGCAGAAAATACTACAGATGCCCTGAATTTAAGAGTCAAATAGTCACTCTGATAATTTAGCTTGAAGTATGAGGTTCAGTACACAGGGAGCTTAACTGAATTATGACCATATTTGAATTAACCTTTTCTGTGTCAAGTTAAAATTAAATTTTGTGTAGGTTTATATTTAGGCTGAGCATCAGTGTCCTTTAAAATTGAGGCTGTGCATCACTGTCCAATGTCTTTTAAAACAGAAGAGGGTGTATATATAAATTCATTCAATTACTTAGTTTTATAAGGTTCCCAATCAGTGCTTGGAATGTACTATACACACGAGGACCAGTCAGGTTCTGTCTCATTACCTCACTGCTCTGTGACTGAGGTTGAGGGGGCAGAAAAGATCATAGAATAGTTTGAATAAGCTTCAAAACTGATGATTTTATCAAATGCTGACATTATCCAGACTAAAACAGAGACCAGAAGAGCACTCAAAAGAAGATTTCTGGACAAATGTACAACAGGAAACAATATAAAATGTAGAGCAAAGAGAGAAAGCATCAGTAGATATCAGTACAAACATTTCTTAAAGGTGCAGTGTAAATAATTTAGCAGCATCTAGCAGAACAAACTTGGAAGACATGGAGTATAATATTAATAAGCGTGTTTTCACTTGTGTATAATCACCTGAAAATAAGAATCATGTTTTCGTTTCCTTAGAATGAACTCTTTATATCTACACAGGGAGTGGGTCCCCTCCCGCGGCGGTCGCCATGTTGCACTGCCATGTTTCTACAGTAGCCCAGAACAGACAAACCAAACACTGGCTCTAGAGAGGGTCTTTCATGTCTTTCATGGCCACCGTAGGTTCTCCTACATGCTTGGAAGGGAAAGGTGGGGAGGGGGGGGGGGGGGGGTGCCACTAAATCCTACACACTGATCCTTGAAGTGCTTTGCATTGTTTTGAATTGCATAAGTAAAACTCTATGAATAAAGTTTGTCAGTGAAAACCTTTGTTATGACCACAATATTTCAGTGTTGAAATTAAAAATGTTCTCCTGAATTGTATTTCATCACTTACTATTTTATGTATTAAAAACGTCAGAGTGAACTATCAATTCTTTAAAAAATAAACATGGAACCTAATGATACGAGCTGGAAAATGAGTTCCGAGTAAGATTCTAGATTCTACCTGACCTGTCATCCACATTTCTAGTGAGCACCCATTGCTGAAGAAAGAAACACAGTCAGACACATAACATAAAAACACAGACACACATGCACACACACACACACACACACATGCCCAAACTAAACAAACATAAGCACCCCGTTGCGCCCCGCCGGCTTTAGGCTGTTGTCAACAAGGCAAAGGACGCTAATGAGACCTGGCTCCCAGCATCCTTTGCACTGTGAAACCAACACATTTAGAGGCTAGGTGATGACTCTCTCTCTCTCTCTCCGTCTCAGACGCGTGTGTTTGTTCTCCTAAACACCCCGGAGGTTTAATGTTCCTTCTGACATTTGGATAGGAGCGTAGGCTCCGCTGAGCTGGCACGCTGCGCGGCACAGATCCAGACATATTTGGACATTTCCTTCCCCTGAGCCCTGCCGCATGCCACATGCTGCATGTGCACCGTGACGTTCTGTGCCATTATGTTCTGTGTTACATACATAAGATTCTAATCATAATCACATGTATGCATCAATGGATATGGAGGCATTGAACTAATATATATGTACACAGTGGTCCCAACAATTTGTGACCTCTGTGTGATGCTGTGTGTATAATTATAACATCAATGTATGATTTGTATTCACATTTTATAGGAATGGTAACAAACTCTGAAACCTAAATGACCTTACAAAAAGTATACAAAGAGTGTTTTGCTGACCTGGTGTCCTCACTGACAGAATAAAGACATACCAGCAGTACTTTATTATAAGGTGAGGGAAAGATTGTGGTCATGGTTCCTATAAACTAGACAGGCACAAAACCGCATTCCCAAAGTAAGACACTTTGTACACCCAACCATCCACCCTGACCTCCAGATTCCAGTCCTCATGCTAGTTCCTGCTGTGGCACTGAATGTAAACACAAGTTGTTTTAAGTTTCACAGTGATTCACAATAAAAGCCTCTGGTGCACACACTGTCCAATTCTGAAGCACAGGTAATTTTAAAATGTTGGCTTACCAGTAGCTAAAGTTAGCAGGAGCATATGATTCGTAAATTAGACACTTCTCATGTCAGCAGCAAACTAACACTTTCCATACCAGTCTACCCACTGGAGGAATTGAGACCACACTGATATCAACCAGCAAACAACATCAAAAAGCAAACAACCTCTGATTGTCAAAGTAAAGGAGAAAGAAGTTAGCACCTTACTGTAACGTGTTCCCAAACAATGCATTACACTGTTGAGGGCAGTCTTGTATTGGCAACCTAAAATAGCTTTTATGGCAGACAGAAAGATTTTTCAACACAATCAAAGCAAAGGTTTTCAGAGTATCTGGCATAGCCAGCATAATGAATAAGCAAGGATGTTTATTCATTTTAAAGGGAAGTTCCACTGATTTTACACATAAAGGTCAGTTTACTCATCAGGAGGACTACTCAGCCTGTGAAAGCAGTTGTAAAATATCTTCCGTGGCTCTATAAGAGCTTTGTCAAATCTGAGGAAAATAATAGTAATACAGATGTCATCAGGGTTATATCAGTTTGGGCTTGGAGACTACAGATTCATAACAGAAAACCTGTGTTACAAAGTGAGGATGAGGAGTTTGAAAGACAGGCAGTGAACGTTTAGTGGTTAGGTTAGGTTCAGAGAAAGATTATGGTTTAGGTTAAAATGGTCACTTAGAGTTACTATGTCCTTAAAATTCAGCAATCTTTGTTGTCATGGCTACAATAATAACCACAGGGTTAGGGGATGATCATAATTATGGTTTTTGAAAAACAGCATTCTCCTGTAGCAAAGTCCACTGTTGGGTTAATGCCTCCATCCACCCTCTTATATATACGTCATCTGAACTGCACCACTGCAGTTCTCTTAGGAAGGCAGTCTTGAAATATGCTATTGTTTGCATTATGGGAAGTGCAGTATCTAATGTTTTTGAAGCTTGACCCATACTGGGGACTAAAAGTCAAGAAATCTTGGCATCTGCTGCACTTCACATGGGACAGGTTCTTTGTGTAATCAGTTAGGTAGGTGCTGATTGTTTTTTTTTTTAAATCTGTATAAGTGTTTTGTTTTTTAAAATACTCAACATTATTACAAATGCATTTACATCAATACACCTTCTTAATGATAAGAAATGCTATGTTATTCATGGTGTCAGCATATCATTAATTTGGAGTCATGTTTCTGTCCACCTGGTGAATATAAGTCCAATGTTCATTCCCTTTTAAGCTGTTTTTGCTCTCTACCGACTCCTGAGGGAAATATCTGGCTCTTTAGCTTCTAAATGCTCCACTGTGTTCACCTGCTAGCCTACAGCTGTGTTTGTGTTTTGTGCTGAGTAGGTAGTGTACAGTAGGTTTTTAGAGCTTTTCCTCTCAAAATGATGCTATCAAAGCATTGAGAGTGAGCCAAAACAGTAAAGTTGCAGCAGGACAGATAAACAATGATCTGAAATTTAGAGAGCTGCAAAGCTGCTAATAATTCTCTGTTGGTTCATCACTACAAGTGACACCTTTCACATTACACACTTCCATTTCATACACCGGTATTATAAAAATATAAGTTTGACCCATGAATAAAAGCAGCATCAGCAAGGTTGTGGTGACACAACAAATGCGTCCACTTTTATAGCAGTAGTTGTAGTTGTTGTGGTTTACAGTTAATCATGAAGTCTGTCTTGCAGTCAGCTCACCCTGCAGGAAGAGGGAGGAGATGTTATGATAAACTGATCTCAGTGAGGGAGATCAAACGGGAAGCGCTGACTTGTTGTGGTGAGCCTGGAGGTGTACCTGGACACTCCAAAACTGCTTTTCTTTTAAAGCCAGGAGTGCAAATGTGAAGCTTGTACACATGAAACACACTCTGTGCATACATGTGTGTGTGTGTGTGTGTGTGTGTGCCAGAACGGTCTGTTTTTAGCACACCGGTGAGTGTGTGTGCACATCTACAAGGCTGTGAGACCCATTTCCCTTCTGAAAAATCCTCCTTGTTACTGCTATGCAAAGGATGGCTCCTTTTTACATGATTTTGCAAATATTACTTCATGACACAAGAATTGTGCTTTCTCTAATGTATTTGCTGCATTAAGCACTTCACACAGCTAAATCAGAGAACCTGCCAATCAGAATGGCAGGTTCTGCCAGATTTCTCCTCATTCTTGCACATTATTTTACAGTGGAACAGAAAATATAAAGCAGGCAGAAACTTGGCTTTTACCAAATGAGTTTCTATTGAATTTAGCTGCGCGCATGTGTGTGTGTGTGTGTGTGTGTGTGTGTGTGTTGGGGGGGTGGGGGGGGCACAGGCAAGCCTGGAGCAATGATGGAAACACATTAGTATATAAGCAAACAGCATGGGGAGAAATATTTCCACAGTCTGAAAATGGGAAACATATGAGGTCTTGTCAGAAGTGAATATTTTGAAGGAGACATAAGCTGATTGGCAGTCGATCGTGGGACCCACATGATTCGATTTTCCTTTCTTGCAACATGATGAACAAGAGAAGGGGAGGGGTAGGGAAGTGTGTTTTATTGTGTGTGTGTTTAGGGAGATGATGATGAGTTTTCCCTGGTAACTCCCTTTTACAGTTTGATTACTAAGCATTAATATGGTAAATACATGGTAAATTACAGAATACTATTGGGTAACTACCACTGGTAATAAGTAGAAACTACAGCTGAAATACTAAGAAAATCCTCCACTATTACCCATCAGCTCAACTAAGTACTGTGTAATTGTGACCATTTTAGGTTTGTAATAACTAAGATACAATTGTTTCCTAGGAAAATAGACAACCAATTCTTAGAAACACCTCCTCCCTCTATTACCCATCATTTCAAGTTACAGTTGTAGTTCTTACCATATCCTTTGTAATAGATTATTCCTGTTAACAGGAACATGTACCATATATGTTCCACAACATTGCTAAGTAGAAAAGGACAATTTACTCAATAAGTAAGCTGAAACTGTACTGTGAAAGGAAGACTTGTTTGTTTCCATGGTATCACCAGGCTCTTACCGTATAATTTGTGATAGATTTTCCCCCTTTTCATGCAATCAACACAAAGTATTACCATGTTCTGCAATGTAAGTAAGACATTAGTAAGTAAGACATTATAATTTGGTGTCAGTGAACTGAAACTGTACTGTAAAAGAAAGCAATGTTTAATCACATGGTATTACAAAGTCCTTACCATATCCTTTCATCTAAATGGATGGTTTCCTTTCCCATGCAATATAGACAAACATGTACCGCATGTTCCATAGTGTTATTAACAAAAACATGACATTTTATTGAATAAGTATGCTGAAACAGGGGAACTGTCAAATAAAGTAATGCTTAATGACATGATAGTTACACTGTACTAAAAACAATGGGCTTGTGATGTAAGGATCACAAAATAAACATGATGAGGGCAGGTAGGAGCAGAACATTATGATATGTGTCAATTATATTACTAAAAACACAGCAGATTGAGAGACTACTCAGACTACTGCTGGGACATGTGGGGTGGATGCTGGAGAATAGATTGAGCATGGTAACGTATCTAAAAAACGATCTCTCATCACCTATTGTTGGCTGAGAAGTAGGGATGTGCAGAGAGCAAAGTATTTGTATCTATATTTGTTAAGTCAGCAAAATTATTTGTATTCTAATAAAAGTGGAAAAAGGCTTAAAAATCCTGTTTTTATTTTTATTAGGCTTTTAATTTTAGAAAAATTAAAGTGTTACAATAAGTGTTCATGAATAAACTACCTTATAAAGGAGGTCCCCACACCAGGTCTCAAACTGGAGTCTCCCAGATCATAGATCATAGGTCATACTCATCGCCTCATTGCAGACAGACCTCTACCGATTTATACACCCATAACACAGAGACAGCACAGCATGTAACATGTAGGGAGGAACTTCAAAGGCGATTCTTGCTTTGCACTTTTCATTTATTGTCTATTTTTTACAACCTAATTTTGTGGAAAGGAGAGGGGGAACAACAGGTTATGGAGAGTCCCTTGGGAGCACTTTCCATGTGTCAGTAGCTCAGCTTTATCTCTGGGGTCCAAATTAGGAAATGTGTGTCATGTAGCAGGTGGATGTGACTCCCCTCACTGAGACCTGCTGACCTGCTGTGCGCTGATATTTGACATGTTTTTCTTTTTTTCTTCCCGAAAACAAATAATTTTAAAAATATTTGTATGAAACAAATATTCGTAAGAAACCCACTATTTGTGCTTTGCTGAATAACATATTTGTATTCGGGCACACCTCTACTGAGAAGGCAGATACATTACCATTTTTAAGGGATCCCTGATTAATGTTCACAATCTGTAGCTGTAAGATGAGCAGCAGAAGATATGACATGTTCATGTACAGTTATGTGAAAAAGATAGGACACACCATGAAAACATTTGTCTTTTTCAACATATTTCAACATATGGACATTTGATCTTCATTTTAACAATATTGAGAGATGTAGTTAATATAACTAAACAAAGAAAACTGAAGAAATGTCTTTTAAAAATGTTTTGTAAAATGTACTTAATATAAATACAATTTTCTTGTGAGGAAAAAGTTAGAACATCCCCACATATATTAATACTTTAAATGGCTAAAATTAGAATCAAGTGCACCACATTAGGTACAAATGATTAGAGCATCATTAGAGAGGATTGTGTGGACTGTGAGGATTGCAGCCTGTCTTATTTAAACCTCAGACATTTAGTTTGGTTTGCTCTTGATTGTTGAAATGAATGCTATCACCACAGCGAGATCAAAAGAGCTCTCAGAGGTCTTCAGAGAGAAGGTTGTAGAAGGTTGTGGATGTGTCTGGGAAGGGATTTAAAAAGATCTCCAAACAATTAGAAATCAGCCATTCCACTGTCTGGGAAATAATTTACAAGTAGGGAACATTTAAAACAATTGCCAACATGTCCAGGTTAGGGGTCCTAGCAAGTTCAGCCCAGGAGCAGACTGCAAGATGCTTCAAGAAGTCTCTAACAATCCTAAAATGTCATCATGGGACCTATAGGTAGCTCTTGCCACAGTTGATGTCAAAGCACATACATTTACCATCAGAAAGAGACTGCATAAGTTTGATTTTCATGGCAGGTGTGAAAGGAGGAAACCCTTGCTGTCAAAAAACCCCCCAGCAGGGCAAGACTAAAGTTTGCCAGAGAACACATAGACAAAGACCAGGACTTCTGGAACAATGTGCTTTAAACAGATGAATGTAAAGTTGAATTATTTGAGCAGAATAACAGAGGACATGTTTGGCAGAAACCAAAGACAGTATTTGAGCACAAGAACCTCATACCAACTGTGAAGCATGGCCAGCTCACCATCATAGAATCCACTGTGAATTCTTTATTGTATCACAGGGTGCTTGAGCTAAATGTGAGACCATCAGTCCAAATGTTGAAGTTGAAGTTGAAACTGAAGCAGATGTGGACCATGAAACATGACAATGACCCAAAATATTCCAGTAAATCCACCAAGGAATGGCTCAAAAGAAGAAAATGGAGAGTTCTTGAAAAAAAAACTTTCTTCCAGTCAATGTCAGACTGGTAGACCGTAATAGAAAAAGTCTAACTGAGGTTATTTCAACCAAAGGAGGCAATACCAGGCATTAGGGTATATGGTGTCCTAACTTTTTCTTGAGAAGGCATCTTTGTTCATTTTTTGTTAAATAAATGATGGCAAAGTTAAATTTTCATTGTTTTTGGATCAATTACATCACATTTATCATTAGATATGGTTTGAAAGAAGATCAAATATTGATATGTCCATATTTCTTTAAAAAAGAAGTAAATATTTCATGGGTTGTCCCATTTTCTTCACATCACTGTATCTGACAATCTGATTTTTTACAAAGTACTTGATCCACATACTGAAGGTCCTGATCCAGAATTATGATGTCAATGAGCTTAAATGATTGGTATGATATGAATGAAAGTGTAACTGAGAGACTCTTCTGCTTCTGATAAGTTACAATCAGCTCAATCATTCCTCTGAGAAGAGTCACCACTCAACCATACAGACACACCATCCACTCGAGTGCTGTTACAGTTTCTTTTCCTTCACAGACAATCTTTGGCGAACACAAACACAGCCAAAATTTTCATTGTAACCAGAACAAATGATGTTCAGCACTGGGTAAAAAAAACAAAAAACAAACCTGCTACCTAAATGTTTTCTACATTGCATTTTGAAAATGAAACTGATTGCAGATCAGAGTATTTTGCCTAAATGGAAACAGCCATCAGAACCCCATTCTAATCATAACTAATAGTCAAAATGGATGAGAATTAGGGCTAGACGTACATATGACAGGTTATGTACTTTTCCCTGGCGATTGTGTTCATTTTTTGCTGTTTACAAGACTGTTTGGATTTTACTTTTATTTTACTCTCCTTGTTAGCTGATTCCCTCCAGTGACCACGCAAACACCAGGCTTTTATTTGCAAAAATAACATGAATTATGCACCTGCGTTAGTGGAGATACTGGACATTACCGAGCTGTGCTTTGTGATTTCGGGTGAAGACAGCTGGTTTGTTCGGCGTGCATCCTGGGTTCTGACACGGCAAGAAGAGATGAGGGCTGCTAATCAACTGGCACGGTAATGTGAGGTCAGTAGATCTGAAGCGAGGAAAGAGCAAACACACTGGAAATAAAAAGATAGGAAGCATGAAAGCAGCAGCAGCAGCAGCATAATGTGAAAGAGAACAAAATGTGAAAAGCTAGCTGCAAAAGAAACTGGGACAGCTGAGTGTGGAAAGAGTTCAGGGATGGTGGATGGAATATCTCTTTTCACAGAGAGAAAGAGAGAGATGGAGGGAGGGGTGAAAAAAGAGGGAGAAGGCTATTTCTGTGGAGATTGCAGCTCACTCTGACACAGTGCAAGCACTCGCTGACCAGAGAAAGATGGAGAGAGTGAGGGAGGGTAAAGTTCGCAAAATCCTTCACTCTAGGGACTGAAAAGAAGGAGAAAGAGGGATGGAGGAGAAGGAAAGCAGAGGACAGAGATTAGTGGCGAGGGCTAACCCAGGGGACAGTGGAGTGGCCTGCCAGTGGAAATGCATCATGGGTATTATATTGTGGTTGTGTGTTTTGGCTTGGAAAGTGAGAGACCATTTATAATTCAGGGTGACTAGTACCACCCGAGGCAGACACTCTCAATCTGGCTTAACTCTCTTTCTCTTTCTTCTATTCTTTCTCCTCCTCCTCCTCCTCTTGTTGTTCGTTGTTTTTTTTTTTCTCCCCCAGAAGCGTCTCACTGTCGCTCTCTGTCTCGTTGTTATCTCGTGTTTGTTCGCCTTTTTTTTTTTTCCTCCAGAGCCATTTCTCTCACACTAACTCTGTCTCTTCCCTCCAGTTTTAGCTGTGTGAAATAAAACAAGCCAGGCAGGGAGATGGCTTGTTTTCCTTTCTTTTGGTCACGGTAAAAAATATAATGGCTGATAAAACATGTCAAATTAAGAACAGAGAAAACAGGAAAGAGTGAAGGTGCTGAGTTTAGCCGAATGAACACCAATGAGTCCAGAGCTTCGTCATCACTCTTCGGCCTTGCTGGCTCGGAGTTGAACAACCTCTCAGTTGAAAAGAAGGCATTTCAATGGCAGTCCTCATGAAAAAATGAGATAAAATAAATAAGCAATATTGGCTAGCTCAACAGAGAACGCACTCCATGACCCAGTGTACCTTATGATGTTGTTCTATGGTGTATTTATACTAACACGCACTGTGCGATTGCTTACATGTTGAGCTTTTGGTCTTAAAATAAAGATCAGAGCCTCATGACCCAGTAATGATCTCTCATAGGGTGTTTTAACCTTGCCAATCACAAAGCATATCTCATATTTGGTAGAGCAAAAATAAATCTGCAGAGTGAGAGTAGAGTTCAAGTCCATGAATCATCTTAGAACTAACCTGTCGGTAAAGGCTGCTGTAGTGAGTGGAGTATTTCCCGATTTGCAGCCACGGCCAAAATAATATATGTATGGAGTGAAGCATCTGTCATGTGATTGTTTGTTCAGCAGCTGAGTTGGGTGGTGCAAATTAATGTCTACATGGGTGTGTTCATCATGCACTTCCCTAAGCAGCACTGCACCCATGACTAGACCTGAACTGACTGCAACATAGACTGGATCAAATCCATATCTAGAGGCTAAGCTCCAGTGCTCATGATTATGACCACGGTCAGTGAAAAAAAACAGAAAAAATATATCTGCTGTGAAGCTGAGAAGTACTGACATCTGAGAGTTGAAGGTCCAGTCTGAAAACATTCGTGGCGTCAGAGTTCCATATATTGAGTGGGGCTACAGCTCTGTCGCCACAGCTACCAGCTACATCTGATCCCACTAACAATCTGTGCCAAAGTTAAACATCAAAGAAACAAATGTTCTGTAGATTATTTGTAGTCTTTTCAGAAGGATAAAGGTCTGTTGTAGAAGATTACAAAATTCAGGATGAATAGGAACATTTTTTCAACATACCTCTGCCAGAGTGATATGACAGCATTTTACTTTCTCCAGCCACAAAACAATTACTACATACTTGAACAGTCTCCAGTGTGCAAATTTTCTAATGATGACATAGAATCATTATCTCACATATTCTGGTCCTACCCTCCTGTGGCACTGTCCTGGACCAATTCAAATTGGCCTAGGGCTAATGGAATGTAGTATAAAGCAGTGGTGTAGGCAGAATTGTATTTTGGGTGGGCCAATACAAAAGTGGATGAGACATTCCCAGAAAAAAATGACTTATGAAAAGTATAGACAAAAGACATCTTTTATTGCCTACCCAGTCTAAATATTTGCACTGGCAAGTCTGGCTGCACATCAGCTCTACAGTGTACGGCACAACATAACTATTTTTTTGCACAAAGTGGCAACTAAACATAAACCCAGACAGCAGAGAAGGTGTTAACTTAGACCTGTATCATATTCTGTCAACTGGGTGCGTGAGCTGCAGGTCTCACATCTGGTTCTTTTCCTCACTCCACCATCTTTACATGCAGGGTCTATTTTTGCTGAAACGGCTTGCACACGCCAGAAAAAAAAACAAAAACACCACAACAACAACAACACAAAAGGGCCTATAGGCTGCTAGCCACTTGGAGGATGCAGCAGCCCCAGCACCCCTGCTTCCCACAGCTAAACCTGCATCAGGCTGACCGGGAGAAAGCGCTGTACCTCCAGGGAGCGAGCGGCCAGGCTGACCTCTCTGTGGGCTGATGAGTCTGGTGGACTCAGTCAATAGAGGCGGTGGCATGTCTTCTTCCTCAACTTTATCAAATAACACATTAAAAACTAAAAGGCAGCTCAGGAAAGAGGAACCAGTTATATTCCAGAGAGTTCCTACGATTTGTTTCAACAGTTCTGAATCAGACGACGAAGTTCAAAACACACAACAAATCAACAATCAATCAGGATTATATTGTTTGTATTGCTACAACATATATTTTGATCTAATATAGCTGGGTGGGCCAGTGCCGCCCAGGCTGATACTAGCTATGCAGCTGTAATAAAGAGTGCTGTTGATCATCTTCCTTAAAAAAATATTAATTTTTAATGCACACATGGAGAATAAATTAAAGTAACAATTCAGACATCACTTTTTCGTGGAAATATTAGTCACAGAAAACAATGACAAGAACAAGACATATGCCGCCAGATGGGAAAAATGTGGGCTGGTGATAAACTGATGGAGTCAACTGAACTATTGATATACTTGAACTTTGGTGAACACATCTTTATAATTGGAGTACTTAAAGTGAGAAAAGATCATTTTTAAAACAATTGCAATAAAGAATAATGATATTTGACATCTCATGATGGGGGAGGTTAAAAAAAAAAACCTGAGCAGGTTGCTGCCATCCACCCACTCTAATTTCATCAGCACTTAGCTAAATAGAGCAGGTTGTAGTTGAAGTAAAGCGTATGGTTAGTGTCATGACATGATTAATAAAGCAAGTTTAACTAACTAACATCACCTGTGTTTGTTTCTTGTTGTTTCATCAAGACAGAAATTGTTTTTAGTGTCCCAGTGCCAAAATCACTCTAGTGCACTGGATGCTTAGCTTCCCTGAAAATACCCAGAATGCACTGCAAAAAATCAGTGCAGAACTGCAGTTCACATTCCACAATCACTACAAACAACGATAACAATTAAAACCTTTTTTTTTCTCCTTTTTTTAATGGATAAAATAGAATTTTTAATCCCAGTAGTTATGGTTGTGTTTTTATTGAAAAAGCCCCTAAAGAACACATGTAAGTACTGTCACAGCTCCATATGCTACACAGTTTGTAGAGTTTATCCGATATTTCCAATGACTTTTGATACACTGTTAATGTGACATCAGCATAATGAACTGCATGTCATTGACTCATCAGAGACCCATCCTTGGTTTCATAATAGCTGTTTCATCTCATTGTGTGCTTTAGTACTGTATGTTGTGTAAATTCCTCAAAAGCTAAGCAATAATGAAAAACTCAGCAGAAACTATTATATGTTCTCAGAGTCGCCTGTGAGACTACATTATTTATAGCTCCTGTACAGAGCTTACAGCCTACTCTTATATAATGCCACAGGCGTGTGTTAGTGGGTTTAATGCTAATGTGTGCCCAGAGTGATTTCTTCGAAAAGCTGCCCTCAGGCACAGAAAAAATAATAACCTCAGATTTAGAAGTGATGATTCTCACTATATGATCTTTGAAGAAGAGAGCTGTTAACTTTAAGGACATATTACTCAGATGTTGGTGCAGAATGATGTGACTGAAAGGAGGATGGAGAGAGGAGAAAGAGAAGAACAAGAGATAAGCATGTGTGAGTAAGTCAGTGGATGCAGATACACGACTGCTTTCACTGCACGCCACTGAGATATTGGATATGTACGTGTGTCAATTGCATGAAGACACAATCTTGTTTTGTCTTCCTTTTTCAACAGTTAAAGAAAAAATTCAAAATGTAAAATTCACTTGTTCTGTATCTTTCATGGCAGAACACCTCATTTTACCAAACCCACTATTATTAATCATTCCACATAATCACAAGGTAAAACTAAGACATTGTGGGACTGGATTGCCTCGAAAGGGGCTCAAATGGGCTTCACCCCACTTTCTCCGCGGGGGAACCATAAACAATACTGTGAAAACTGTAAACCCCAAAGACTATTTTCATCATCACTTCTGCCAATTGTTCTCTCAATTAGCAGTTTAATTGTTTAAGCTAAAAAAAAAATGTTAGAAAATAATGGAGTCCAAGATTATCTTGGACCACTAAGGTCTTCTAATTGTTTGTTTGCCCATCCAACTTTCCAACATCCAAAAATTGTCAGTTTACTATTTTACAAGGGTTAGAAAACTCACACATATTCACATTTGAAAATTTTAATTAATTGACTAATCATTTTAGCTCTACTTCAAAGAACAAATGAACTCAAGGCCCAAACTTTTCCAGAGCTAAGAAATGAGTAATAAGTGTACAAGTAAATGGGCTTTGAGTTATTTATTTATTTATTTACTGTCAAATTACCAAGATATTTCCAATATCTTGTTCTCCAAGGTCAAGGTCATCTTTTATGCTCAGTTTAAAAAGTCCCTACACTTAGATTACACATCAGCTGAGACACTGGGACACTAAAAATTACAACACCATTACCTTTAAAAGTAATGTCATAAATTCTACTTATGACTGTAACAATGACAAACTGCTGCTAGGTCACATTGAACATTTAAGCTAGATAATTAATAATAAAACTAAAATATTAAAACTAAATAAAAATCACGTGTCAAAATGAACCCTGATGATGAGCATGATAAGCTTTTCCTCAACCTGAATCCCGGCTCTAGCAGAAAATGGTCCGTCTCCAGCTCAAATTAGTCTCCTCAAAGGAACGGAGGCCTAACCCCCAAACACTCATTCTCCTGCTCTGTCCTTAAAGTACTACTGCCCTAGTGCTGGTTGTGCCAGTTCACCCCACAATCCCCGCGCCCCAACCCCCGATACAGCCAAGTGTGTCAGGGCACATTCACTTTCAATGGCCCCATTGTCTGGCGACGTGGCTCTGCAGCAGGGATGGCAAACAAAAGGTTGTGTTGTCTAAAAGCTCGTCTGCACGTGGGACAAAAGACCTCCAATGGCACATGCTTAATGTGTTGACAAATGTGTAGGAGGCTGTGTGTATGTATGTGTCTTTTGTGTTGGGAATCAGTGGTAATATGGTTAAGACAATACATCTGGTTGGAAGGCGTGTCAGAGCAGGCGGGTAACAGGTTGGCGCAATAAGAAGCCAACTGGGTCTTTAATAAAAAGCAGATACCAGTATACTGTAACTGGTATGTTGGGCCTATACACTGAACTCTCATCATGAGACATGTTCAATATAACAATGGACCCAAAATTGTGTGTGACCTACTTCTGCTAGGTCTCTAATCAAGGTTAGACATGATGTAATCTGACATAGTACTCACCTATTTTTTAGCATCATTCTTGTGTGCTAATAATGCAACTATACCTAGAGTAAAAGCAATCTTGCAATTAATGAATGCTAATAACTCCACACCTATGTAAAATATTAATACCGGCCCTCAAAAACTATATATGGAAAACATCCTTCAGATGATAAAAGTGATGATTTGTTGTCTTTAGCCTGGACTTTACAATGAGGCCTTTGACAGGTAACATCTGCAGCATGCTAACTACTGCTGTTTACCAGGTACTGTAAGGTGAGAAGAATTTGTGTTGTGTTGCATTCATTTGCACATTAAAAGAATAAAAATAAAAAAGAATGAATATGGAATAACACAAATGTGGCACAATAATACTGTCATTAGCATATTTCTGCAAGTGGGCTTTCCCTCAGGATGCTGTGACCAAAGAGGAAAGAACAACTTGAAACTGAAGTGAGGAGGCTTCCTGCCACTTCAGGGAGGAGAAGATGCAAGTATTTGTGCAGCATTTATGTGGTAGAATAAGAGAGTGTGTCCTGTAACCGAAGAGTCACAGGTTTAAACTAGGCCACACATTTATTTGGTAATATTAACATAAATAATTGCATGAACTTCCTCCAAAGACAAGGATTTCTGTCAATCAAGCAAGCAGTGATATTGTTACAATCATAAACCACGTCTACCACAGTTCCTTTCTGTAGGTTCATATGGGTCTGATCACTCACCTATACTGAGAAAGCTGGAAACAGGTGGGGCCATATTTGAATGATCTAAAGCACACAGTTTGAAGCGCATGGCGCAAGTGCATTTAAGGTGTGTCCAAATCCACTTTTGCTATTTTAAAGGCGGAAATATGGTGGATATACCAGGCGCATGGTTCAAAGGGGTTGTCCTTAGTCTCTTAATTAATCATGGGTGCATTTTGGGCGTAACGTGCAATAAACCAATCAGAGAGTCATCTCCCATTCCCTTTAAGATTGCTGATTCCCTTCAGATTGCTATTATGATGGCTCATTTGCCAAGTAGTAAGAAGGAAGACTTCTCTGCAGAGGAAATGGATCTGCTCGTGTGCAAAGTGAAAGTGCACGATCCATAACAAGCACACTGGCCTCTGCTGCTCCTGGACCCTCTTGTGGCCCCAGACCACCAGTTAAACATCCTGTTTATTCATTTGTTGCAAACATATTTTCGTTTGAGTTTTGAAAAAGTTTATTTTTTTAATTACAGCTTTGGTTTCCTTAAAATCGTTTTGTTCAGTCATGCAGTAACAGCTCAAATCATCAGGTTTTAACTGCTGAAAGTATGGAAACCTGATCACTGTACTCTTAAAAATGTTAAAGAATATTTGTTAAATATTGTTCAAAAATGAAATCATTAATTTTAATCATGTAAAGAATCATTAACACAGTTATCAGGACTTGATCAGCTCTCCAAGGTTCTGATCCTGCTGCTGGCAGCAGATAGAAGCTGTACAGATTTATTTCTTTCATTAGTTGAATCATTGTTTTCACCTCATTTATTTCCTCATGTGTTCCTCATGTCTTCATGTATTGATGCAGCAGGAAAGTTAATCTGTGTCTGATCCGTTGTTGTCCGTCTGTTTAAATACACAAGTGTATTGCCACGATTTGGTCAAATAATTAAACAATTTAATCCATCATTACTGCGATTAGTTAATTCTGATTAATATGACTAAGCATTATGACATGAATTGTTTTGTTATGTTGATGGACAAAATACTAATCTTTCACACTGTAGTCCTTTTATTTGTCATCTTTTGCATTGCACTGCATCATTGACTTCAGACAGGTTTTTGTTGGTCAATAGTGCAATCGCTCTCTGCTGCCTCAAGATAGCAATGCACCAACAATGCACCTGACCACACCTCACTTTAAGAGCAACACGCCCATGGGCGCTCTGATGGGCGCAAGTACATTAACTTTTTAAACAACGTGGTTGGGAAAATGACAACTGCGTCAGTCTTAAACTAACAAAGACACTTGGGTTGTGCTTGGCGCCACTTTGTGCCGGGTGTAAGTTAGGGCCCAGAGTGTGAAATCATTTGTGAAAAAAACTAGGGGGAACACCTCACACTTATATTTTTTCAAGTTCTAGAGATTGATTTTCAGTACATTGTCTTCCTCAGGATAACACTCAACAGTCATCTGACATATATGATGTCAAATACACTGAGGCCTTGTTTACACCTGGCATTAACATGTGTCTCCACATGCATCTTGAGTGACCACTTGTGATTGGATCTCACTTCCCCGCTCTATATGCAAATAAACACAGACATCATTTCCATTTGCAAAGACCAAATTCGTTGTTGTTTTTAACCAGCAGGACCAGGGGTCCATGTACCCTCCATCCAAAGCTGTGTTCAACTTGTTTGACAACAAGATAAACAAATATACAATGTATTGTGCCCCCTCATGAAAATCAAAGGCCCATCCAAATATATATATATAGCAATATATATATAATAAATATAGAGATATATGCAGCGATCTCCCTGCAGCTGCGTCTCTCCATTGAGAGGCATTTACGCATGAGGCACAGCAGCGTAACTGTTGATTATTTAAAACACCAGACAAGCCGACAGCATCAGTCAGGATCTAATATTAATTAATGTTCTGTGTTCTACACATCCAGTAGATCAGCTGTTACACACACACACGGTCCAGGTTCATACAGTGAAAGTGTTTGGAGTAAAGCAGCCGTCCTGATAAATCCAGAGCTCATTATGTCGAGCAGCGCAGCCAAACCCAAAACTGTAGTTATCAACTTGACAGGACAGAGGAAACTATCCAGGGGAAACAGAATGAAACGTTTTGCTTCTGAAATATTTTTTTTTTTTAGACAGACAAGCAAATAAGTTATTTTCTGGGTAACGGGAACAACGGGAAGTGGATTTCCTTGTTTTTTTAATTCACACGAAAAATGGAAAAACAAAATGCGTTGACATACAAAATGATCTGTTGATATTTGTTCCAAACATCAACAGACCATCTGTCTTTGTACATGAGGAACAGTTTGTGCTGAGCATCATGAATATTACACTGTAATCTGGAAAATAAAATCAATCATACAAAATAAGGATTTCCCCTCACTAATCCAGGGGTCCATGTCCATGCAGAATGTCCCAGTTAAAAAATATTTCTAGTGAGTCGCTGTTCAGGCATATTCACGAGTCTGTTCACAAAGTCACATATCTGAAAACAGGACACACACAAGACTTATACAATTGTGTTATAATTACAAAATCCCAGATCCTTACATATTTTGCCTTTGCTCAGAACTGGTCCCATTACCCTACCAGCTGAATTAACTAGTGTGCTTTCACACCTAACCTGTTTGGTTCAGTTAAAACAAACTCAGGTCCGTTTGGCCGGTTAGTACGGCTCATTTGGGCTGGTGTGAAAGCTATCGATTGAACCCTGGTGTGGACCAAACTACAGAACCAAAACCGCTTGAAAAGGTGGGTCTCAGTCCGCTACGACTACAGGATTTTATAATAGCAGATATGTGATTTTAGCATTATTTCAAAAGCTAAACTACTAATTAATCCATCTGCTGATCATGAAATCCGTTCAGGGAGTTATGTGTATATTCATGTATTTATATTTATGCAAATCATTTGGTAACCATGGTAATATGTATGCATGGTAATATGTATGCATATGTATGCATGTCGGGTCCTGATGATACACTGATGATGCAGGATGCCATTCAACGAGTTATCTGTCATTGTGTATAACTTTATGTTTACTTGTCTTGATTCGTTCATAAAAAGTCAGCGTGAACAGGAAGTGGACCCATGATGGTATATCTCTGCTAAAATCTGTGGGAGCAAATGAGATCCTCTACATCCACACATGCAAGTCAAACAGCAGCGCACGCATACTATTTTTACAAGTGCTTTCACAGCACTCACGCGCAGAACATTTCTACTCTTGCAAGCAATACTGTAGCCTGCGAGGAGAAAACCATGTTTGAGCACCGGCAGAATCCAAAGCAGCATGTGACTGTTATACCTGAGCACACAACTACGATCACTGCTCTCCTGCTCACACAGCAAACTTTCATCTGCTCACTTGCAAGTGGTCTTTCTTTTGGCAGTAAGTGGATGGACCCAGTCACCATTGTATCCCTAAATATAAGGTGAGGCTGAGCAGGTCCGCCATCTTGGACAGCTAGGTATGGCAACATCACCGGGACAAACCACATAGACCACTTCTATATGAAAAGTGCCCTGAGAAGCAAACAGAGCAATATATGTGACTGAGCTTTGTGTTTTTTTCTTCCATCATCAACATTATTTAAAACACTAGGACTTTTTTTTTCTTTTTATTTAGATCCTGTAGTTGTTTTTATATTGTTTATTTTGGTGAAATGCCAGTGTGGGTAAAGATATTACATCTTATATCTATATATATATCTTTCAATACATTGAAGTATTTCAACAAACACAGGCTTACCTCATGGAACTTTTCATCTGTTTTCACCCACACAGAGGACCAATTTGAGTTTTAGATCCGAGTGTGTGTGTGTGTGTGTGTATGTGTGTGTGTGACAGAGTGCACACATACAAAAACATCTGTGTAGATAAGCAGATGTTTCTCTAGCATCCCTCACTGTCTCACTATATATCGACACTTTAAGAATTTCAGCATCACAATGTGTTCTGATTTAAATGCACATTGATTCTAGAACTTGGAAAAAAAATGGTGGCATTAGAGTTTTTGTTCAATTCTTCCTTTCACAATTCTCAGTTGTAAAACAGAATTTAACGGAGGGTTTTGTGTTTTTTCATGCCAGGCATCATTTGTAACTTCACGTCTGCATCGTTAGCTTGCTAAATAGTGATGTTGCTAACTTCATCCCTACATTGCTAGATGTAGTAGTATTATCGTGTAGTAAATTTGCATACTTCACTGCTCACCTCTGCTGTGCAATGCTCTTTCCTTCTATGGTAAGTAGCAAAGTGTCTGAATGTTGAGCACTCCCAGGGTAGTAATGTAGCACTGTATACTCTACAAAGGTTATAATATGTCCCTGTGGAAATCCTCAAGAAGAGTCCTCAAGGTGGGACTACAGAACTATCACTATATAGCAATAGACTGATCAAACTAGACATCCAGACAGAGCGGAGAGCATAAATGAAGGACTGATTTATTCTATTTTTGTTGATATAGCATCACTTGCAGAAATAAATATGATTTTCACTTGATGACTGAGTTGAAGCTTATGCTTGCACTGCATTCAGAATTTGTACATCTTATCATAATGACTCAGTGTTCATGTACTCACAGAACATTATAAATATCTTGGAACAGTCATTGATAAAAACCTGAAGTTTGATGTTAATTTGGATGTGGTCTCTATGAAGGGACAGCAACATTTGTACTTCCTTAGGGAGTTAAATGCTTTTAACATAGATAGGAAAATGACTTTGTTTTACAAGTCATTTATTGAATATGTTTTTACTTTTTCTATGATTGCTTGGTATAGTAACTTGAATATCAAGGACAAAAATCACCTGAGCTATATTTTGAAGGTGTCCCTCAGACCCCCCTGACGGCTATCTTTGACCAGCAGGTTGTCAGGTCTATGTTAGACTACATAAACCATCCCCTTCACTTTGAGCGGGAACTCTTCCCTCAGGCCATAGATTTAGAGAACCCCAGTCCAAGTGCAATAGGAGTAAAAACTCTTTCTTTCCCTGTGCAATAACCATTCTTATGAAACATTTTTATACTTTTTGTTTTTTGTCTTTTGTTTTTGTTTTTGTACTTATGTTGTTTGTTTAATCTTGTGACCCTGACTACAAGTCAAGTTTCCCATCTGGGATAATAAAGTGACTGAACTGAACTGAACAGCAGTCATGTTCCAAGCCTTATATAATGTACAAGTGTCCTTTGGCAACCCATTAATTGATTACATATTCATTTCCATATTTCTAACAGCCACATTACTGAAACCATCATTTCATTTTCTTCATATTTCCTCAGTATCTTATGCAGATATCTGACTATACTTTGATGAGAAATGGTAGAAACATTGATCTCTGGCTAAATAAATTACTTTAACTGGTCACTGTCAGGCTTGCTAATTATTCACAGATGAGGGAACTGACCAATACTGGAAGACAAGATGGAATTTTGTGCAATGGAAAAGTTGCAGTGAAGAGAAATTACAGCTGGAATTTGCTATGAGTAATGTATTAGTTTTAGGCCAGTAATGTGTGCTGGTTGGGACATCAACATCACCTCTTACATGTCTGTTTTTGGCTGGACCACAACAGCCCTATAAACACAAATGTCTGTTCCTGACTAACTGAGTGAGTGAGTCACCATTGGTGTAACTTCATCACTCGCCTTGGCCAGGTGTCGCCACTTCCTGTATCTGTTGTTTCAAATTAAAAGGCCTCTAGTCCTTCATACATGGTCCGGCCATATACTAGGTTCTGACCTATTCTTTTCTCTTTGTTGTCTTTCTACTGGTCTGTCTCCTCTCTGGTTTCTGCAGCAGCGGGCTTGCTCAGACAGCAGCGTGATAAGAATACACAAATAGAGCTGTATGGACTGATGGAAGAAGAGAGAATGGAAGACAGCTTAAATGCAGAAAAAAATGGGTGAGAATGGTTGCATGGCTCTCCGAGAAATAAAAGGGCCACATGTCATTTTCCATCTCTTCATGTCTCTTCTCTTTCTTCTCCTCTTCTTTTGTAATGGCGTTGATGTGGAGTGCTTTTATGCCAGCGCCCCTGAGGACACAGCAGAATAGAGCCTCTCCAACAGCCGACTGGAGCTCTCCTCCCTTCTATCCCTCCATCCACCCACCGCCTCTCTCCATCCCTCCATCCCTGTCACCACCCTTGTGCCCCCCCCCCCTCCCTTTGAAACTGCTCCCTGCAGGCCCTTACGACCCTGCCAGACGAAATAATTCCCATTTTTACTGTCCCATTGCACAAAATGACCATAATATATCTGCAGGGGGTTGATAGGGCTGTTGATCAATACCAATTACTCAACAATTCGTTGGCCAGCTGCTGAGAGTTCTGGCTTTCACAATTCACTCCGCAGTCTGTACTACAAAAACAAGCACACATATGAGTTTGATCACACTCCAAATCCCCCACCAGGACTTACTGAAAGAAGCCTGGTTCTCAATTCCAAAAAACAAATGACAGCATCATTACTATTCCAGTATGCTGCAATATATTACATTCCTCTCTCTAATGGCAGGGACACATGTTACTATTTTTGGGTCAAACATAAATATGATTTTGACTTGATGACTGAGTTGAACCTGGTCAAGTCTGGATCACTTGGTGGTGACTGTCAGGGGAGGCAATCATACAGTGTTTGGTGTTGAAAGATTCTAATCATTTGTGTTCTGATCCCTGTCAAACTCACTACAATTATTTGAAACATTTGATGGAGATAACCTAAGCACACAGGTCCACTTATTAGCATCAGAGCTTTCAACCTCACAGTCAGTCATTCAGCGAATATTGTTTCCAAAAGTCAAGAATGAACATCCATAGTCATATTTGAAATATTTGATATTTATAATTGTATTATCAGGAAATTGACACAATGTCTAAGAGCAGAAGTAATTATAATAAAAACAAAACCTTGCCTTTATTAGATAGTGATAGTTGAGAGATGACAGGAAACAAGGGTGAGATACCCCTAAGCCAAGCAGGTGGGCCCCACTAAAGGTTTTACCACAGAGCTGCAGCTCAGCTAAATTCACCTTACTCTCCTCTAAAGTTCTCTCTAATCCAGCTCTCTTTGTACAACTTTACAGTCTGCCTTGCCCTTGTCTCTTGTCTCTGTATGTGCTAAACTCATCCAAATTTAGCATTTATCCTCTGTTTCTTTCTCTTTTTCTGTAGTGTGATGTACCAACTGTTTTCAAGGATGTTCGTTTCTGTTCTGGCAGTTATCAGTATCACAGTAAAATGTGCCAAACATTGAGTGAGCATTCCTGTGGAAGCCCAGTATTCAGGTAACAGGAACACACAAGAATTAGTGTTCTTGTGGGGTTGCCTTGTAATGGGACTTTAATCTCCCCTTTCTGACTGTCACAAACACGGACAGTGTCTACTATTTCCCATATGTTCCCTACTTTTATCACAGTGGTTCCCCAGATTGCCTCATTCCGGCAACTGAAGAGTTCAGTGTGTGCTACAAGAGTCAATTGGCATGAGTCAAAAGCAGTGCTGTGTCATGCTTTGCCTACATGATGTTTTGCAGGTATCATGTTCTCCACCTTGGTTTGGTGTGTGAGCTTGCTAACATTTGCTAATTAGCAATGGACACAAAGTACAGCCGATGGCAATTTCATTTTTGCAGCATTTGATCATATTGAACAAATGGAAGCTTTGACCTGATGGTGGATCTAGATGAAAAGTGAAGGGTTCACTAAATTTATTACTACTCTTCTTGTGTGGAACATGAATTTCTGAACCAAAGTCCATGAAATCCATACAATAGTTGTGAAAATCTTTCACTTTTTCCCTGACTCCATAACGCTCAAAGGCAAAAAAGGGCCACCTAGAGTTGTGACCTGTGTGGTGGTGCTGTGATGTGCTGCCTGTTGCTTATTATTTATTGTCTCTTGTTGGGATTGTATTCCTGTGGCTGTACTCTTTCCTCTTGTTGTTGCTGATTTGTTTGTCTTTCTTGTGTGGCTGGCTTACATGAGCCTCTGCAGTCAATGCATCTCTGTACATCTGTATTTGCTATGCTGAATTTAGAAAAAAAAAATCCATGGTAATCCATCAACTTGTCAAAGTATTTCAGTGAGGACCAAAGTGTTGGATTAAAGTGTGGCTGAAGTCTGTGTATGTTGGAAACCGTTGTTATGTATTAGGTGTCTAACCTTTGTGGGTTTCAATAATTTGCGCAACACTGAATTCTGGTGACTTATTATTCAGTAATATCCTTTCTTATAAAAGTCTTGCACAGGCAGGTCGTGGTGTTTGGCGCTTTCACATTCTGTAACATGAGGCAGTGCAGATGAAAGTGATTTTTGGCTGGACTAGTGCATTCTGACATAATGTGATATTTAAGACTCTCCCTCCTGTCTTGTCCTGTTTTGTCCTCTTCTCTCTGCTGCTCCTCCTCTCCTCTCTCCTTTTTTTCTTTTTCCATCTTGTCTTGTTTCCTCTCCCCTCTTTTACCCCCTCTTGTCCTCCTATTTCCTCCCTCCCTCCCTTTTCTCCTCTCTCCTGTCCTGTCAGATTTCCTTTCCTTCTTTCTCCTCTCCTGCCCTGTCCCCCCCCACCCACCCACCCATCTCCTCTTCTCTCTTCCCATCTTATTTTTGTTTCCTCTTCTCTCCTTTCCTTCTTTCCTTGGGTTTCCTCGCTGTTACTTCTCACCTTTCCTTGTTTCTCATCCTCTCGTCTCCTCCTTTCATTTCCTTGTTTTTTATTTCGCCTGTCTTTCCTTTATCCCCCCCTTCCCTCTCCTCTACTCATTTTCTTTTCTCCTTTCCCCTCTCCCTTTCACCTCCTCTCCTGTTAAGATGTTGACCACACAGCCCCACAGACATTTTGATATACATGCTGAGCTGAGCTTTAATCAGTATTGAAAGTCTGAGTTATGGGTGGAATGAATTACGGGTGAGATATATCTCAGGTGCCATGATATGCTGACAGGAACCTTTGTACGTGTTTGGGTTGACATTGACTCTGGTCACCTCTCGCATGTATCCTCATCTATGAAACTCTTGATGAGTCGCCTCTGTGAAACATTTATTACACTTTTCTCTCCTCTCTCTTTCTCTCCTGTTTGCCTTTGTCTCCTCCTTCTCCTTCCATCAGTCTGTCCACATTCTCTTTACCCTTTACGCCCGCGCTCGCTTCCATTTCACTTTATTTCCTCCCTCATTACCCCCCTCCGCCGTTCCGCTCTGTTCCGTCCCGCCCGCCCTTCGTCTGGTCTCCATCCTCCTCGTCCTCTCTGAGACTTCTTGTCTTATTCCTGGGAATAAAACCATCACAGACAATTAGCGCGATGTCTTGGCGCCAAAGGCCAGAGGAGATGAGGAGAAGTGGTCTAGGCTGCGTGATGCAATGAAGCAGCGGGGGTCTCAGAGTGCCCTTCTTAGCAAATGCCAACATGCTCATTCAATTTCTCCTTTCCCTTCTTTCTTTCTGCCTTTTGTTTTCACATTTATTTCGTCAGTGCTGCAGCTTTGTATGTCTCCTACAGGGGGAATGAGGTATTCTGCCCATTGTCTTTCTGAGCCTGAGGATCATCGGGGTGCTCGACTAAATACATCTTTGTCCAAGACAATGCGACGAACACAAACAAGCAAACAAAGCTTACCAACTGTTGTTCCCTTATCACATCACAAGAATACAGTAAAGCCTTGTGCCCTGCTTTCTCTATTTTCCCGCATCTTAATTTATGGATGTTGGGTCTTACCCGCCTGGCCTTGTCCTCCAGCCGCCCCAAAACAAAGATGTCTGGTTGCGAATGTAGGCCAGGGAGATGCAGGGCTACTGGGCACAAAAGGCAGCAGAGGTGGACAGATGAATGGAGGGCAGGAGGACGAGAAGAGTTTTCTCCTCTCCCGCCTTAAATCACCAACAACCTCCGACTGAACGCCCTCCCGCACATACGTTTGCATACTAATTAGGTCAAACGTCTGCCTCCTTGGAAGACAGAGCAGGCGACTGTCTGTCCTTTTGTTTCTCCACTCCTCTTTTATTTCCCTCTAAAACATTAACATGGGTGAATAAATGACCTCCTTGGGTGTAGCCAGGCATGCTCTGCATACAGGAAAAATAGATAATATTGAACACTGCTGTTGTTAGAGAGCTTGTTTCCCTCTAAGCTTATAGACAAATACAGAATCACATAGAGAATCAACTCTAATTCATTTGTTTTGTCACTCTTCCATTGTTTGGTTGATTTCATTTCTCTTTTCTATCTCATTCTCTTACCCTGTATTAGATCTCAGTGGAGCCAGCAGTTTTGAACCTCTCATAACTTTCAAAACTTTTTCGAGGACACTATGCAGTGTTATTATCAAATTAAGGGAGTCTATGTTTAACTTTTCTTTGACCAGAGAAAATCAGCTGAACATTAAAAAGCATCTTAACTCGAGCAGCTGGGTGTTCATTGACAATTTCAACACACTTAGGCTGTGTAAGACTGTAAGGTCAGGCTTTCACACCAAGCTATAGGTCGGCATCAGACATTTGTTGCGCTGCAGTGTTAGAGGGCTGTCCTGTGTCCCTTGACCAATGCTGACCCACCTCCAGAGCAGCATTGGACCTGTTCTGTGAAAAAGACAGGATCAGCTAACCACACAGGAGATGAAGACCATCCATTTGTGATCCAACATGAGTGTGAGAAATTGTGGCCAGTTTGTTACAGGGATAGTCAGTGGTAGTGTCTATAATGTGAATTCCTGGAAATTAAATGTTCATCTGCAATTTTCTGTAGTGGTTACAGTAATATTTGTGCTGAAGTAGCATCACATGACATGGTTAATCGACGTTTGAGTAAAAAAATGTTATAAAAGCAGTTTCAAGAACAATACTTCCCACTCATATCTTAAGATGTTTGATTTGAAAGATAACTTATTTTAATTGTAATCATAATCATTTTAATTATCTGTTAACTCCCCCTCCTCTTTCATCTGTTTCTATCTGCGGACGTCTCTCATTTTTCTATGACTCACTCAGTATTGAGTGTTTGTTATTTGGGTTGTGCTCTCCCTCATGTCTCTCGGTGCATGGAGAGTTGTTGTCTCTCCTACTCTGTGTGTGATAAATTTGGAATGAGCTGCAGTCAGTAGCCTGGGACTAGTAGGCTATTAGGCCTACCTGTAACCTTTAGAAATTTATAATAATTGCGGATGTTGTCTGTGATTTTAATCCTGTGCCAATCTGTCATGTTCGTAATTTGTAAAGTAAAAATTGCACTGCAAATTACCGATGATATTTCACCCAACACAGAGGTCATAGGATGTCATGTGATAATATTAGTCCTGTGCAAATCGGCATCTCTGTGATTTGGGGTCGCGTTTTTTTTTTTTCTCGTTTTTTTTTTTGTTTTCTTTGCATCTTTTTCTGCCTCTTTCCTGCTTGAGAATTATGGAGGCTGCAGTGGAAATTATAAATGAAAGTTTTGACAGCAGTGCAAATTCAGGAGGCTTATCTCCACCCGGTTACCGCAGTTACAGTAAAATCAAGCGCACCTGTAGAGCAGCCTATGTGAGTTACGTTTTACCTGCAAGACTCATATTTTTTACACTGTGTTCATCATTTGTGATTTGAAATAGGGCTAGGGCTATGAGTGGAAGTGCTGTAAATGGCCCTTTATGACATAATAGAAAACTGTTTGCACTGATTTATTTTGAAACAGCAACGGCCAGTGGAGAACCTCCAACACTCGGCTGGCTGACCAATGGAGTAACTTTGATCAATCACTTACTAAGTCAGTCAGACACATTCCTGTGTGTAGGGCTGGCTCCACTATTGTGGTCCAGCCAAAAAGAAGGACTTTGGCACTAAAAAGACTGTAGTGTTGAAATATCTCTACTTGATTTGCCTCATTTGAACAGCTGAAGTTTCATATTAGCTTCAGATAAACATTTTTGCTCAGAAGGAGGACTGTGGATTTTGGCCCCTATCACTTATTTCATTGTTTTGCTGATGATAGACAAATCTATGTGCCTATAAAAACAAAAAATAAAGATTCAGTGTAGCCTTTCCTGAACTGCTTAAAAGATATTAAAACTTGGATGGACTTAAACTTTCTCAATATTAATGAAAATAGGACTGAGATCTATATGTTTGACCTGACCTGTTGGATGACTCTGATGGAACTCTTTGCCCTTTAGCTTCTTACAATCTTTTGTTAAGAATCTTGGTTTTCAACTTTGATAAACAGATTAGTTCAGTTGTCAAAACTAGCTTTTTTCAGTGAAGACTTTTAGGTAAAGGCTTATCTCTCTCCCAAAGATTTCAAGAGAGTTATTAATGTTTTTATTACCTCTTGGTTAGACTATTGTATTTCTTCGTATGTGGATGTAGAACAGTCGTCAATTTGTTGAAACAAACAAAAACATTTTGCAAACAAAATGCAGCCGCTCGTGTTCTAACTGGAAAAAGAAAGCGTGATCAGTATTGGCCATTTTCCACTGGCTTCCCGTCCGTTTCAAGATTAATTTTAAAATTCTATTGCACTAAAAATTAAGTAATTCTTACAACTTCTAAAGGGTACCAATAATTTTGTCCTGTCTATTTTAGAATGTTTTTGTAGAATAAGCATGAATACATCTTCTCAACTTTTTTGTTTTGTTCCACTGCAAACCATAAACATGCATTGATAATAAAATATTTTTTAATTTCAACACTGTTCAGGGTGAATGGTGCATTATTTTAATAAAATGCAAGAGTACCAATAATTTCAGCCAAGTCTGTAAGAACTGCTCAGACTCTAGAAACTGTCCCTGCTGAAGACCCACCTTTACTTGTTGGCTTTCAATTTGAGTTGAGCCTGACACCTTGACTTCATCTTCTATTGTGCTGCATTTTGTTTCTTATTATTATGTTTATTGTTTTCTTTTATTCTTGTTTGTTATTTACTTTTATATTTGTTTATTTTGGTGTTTTAAACACGTTCAGCACTTTGGTCAACTGTGGTTGTTTTAAATATGCTATACAAATAAATTTTGACATTTTGACATGACTTGACTTGACTTGACTTACACTGTAAGTGCATTATGAAGGGATCTTCTAATGGTCAGTATGAACAAGAGGAATGATTACAGCCAGAAAAAACTATTTCAGTGTTCATTTGGGCTCCTGACTGTTGTTTAAGACAGATTTAAACAGAGAGAGTGATGACTCAAAAATGTTCTGATAAGGAGGCAGCACAACGTATTTAGTTTCTACACAGACTGAATCACTGATGGATTTTAAAACTTTCAAAAATGACTATCATGAATATGATGCCACCACTGCTCATAGTGAATCTTCTTATACATGTTTGCATCAGTTTCATCATTTGAGGTTATTAACTGCATTAATAACACATGCGTTGAGAGAAGTTTCCTGTTTGCTCACGTTCATCCTTCTGTGCATTTGCCATGAATGAAAATGTAAAATGTAGGCAGAGTGCTGCTCAGATGATTGTGGTTGTTTGAGGGGTTTTCATCTCTTGGTGTGCCCTGGTCACACTGCAAGGGAAAAACATTTTTTATAGAGTGATCTCATATGAGAAGAATCTTCTTCAGCAACTGACCATTAGAGCTTTCACAGAGTTTCATGGTTTATTAAACTGACTTTATTTTCTTTGTGCATAAGAGATGATGATTGAGATAATAAATGTATTACAGTGATGTTAGAAACAAGATGCACATTTCTCTCTCTGCATGCTTTAATTGACCTTGTGCTATTGTGGTATTTATGACAGCATTCAATTCAGACTTATGTTGTGTTGAAAGTGTTCCTTGTTACAGATATGACCTAAATTGTCATTGTGACTTTTTAGTGACTTTTTTTGTAGGTGATTTGGGTGTTCATTTAGTCATAAGACCAACATGCCATGAGATTAACATAAACTGATGCACATCTGAAAGGGACTATAGAAGAGTGTCCAGGATAGTTGAATCTTATGCCCACCAGTTTTAATTATTTTAACTCAATTTCTGAGAATTTATGATTTTTCTGCCAGTTTGAAATGGTGGAAAGCGTTAAATATTAATATGAATTCAAGGTGCTTCATTATCACAGTTGGGAACAAAAAATTGCATCAAAATTTCAGCATTCATCCAAATTGGACCCAGAGCTGCAGATTGTATCATCAGAGAAGGAAGGACCTTTTACATGTCTGTGCACAGGGGCTCATTGTCTCATAGTCTGTCCATGAGCTGACAAACAGCTTTGATTTAAAACTGCCAGAGCCTAGTCAGGCCAAGTTGGAAACCACTAGTTAACCTGTGTGTTTGGTATAAAAAAGGTATTATTTGAATTATTTAACAATGTCACTCACAGTAAAAATGTCTGTTAGCAAGCTACACTTAGGTGCCAGTTTATTGGGTACACTCAGACAAAACTAATGCAGTCTACTATAACAGCCATGCAATAAATCCTGCAGTCTTGAAGGTTATAATGTTCAGATTTTATTGAAACTGTTGTAGACAGTTTGGACATGGAAGGTTTCTCTTATCTCGTAGAAATATAAAACATGTGTAACAAAATAATATAAATAAAAGTCTAGCTGTCATCCACATCTTATTTTCAGCAAATGGAAATGGCTCAGGTGTCATGTCAGGTGTCGTATTAACAGGTGGTTGTATATGGGGTGGGGGTGGTAACATGTGTCCATCAAAGATGGTCTCTGGTAAGATGTCCTTCTTGATTTTTCAATTGGGTCCTGTCCATGACCTTTGACCTTTGTTTTCATCTAGTGTCTACAGACATCTTCCAGTGTTCAGAGAGGTGGTCTTTTATTAATCTTTAAGGTCACTTGGGAGGCTGTAGTCTGTGCTGCTGTTGAATTTATTAAGTTATACTGAGAAGTGTTTGTAATACTTATTCTACCCTCATTGATATGACAAAAACTGAATAATACAACCTTAATGAAGGAAGGATTTACTGCAAGGCTGGTGTGTAGCTAGGTGTATCAAATAAAATGACAGTCTGTGTATATCTCACACAACAAATTCCTCCTCCTCCCCCTCAGCCCTGCCCTTTACAACCGTGATGTTTGACGTTTTTTAAAAAAAAACTCTCTTTAAAATGGAACAGTGCTGCATTGTGGGAATAAAAAACATGCTCTCTCTTATCAGCTGGGAAGTTTTTTTAACTGACTCAACATCTTGTTGCCTGACTTTCCCAGGGATCAGATTAGGGCGGCTGGAGAGATAACAAGCAGAATCCAATTGACATTAACATACCTCAGCATCATGTGGGAAAACAGAGAGAGGGAGATGAGAAAAAAAAACTCCTTTTAGCTGTGTGTCTTCCAGGGGCCCTCTGTTTAATTGCATTATTGTTAACGAAGTGCTGATGCAATTACAAGAAAGAGGCCCTCTCTTTCTTCTCATGAGAGTCACGTTAGCTTCAGCCTGGACCGGGGTCATGAAATCACAGAGTACTCATTCTACCCTTGCTCCTCTTCTTTCAAATACACTCACCCTCTGTCTGCTTTGACGTTCGGTTTTCTGTGCGTTGCATGTCATCCTCCATCACCTTCCATCACCCTTCGTCATGTGACGTTGTCAGAAAGGAGCAACAAGGTCTCCTGAATCTGTGCGTTAGTGTGTGCGTGTGCAGGCAAGTTTGAGATGCGGTGATTATTTGTTTATTTCAGTGTCGGAGGAGCTTTTTATCATCCCACTCACTTCCTGGATTAGAGCGGGTATAATCATACTGAGCATGAATATTCATGAGCCGAGGATCTGAGAGAGAGCGAGAGAGACTGACAGGCAAAAACAGACAGACAGGCAGAGCCACACACACCCATCGACACACTCACACAGAGTTGCACTCCTAAATACCATGCACACATAATGAATTCAGACATCCTTATAAGGACACAAAATGCTTATGAATGCTCTATAATGATTTTATAAATAATTTTCTATAGATATTACAGAACATAAATTACAATTACAACAGCATCATACACTTTGGATATTTCATGTTTTTAACTCAGTGACCATCTGGACTTTCTGGTTTTATTTGTTGCTATCAGAGATCCTCCAAAACCTAATTGGGTGAAATATTGCTGTTTCTAAAAGAGGAGCTTATAGTTAATATGGTTCAGTTCATATAACTGTCTCCTGGGTATGTCCTTTCCAGAAAAATAAAATAGATAAATCAATGTGTGTAAGTCACACAGTACACGGCAAGGACAGCCACTTATCTATAACCTTGAGCAGGGATATTATCCTTTACAAGACAACATACCAGGGACTTGTGTTAGGCTAATGACTTCTAGGCTAATGATTATTATGGCGAGCCACTTGGCCAAAACTGTGTAGTCTCTCATGCGTGTTGTCTTGTTACATTGTCTTTTTAAGACATTAAAGCCATGAATACGCACTTTTTAACATCCTCAATACAGCTTTTGTTGTATTTTTATGCAATACCATAACTTCCCTCCAATTTCTATAAATATTATTTGAATAAACTTTGAATATAATTTCTTTCCAAATCAAAACTGCTACTGCTGTTATGATTATTTTGAATAGGTTTGACAATAGATGTAATGCAAAACAGAGCTAGACTGATCAATGTGCCCGCATACAAATGCATTATTTGGCAAAGCACAAATAGTGGGTTTTTTACGAAAATTTGTTTCATACAAATATTTTAAAAATTATTTGTTTTCGGGAAGAAAAGAATACCCATGTCAAATACCAGTGTGCAGGTCAGTTACATCAGTTACATCTCAGTCTCTCTCCTCTGCTCCACTGTTACGTCTATCAGCAGGTCTCAATGAGGGGAGTCACATCCACCTGCTACATGATGCACATTTCCTAATTTGGACATCACTCTCAGAGTTTGGGGTGTTCCCCAGAGATAAAGCTGAGCTACTGACACAAGCAAAGTGCTCCCAAGGGACTCTCCATAACCTGTTGTTCCCCTTCTCCTTTCTACAAAGTTAGGTTGTACAAAATAGGAAATAAATGAAAAGTGCATAACAAGAATCGCCTTCCCTACACATTAAACGGTGTGCTGTCTCTGTGTTATGGGTGTATAAATAGGTAGAGGTCTGTCTGCAGTGAGGTGATGAGTAAAGTTTTAGTTCAGTAGTCAGTGCAGTCATCTATGATCTGGGAGACTCCAGTTTGAGACCCGGTGTGGGGACCTCCTTCATAAGGTAGTTTATTCATGAACACTTATTGTAACACTTTAATTTTTCTAAAATTAAAAGCATAATAAAAACAAAAACAGGATTTTTAAGCCTCTTTCCACTATTATTCAAATACAAATACAAATATTTTTGCTGCCTCAACAAATACAGATACAAATACAAATACTG
This sequence comes from Thunnus maccoyii, assembly GCF_910596095.1. Classification (NCBI taxonomy): domain Eukaryota; kingdom Metazoa; phylum Chordata; class Actinopteri; order Scombriformes; family Scombridae; genus Thunnus; species Thunnus maccoyii. The sequence continues at coordinate 2,306,197 of NC_056540.1, read as the reverse complement.
GGCTCTCTGTACATCCCTACTAGCCTGTATGTCAAAATTAGTCATGCTGCAGGGTCATCACTCCTCTGTGGTGAATCTAGCACAGACCATCCACAGCGAAAGCAATAGTCATGTTACATATAGGTACCTCAGCCTGAAACCTGAACAGACAACAACAAGAGCTGTGTGAGAGGCCACATGGCCCCATGTGACAGCAACATAGACATGGTTCAGTACAAGATAAACTGAAAAGTCTGCACACCATGGGCCAAATCCACAAAGAATGGATTGCACCCGCTAATAGAACCGTGAACTGCACAGTATTTGCAACCACAATCTGCCCCGTTTTAAGGTCCTATTCACAGAAGACTTTGCGCTAATATTATGCCGGTGCAAATACACCCATAAAGTTTTGCAGCTGAGTGCAATTTGCTCTTCCTTTGTGACTGATTGAGTCAGCAGAGCTGTTTCCAGTGTTTCAGGCTTTTCTCCATTTTTCAGCACACAGATTGGTCCATAATGAAAACTGCAGAGAGCACAAAAGCCTCAAATTGCATGTCTTTAATTAACAGAGGTGCACACACACAAAGAGTGTTCCACAATCACAAACCAAATTTCATGTATTTTGCTTCTTTTACTTCTTTAATATGTCACATCTATAACATAATCTGCTGAACTTGATCAGTCAGGATCTGACGATAATTAAAGCTCTGTGTTCTGCTACACATCTACAGGTCAGCTGTTACACATTACATTACTTTTACAAATTCCAGGTTTATATGGTGGAGTTGTTTGTAATAAAGCAGCCCCTTACTCTATGGATGAATCCTGAGCTCCATCAGTGCTGTCATTTTTATTTTTTAAATCTGAGATAAGCCCACAACCCAATTTGATCCCCCCATGTCTGACTGTAGATTTTGCCCTTAATATCAATTCAATATCATTCAAGCCTCACAAGCTTGGAGAGTGTGAGTGAGTGTGCGCACAGTTAACACTAATAACTCCACCCTAATCGCGTGTGGTGATTAGCGCTGGTCTTTGTGAATTAGACTGTTTTTGAAACAAGGCTTATTTGCATAGAAAGGGGCCAGTTTGCGCAGAGTCTATTCCTATTGCCTAATTTACATACATGCAAATTGAACAGGCGCACCATAGCGCTATTTGCGTGGAAGCGCAGTCTGCGGTGCATTTCACCCTTTGCGGGTGCTTTTTGAAATACATGCTATCTTTTTGTTTCATTTGCACAGGTTTAGCAGCCACAAAAGCCGTGCAATCCTTTTGTAAATTTGGCCCATGACTCATGCAGAAAATATTTAACGTAGTATCAATTAACTATAATCGTGGTCAAATTCAGCATGTTAACAAACTTTGTACGTCTTAATGCATCAGAGTTTAACCTGTTAAAATGCAATAAATTGGCATGAGAAAAAGTAAAGATCTTGCATGATAATGAGAAACTATGTTTTTGACTTAATGGCTCTCAGTAGATAAACACACTAGAGTGGTTTCTTCTATATGCATATCATTGAAACCATAGCATTTCCCTGAAAATATTGAACTTTTCCCTGGCACTTATTTAAGTGTGCAAGTGTGCAAGCATACACAAAGGTCACTTTAACTAAACGGCTGCGCTCTGTGTCTCTCTTGAAAGGAATTGACTTGCAGACACATCACTGCTTTCTTTGCAGGCTCCAAACTGGCAGTAAATCCTCTAAAAATGCTCTTCCTTGCCGTCTCAAAATTGGATTTACTCTGGTTTGTTCCGGGGCTCGAAGGGTTTCTTGCAGGTTACCAAACAGGGGGGTGTGAGCTAATTCTGGCCTGGTGACCTACACAGCTGACAAGATCAGCAAACCACACTCTCCTCTCTGTTTTTTTTTTCCTGATAATCAGCAGAATAACTTCTATTTCTCTCTCAATATGAACATGACAGCTCTAATCTGTGTTAGAGCAGCTAATGAGGGCTTAGGATGTCTTCAGAGCTTCTCAAGCTGCACTGTTAGCTAATGAACATGTGAGGCTGTTGCCACTTTACGCACCTCTGCATTATGCCTTGTCAAGGTACAAAGTCTGTTTTTAGCAGTAAGCACCCCATTGATGCAATCGTTGCACCTCTTCTTCTAAGAGTCAGAACTCAGTAAAACTAGATAACACAGGTAAAACACATTCTGCTGCAATCAGTGTGACTCGTTATGCTAGTTTCTCATCATCAAATTTTCTTCAGTATCAAAGTAATCCAGGTGTTTTCTATATAACCATTGTTACAGTGCAAGCTGGAGCTGCTAGTAGCTTTAGCAGCCTTATTAAAGTTCAATATTTAGATGATATAATAAAGACTAAGGTTGGGCATTTTGTAGGTGTGACAGCTTTTTATCAATTTTGGGCTGTCAGCCTTATAATTATATTAAATAATAGGATTTAATTTACATTAAATCCACATCAGGGCACCACCCTTAAAAAGGGAAAGGATAGCCAATTCACTGATTCAGTCTCATAAAATATACCAACTATCAGTTTGGAACTCTGATTAATATATAACTTAATAACTACGACTAAAATTACCATATCAAAAGGTTGAAGGGTTTTGCAGTTCTGCAGAGTAGAGGTTGGCGACATTCACTCTCATGCAACATTAAATGTGTGTGTGGCTGTGTGTCTGTGTGGGAAAATAAACAAAAACAAAAATGGTTGACTCAAAATGGCAGCTGGGACTGCATGGTGTGTGTGAGAGGTAAACAAGGGAAAACTACAAACAAGATGGCAGAATCAAAGTTGGCCACATGGTGTGTGAGGGGACAAAGGAGAGAGAGAGAGAGTGTGTTTCTTTGTTCTACCTCCATGTGTTCCATGTGCACAAGCATGAACACACTTTAGGTCAGAAACGAAAGAGGGTATAAAGCAGGGGCTTTGAGTTTCCTCTCCACATGTGTCTGTTAAGACAAATTTGTGTAGGATAAAGGCCCCAGGTTAGAAAAGAGGATAGTTAGTCTGCATGCAAGACATGGCGTTTGCTGGATGAGTTCAGTTTAAATCACACAATGAACAAATTGATCTGAGGAGGCTCAACACTAAAAAGCAAGCTAAGGTGAAGCACACAACTAATACTCTAGTTACCATCTCACATTGCAATGTGTTGCATTTTATAGATGCAAAAATTACGGTCATGCGATCCTGCAACTGTCAGTTAATGTGCAAAATGATGATGATTCATAAGTGTCCAAAATATCAATATCATTGTTAGTATTGACTAAATTTTGTGTCTATTGTATCAGACAGGGACCCTCAGCCTCGGGGTCACAAAATCAATCTGAGTCGTGAGAATATTATTTATTGTTAACCTTTATTTGTGCAGGGACCGTTGCGAGTACATTCTTTTCCAAGGCCGCCCTGAATACAGAACATACAGAAAATGAAAAACTAAATTTACGGTGTACCAATTCAAAGTAACAAACAACAAGATTTACAGCAAACATACAGAGACAACATTCAAAGACATTCAAGCAAAGACATCAACATCATTGATAGAAAACATGCACATTCACACTGCACCGATTCTGCCAAAAGACGTTTGAAATGAATGTAAGGGATCAGCTCTTCTGTTTTAGCAGCTTTTGCAAATTGTTCCACTTGTGTGGAGCAAAATATTCAAAAGCCAGTTTTCCAACCTCAGTACTAACCAGATGTTCTTCAGGAAGCAAATAATCCTGGGATCTAGTGTAGTGTGAAAGTGATCTATAGTTGAGAAGACATGAGATATATGTAGGACGTTTGCCCAGTAGTGCTTTGTAAATAAATAGAATACAGTGTTGTTCCCTTCTCACTGCCAACGATTGCCACCCAACTTTCTCATATAATATACAATGATGTGTTCTAAAGCTATCTCCAGGAGACGAAAACTAAAAGCACATATTTCTGCCACAAAATTAGATTTTTTTAAATGTTTTTTTAGTCATACTAGTAGCACAGCTCTCGGAATGGGAATGCCAATCAGTTGCTCCACCACTTTGTTCCAAACTGAAATGTCTCATCAACTGTCGGATGGATTGACATGAAATTTGGGACAAACATTCCTGTTCCTCAGGCTCAGTTATAACTTTAGTGATTCTCACAGAGCTGATTGCAGGGGTCACTTGCCAAGAATGTGGGAACCGCTGATATAGGAAATATTGACTGAGTGAATGAGGGAATGAATTGGACATGATGACTGATTCCATGGGAACATCACACTTTCTGTTTACCTAAATCACCTTAAGCATTATGGGAAATACACTGCCAAAACCCAAAACATTACAACAGGAAATAAGAAAAAGAAAAACACTATGAATACATGTTTTGACAGCTACAGTGCACTGTAAAATGTCCCATTAACATGGTTGTTACATCCCTGGAACACTGACATGCTTCTTTATCCATTCATATACAGATATTCACTGTGTTGAAAACCTGTTGACATACAGGCAAGAAAAACTAAACAATCTTAAACTGTGTGCTTGTGGCCCTGTATGAGTCTGTGGACCAGGGGTAGTTTTGCTGTTTACAGGGGTAATAAAGGTTTGACTCCAATACAGTGTTCTCATGTTTCATAAGACTTGATGCAGGTGTGAAAGTGCCTTCGGATTATCTTGGATTTGTGGGTGAAATCCGAATTCAAACGAAGACAACAGGTGATTCTCCTTCTACTTGAGCTTAAAGGACAGACGGATCCTTCTTTATCACTGAGCTCAACTTTGCATGGCAGCTGCAAATGCGAGCGGCATCATCTCCACATTACTCTGCTCATCTCCACCAGCAGGAAGCCCAGTGTGTTAACAGCTGCAGGTGGAGACTAGCTATAAACAAACCAAGGTCTACATAGAGGAATTTGGGACACCTTCAACCCTCACCCCTCTTGGTTTTCTCATTTACTCCTCTTTTATTTCTCTACTCTTTCTGTTCATTTGAGGTTCCAGGAAAGTCCTTATTATCCATCTCAGCACTTCTAATTTTCTTCCTTTTTTGTTCCACAGCTGTGTGGGAGACACACATACCTTCCACACGGCAAGATAAACACAAGTTCACAGTTCGGGGGGGGGGGGGAGAAAAAATGTAGCCCTTTAAATTCTGTCTCTCTCAGTCTCATGGGTTTATACAAAGCTGGGGAGGGTTTGCGTGTCAGTGACAGGGGCCTGTGTGGGTATTTATATACCTCTTCTATGAGTCACGGCAGGGGAATCACATTAGCTATGGCTGTACTGTCACCATTGGACTCCCCTACAGGGTCCTCTCTCCCTCTCTCTCAACGCTCCCCTATCTAACTCTCCCCGTCTCTGTATTTAAAACCAACCAGGCCCCCTCATTTTAATCCATGGAGGTCCTGAGAGAAGTCATGAAATATTTTCAGCTCCAGATGTCTCTAAATAAGCGTTATGGCATGGCGGACGGCTAATGGGGTGTCATATCCTGCCAAGGCTAGGCAGCCTGTGTAAGCACTTGAGGGAGTTGGGGGTTGAAGGGGGCTGTTTGGGGACCGGCTGATGATAGCTATGGAGGAGTATTAGCTCCAGTAATGCTGTGGGCTCTGTTGCTCTGCTGGTTACTCATGATGTGGAGCACACAACTGCTGGCAGACTGCACAACTAGAGTTTCAGGATGAGTGATACCAGTATGAAGCGCATCAAATCATTTTGGAAAGTCCTCTCTCCAAAATGATTTGGAGTGATTTGTTTGCTGTGTTACCCAGAGTAAGATAAGACTGTGGAAACAGTCCAGTTTGGGGATTTTTAGGGGATGATTGCTTGGTGTTTTCCCCTGAATTATATTCTTCTTGTCAGTGTTCCAGTGATGTAAGAACCATGTTGATGGGATATTCTGAGCCTTAGTGATGTCAAAACGTGCATATTTTAAATTATTCGATCACTCTGATTGTTTTGCTGATTGTTCTGTATCAGTCTGCAAGGATCTATATGTTTAGTGACATCATTCTGACTGTTATCAAAAAGAGAGTGAATATTAGACTTACATTACTCAGATGGACATAAACACAAGTCCAAACGAATGATAATTATGTTCTGTGTCTGCTAGATGTGTGAATAGCAGAACAAGTCCTCCAAATTAAATAAACAACAATAAATACGTTACTTGACCATGTGACTCCGGAACAACACATAGGAACGTTTTATAATCTGCCTTCCAAAACTGTCACAAATCACGTTTTATGATGTGACAAAGCTGTGGTTAAGGTCTGGTTAGGTTTAGGCACAAAAATCATTTGGTTAGGTTTAGGAAAAGATCATGGTTTGGGTTAAAATGATCACTTTGCTAAGGTTAGAGAAACATACGGTGTTGCTTGAAGTTACTACTTCTTTAAAGTTACCTTCGTTGTGACACTCACGGTTTGGAACAGGAAACAAACGGCAGTCCTTTGTGGCAAAATCAACTATTGAGTTCATGCCTCCATCCACAGCTCCTCCTCTGAATGAGGAAATTTGTTGACTTATATACAGTATACGTCATCTGAACTGCACCACAGCTCCAGGTCATGATTACGATGCTAGATGGCATCTGTCATTCAACCGTAACTATATGTCGTTTTTGGGCGACTGATATTACAACCTATTGTTGCTTTCCTTGGAAGACAGTCTCTGTTTTATATAATGATCATCAGAGGCTAAAGGAATTTCACTAAAGGAGAAACAGAGGGACACTTCCCATTTGAAGTCAATATTCTCATGACATATTGGATACCATCATCAAAGAACTACTAAACTATTTTCTGCTGAGAGGGTTCTACTGTATATCTTTGAAGTGATGATGAAAAGTTGAATAGTAAACTGTGTGTTTCTTTAGTTTTGCAGTTGTGTCATTATCCCCATAACATTTAGCCACAAAGCATTTTATCCCAGTCTAAGGAGCGGTTTTCACAAGTTAGTCTTTGCAAGAGTAAAATCAACATTGTCTCTTTCCATTCTCCCCTAACCCCCTACACAACCCAAGTGCTAATATCACGGCCTGCTTAGCAGAACACACACACACACACACACACAGACAGAGCATCTAGAAATGAGGGTTTTCTGAGCCGCTGGTCAGCGAGGTGCTACTGCTTTATTATCTGCTTGGCTTGGTCCACTGGAAGGCAGCCAACATAAGGACTCCACTTCTCTCCATACCTCCCCATCAGCATCATCAACATCGGGCTCGTGGGGCTTTAGCCAGGAATGTTTTCTGACTAGCCCCGAATCTTTCTGACAGAGGAAAAAATCTATAATCATCAGGAAATGTGATTAATTTAATTCCTGACCACCCTCAACCTTTCCTGCTGCCTGTGTGTGGATGCAGTATGAGGGAGTATGCGAGGCTGGGTAACATCCTCTTGTATACAAGCTCTGTCCATCTGCAGCTCTCACGTGCATGCTCATGTCCTCACCTGTGCCATGGCATGGACACACTGTGTGCAATGTTGCTCCTGTTTCATGCTGTCTGTCAGCTATTGGACTCAAACAGCAGTAACAACATTACACCAAAAAGGTAAGGTATCAACAAAAGACCCACTAGCAACCATGCTGCCCCTAGATTTGAGGACCAGTCGTTTATTGACTAATGTAGCTAAGCAAACCCCAACTACATATCTGTGACATCTGCTGCTGTTGCATTCTGACATTTGACAGAGAATGTGGCTAAGCTAACGTTACTGGTACATGTCAATAAGCTAATTAGTGTGGAGTAACAGCGTTTTGTCATGTAGGCATAGATGACATGATTTAAAGGATATAGGACATTTGGGGAGTTGGTAAAGAGAGATGATCAGAACACCTGATATTCCCTATATGGTTTTACAAATAAACAAGTGTTTCAATTCAATCTACTGTCATCAGACTGCTGGTTTATTTCATTTGTACAACACAAAGTGCTAAACATTACAGCAGTCACATTAAAATATAAAAACAATAAAAAAGTAAAGTAGCAATTAAACACTGGTGCTATAGGTTCGAGAATTCTCAGCTGCCCTGCAGATGTCCATTTTGTCCAGAGCAATTGCCTTTACATACTATTAAAAATTAAATTTCAAATTAAATACAGTGTTTGCTGTAGTCATATTATGCATACTCAATGAAATTTAGGCAGTAGTGTTCCAGGCAGAACAGCAGGGACCACCCAAAATAATTTGGCGTGCGCTGCACACACATACCCTGACCACAGTCCCAGATGGTCTGGGCTTAGCCCCAGACTTTGTCAACTCCTAGAAATGCCCCTGTACCGCCCTCTCCCTGTCTTCTCTCTGACTCAACTTAATCCCCACAAAACACTGTTGTTTGACCCTGTGATCCGTCTTTCAGGCAGCAAAATAAAACAACACTTATTAACACTTACTGGCATTAGTTTGATGCCTGGTCTTGTAGAAAAAGTTCAGAAATCCAGAAGCAATTGCTCCAAACATGGAGGATTTGGTTAATGCATTTTCCTTGTCTGTTTTGTGAAGAAGTGATTGCATTGCTGCTGCCAAACAAAGAATGTAACATTCTACATTGTTGATACCTGTACACCTTTCCATAAAGGGCCCTGAGGAAATACTATCCCAAGTAGTTCCCTTTTAGTAAGGACATAGCTGGAAAAAAAGTTCTAATTTGAGAAAATACGCCTAAATAAATAAGTTTTCACCCTGTGGAAATCTAACTTTCCCAATGGCCATTGATTGATTTAACAGTTGTCATTAAGAGTATCAGCATTCCTATGACAGCCCTTATTTTTCTTCATTAAAAGTTAAAAACTTCAACTAAGTTTGACAAATAATCTCAACTCACGGACTATTTTGTCAAAGTACCATCTGAAGGTCAAGAATGAAAACCTGTTGATGTTACTCGCAAACAACCTTAATGAAACAGGAACCCGAGGAGTTCAAATGATTGTCCAAGTCTTCAAAATGATGGTTAAAAACTACTCACAGCTGTTTCAAGAGTCACTGCAAGACAATACTTAGTAATTTCTACGCTGCTGACACTCTCTTTATCAGGTCAGTATAAAGACCTGGTACTACATAGATGGGCACATCTGAAGCCACAGCAGGCTTCAGACTGTGTGTGACTGGACATTCAAAGGTGTGTTCACAGCAAATATTAGGAGCAGTATGTAAATGGATGAAAGCAATTAGCAGATGTCCTTCATAAAATAAATGGTATGAAACATCAGGGGATACAACGCATTCTTTTGAGACCAAAAAAGTTACTTATTTCCCTGTGGCAGTTTGGACCCTCTTTAATTTCAGGACAGAGGCTTAAAGCTGCACAGAATGAGTCGATTACCACACTGGACACACATTCTGAGAGAACTGTCTCTTTTCATTCTCCCTACCAAACAAATATGACAAGAGCTGTGCTGAGCAAAACGTAGACTCTGTGAGATTATCTCTGAGGATAATCTCTCTTTTTAATTGGATAATTTAATAACTGTCAAGGAAAGATTTTGAGATCCACTTGTTTTGATTGTCTTTTGCTGGCTAGCTATGGATGTCACTGCATCCTTAATTCAAGACCCGAGGCCATGGACACAAAGTGTACTTCACACCTCACCTACTTTCTTGTACCACTGATAGAGAATTCATTGAGTATTTTATCTCAGTGGAACACCATCATGCATTTTATATCGTTCATTGTAAGTATTTTAAAGCCCTCTAAAGCAGAAGAAACATATAAATATAGTAGAGCTTTGCAGTCTGTAGTTACCATTAGGATACTGAGGTCATGTCCTCACTGCTTTGTCTGGGAATTTGGATTTTGTAGCAACCTTGGGGAACTTTAAAGCTGAGAGGAACTACAGAGTTGGTGATGATTCTCTCAGATTCTCTGTGGGTTGGTCAGTACAAGTGATTCACCTTACATGCAGTCATTTGATCCATTGTTATATTATATTAATATTGATGTTGTGGCAGCTAGTTGTGCAGTTTAAATATAATAATAATAATACATGGTGGATATTTTATAAGCTGATTCCAGGATTTTTAGACTTCACTTCTTTAGAATTTCAATTTGACTGAATTCCAACTAAATAACATAAAGGAAAATAAATAACCGATTCAGTATTTCTCTGCCTGAATTTCACACTTTTTACAACAAATTTACAGAATTTCTATTTGAACAGTTAACTTAAAAATCAATTTGAAATATTTGTGGTGTGCACTTGAACTCATGACCTCAATCATACTGGCTGTGGACCTCAGCCTACCTGTATGTGATCTAATAAAGGAGCCTGACACAGAGCAGTTGTATCATTGGGAAACGGGCACAACTTGAGAAAAGGGAAACTTTGAGAGAGTCTTTTAGGATTCTTGCAAAACCTCAAAACATCATTAAGTGATGTGAAACAACATTATATTTTTTTGTTTGTTTGTTGTTTTTTTTCAAAGATTGCAAGGTATTTCTTTTTTTTGGAAAATCAGATACTTACGTAGCTCTGTGACTCAAATGTGATGATCATACATGTGAGAGACTACTTCATAACACACTGATTCATAGTCAAATGATTCAGTAAAAAGTACATGATATAAATCAACAACCATTACAAGTATATTAAATAGTACTTTTACTCTCTCTACTATTCTACTCCCCCCACTCCTTTCCTCACAACACATAAAATACACACAAAACACACACACACACACACACAGCATTCCCTCCACTACAACACAGCCACCCTGTGGAACACCATAATCACATGTAAAATCATAAATATTCACCACTGATTAAAAGATTAGAAAATTAATCTCCCCAGTATGCTAACTGCTAATCCTAAACCCTGAGGAGTAAACAAACTCCTGTTCAGCACAAATCAATAAACTCCCCGGAGAGACTGACAGAGAGGAGAAGAAAAAAAAAAGGGACACACACCACTGATAGCTAATGTTCATCATTTGATGATGTATTTTCTGTGATTTTTCTGCTACTGTCACATCTTCTAACCTAGACATTTAAAGGGGAACATGGTTTATGGGAGTGGATGTCAGTTACTGCCAGATGAATATCTCCAATCTCTACAATGTTTCCGTCGTCAAAAGTAAACGTAGTATGTTTTACAGCCCTACACAGGCTTGTAATAACCCTTCAATTCAGATTAAATGGGAATCAACTCCTTGATTACTTTTACAAATTTAAATTGCCGACAGAGGGATGACGACTGATAGCTCTCTTGCTTGCAACCGCCATGGATAATGAAGTCATATTTTCATTACAGAGCACAGAGCGAGACAATTAGAGTAGTAACTGAAGGGAAACATGTAGTGAAGAAGTATCACCATGCTAAACATCGGAATGATAATGGAATAAATTGTACAAGTTCTGTGGATCTTGTGTTGATTGCTCTCTGAGAGCTTTAGTGGAAGCTGAATGGTACTGGTGGCTCCATAGACAGTGTATTTATTACAAAATTAAACTTAAAAAGATGAAATATTTGCAGTATCTCAATGTACAGTTCAGCTTCTAGTTCAGCTCACTGTAGTGTTAAATATCATCTGTTTACAACACAAACTGAAGGATTTATTGCATCACAATGTTCTGATAAAGAAGAGTAAAGTCATATTCACATTATAGTGGCAGTTACACAGTGTGTGGCACTTTGTACAAGATTCTTGGGGGTCTGTGCTCTTCTGTGATCTTATTGGCAAATAGCAATTTGCAAATACTCAGCATTAGTTATTAACAATTTGCAAGTTTTAAGAAAAATTACGATCTGTTGTGATTACAAGGTGAAATGACTTGCAGAGATCTACAGGGTAATGTTATTACCAGTAGGTAGATAACTATACAGACTCTAAAAGCATTTTTGTAACTGACCTAAAAGCTGAACCTGAAGGCTGATAATTCATCTAGCAAATGTTTTACTTTCAGTGTGGTGTCTGATATTTGCTGCACTCAAGAAAATCAGAGCAACTCTGGTCAAAGTTCAACAAATGCAAACTTTCATTTGTGTACATCAGTGCAGGACCACACCAAAAATCACAAGTATGGAGGAAATATATGCAAAAGGTGTATTTACGTAATAATGTAAATACAGCTTAAATAAGACACTCAACAATGTTGTCTGACACATTAATAAGTCATTATTGAATCTTTAACATTAGATGAATCATGAACATGCATCAATTTTCATCCTCTCCATCATGTATATTTCAGTCAGGACACTGAAATCAAGGTTTTAACCACATTTATTGCAGCAACATACATTTAAGTTTGGCGGTGTGGCTCTGCTCATGTAACAAATCTGAGCAAGCTCAACACAGACAGAACCTGAGATACACAATATTTGATGGACTAGAGCACATATTAAAAAGTTCACAACTAAACAACTGAATGCAAATACAGGAAGCAGCTGGGAAAGTGGAGGGAGTTCAATTTCTGAAAGCAGGCAGCAGCGTAGCAGTAAGTATGTAGAGCTCAGCGTTGTATGCAGACTGTTTATGTGGACCACCAATTGAGAGAAGTAGGTCATGGACATACATGATTGGGGGTGTATCAAGCATGACTATAAAATGACTTCCGTGCCTGTCTGAACTGCCACGAGGCTCCACAAATAGTATCAAAAATAGAGTTTTATATAATAAAAATCTGAAGCATTATACCCTTAGCCAAGGACGTGGCAGATCTGAAATCTCTTTTTGCAAGGGGTGCATGGATTGTGTTGGAAGACGCTGACAAACAGTCTGTTTTGTTGTTTGGGTATAATGACTTGGTGACTTCCATAGTCCCACTAAAATACAATGCCGTTAGCTTCTCTCTCTCTGCAAGACTTTATTATGTTCGCCACAATCGCCTGCAGACGGTTATTGCAGTTCGTACAGTCACCATCTGTTTAATGGCTTCTGATAAAGTGAAGGTTACTATGACAAGAAAGAGGTCACACGTGTTAGATCATGTAGTATCATATGAGGTCATGCTGTTGCCTTCTATCGCTATTGTGAGTGTGACTGTGTTTTGTGTGTTTCTGTTGTGCTACATGTGAACTTTGTGTGACTCAGCCCCGTGTCTGTGCATGTGTGTGTGTGCATGTGCCAGATTATTCTCTCAGTTGAGTCATAGGTCATTAAGATGCTTGGCTGGCTTTTATGCTGATGGCATCATAAATGGATGAGAAACGCCTGTCCTTCACTATGGCTGCTCTCCATCTTGTAACGCACGACATGACATGACACACACACACATATGCACACACATACACACACTCTCACTAATACACACACACACACACATAACAGCAGAAAGAAGACCCTACCAACAATCACTCTACCTTGCCAGTGACAACTGCCAAAACAACCTAAAATATGTGAAAGAGAAACATCATCAAATTACATCTACACACACACACACACGCACACACACACAGTCACAGTGAGCATTTGAAGAGGCAGGCTGTATGCATGCACAGAGATGGATTGCTTTAATAAAGACAGAGAGATAGATGGGAGAATAAAGAACTGGGGAATAAACACACAGATGTCCTCTTTGTGTATTCCTGCACTCTGCTCCAACATTTGATGATTACATAAATGTTACGGCAATATCACATGTCAGTCTCATGTTTGAATAGGTCAGTTTTCCTTAAAAGTCACAACATGAATCTGATGTAACATTTGAGCACTGTGCTAAATTTGCTATTTAATTATTGTGTCTTATGCACAAAGAATGAGTGAATGAGTCAGTTGCAATTGTCATTGAGATTGACTGTCACCTGTAAAAAGGTGTCGGTTGGTTGGTCTGTACAGCACTTTGGTCCAGACTGAAATATCTTGACAATATTGAATAGGCTGTCATGAAAAAAATGTTTTCATCGTCCACAAAGGACGAATCCTGCTGACTTTGGCGATGCCCTGACTTTTCCTCTAGTGCCACAAGCAGGTCAAAGTTTTCACTTTGTCTACTGGGTGGATTGACTTTGTTCAGACGCTCATGTTCTCCAGATGATGTATCATGATGACTTTGGTCTTCTCCTCAGTTTTCATCTAGCAGTATTGTGGTTATAAATAACATATTTCAACAACTATTGGATTGCTATTAAATTTGGTGCAGACAATCACGTACCCCAGAATGAATTGTAATAACTTGTGATCCCTTGACTTTCATTAAGTGCCATCATCAAATTTTTCATTTAGTCTAATGCTTCAGTTTATGACCAAATACTTGATGTCTGTTTGACCAGTGGCAGCCACAAATTTGTAACAGAGAGGTAAGAGAATGCAATGCACTTGTGGTGTTATTTATATGGTTCCATACACGACACTGAGAGAGATTCAATGACACCAACCACCTCTGAAAATAACTCGTACACAGTAATAGAAAATAACTACGTACATTTATTCAAGTACGGTACTAAAGTACAATATGTGAGATACTTGTACTTTACTATTGCATTTTCTGTTACTTTATACTTATATTCCACTACAATTCAAATGTTGCACATTTAGTTGGTAACTTAATTACTCGTTACTTTGCAGATCCAGACCAATAATATAAATACAAATAGATGACGATCATTGTTATAGCTTAAGATAAGCTACAGCATTATTGATCAATGGGAGGTGATTTACACGTTACGTAGAAGTATATAAAGTAAATAAAATTAGCCTGACCTTTACCAGTTGCTGTACTCATTAATGCATCAGTAATTATTATCCAATAATATGATCTATATGATTCTGAAATCAGCTATTCAGCACAATGAGTACTTTAACTTACTACTCACTGATAGGGGAATGTTCACCATGCGGTGCTTGTGCCTCCTGGGGTCCAAGTAGAGGCTGGCGAACCACCTTTGCAGGCAGCGCATGCGTAGAAGCTGAAGTAGAACCACGGGATTGGCCGCTGCCATGAGCCCCAACACCTGCATGAGTCAGTGCTGTCACTGTTGCTCCCCGCCACAGATTGAGAACTGCCTGCTGCAGGGCCGTCTGTCTGGGTTCCAGTAGAACAGCCCGCAGTCTGGTCAAGTCGAGCACGACTCCCAAATAAAACAAACACCTAACTTGGTTAGGTGCAGCACCAACTCAGCATTCAATCAGGGGAAGTCCCTAGCACTGTACACAGGGCAGTGGCCACTCTATGCTGCTCTCCACGTGCTCCCATCCGAGGCAATCCAAACACAAGAAATGTCTTGCGGCGGCAGCGATGAGGCCGGAGCACGACGGGCAAGAACAAACTTCCTGAAGTGGTGACTCCAGAAGGATCTCTCCACAGAGAGATGAGATCAGTGGGAAAATATCACTGTCGCTGGGATGGGATGGGAAAGGCAGTGGGACACTTCCTTATATACAAAAGACATGTTTGTATGTATTTGTCTGTCTACAAACTTTTGTGGAAGCAGTTTTTACTCCGAGTTTAAATAAAAGTGAATACCTCACAGCTACTAAGATATGAATTCTGTGAATTTTGTGAATTCTCCTCAAATTTCATTCTTCTAAATCCTGGTGTGTCCAGATGTTTAGTCTCGCTGTAAGTCAGGTTCATGGTTTGTCTATGGTCAGTTAGTATTAGCACAGAAAAGGAGACTTCAGGCCCAAGAGAAATTTGAAATATTGATGTGGTCCAGTGTCCAAGCTGAAGCTGGATTCACTGCCAGATTTGAAGGTCCACCCCTGATACAAAGCCAGAATCTCACTCTTTTAAACAATCACATGAATCTCACTCCGGCTCAGTTATTCTCCTCAGGCAGACCTGAAAATCCAAATAAATTCAGTTATGTAAATAATCTCTCAAACTGCCCCACATTCTTCTCTGCACTGTTAAATGAACTTGATGAGTGACGAGGGCAGAAAGTGGAATACAGAAGAGGAGGAGAGACTGCAGAAAACAGGACTGAAACCAGATGAGAGAGGGAGGCCAGGAGAAGAAAAGAAAAGCAAACAGATAAAGGGAAGAAAGGAGTAAAATGAGTGATGAATGGTGGGTGTATGGTAGACAGAGAGAGAAAAAACTGACAGAGCAAGACCTACGGTGGAGGCACGACAGAATGACAGCCCAATGAGAGGAGAAGAAAGAGACACAAGTCAGCAATGAAAACCACTGCAGAGAGAGGAGAAAGAGATGCTTGACTGCTTGCGTCTTTTGTGCCTGGCCCGATGGCCCTCAGGCGGACTGGATGATGGGCACATGAATCAGAGGCTGTCTGTCTGAAAAATGGCAAAAAAAATGGGCCTGTCGATTGTCTCTCACAAGCCCTGCACTCTGCCACGAGAGGAAGAAGAGAGAGACGCACAAAGAAAGACGGAATGGAAAACGAGGAGAACAAATACACAGATGACCCGGATGACAAAACAGAATAAATCAAAATGCATCATCAGGAGGAGACGACTTGGAGGAGAGGAGAGAAGGACAGAGGAAGGAAAGGAGACAATAATGAAAGGAAGAGAGAGGAAGAGAAAGGAGAGATTAATTAGAGGAGAACATAAAGAGGAAAAAGAGGAGAGGAGTGAGGAAAAGAGGATGAAGATTGAAGGAGATGAGAGGAAGAGGAAAAGGAGGGCAGGTGAAAAAAGGAGAGGAGAGAGAAAGGAAGGGGCAAAGGAAGACCAGAGGAAAGAATGAGGACAATGAGAGGAGAGAAGAGTGAATGGAGGATGAGGAAGACAAGAGGGGAAGAGAAAAAAGGAAAAAGGAAGTTCAGGAAGAGGAGAGATAAAGGAAGGAGATAAGAACAGAAAGAACAGAGGGCAAAAAGGAGAAGATGTCTTTGTCGGGGTGTATGGACTTGACATCTCTGCTGTACTGAATGTAATGAAGAGTAATAAAAATTGATGGGATGGGAAGAAAGAGGAGAAAAGAAGACTGCTATTATCTTTTCTACTTTCCTTCCTTCTGTAGACTTCTCTGTTTCTCATCATGTATTTTTGCAAATGCACAACGTCTTTTCAAAGTAATAATTCATAACGTTTTATACATAGATCGTGTTGCTACTTTTTATCTCACTTGTATCAACGGAACATATAAAAAAGTGATTGTTCTATCCAGTTCCAAAGATTTTTTTTTTTTTCCATTTACTGTTTGAAACACCTTGGTTCAACGTATTTTTCACTGATTTTCACGGGTAAAAGCAGCTCCTCCTTGCTTTACACTGATAAGCTCTTTGCAGACATGAGCCTCTAGTTTCATGATGGTAAAATGTTTGTGCCGGCCCACACAGACACACTGGGGGTGGTGGTCCACATGTGGATGTCTTATTCCACCCCCAGTTTCTAGCTTTGATCAGTGCAATAATACCTGTGACCTTTATCTGTTTAGCCTCTGTGGACAGGACACACGGACTGACAGTCACTAAAATATACAGAGCCAACAAGCAAACAAAGAAATGTACATTCTACCTACTGTTTACACTTTGACATTTGTTTTAACATTGGGATGAATGGTATAGTATGAATATTATACAGTATATTGTAGTAATAGAACGCACTATGTAACAATACTGGAATAAATAATGATACATATTACAATTACAGCCTACATATCCAATATTTCAGTAAAAAGAGGTTCTGCACACGTCTTCCAGCACTGTGCAGCTTAATCAGAAGCTTCTCAGATCAGGGACAACAAACCAGAGAAAAGTCTGGAGCACACTGATTGATTTATCAGAGTCAAAAAATAAATGAATGAATAAAATAAAACACACTCTGATGAAGACACAAAAGTGCTGAAACATTAGTCTGTTTGCACTATTAAAGGCTCCAAATCAATCAGTGTGCTCCAATCTTTTCTCTCTGAAATATCCAATATTCTCTTTGAATGGCTATTACCTCAAGCTGGAAGTCTGCTTCTCTGGAGATGCAACAAAACAACAACAGCAAAAAAATGTTATGTTGTCCAATAAACCTCAATAAAGTTTGTTTTTGAGTGAAAGTATATGTATTCAGCTTCTTTACTGTTCATGATCTAATTAAACTGTATGACAGGAAGTAAATATCGTCATAGTTTATTCTCTAACATCACTTTTGATCATCAGATGGATTCTACATTGGTTCCCAAAACTACATTACTACTGAAAGACACAGCCGACACATAACTATTATAACTATAAAGGTGCACTCTTCTTCTGAGGCTTAATGTTTTGTTCCCCAGCAACAATAATGAAGTTCCCTATATACATAACAAGCATATTAAAAACCTTTTAAAATGTAATTTCCCAAAGTGGTTTTTGTAAGTATATCACAATTTTAAAATAAACTATACCATGACAATTCTATTATAAATTATGAGGAGAAACATATGTCTTAGTCCCGCTTATCCACAACATTGTTACCCCCTCACTTCCTAAACCTTATACCTATGCATTTGGCTGGGTATAGGTCCCCAGTAAGTTTTTTATGGACAGCCCATATATGCTAAATATTTATACTGTAATTTGCAGGATATAATCTAAAGCATTACCATGATGATACCATGAGGAGCTACAACAGAATGTATGTACCTCTATGAACGTTTATATTTCCATGAAAATAATAAAATAAAAATACATGGTGTGGTAAGTGCCACACAGTGAGCAGTTGATGCTTGTGAATGACCCAGACAGCATGTAGGAGTATGCCAAAATGCCAGCTCACATGACTTATGATTCACAACTGAAATAATGTGAAAATGAAGTGTTTAACTATGTGGGACTGTGGATGATGATTATGAACAGCTGAAGCTTCAGAAAACAACATTTTGTGGAATATACCTGCTCTGCCACTGCCTCTTCTCCACATCCTGTTTCGCTTTGTTTAAGCCACCATTGCAGTCAAATACAACCATCCGGTTCTGCAAATATTTAGGCTGACCACAGCCAAAAGGTCTGGTGAAATGTGGTTTGTAGCAGACATCTCCAAATTTGTGCTGATTTCAGCGTTGACATTCCCTGTTTGTTCATCTGATCCCTGTTAGAGTCAGTTACTCTAAGTCAGTGAGGTTCTTTGTCAAAGCCTGTGTATTAATGCTGTCAGCAAACACTGAATGCTCATGCTTGTGAGGTTAAATTCAGTTACACTAATGGATTCACTGCTGTCAACAAGACCAGACAGACAATCTTATCACATGACTCTGATAGAGGAGGAACTTTGGCCACCAGCCCGCAGATACATTATTACAAGCCTACTGTAGAATAAATCAACAAATACTGTAAACCAAATCATTGTTGGGCAATACACATCGTAATGGCACAGTTCATTTAACAGTGCCATTTTATATTTAACAGTTCATTTTTTGAAATTGCACCACCATGTTTTTAAAATGTTCTAAAAATTAACTGTTAAGTACCTGAAAATATCTCAAGAGATCTGTATAAAATGAAGAGACCTGTAAAATGAAGTGCTACCCAATTAGATGCAGACAGAAACTAAACCAAGATACAGCACTTCAGGGATGACATTGGTTATCATTCAGTGTCCATCACAGTTGCAAAAAAAGAAAAAAAAAAACGTTTGCTGCTATCAGCTGAACGCCATTCTCATGTCTTCTATCTCTAACTTCAACCTCCCTGGTGTCTGCCCTCAGACACGCTCATATTAGATAAGCCCACTTTGTTGAGAGTCAGTAACCAATCAAAATGACAATGACATATATATATATATATATATATATATATATATATATATATATGGAATGATAATGATCAGTAAGTGTCCAAATGTTTGAGTAAACTATTATGTCTATTATATAGGGCAGTGGTGGGCAAATAGTGGCCCATGGGCCAAATCCAGCCTCTTTATACCCTTGATGAAGCTGAAGTTTTGACTTTCACAGTTTTTATCCAAACTTTTACATCATTTTTCAAAAATCTACTGCAGATAACAAAATAAAACACAAGGGTGCTGTAAATCCTAGTGAATATAACCTTGTTCCATCCAGTGCTGCCCTCACACCATTAAACCGTGGTGTCTCTGTGCTATTTGAAGAGTGCATGCTGCTGAAATTAAGTCTAATAAACTGTTTTCATTCCACAACTTTAGCCTGTAGGAGCAGAACACATTCTTCACAAGAACAACAGAAATGGTGTGTTGAGGCCATTGTTTCTAAGGCAACCAAAACAGACTTTCAATTAACCATAAATGAAGCAGGCTGCTGTTTATCGTGTGTCATCTCTGCTCACAAAGTGCAACACAGAACATATATTCATGTATGAGTATTAAAGTATTAAAATAATCTGTAACTCTGGTAGCCCCCCATATGGCATGTCCTCAGACACAACTGGCCCAATGAATGAGTGAATGAGGTGATTTTCGGACTCAGCCATGATCATCATCAACAGATGGCGTTTGCTCAGTTGTCAAGAAATTGTAGATGTTCAAATTACCATTTTTTTAGCACTTAAAGGACTTCTCAGATTGGCAAACTCATCTGATGAAGATCATGTGATAATGATCAGTAGCTCTGGAGCAGCCCCTAAATGGACCTTGTGTTAAGATTGTTTTATCAACTGCACATTTCAAGGTCAAGAATGAACTTTGAACCTTTCCAGCTTTCAAGCTAGAAAGTATCAGCAGACCCACTAACACATTGTTGGTTTTGTTTTTTCCATGGCATTTGTTGACAGTAGTAAAAACATATGGAAAGTGAGTCAAATGAGAAATTTGGGGGGTTTTGGGAGGCTAAAACAAAATCTGAGATTACTGACTTAAAAGTCCCAAATGTCAGTCCCTATAAAGCTCTGATATTTGGGTCAAAGCGATGAAAACAGAATGAAGACAGAACTTTTGGTTGGTGGAGGTACCCATAATTATGAACTGTACATAAGCTCCTTTTCACAATGAGGTTCTTTTGACTTACTGCTGCTGCTGCTGAGGCTGATGATGGTTTTATTTTACATGAGCTCCTCCTGTTAGCAAGCCGTCTGCCTGTCTGTCACTTCAAGTCTGATGCTTCTGCAAAGTACAAAAAACATCAAATTGTCACCAAAGTCTGGAGAGAAACAATCAGAGCCCCTCCCTCCCCCTCCTCTCTACATCAAACACTAACATTCCACATGAGCCTCACATTCTTTTATCTCTCTCTCTCTCTCTCTCTCTCTCTCTCTCTCTCTCTCTCTCTCTGTATATGTCTCTCAGTCTACCCATGTCAGACTAATGCAGCGCTCTGGCCTCATTCCAGTACTGTCTCAGTGGAACAGCTGGTTTCAATTAGGTCCCCATTTAGGTCCCTATGTGCATGTGCACATATACACACACACTAAAAAAGAGTGGGGCAGCCTGCTTTCTTTGGCTCACTGCTCTGTTGAAGGAGTAATTGAATCATTTGACCAAAATATTGGTGGTGCAGTGAAGCGTCCAGCACTGGCTGTGGTCACCGCTCTGTGTCTTTCCATTAGACTTGGCTGGTCAAGCAGTCGCTGAGCCTAATGGAACAGTAATGCACTGTAATAATGCGACGTGGATATGGAGTGTGTAGTCATACCAGGGTTTGACTTGTATGAATTTTGATGGATTGCAGGTACATTGTTATTATTAGACTATCCTGTGATAGTACAGCTCTTTTAGGGGTTGGCAGGGAGACCTACCTAATCTCTAAAATCTAATGCAACAGTATTTAGCATTAGCAAAATACGACATGTTGCCTGGTTACGTTTTCAGAACATTCATATTAAACTGTTCACAATTCAAGCAACCAATTCAACAACCTAATTTTAGAGCTGGTTAAATGTGATTGTAATAGTTTTAACATTTCTGAATGTAGCAATTCTCACTGAGCTATGTATTCTGTACAAAATACACTGCTGGTTGGTGTTGATTTGTATCCTCATTTTATTCTTATGAAGAATTTGATTTGTTTATGCCTTTCAAACTTCAGTATCATATTTATTTATTAGGCTCAGTAATTTCTTAAAACAAATGGTGACTGTAGAACACAAGTCAAACAAGAGGAAAAAAGTGCGTTTTTGGGGAATATTTTCAGCAGCGGATGAATCCATATTTGGTGCTCTAGTGAGTATTTCTGGCAGCAGGACAGTGTGTGGGATTTAGTCACAATAAACGACAGTGTGTGTGTTCATGGTGATGAAGGAACTTATCACCCAGTGCAGCGTTGTGGCTCATTGTGTCCTTGATGTGTGTTTTTGGACAAGAACGTAGCTCTATGGCACATAGCATGTAATTACATTGCTTTTTTTACACGTACATCTTCAACATTTTGTTTGCATCAACTGATCTTTGATGCAGATCAGAGATGAAATAAATTAAATTACTTTTATCCTGTTGATACGGACTCTGTGTACTGTTCAGTGAGAAATACTCGTGATAAAATTAGCTCTGTTGGAAAATCCACTCACCAGCAGAGAGCTAAGACGACAAAATCTATTCTGTCATATGATTTCAATCAGCATGCACATTATCTTTGGTAATCAGAAGGAATTTTTAGATAAAATAATAAAAGAATGAATATATCAAACTTTAATGATTGCTCTGGCTAAATTGGGTCATTGCACTAATGACAGCAGTAGAACGCATTCAAATAAAAATGACTAAAACAAAAGGACATTATGGGCAATTAAATGTCAGTAGCCACATTTTGATCTAGTGCAGGGATTTCGAGGTCAATCAGATCAGCTTATTGTCAAGCTAGCAGCCACAGGTTCCATTTTAAACCATACTAAAGCCATGACAGGTCTGTGATTATGACTGCATGATGCACCAATTCTGTTAGTGATTTTTATGACACTAAACATTGTTGGAAAGTGGATTTCCAGATTTCAGGAGGGGGACCTCACAGTTGCACCTCTGCTCTTTGCAGATGATGTAGTCCTGTTGGCTTCCTCTGGCCACGGCCTCCATGTGTAACGGTTTTCAGCTGAGCGTGAAAAAGCTCCAATGCAATGCATCATACGGACTTTGATGAGACTTCTGGTCAACCAGAAAGTTTAATCTGACTGTGGAGCTAGAGGAAATATCAGGGGTTCACCAAAATTATGTGGAATATCCTCTGGGGACCAATAATATTCACAGTAAATTTCATGAGCAATCTGGCCTGTGGTTGTTGATATCTTGCTCTGGACCAAAGTGGTGGATGGTTGGATGGCCAAACCAACATTTAACTAAAATTTCACTGTGCTTAATTACAAATTATGTTTTCTTTGAAACCTCAAAGTCTTTAACAGTCTTTAGTAGAACAATTACAAAAACAGGTACTATTGAAGTTACATGTCCACCATAAATACCCAACGATTTGAGATACAGCCACAGTATGTATGCAATGTCAGTAGGCCATGAAAAACTGTATGGTCAATGGAGGGTATTACAATGTTGGTCCTGAGTCCCTTCACCTCTCTTGGGGAAAATAAGCCTCTTACTTTGTATCCTTCATTCCATTTTCCTCATCTTTCTCCTCTTCTGCACATCGAAATTTCCCTCCACATCCTCCACAGGTCATTAGGAAGCAGATATCAATATTTTACTCCCTGGCTTTTATTTCTACATGGAAATATCAAACATATTAGGCCAATGGATGTGCCGTCCCTGGGTTACTGCCATTTGAATATTTCAGTAGGTTCATGAAAGAAGCTTTCTGAATTTTACATGCAGGTTTTCAGATGTGATTCTGCTCCTCAACCTTTCTCTTTTTCTTTCTTTCCACTGCTCCAGTTCCTCCAAACGATGTGACACTAATTGATTTCGTTATTTTGCTTTTGTTCTTCCAACTTTTTCTTTCTCCTCCTTCTTTCCTCCTACTTTTTCTCCTCTTTCAGCCATTTCTCCATATCTATGCCGATTTCCAACTCAGTTCTTTCCTTTTAAGTCTTTCTACTACTGTATTTTCTGCAATGGATGTGACAGCAATTGACTTTTCTTTCTTTCTCTCTTCTTTCTTTCAACTTTGCTCTCTCTCTCGCTCTGTGTCTTCACACACTTCTTTCTTTGTCTTTCCTTCCACCTACTTGTTCCTCTTTTTGCCTGTAGTGAATGTGCTGATTTCCAGCAGTGAAGGAGGTAGAGAAGAGTGCAGATTGAATTGCAGGATGGCTAATAATTGCACTACACTGATTGCAATTTTACATTCAGTTTTCCGGAACAATCAGATTAGAAAGAATATAGTGTGTGTGTATGTGTGTGTGTGTGTGTGTGTATTTGTGTGCCTGTGGGCGAATGTGTGCGCACCAGCGTTCAAGCCTGAGATAATGCAGATGTCGGCAGAAAACTGCAGATCCGCAGAGGCGATCTCATCTCTGTTATCGGTGTAAAAGGATTGTACAGCAGCTGACTTTGCATAAACAATGAGAGGGGGAAAAATGAGACTTTTTCTCACTCGCTCTGCTTCCCAAATCAAATTTAGACAGGAAAAACTTCTTGTATTTGAATTAACCATTGTACAAGCGACACACTATTCCTCATTCTGTTAATGTGGAAGACACGTGGTGATATGTGGGAGTTTGCATATCATAAATCTGCTCCACAGGTGCATGGGAGTACACAGGGGAATAAATCCATGTTGTAAATACATGAGCACATATGTCAGGAGTGATAAATCATTTATGCTAACGTGATACTAATGTAAGCAGCTGCATGTGAGGAGTGCAAACAGGGGTTACACTAATGTGAGTTTGTGAAGGCAGACAAAACAACAAAGATTTCCATCAAAATTTCTAAATATAATTAACTACATACCAGATAGGGCTGAACTGATTTTGTAATCGCTAATGATGTTATTTTTGGGTTGTACTGAACAAGACCCACTGTTGCCTTCACAAGAGCTGGAATTCCTTAAGGCATCGATCCAACAGGGAGCTGGGAATATTCCTTATAGGGCTGTTGCTTTTATTTTCAGGGTTCCTAATGTGCATCACTTGATACACCCTGTGCATGCCCACTTAGCTAGTCTATTGTTCTCTTTGCTAGAGCAAAATGTAGAAAATATCAAGCTGTGTAGTATCATAGCACCATAGATTTTTTTTAGAAATCCCGATAAAGGTAAAGTTGTTTGCAGAGTTTATCAAATGTAAACAATGTTAAATTTACAACTTTTTAGGTTACATGGGTTGCTTTCTGTTCATTCAAACATTGTTTTTTTACAACTTGGGCCTTATAGAGAGCAGGAGTGAAATCATTACCTCCAGGTTCTGTTCCAGAAGTAAGTAAACCTTGTTCAAAAACAATCTAATTAAGCAATATTACACTCGAAGGTGTGCTTTACCGTCATCGTTGGCACAGCAGTGATGTGGTCTGGAACAAGGCGCTTGCGCTGAGTTCCATAAGCATCATGATTATACAACATTTACCAACAAAATAAAAGATATAAACAAAATGTATTCATATTGTGAGGCAGTTCGCTCTAAGAATAAAAAAAAAAAACGTTTTGCTTGTGTTATCTCTGTTTCCATGGAAATACATGGGGTATGACTAATACCTGGAAAACAATCACTCACATCAGTAGAATCCTATGTAATAAAACCTAGTTAACTACTCCAGCAAGAAGGCCGACCCTTGGTAACGACCTAGCAACAGCGACGATTTCTAGTCCCTGTTGAGTAAGCTAGCCAACTTCAGCTAATGCTTTCTGGAGATTGCGGCATTTCCCAAACTGAATAAATACCTCACATATCAACACAAAACTACTTTGCTAGCTCAATCACGTTGTAACTAACATGTACGCTGAAAAAATTTTTTTTCCATGGACAGATTTAGTTACTATGTCCGCAAACTACACAGACATTTTTAAGCTAGTAGCGCCGTAGCACCAGCACAGCTGATGGAGGATGCCGGAGTGGGAGCTGAGATATACTCTCAACTGAAGGGAAAATGGTTAAGTTTTGCTGTGTATGAGGGTGCTGGGTAAAGATGAAGAATGGAGAAGGGTTCGAGTTTTGTGTGTGTGTGAGTGTGTAACTCGTCCCACAGTCTCAGAGTTCAGTCCACTCTGCAAAGGGTCTGTTTTGTTTTTCCCACAACCCCAAATCAGTTCAGTTCAATCCAGTTTCACGGACATAACAGAAAGACAACTCAAAACTCCGGCCACTTTGGCCATTTCCATTATGATAACAACATACTCACCACAGTTATTGCTGGGACATTGCAAATAGAAGTCAGACAGATCAAGAAAAATGTTAAGATAACCAAACAGGTTATAAACAACACAACAGTTCAACTACGTTTTTTAGAGGTGACACTGAAAGTGAGCACACGCATGCTCAGCATACATGCATGACTGCAGGAATGTGCTAGATATGTGTACACTGTGAGGGAAACAGACCGTACTTCTGACACTTGGAGCAGAGTCTTTTCTGTGGCCTGTAAAGTGGGGCTTACATTTCGTGTCAATTGTAGTGCTCCAAGTTTACAAGTAGAACATTTTGTTAGGGCAAGTTAAAGGAAAACATTTGGAAATCATTATCATATCATCATAAGTCAAACAATGATGAGCTGCATCCACATAAACTTGTTCTTTTCTTGCTCTTTTCCTCTGTAACACCTATTTTTAATTTTACAACAGTATGAATTGTGGGTTATTCCCTGCAGCAAAGTCTGCAGGGGTGCAGACTTAAAGTGTTGATAAAGGGTTCAAAACAACTGTGAGACAGTCCTCATGCACTTTGCAGTTTTACAGTGGGAAACAATTGAGCTTTCACAGAGTTGTCAGGAACCACTGAAGTCTGAGAGTTCAGAGAGGAGACACAGTTCCTGCAGTTTTTGGCTAAACTCAGTCATGTTCCTGGAATCGTGTAGAGCTGAGTGTTTGTGGTACTGAGGATATTGGTGGTATCCTTTGAAAGGCAATAGGCTGTAGAGGTAAAGGGATGCAACTTTTCAGCAACAACTTAGTGCTCAGTTGTATTAAGCCTTTCAAGATGCTGGCTCTGCTTGTATTGTAGCTGCAGTATCTGTTCTGAATGAACTGCACATCCTGCTCTACGTCTTGATAATCATCAGTACCTCTGAAATACTTGATGTGTTCTTTATGTTTCTGCATTATATTGAAAGGTGTTTCTAAAATTCTCTCCACCTTATCTACATACAGATTAGTGGCAGATAAAAAAAGGACTCCACTGGAGGAATGAACAGCATTCTTCAAGGAGATATTCCCTTATTTGGTATTTTGATGACGGTGGTGTCTAACATTTCACCCCAAAACCTCCCACGGTCCTCCAGTAGTGTTGAGATGTGGTGACTGTGAAAGTCATAGGATACTGTCTGATTCACATCATTTTTCATATTCACCAAACTATTAATTTACTCAGGTATTAACTTGTCATTCTTTTGCATACTGACCTAACGCTATTCAGCAACAAGGAAGTGCTCTGACTCTGTCATTTTTGTCTTTCTACTTCCTCTCTGCACCAGAAGCGTCACGTTGTGTACATTGACATCTGTTGACTGGTTAGAATGCATTGTTATTTGTGTTTTATTATATGTATTAGGGCTGCATGATATATCGTTTCAGCATCGACATCAGCATATATACATGTGCGATAGTCACATTGCAGGACATGCAATGTCAAGCGAGGCAAATTAACTCAAACACATCATGCTACAACTTTTGATGCACTCTGGTGAAGGGGTGCCATTGATCAGTTTATCAAGCAACCAAAGCAGGCCCCGCTAGTCACCTACCACAACCTGACAATGAGCGCTGCCTGTTTTGGTTTGATAAACTGATCAAGTGCACCCCTTCACCAGAGCACATAGTGAACTGATCGCTGTGCATGCAGAGTCTGCGCATCACCTTCCTGTAAACATGCATGTGATGCGGCTACGGTCACAGATAATTGATGTTAGAGGCAGGCATTCAGTTACGTGAGGTGGCCTTTTTTAGCGCGTGTATTCCCTTAACAGCAGCACCTTGTCCTGGTGCTGGTTAAAAGTTCAACAGTTACTGTCACGGGGCTGGACCATACGCTAATGTTAAAGTGAAGGAGGTTAGCACCAACGTTAGCCTCTTGTGACGGAGCATAAACGAGCTACGCTTGGTGCCCATTGGAGCCTAAACGGGCTCACTTAATGTGGACTGACCTTTAGTGACAATCTCAGCCATATAACAATATGATATCATAACAGAAGTCATCTCAGTGTGGCCGTTCAAAATGTGAATACATTATTTCTTCATCCAAAACACAGTACACGATGGAGTCTCAGATTATTAGATTAGATTATTACACTATTACACTGCACAGTCCACTTTTCCATGGCATGGCCTTGTTATTGTGTAACCAGCTGGTTATTCCAAATTATATTATCAATAAAATATGCATAGTTGGGTGAAAAGATGTTTTAATTTATGTTGATAAATCAAATTCCAGACCAACAAAGAACAAAACATCTGGTTTAGTGATGGTTTGTGAAGAATGTAAATAATGGTGATAATTTAATAACCTGCATCATCAGACTGATAAATTAGCATCAGAGCTCTTACAGCTCTTCACCATACAAACAGCTACAGCAACACAAAGGAAGCTATTTTGAGCTAACTGCAAGCTAGTTAACAGCAAACGTAACTTTGCACCAAAAATTGTCTTTTTAATCCGATATCTGTGGTGGATGTGGTGGTGTCAAGTCCTCCTCAAATATATGAACGTGTGCTCCCAACTTTGAGAAATGTATAGTAGGCTGTGAAACAATGAGGACTGAGACTTTTGTATTTATATGTATTTGCATGAGGTTACAAGACAAAACAGGAAATGAAACAAATGAAAAAAATGGGCAGTCCAACAAAATCACCATCGACAGCCTCGTAACTGACCACAGAGTTAAATCACCAATGTCAGACACAGTATATATATTTAAAAAATGATAACACAAAATGAAATAAAATAAAAAGATTTATTTTACTGTGGTCATGTTGTACTGGGTGGTATACAACATATACAGACGTGTGTGTTTTTCTGACCACTCAGTCTAAGTCTCTCATAAGAAGTGTTATATTGGTCACTTCCTGAGCACATGTGTTATCTTTCACTCAGACATCTATCATATCAGAGGAAGACAGCTTGTAAAGGATCAGCCTCATATTTCACAATAACACAGTCATGATGTAGAAAAAGTGAGAAGGTGGAGAGTGTAATACCACATGTTAGATTTCCTGTACGGAGTGGATTAATGCCAGACATCTCTCTCTCCATCTCCGTCTTTCTCTCCCTCCCCCAAACCGTCTCTCCACCCACCCACACACACACACACACACACACACACATACACACACACACACACACATGCCCATACATACAGAGCTACAAATGGCTGTTTGCATGAAGAATTTGCAGTGTGATCATGCAGTTTTGAGCCCACAATTTATCAGAGCCAAGCCAAACAAAACACTTGGCTGCCCAAGAAACTGGCTTCTGTCCAACACATAGGGAATAATTACGTAATTGCACTTAATTAAATGAGTTGCAATCTCATTACCATATGGTCATATTACAGTCATGAAATAATGAGTTGATTACAGAATTTATGATATGAAATAGGAATGGTGGCCTAAACAATTCTCACATGACCCAGGTTGTAAGAAATTTAAAAAAATTAAAAAGAAAGATTTGTAATGTGCTAAATGAAGACCATGAGATGTAGTTGAAGTTCAGGAACTTTTTGTCTGTTTGTATGTTTGCTTGTTTTTTTTTTTCAAACTATTATTTCTACTGCCAAGAGTGAGGTTTCATGCTTCAAATAATTTTATTGGATGGAAACAGATTGTACTTTTAGTTTTAATGTTTAGAATAAAGGGAAAGTCATTTTATAAGAATACAGTTATGAAAAATGTTTTTATTGGATATTAGACATGAGTATAAAAAGTGTTGATAAATTCCATGACAATATGTGGCACAAGTGTTTGGTGCAATGCACTGACTACAGGTTGTATTCATTATTTTACAGACATGCAGCATACTGAATGGAAGCAAAGACAGGCCGTAATAATTTGACATTATAAGGAACTGAGTACGTAATTGTGAAATGTAACCACTACTGAATACTTGAAATGTTGAAATAAAGTAATAAAGTAGCCTAAATAAGTAAATACCGCTGAATTTGTCATACTGAAATATTTTACTTTCTCATGAATTGAATTCCCCTCTTTGAACTTTACAGAGGATCATGTCTAGTGTTGCAATTCACATCACTTGAATATTTAGACCTGAAATGACCAGTTTGTGTCAGAAGAAAAGATATATGAATATAAGCTATATGAATTTATGCACCTCAAAAAACAAAATAACCTCCTGTAAGGGAATATAAACCACATAAATTCAGACAGATGTTTTGTTTGTTTTTTTTTATTTCAAAGTGAAATATCTCCAGTTTGCTGTTGCTTCTATATTTCTTTCCACCAAGTGGGAGATGTGTCAGAAATTCTTGCTATGTTGGACTCAGAATTAAAACTACAATGCTGACGCTGTATGTGACTGCTTGTAATTAAACACAATGGTACTTAGAACTAAATGCTAATGTCAGCATGATAACAGTGTTATCATGCTGATGTTTAGCAGGCATAATATTTACCATGTTGACTATGTTAGCATAGAATGTTTAGCAACACAAAGCACAGCCGCAGCTGATGGGAATGTGATTGGTTTAAATTATTCGATACATCGACATTTTGACCTGATGTTGGTGCTGTTCATCCTACGGAGGAACATGAATGTCTGCACCGAATTTCATGGAAATCAATCCAATAGCTGTGAAGACATTTCATAAAAAATTCAAAATATCAACCTCATGGTGGAACTGGATCAAGAGTCAGAAGACGTCATTAGGATTCAACCTCTGGGGACCATAAGTATCTGAATAAAATTTAATGAGAATCCATCCCAGTTGTCAAGATAGTTCAGTCCGTATCAAAAATGTTGCTTTAACGGGAAGTTAATAATTCATCATGACCACATCACGCCAGTATTTGTTTTCTCTTCTTCTCCCTCCTCATGATTCCCCACTTCCTCGTTCCTCAAACCAACTGGAGGTCAACGCTCTC
Organism: Thunnus maccoyii; assembly: GCF_910596095.1. Classification (NCBI taxonomy): domain Eukaryota; kingdom Metazoa; phylum Chordata; class Actinopteri; order Scombriformes; family Scombridae; genus Thunnus; species Thunnus maccoyii. The sequence goes on along the minus strand of NC_056540.1, from coordinate 2,275,361 downwards.
CTCTTTCTCTAAACAAAAGAACTTTGGAAGCGAAGCAAACAGCGAGGAATCTGAGGCATGTGAGCAGAACAGTGTGCATCGATGCTGCATTTGTGTGTGTGTGTGTGTGTGTGTGTGTGTGTGATTTTTCAGTCAGAGGTCAAGATGCTGTCTGCGCTCTCTAAAATCCTCTGACCAAACCAAACACGAGTTCAGGCGCCCACCCTCCACACGCAGACGGAGCATGTGAGCTGGGGATGGAGACATGCGGAGAAGGTCAGGGTCAGTTCAGCAGCAGGAAGCCCTGCAGGGAGCCTGAGAGGAGCCAGGCTCCAGAAGGAGGGCGTCACGGTACAAGGGTCCAAACTCTTAGACCAATACATTATATTGGGACAATATTTTCCTGTCATATACAGTCAGGAGGTGAAATCTTTGTTTATCCATGCACACAAATTCATAATTTCTGCTCTTAGAGGGGATTTTTCCACATCAGTGTGTTCCCAGATGTTGGGGAGTACTCCGGACGGAGCTGTGTGAAATCTGATAAATTGCCTCAGGAGATGTCACTTGGGTTGGATACTACAAGTTAGAAAATGAAAAGAAATCCAGGGCTGTGGAGTTAGAGAGAAGTGAGGATACCAGACCTCGGGATAAAAAGGAGGCGTCTAGTATTGATATATTACAGGTGACCCACTTTTTTAGGCTCCTGGTCCAGGTTGTTCCACACCGTCAAGGACTGTCTCATCCCACGGAGAAGTTCCCATAGTAACGTTTAGGGAAGTAGCTCTGTGCTGATGTGGGGAAGATAATTAGATGTACATTTTTTTCCTCTTGTAAAACAGTCTTTTCGCTTGTAAAACCAAAATATACAGTTTGAAAACTCTTTACTCACTAAAGTATAAATCTCACCTTTGTGACGCTTGTTGAAATTCTTCTTCAAACAAGCTGAAGATCCACTGTAACACAGACTCAGACAAGCCACACAAGGTGAGATTTATGATTTATCTGAAGTGTTTTCAGACAACAGTTGGTATTTTTTTTACAAGAGAAAAGACTTCAAGGATGAGGACCGAGTGGTTGACTCGGCAAATGTACGTCAATGTTGCATAACCTGTGCAGACAACTAGTCGTATCAAAGCTTTTCCACCCTAATAAGAATAAAGCAATAAGCCATGAGAGGCTGTGGTTTACTGTGATTTTAGAACAGAGTGCCTAACAACACACTCATACATGGAAAGTATGTACTGGTTAAGCCCCGAATGTAGGCCAACATAACTGCAGAAACCACAGGGTTCACCTTTCCTACTTTGCATAAAACTGATGGAGAGCCTGGTTTAGCTCCATTTTGATGATTGTTTTAAAATCAATAGCTAGATCTTTCTCAGCACACCAGGTCTGAAAAACAGTGAACGGACCACATAATCCGTTCAGTTTAACATCCCAGCTTCATTTCTTGACTGTTCAAGCTCCTCAGTTTCTCTTAAATGTGTATCCTTTCTTTTTTTATCTTCCAGTAAATCAAAATTCACTACAAAATCTGACTAAATCTGGCCTAGACAGTATGCTCTAACAGAGTTACAAAAGTTATAAAAGACAGATTTGTGAAAATGCAGCTCTAATCTGGTTTTGCTAAACTCTGGAGAGATGGAGGTATTCTCTCCACTCAGGAACATCCAGGCTGTGGCTTGTTGGGGAGGAAATGCTGATTAGCTCTGACTCTGTTTGGGTTCAGAGGAGTAGAGCACAAATTGGAGCAGACCTCTAAAAATAGGACATATTATTTACCCCTCTCAACATCCAGGTCTTTGTGTATGTGTGTGCATGCATGCTCTGCTGGCATCTCACAACAAGTCATTCATGCACATAACAACACACACACACACACACACACACACACACACACACACACATCCAGAGATGAAGAGAGGATCCATTTCCTATGAGAGGAGGCCTCAGGGTTGAATGCTGCTCTCTTCTTGAATAAATGTTTCATTTTTTATGCGGAGGCATTAGAGATGGCATTAGTGTTGCTTTAACCTATGTGTAAATGTATCTGCATGTGTGTGTGTGTGTCCATGCATACACTGCAGCCGTGTCTGAGTGTGCATTTAGTGCACTGGGCCACGTCATATGGCCCCTCACTAATATTCACCGTCCACAAGCTGAAATTGAAATCCTGTGACCCCCCCCCGCTCAACAAATCTGTCCCATCACTTGCCTGCACATGCATACTGCAGGCAGGGTGACCTTTGACCTCACGATTGATACTTTGACCCCTGGCGGACTGCTTGCGTTTGGCAGTGAAAAGGGCATCTGTCATGCTCTCCTCAGCCACCGTCTGTCTCTTTCACCGCTGCCCACAAAACACCCCCCCCCCCCCCACACACACACACACACTGCCCCAGTGTGGAAGCAGCAGTTGGAAGTTAGCTGCAGGCTGTGACCTCATGTTGCTTTGCAGGCACAATGCTACAGAGTGCTGTGTGTATGAATGTGTGTGTGTGTGTGTGTGTGTGTGTGTGTGTGTGTGTGTGGCGGATTGGGGTGCTTCTTTGCATTTATATGTGATTTAGACAAAAGGAAAAAAAACACAAAGAAATTGATTTGATTGAATTGCTCTCAATAATTCTTATTTATATTTCTCACTATTAAATTATCTAAATTCACACAAATAAGCTTTGCTGCTCGTATCTATGGAGGAAAAAACTGACATGACCATCAAAGTTTTACTGTTTATTTTGGGAATCCTCTGGTGCCCAGAAAAGAGCACCGCCCACAGCAGAGGATCAGAGAAATGCCCACAATTTGTGATTGACAGGAGATCTGTGAGGAGACTAATCAAATCTACACACACACACAAAAAAAATCTCCTTTCTTGTCTTATAAAATGTTAAAAATATTTTGGAATCATTCTGAACTCAGGGGCGTACACATACATGTATCCAGTCAACTGTGATTTGGTTGTGACTAGTTAACCCTCCCCATTATATAAATTATAGTAGTAGTGGCCAGGAGAGGTATGTCATTGGTAAGAGGTGTGTGTTTGGATGTGAGCTGGCAAAACTTTGTTTAGGTTTCCTAAAGAGCATGGCTGTGTTCTAATGTATTGTTCCTTGTCCTTCTGATCTAACAACACAGGTGAGTGAGGTGAGGGTGGAGGCCTACAGTCCTCTACCGCTCCTTATCTCAGCTCTGTATCGCTAGAGAAACACCACATCCATACCAAGAACAAAAACACTGTGCCCAATTTCAGACTTTTTTTTAAATCAATGTGGAAAACTTTTATGCATCCATCAATAATCTCTGTAATCGAAAGAAAGAAAGAAAAAAAAAACAGCCCAGTAACTCACCTCAGTATCCACTAAACCACCCCCGCTTTTAAATTATCCAATCAAATCTGAAGGATTTACATATTTCTCTTAAATGTACCCTGCCCATATATTCTGTTTCACCTGGAAATACTTCACATCACTGAAGATGATGCAGTTTCACAATTGTGTTAAATCAACCCTCTCCCCTAAAACTTATCTTAATATACAACATATATGCGTTAGCAAATACATTTTGAAGGAAGGTTACATTTTTTATCATAACATGATGAGGAATAATTTATTCACTGTCAACATTTTTTTCCTGCAATGTCTGCTCCTCTCAATAAAAGCACAATTTACATTTTTATGGTTATGTTCAAGCAACTCAAAGCACTTGGTTAAAGCTGCATTTCTCTTTTTTTTTTTGGCCATTTTGAGGAAGATCTCCACAAGTTTTGTCCTTGTAAAATTGATATTTCTCAATTGTTAGCAAACAGTTGCCTATTTGCCTATATGTATTTGGAGGTAGTGCTTAAAATTATCTTTCTCTTTAGCTGCTAAATGCTCCACTGTGTTCACCAGCTAGTCTCTAACTGTGTCTGTCTGCTGTTTGGTGCTGAGCAGGTAGTGTACAGTTGGTTTATCACAGCTTTTTCACTGGAAACAGCTGCCTGCCTATTGAGACTGAATCAAAACAGTAAAGTTGTGGGCTGTAAAACCAAAACAATGAGCTGAAAGAGACTAAAATGCTCAGTAGATGTGAGGGGAGTGGCAGACTAGTATACAAATGTGGCTTGTGGAGGAGAGGGTTGTTTGACTAGGACTTAAATGAACAGCTCAACATTTTAGAATATTTACCTTGGCAGAGTCTGAGACTAAGTGAGGCTAAACATATCCTGGACCTTTAAATGGACATTTTTGAAAGCTGTATTCATTTTAGTGGGATGCTGAGATGTCTGGGAAAACAAGTCTCTATTTTAAAAAATCTCAAAACATGTCCACACTTGCTGTAGTATATAACACAGGAATATTTTTGGAGCACATAAATAAAGCTGCTAGTAAAGTTACTAGCAGTGTGCTCCAGAAATATATTCCTAAAGGATCCCAGCTCCCGAGAGGGACATGGGACACATTCCTACTACTGGTTTCCTCCCCATATCCCGGGCAAGAATAGAAACTGGAACACACATGCAAGCTGGGGAGTCAACCTACAAATCACACAACAGTGACCACACACACACACAAACTTAAAAAGAGAAACCAGATTTTTAAAATACTTTTATTTATCTGGGGAAATCAGCTAAGCTCTTTCCCAAAAACACCCTGCTTCACATTCAAATATTAACACTTAGTGCTGCCCAACATCAAAGAGTTTTCCATATTTTGGTCACTTGTTTCTGAAATTTCTCAGCTACTGCTCCCCTAATTAACAGATATAACAGCAGTAATAAAATAAACAATCAGATATTATTATTGTCATAAATTTGTTTATCACTCCAGTATTAGTATAACATTTAAATCATGCTTTAGTTTCAAAGTGTGGTACAAATGAGTACAATAAGCATTCAAGATAAGTAAACTGAATCAATAGTAAATTGAATATTAAAGGTCAAAACAATAAAACTAAATCAAGAACCATAAAAGTAACCCATAAAATAACCCATTATAGCTGCACTAATCAATATTTTTATATTATCAATGGATCAAATGATTTTGAATTGTATGAAAGTGTGAAGTATGAGGTTTAAACCACGTTGTAGTTCTGAAGTGCTGTACAAACGAGTAAAAGAAAAAAAAAACAACTTAAAGCAAGAATCATAAAATAACCCATTAAAGCTGCACTAATCAATATTTTTATATTTTCAATGGATCAAGTTAGTGTCTGTGTTAGGAAAAAGTCTAAAGTGCAAGGTTTAAATCATGCTTTAGATTCAAAGTGCTGTAGGAATAAAAAATTATGAATTATGTCAAAACCTTCAGCAAGAATCATAAAATAACCCATTAAAGCTGCACTAATCAATATTTTTATATTATCAATGCATCAAATGACTATGTGCAATATGAAATACTTCTAGTGACAAACCCACAGAGAATTCACACCCAGCTCTGCAGTTCCTCTCAGCTCTACAGTGTTTTGGTGTCTTTGAGCTAACAGTTTTGGTTGAGTCACACAGCTCTCATCAAGCTTGTTGACTAGCCGGTGCACACAGCCGAGCATTTAGCAGCTAAAGAGACAGATATATTTCTCGGGAGTGGGTGGAGACTAAAACGGAGCTAAAAGGAGAGTGAATATCGGACTTACATTCAATAGATGGACACAAAAACCGCTCCAAATAAATGCTAATGTTGCTGTCTTCTGGTTGTATAAATAGACAATTATTTGCTAATACGCTTAACTTTGAGTTTGTTCTGGTGCCCCCAAGTGGACAGAAAATGAATTAATACTGCAGCTCATTTAACATAAACAAGTTTATAAAAATTAGTTTTACTGTTTGTCATTCAGGTTTAGGGGCAAGAGCTCCTTCTGCTGGTCAGTTTAAACACGCTAAATAGTTTTCCAGATATAAAAGAGTACTGGCTACTCCAAAAGCCAGTTCATTAAATATATGTTTGCTGAACTGAACACTAGTGTCTGGTAAAATAAATAAAAAAAATAATGAAATAAAACTAATGCATGGGGAGAGGTGTTTTATATTTTGGGTTTTGTATACATCCTCTCCTCTCCCCTTTCTTCCGGGTTTTTGATTGTGCTCAGTCTAACCAGGCAAGCAGCAGCAAAACCAGAATGTTAATCTCATTTTCTGATTCAAACCATAAAGCTTCATCAGGAGGATTTTGTTTCTGGGTGGGTTTCTGGCTCTAAGTGAAACCTGAATTCTAACTTTTTGTTGAAACTTCATGAGACAAAGCCTGTTTATGTTTCATTCCAAACTATGTCATACCAACGTCTGTGTGTTTGTGTGTGGCTGCTGTGGTTCTCATGGAAATCAATTCAAGAAGGAGCAACCATCCAAAACCCACACAGACACAGACACACACACACACACACACACACACACACACACACACACACACACACACTGACAGGACATAGGATATAAATGAAGATGAATGGGCTGTGTTTGAGAGTAATGGTATCAAGCTGTTGAGAGAAGAGCAGCCATCTTAAAGTAATCGACTACTCTCGCGAAACGTTCTCTGTACAGACATACTGGACCCGTGCTGTGAATTTTCGGTCAGTACATTATTTTATCATTATTTTTATTATATTATCATTATTAACAATAATACTATCAATATTATTGTACAGTAAAACAACAAAATTACAAATCAGTTTGACTCATTTCCTTCTGTAGTTTGATATATCTGCATGAAACAGGGTGATGGATCAACTGTCGGCAAGGACTTGATTTTATGGGTCCAAACACTCCAGAAAGCTCCAGAAAGAGTAAATAAGTTAAGTTTGGTGTGTTGCAGACTTACACACCTCTGGCCTGTGCTGTGGCCAGCTGGTTTTGGATAACTCCAAATTGTATTTTGTTGGGTGGAAATTTTGTATATATGAATGGAAGCCGTACAAGTGGTCACAGTTTGATGCTGTGGTTGACGAGAAAAGTATACATGTACAGAGCCAAGAGTGGCCATGGTAGATAACTTCAAGTTATAATCCTTAACATTCTCATTAAATCAAATTATTTATGGCTGGCATTTTTCAGCAATGGCCATTCAGTTATTTACATTTTGTAATTACCTCTTGATATAGTTGATATAGTAGCTTCCATCGTGAGTGGTGGATTCAAATGGCCTACCTACACCTACCTACAACACCAGCGCGGTTGTCTGCGCTGTAAACAGATACACCAGCTGCTCCCCTGTTATATATCTGACAAAGTAGCTGCTCAAAGAGTGTTTGCAGTATTAAACTACACTTGCAGTTACCACCAGTGAACACAGGTGTCACAAATCAGTAGCTATTCAATTATGCCATTACCTCATATCACGATGGAGAGATTGGCAAGACTTGCAGACCTGTAAAAACATACATCATAGATGTTTAGATTAAAAGTAGGGATGACAAATAAAAAAAAATAAAATGTTAGCCCCTCTTCGGTATTTTACAACTTGTGCAGCCTGTCTAAAATCATGTTTTATGACATTAATAAAATAGGAAGGAAAACAAACAGGAAATTGTGCATTCGACTATTTTTATTTTCCAGTGTGTGATGAAGGAACATCACCCAGTGTTTTAATTTAGCAATATTACATGAGAGGGTATACTTTTGGGGAATTTCCCAAAGTTAATAAATACCACAATTATAAACACAAACTGCTTTGCTAGCTCAGTCTTGTTGTAAGTAAGATATCTGCTGGAAAAAAAAGACTTTCTCCATGGACAGATTTAACTACTACGTCCATGAACTTCACATACATTTATAAGCTAGTAGCACCGTGTCACTGACTCACCGGCACAGCTGATAGAGGATGCCAGAGTGGAGGCTGAGATATACGCTCAACTGAAGGGAAAATGTTTAAGTCTTGTTGTGTATCAGGGTGCCAGGTAACAATAAAGAGTGGAGAAGTGTTCGGGTTTTTCAGTGTGTGTGAGTGTGTAACTCGTCATGCAGTCTCAGAGTTCAGTCCACTCAGTAAAGGGTCTGTTTTGTTTTCCCCATGACCCTGAATCAATTCAGTTCAATTCAGTTTCACAAACATAAAAGAAACGCAACTCGAAGGTCTGCTCTGGGTTTTACCGCTGATCCCACAAAACAAAACAAAGCAAAGATGCTAGAAAAGTAACACAGTATATAAATTAAGCACAGCAGGAACATCAGATAGGTCGGACCACCATGTTTAAATATATATAGTCAAATGTTACAGTTACTGAAGATGACAACAGAAATAAACAAGTTTGCTGTGTTCACATATCTCTGCAACTCAAATCAACTGCCAGTTGTCTACCTAGAAGTGACTGATGTTAGAGTGATGTCACAGTCTATAGTTCTAATCAATGGCGGAGTAATATTTTTAGTGATGAGGCAAATAACATGACTTTACACTTTCAAACTGCATGCAGTGCATACGCCAAAGTCCAATTTTGCATGCAGGCGATACATCAATTTAATTCCGCATTTTCAACCTGTCCTCATGTCATTTAATGCCAATAGTTAGGTTTAGGCATAAAAACCACTTGGTTAGGGTTAGTGAAAGATCATGGTTTGGTTTAAACAGTAAAATGCAGTAAAAATGTCCCAACGTGATGCTAAAAATCTACGGTTAAATATTATATTATTATCTTCACCTGAGATCTAGTCATCATTTATTATACAATAGGTAGTTCCGACCAAGCAATCTGATTGGTCAACTAGACATTTAGAACATGCTCAAATCAGCATGATAGCACACCTAGCTGTGCTCATATGAAAAAAGCCTCACTTCAGTGATGCGCAAGCGCCTCGTTCCTGACCGCATCACTGTCATGCCAACAATGACGGTAAAGCACACTCTCTTGTGTAATAATGCTTAATCCATTCCATTGCCCCTTTGAATACTTTTTGCACTATGTAAGAATTTCTTGAAAATATGAGTCTAAATCTGGCCCTCATGTCAGCATCAGCAATGTGCAGAACATTTTTCTCACTCTGCTAACATTCCATCAAACACAAACAGATCAAAAATATCAGAGAGTAATGTAAGTAGTCCACTACACATCCAATAACAGTGTGTATGATGTATATAGTGTGACTACCATGAATACCATTTGTTGACCAGAACATGTATACATTATTTGAATTGTGAGGTAATCGGTTGAAAGGTTATCGGCATTCATAGTTGTTCTAGAGTGGACACCAAATGTGGATACTGTGGATACTGAAACAATAGTAGATAATAGAAAAGAACACAGAGGAACACAAAGTCCTGAATTTGTTTTTAATGGAAACTTAATGGTCAACTAAGGAACAAAAGAAAATTGGAAAAGAAACTGCACATTTTATTCTGCACCTCCCAAAACTCCAACAACCATCTCCCATGATATATGCAACTGCATACCATAGACAACATTATACTCGATTAAGTGATGAATAAACTGCTCTTGGCAAAGGGGGACAATATGAAACTGGTCTTCAGTTTTGGCAGCGGATGATGTGTGAGTTTAAATCAAAACATCATTGGGAATGGGAGTGTTTTCACCACTGCAGTGGGGGGAGGCAGCAACACTACGGGCTGGAAAATGAATTCTCAAAGCCAAAAATCTCAGCAGCTGGCCAAGTAATTGTCGAGTCACTGGCACTCATCAAGAACCAAAATCAACCCCCAGCAGATGTATTAAGTTTAAATATTACTGATTCCCCGTTTAAAAACCATATTTTTCCTTTCAGCCCCAGACAGTAAGGGATCAGCAGGAGTAAGATGAGCTGTCTTAAGGGATCCACAGTCAACACATGCAGGATTTTCTTTCCTGCTCTCTGTTTCGACAAGTGCCAGTGGGAGACAGTGCCATGTTTCTGCGCCTGAAGACACTTTGCCAGTGTGAATCTGAGGCTGGCTCTCCAGAGCTGAGCGCTGGCTGTGGCTCTCCAGAATGGCATGTTCCTTACATCATTCAAAACCAATATTTGACTAGCTGCAGTCCCCAAACTCTGTGGCGCTCTGGTGGTTTTTTGAAAAGAGAGAGGCTGCAATTTGAGAGCGTCAGAGGAGCCAAAGCTGTTCCCGCTGCAGCTCTCCTCCCTCCCTTTTCTCCTCTTTTCTTCCTCCACACTGCTTTTTCTTTTTTTTTTTGTGTGTGTGCAAGTTTTCATGTCTGGTGCACGGGGATCCCTTGGGCTTAGAGTGTTTTTCTGCTGATTGTGGCATAAAAAGCATGAACTTTATAAACCTCTCACTCTCTTTCTCGGTGTAGTGTGTGTGTGTGTGTGTGTGTGTGTGTGATGTGTGATGTGTGATGTGTGTTTCATGTGAGGTCTGGATCCAAGTCTGTGGCTGGCTCTCAGGATGAAAAAGGGAAAAGAAGTGTGGATGGGAGAGGTAAAGAGAAAGATGGAGAGATCAGAGAGGGAGACAGAAAGAGAAGGCAAAGAGAGAGAGAGAGAGAAATCTGAGACTAATCAAACCATGGCCGCTCTCCCAGAATGATTCCAAACACATGCCCTGTGCCTGTTGGCTTTTTTTCTGTATGAAGCCTGTCTGAAGTCAATCTTTTTGTACCGTTTGCATGCATGTGCAACAGCTGCCGAACACATATGTCTCCTGTACACGTTAGTAAATGCTAACATGTAATGTCAGTTACATAGCAATATGAAAGTCTGCTAACGCTAGCTACTACCTGTTTGGTGTGTTTGAATTGAATTCTAGTGCATTTGTTCTTTGGTTCAGTTTGCTTACACTAGTGTGAATGCTGTGTTGTGATCTCAAAGGGAAACTCCAGCGATTTTCCACATTCAGGTGTTACGGAGTACTACTGCATATGTGAAAAAAAGTAGTCTAAAGCCTTTTGTGTCTCCAGATGGAGCTGTGTGAAATCTGATAATATGATATGATAATATGATAAATCAGAGTCGGTTGGGGCTGAAGACTGCAAGTTTGAAAATGAAAAAAATCTGGGGGTGTGGAGTTAGAAAGAAGTGAGGTTAGCAGACCTCTTTAGCCCACTCCTCGTCTCTGCTGAAGGCTAGCAGCTCCAGGCTACATTAGCCACTACTAGCATAACACACCCCTAAATCTACACCTGAACTTTGAGCAGTCAGGTTGCATTGTGGTTTGACAGAGAGGACGAATGCTTTGAATAAAAAGACGATATCTCTGGCTCTGCTGCATCAATTCTGATCTTTTAAACTTTGACATTGTTATAGGAGTTCCATAACATGAAGTACTTTTTAATTCATCTAGGCAAAACCAAAAAGTGTTGAAAAGGGCTAGGGTGTGATTTACTGCTTATGAATTCAACTTTTCGTCGTGAGAGAAATAATGTGTTATTTATTATTTCAAAAGTTCATTCTATGCAGGTAATAATGTTCATGAACAAGCAAAGTTGGTTGACTTGATGCAACATCCTGTCTGGACCTTCTGCACAGTCTGTCTCTGCACTTACAGCTGCACTGAGACAGCAGCTGTTGTCTGATTTATCATCTTCACATGGTTCAAATGCATGAACTGTCTGTTGGAAGTTTGAAGTCTATGTTTTCTGATAAGCAGTCTGAGTCTCAGAGGGATCATAGATACACGTGCGTGTGTGTGTATGAGTGTGAATGTGTGTGTGAATGTTAGTGTTTACCAGAAGAAGTCTGGATTTTTTTTTTTTTTTTTTTTTTTTAAGGCAGGGGGGCTTTTTCACTGTTTAGGCAGCGGGTTGAGGGAGGGGTGGAGGTATGGACAGGAGGCGGGGGGGTTTAGGGTTGGCTGGTGTCTGGAGAGACAGACACAGTGAGAGTATAAAGGATCTCATTGTTTTGAATTCCCTCAAAGGGAAAAGAGAGATGGAGGAGGAGGGATGGAGGAGGTATTATGTTTCAAGGGATGTGGAGTGGTCCATTTTGGTTATGGGACACCAGGATGGTGGGGGAGAGGGGGGGGGGGGGGGGAAGAAAAAGAGAGGGAGAGAGAGAGAATGAAAGAGAACCAGAGCAAGAGAGACCATGGTTTCCAACCTTCAGTTTCCAAAATAAATATTTCCAATCAAAACCTCCTCCTCCGTCCCCCCTCTCTTCTGTATCCACACACACACACACACACACACACACACACACACACACACACACACACACACACACACGGCCCAGCAGGCTGTACACAGGAATTCTGCTGCTTCATCATGCTTAAATCATCTGCCATCCTCCGTCTTCCATTGTTTCTCTCTGTTCAGCTCAAACTTTTTTTGTCCTGTGAGGAAAGGTTTGCTTGCAGTCACACAAGCTCTGTGGTACACACAATGAAAACAAGACAGAAAATGTGTAGTAGAAAAATCACTGCTTCTCCCAAGTTTGGATTTATGAAGGCAAACTGGACTGAAGAATGTGCACACATGTGGAAACTCAACCAAAGAATGGTTTCTTCACCATGATTCATCCACAACAGCTACACCCTTTCCTTTGTACACCAGCATGCCTCTGACTGTGTTCTTTGACCGCATTCACACTGCCGAGTAATGAACCAGTACATTCAATAATATACTCTTTCTCACTCCATCCAGGCCCTCCATCGAGGAACTCCAGAGCAGATGAATGTGTAAAACCATGTCTTATGTTGTAGAGATGAGGCCGAGTATTGATCCTTGAGGCACTCCACAGGTCATTCTGACATTCTCATTCAATCTGATAAAACAGATAAAACCACTTCCTGTAATGTAATGTGATAACAGAGAATAAAGGAAACTCAAAAGAAATAAAAAAAACAGTTCAAAGAAAATAAAAACTCAAGTAAAATCAGGAAAAAACTTTCTCATTATGTTTTAAGAGGAGATTATGTAACTGACTGAGTCAACTTGATTTCCTCAGTTGGTAAGATTGCCAATAGAATTAAAAAAACAAACAAACAATCCTGGACATGAGTTTGAACAGCACCAAAAAGTACAACGTTCCAATCAGTCCAAAAGAAAAGTGTGATCAACATTGCTGTTGAACTCCTGGACCAGAGTTTATATAAAGCATCACAGCAAATGATCTCGACACAAGAATGTGTTTACTGTCTGTGCTTTATCAGATACTGGGGAAACAATGCTGATGAAACATCTCTGCAAGTTTTTAAAACAGATACTGGTGTAAAGGAACTCTACCAAGTCCAAATCTGTTATTTACTCGTTGTTCTGATGAGACTCTGTTTCATTCTACATTTTTCTTACAGTCAACAAATCACATGAAAATGCCAAAAATCAACAACAAATTGATTAGACTAACAAAGCCTGATGTATGTCTTATTAATCTTATTCCTCTGTCCCATAGAACTCAACTGTTCCTTCATTAACATGAACACACACACACACCATAGTTTAGTTTGACTCAATCCTACACACACTGTCCTGCAGCCAAAAACACTCACCAGAGCACCAAATATGGATTGATCCACTGCAGAAAATAGTCCCCAACAATGTTTGAGTAATGTTTGATAAAACCTACAGTGACCAGCGGTTTAAGGAAATTACTGAGCTACTTTTCAATGACAATGAAATGATATCTCTCTGAGCTGTTTTAAAAAATATATGTCTTCAGTTAGAACTAATTATGTTGGAGCTCAGTGCCACAGATACAGTAGGGAAGTCAGAGAGTACTGAGAGTCAGACAAACACATTGTTGATTTTGATTTTTTAATAGAATTTATCGACTAAAGGAATGACATAAAACTTCGAAAAGAGAAGCATTCAAACAGTTTTGAATTTGTTGGATGGAGCATTGATCCCTTTTGACAGAGCTAGGCTAGCAGTTACCATCTGCTTCCAGTCTTTGTGCTAAGCTATACTGTACCGGGCGCGCAGAGATGAAACTTTGTCTGAAAGGTACATTTCCCAAAATTGTTTCAAGTGCATTTCCCTAAATATTTCCTTCCTTCTAAGTTTCATTAAGCACCATGAGCTGCAATGAATCTGACATAAGCCTATTAACATTTTTAAGCAACAGCCAAAAAGCCATTGCCTCACAGAATTGTTGCCACACTTCATCCACTTAGCAACCACATGGCACTAAAATCACCCCCTAAATATTGGTCATTAATGAATGATTGTGTGCAATATGTGTGAGTGCAGTAAATGATTTACTGGCCATGGGAGAATAAGCTCAGAACGTCTCAGATGAGCCATGACACACGTGGTTTGTGTTTTTTGTGTTTGCACATGTGTGTCTACATGCACTATTAAAAGAGCCTTGAATCATGTGTCCAGCTGGTGGATACACTCTTTCTTAGTGTCACGCCACACACACACACACACACACACACACACACACAGTGAGAAAGATTGGAGTCACACCTGTGGTATTTGTGTGTGAATCACATCACCAAGGTCAACCCCTCCACACTCCTCTTTCTCTCCCTCTCTCTCTGTCTCACACACACACACACTCCCTCCTCCTGCTCCGTGACCCCATGCATTCATAGATGTCACTGTGGATAGAAGTGGGCTTGTGGTTTTGTGTGCAACTGTGTGTGTGTGTGTGTGTGTGTGTGTGTGTGTGGTGGTGGTGGTACTGGTGGTGGGGGTGGTGTTAACCTCTGCTCCCTCCACCCAATTTCCTGCGTCACCATTTGCCATATGTTGCTGGGAGCAGTGGGAAAATACATCAGCTGGGTTTAAAAAATATAAATAAATGAAGAAATATTTTCAGCCTGCTCTTTTACATGAACTAAACACCTGATGTGAGGTGGGAGAAAAACCCTCTGGTGCACAGAAAGTGAAGATTTATTTGTTCCACTTGATGATGTGATAAGTAGAAGAACTACTGGGCGGCTAGCACATGCACAAACAGCCACAATGGCTGAGAGTGCAATCTCTAGATATGCTACACTCCATCAGGACAGAATCCAAGGAAACACTCGACAGGAGACAGCAGCAGATCACAGGTGATAACTGGATAACAGAAGCCCAGACTGTGTATCAAAAATAGAGACAAAATTTTAATCACAGCAGTTTTTTTATGGGAGAAGAAAGCAAAATAGTGGAAAAGGTGATAAGATAAAAGATATGCACAGTGCATTCAGTCATGCATAGAGGCAGCAGAATAAAATGTACATGACATTGAAAAGACTTCAGGAGTGCAACAGTAATACAGACCAGTAGTTCCCAAACTGGTTTTATGTTTTATGATTTATAATCATGGAAGAAATATTCAGATCCTTTACATAGATTAAAGTAAATACCACAATGTAAAAATACTCTGTTTCAAGTAAAAGTCCTGCATTCAAAACTTTATCTGATTAAAAATACTAAAATACAACCAGTAACATTATGTATTTAAAGTAAAAGTCGTCATTATGCATAATCGTCCCTTTCAATTGAGTGTTCAATTATGGAGTCCCTAAGGTCCTGAAAATCATACTTTTGGGGGTATTTCAGGGTTAGTTAGTTTTGCAGCACATGTTACAACTGTGAGCTCACAGCAGAGCTTTATACAACTCCAACCTGAGCAGCCGAGACACTGACACTCATCTCTAGAAAATATTGAAACAAGGGGAAATGCACAGGAGCAGGTCCTCCAATCTAAACAGCAACAACACTGGATCCTACACTACCCATAATGCAACTTGATAGCATATTTCATTAGACCCCTCGGTAAAAATCCACATTTCAAACTCAACACCTCCAGCGTAAGACAGGCTTTCTGTAGACAACTCACATCACTATGACATCATCTGGGTTATTCTCAATGCAAAGGTCCTCCAGAGCCACAAAAGCCATCATACAGGCTTAATAGTACAAACTATAACAAGTAAAATTATCTTTATATGTAAAATCAGTGCGGATATTCTAAACAGCAAGATTTTTGAAGGGAGTTTGGTGCAGTGGTTTTGGAAATTAAATCATCTGAGAAGCAGAGCCTGCAGTTGCTTACATGGTTAAAAGCATTCTTAAAAGTTTTTGCTGTGTTGACTCATTAACAGCTGTTGTGTGTAACGGTGCTGCGTAAGAGTGTGTTTATCTATTAATCTTTCACAATCTATGCAGATATCCAGTTGTTCTACTTAGTTTTTTGGGTCGAGAACCCGACGTGGGTCGAGATTCAGTCGGAGATGATTTTTATCTGAGGGAGGATAGAGAGACTGAGAGAGGAAAAAGAGGAAAGGGAGGAGAAGAAAGAGACAGAGCTGCGAGGCTCCAGATGAGACTGATTTCCTCAAGAGGAAGAGAGAGGGAGGTGCTGTCTGTGTGTGTATGTATGTGTGTGATGTGGTACGGTGTTATTCCTGTGATGTGGTACATTTTCATATGCATACATTCTTGTGTGTATGTGTGTGTGTGTGTGTGTGTGTGTGTGTGTGTGTGTGTGCTTGAGAGCCTGGTCTCCTTATGTTGTGAATGAACATGCAGCTCCAGCTAGTACGCCTTGAATCAGTGTGTGTGTGTGTGTGAGAGAGTTGGTGGCCTGTGTGTGCATACATATGGACATTTAGTTAGCATGTGTCTAATGTGACTGCCTGTGTATTGGTGGCCTTGCTTTGAAATCCCCCTCCCTCCCCCACCCCTCCACACACACACACACACACACACACACACACACACACACCACGAGCGCTCCAAGCTTC
This sequence comes from Thunnus maccoyii, assembly GCF_910596095.1. Lineage (NCBI taxonomy): Eukaryota > Metazoa > Chordata > Actinopteri > Scombriformes > Scombridae > Thunnus > Thunnus maccoyii. The sequence goes on along the minus strand of NC_056540.1, from coordinate 2,258,847 downwards.
CTGCCAAGCCGACAGCCCATTGGCAGGAGAGGCGGGGTCTGCCACTGAACGAAAGAAATTAAAGAAGTGGAGAAGAGAAGAAAACAAGTGACAGAATGTGAAAAGACAGTTGAGGAGGGGGGGGGGGGGTGACCAAATGGAGTGGAATGAATGCCGCAGCGAACACACACATGCACGCACACACACACACACACACACACACACACATAAACACATAGAGAGCGCTGGCTGATTGCTAGGCTGATTAGCTGAGGTGCTGCTCTGAAAAAGAACAAAGACTGGATCAGGATGAGACGTATATGAGACACACTTGGACTTGATGTTGACTTTTTATTAATAACAGCATCTCTTCCAGACATATAGTTGATATGTTAACCATGATACAGGTTAATTGATTATATTGAGAATTGATCAGCACACTGGTTAACCCCGGTTATATTTTCTGTTGTCCCATGATACCATGTGTTTGTCTTCAAATTCTCACAAGACCTGCAGTTAGATGATACATATTCTTGTTGCTGATTTCGCTGATTGACAGTTAGTGGTGGTAACATGCCGAGAAACATAGCAAAGCAGTGAGGAAGAAGAAGAAGAAGAATGGAAGGTAATAAACATATGTCACTTGGGTTTCGGAGATGACACAACTTACTGTAACATAAAATAAATAAACACCCTGAATTCAGTTAGCTTCAAAAATATCAGGAATGACTATTTGATTCTGTTCTCCAGAGCCAATACCAGAATGTAAAAGAATATTTATGAGTTAAGGGGTTACAGCAGAGCAAAAGAGTCTCCTCACACTGTACCTGCTAAAGATTACTGCATTAATGCTATTTCACTATTTCCTGGAACATAAATTGTTTTTTTTAGATAGTTTAGTTAGTTAAGATAGTTTGTCATTGACAGCATATTTGGGATGATGTACAGAATATGTCTTATATCCATATGTGAGGTGTTGTTTATTTTGCATGAACTTTTTTTTTTTTTCCTCATATAAACATAGCCCCTCTCCTCCAGTCAGTTTCATCTGTCTGCTGCTTTGAACGGTGATGAAAGCAGCTCACATGACCGGTCATTACTGAAGCTCACCCCTGACTCCACCTGCTGATTCTGTATTCCTCCTACTAATAATGTATTCAGCCTCTCCCCCCATATTGCTCCAAGCTGTGCCTGGTTTGCATGACAGCCACCAGAATTACAAAAACTAGTCGGTCACACCCACATGTGCTCGCATTTCACCACGTTTCGAGAAAAGAGGTCCTTAGTGTCACCATCCAGTCAGTACTTCTGAGATGTTTATTTGATGCTTGTAAAGACATTCGAGACTACATTACACAACATTGTCTCATCCAGCTTTTACCACGTCTTGTTCCATTCTATACTGTGTCCCTGTCACATGTCATCTTGTGTTGACAGTAGTTTACCAGTTTCTATCTTGTGCTTTGTGTGTCTGTGCTGCATATTAGCTCCGCTCAAAGGACAACAAACTCTAAATGCAAGACAGATGACTTGAGAAAACTGCATGCAGTAAAACAAAAGCTGCAAGCACAGTAAGTTTTCCTCATTACTATCATTGCATTTCTGCAGTCATTTGGAAATCTTCCAGTTCCATCTCCAAAAGAATGGATTCAGATGAGTGGACTTTATGATTTAACCTGATTAGTAACTGCTGAATTTTTTGACGCAGGAAAGCTGGCTTTACCTCAAACAAGTTTTACTGATTTTACTATTTGATTTTCCTGATACTTCCTCTCACTTTGAGCGAGGAGAAGGTAAAAAAGGAGGTCAGTATTGTTTTTTTTTTTTTTTTACCCTGGTTTGATGTAGGGAAAGTAGGGTGATTTCCAAATAGGCTCCACATCAATATTCATCTTGATAAGTCCCCCACTTTCATCTTTTTACATTTCCGATTCTCACTCGTTTTCCACCGCCGCTCACCCCCTTCAGTACTTTGTGAGGCGTTCTGTATAATGTCTTAAAAATCCAGGCGATGAGGTGGGCCTCAGTGGAATACAAACTACTTGAGCTGCCTGTGTATCCTCAAACTGTGAGGTAAAGTTACTTTGCTTCTGAAAAAAGAAAGAAAAATATCAGCTCATCGCCGGCTTTAAAAACTTTAAAACACCCTCCACTGAGGGAAAAGAGAAACGTTCTTGGCTTGGTTATCGACAAAGTTAATGTGCGATCTCCCTGAGGGAACTGTTGATGTGTGATCTCCCCTAGGAAGCTGTTAAAATGTTAATACTAACGGTGGGAATTACAATAATACTGAATTGCGTGTGTGTGTCTTCCAGGCATCCTCGATCAGACAGAGATGGATACGGGCTAATTTTCAGGAAAGTTAGGCAAAAGGTATTCTGCTCCACAAACTCTAATGGTTCTAGCGATGAATCTCTTCTCTTTTTCTGTCTGATGTCTATCTATCCCCTGTGTTGCTCGTCTTTCTTTTACTCTTAATTAAGGGAGGAGGCTCTCTTGATCTCAGCACACTGAGTGCTAATGACCTGCAGGAGGTTTCACCTCCCACAAAGAGCTCCCAGAAAGAAAGAGCGAAAAAAAGGGAGAGGGTTGAATCAGTGTCAGCATACAAGTGTCTTTGTCTGAAAGTGTGTCTGCGGGTGGGTAATGCTGCGCACGACTTATGAGAAAGTGTGAGTTAGGGATTAACTATGTGTGTGTGTGTGTGTGTCCCCAGTGGAGGAAGGGCTAAGGGGTCAGGGGTCACCTGTGGCCTGACAAAAGGGCCTGAGTCCCCCACAAAAAGTCATGTGCTGGGGAATGGGGGCTGGGAGGAGAAGGCTTATTACCATCAGCTCTCGCCTTTCCCCTAACAATGACAGATCAGCATCTGTACATCCCAACACACTGACACTTATCCCTCAATGGGAGAGCGACCACGACGGAGCGCGCCACAGAGTGAAGGGACGGGGGGGGGGGTGGACATCTGTAGATATGTAACAGCATGTTGTAGGGCTGAGCAGTGCCTGCTGTCAAGCATCAGCAGATCGGCTGATTTAGCCTGCCATCCATCTGCATCTCATTGCAGCTATTCATTGAGTCCAATTGGGAAGAATAACCTTGTCCAGTAACATGTGAAGGGCAAGTGCCACACGTACCAGCAGATGAACAGGTGCAGAGTGCGCAGCTCAGCCTTTGTCAGTCTGTACTCATGGTCTTTAGCAGCAAGTGGAGTTTGTTTCCACAGTAGGATGCTCACTCAGTTTCCATGTGACTGAATCTACAACTTGTATTTTGTGATTCTTGACCAAAGTAAATTGGTAAAAACGTTGAGCAATTTCAGCCCATTGATGAAAACCATGAGACTGAGGCATCATCTTTCCCACTTATACCACTGAACTCAAAATAGTAATTGGTGAGATTTTTGGTGAGGTACATTAGACACATGCTAACTAAATGTCCATATGTGTGCACACACAGGCCACCAACTCTCTGTCTCTCTCTCTCTCACACACACACACACACGCACCTACGCACACAATGACGTATGCATATGCAAAAGCCTTCATCTCACAGTCTTCAACTGTCTGGAGTTTGCTCAGCTGTCATGGAATGGTCCATCTGACCAAAGAATAAAATTAGACCAAAGAATCAGAATATCTCAGTGACATGTTGACAACTGAAGCATTTCAATGAAAACTGAACAAACTCATTTACTGCTAAAAAGAAAAAGAAATAGATGTAACTGAAAGCTTTAGGAAAAAGTCAATGGACCTTGGGTTATGATTATTTTGTCAGTCTTTTCCCAAAGTCAAGAATATTCAAATCTGTAAATTCCTTTTCAAATAGATAATGAGGCCTGGGCATCTGACCAAACAACAACAACATAATTATAGCATGAAATTTTAAACAAACACAGATAAAATACATAGCTCTTATGCTTTGTGTTGTCCACAACATATGCTGTCCCCAGCATTGTATCATCAAGTTACATCCTCAAAATAATTTCAAGTTGCAAAGCTTTCCAGTTTATATTGGAAATTACCAAGAGGACTTTTATTTTGACATCAAAGAACTGAGACAATGTCCCACTGCACACGAAGTATAACATGAGCGCTTCTGAATATTTCATATAGGTACTTCATTCCTGACTGTGCCTTATAGCCACCATGATACTGTGTATAATGAATGTGGTGATGCAAGTGAAGTGCAGCTACTCCCTTTATTGCACCTCTCCGTTTTCTCACTCTGGAAACACTATGGCTTATTATAATAGAAGGAAAAGCAAAGGGAGTGGGAAAGAGTAGATTAGAAATGAAAGCAGTAGATGAGGGGTGGGGGCATGCAGCGATGGAGGGGCCGTCCTTTAGGCAAGACTAATGAATAAGGTGTCGTGACTGATGACTGGGGCTTTCTCATGGAAATCAACGCTGGCAAAGTAATTAGGAAGCTCTTTCATTAGCTTAAACACAGCTAGGCGAAGAGATGCTTCTGGTGCATCTCTCTCTCTCTTTCTCCAGCTTACCCCAGAAGAGAATCCCTCTTGGGAGTATTGGATTTGTTTGAGCCTTAAGTTTTCATTAACAAACCCGCTGGGATGAATGGGGAAGAAGGAGAAGAAGAGCGGCCGGGAGAAGCGAGGAGAAAGAGAGCGCGCAACACACCAAATCAGATCATTAGGGTGTTTTCTCAAAGTTATTTTTATCCTGTGCAAGGCTCTGATTCAAATTAATAGTCAATTAGCCCGACTATTAACATGCATGCCAGAGCTCGGTCCTGCATGTAGAAGAAGAAGCTCCTCAGTTGTCTGACATTTCAACTTTTCTTAATGCAAATCATCTCCCTCTCCTTCCCCACCCCCACTCTCCTGGCTTCTTTTTTTTTTTTTTTGGAATGTATGTGTTGCTTATGAATGATTCAGGAAGGAGCATGCCGCTAAGTGTTTGCGGCTCTTAATGTGAATCAGTGGCTGCTTTTAATGTGTCCCTTCGTGTCATCACTCAGGTACTGGCCCATGGCTTAGCGCTGGCTCTGGCCCACATTTTAGCCATGTGATTTCACATGAAATCTGTGCACACATACACAAAATGCAGGCCCCTGTTGCTGTGCCCTGCAGCTGCCTGTACACTTCTCTCAGTAGCGGGGAGTGGGTCTATCTGGAGAACATGAGCTCGGTATGCCAGGAGACTCTTTAGCTGTCAGAAAATCTTGTTTACTTTTCATTTTTACACCGTACCACAGCCCCACTCTGGGGCTTCCTCATCCCTGCTACACTTCCAAAAACCTGTACTGCCTGCACTTGTGCTTTTCCCCTGTCTATTTCTCTTAGCGACTCAAACCAATGGCAGATTTGTGAACTGACTCAAACAAATATACACTTACAGTTGTTTCTACAAGCCCAACTGTGTCATGTTTTAGGGAAGAAATGGCTTTCACTGGTACATGGCTGAGCCTGCTTGCATGAGACTCACTGATGGTGTTTGATTGAAGAGATTTCTCTTAGATTATCTGACTTAAAGCTGAACTTCCTTCAAAACCCTGCTTCTAATGGAGGTCAAACAAAGCAGAAGATCACGCCAGGGTCATTAGCTAGTTAAACGCTGAAGCCTTTAAGGTTCACTAGAAGAGGCCCTTACAATTTCCTCCCCAGGCCCAACCTGGAATGTGTTTAGATAAAGCACATGGGTCTGAGAATCATTAGGACTGGCCTGGTTATGGGCCGTGTAATAAGTATACCCTTTAGTACCCCCTTCCCCTTGGGCCACCATGATAAACACAACTGCTGTTTTCACTGTCTGGACCTTTTAATTAAGGTCGTAAAACAAGATCCCGCAGTGATAACTAATAGCACTGGATTGCCTGCAATAGCTAGTTACTTTGAAGCCCTATAGAGAATGTTGGTATCTGTGTGGGGCACTGTAGCAGGCAATTATTAACAAAGCTCTGCGGTACACCCAAGTACTCATTGGGAAATGTGTTTGCCCTTAAAGTTGGTAAGGTAATAGCTAATAATGGAAAAACAAATCTGATGTCTAGGCCCCACTTTACAGTTGGTCTTGCGTCTAATTGCAATATAACACCACTTTACAAAATCATTAAAATGGAAAATATGATTGTTATTGCATCAGCTTATTAGTTCTGTTGTAATGAATTAGGTGCTTGCTGATTGCATTTGTGCATTAAGTAATCTGTTTACAGTTTAATAACCAGTTGATTGCCCCTGCAATGCCACGCTGATGAAATATCAACAGTGAAGGGGAATTGCACACAAAAGAGCAACTCAGTGAAGGGATTTTAGACCAAAGATTAAACTGGAGGAAAGAGGGTCTCAGGCCCTGGACCACTCTAAAATCCAAATCACAACAGAGAGGGAGCGTCTAGCCTGCTGCGAAAGCTGATCCAGGGATCTATAAGAGTTTCCACGCAAATGGCCCCAAAATTAAGAACACGTGGCGCTTGAGCAAGAAAGATTCTACCCCCACGCCAAAAAGGAAAAGAAAAAGAGAGAAATAAAGGCCAGCGCCTGCCTCACATCTGCCAAGACAAACAGAAAAGAAGTGGGGGCTGGTGGACGACTGGGGGTAGTAAATCTTCTGTCTAATGAATGAGCACTCCTGAAAATATGTCACCCATTGGCCCTGCACGTGGTAAACATTCAACCCGAGCCACATAGGAGGCCTTTGTTCGCTCCCTCACCCCCTCCGACACTCGGGTCGGTGAAGAAAAACTCCTTAGCTGCTGCCGTCGTTCCTCTATTGTCCTGCTTGCATGCGTCACCCACAACTCTCAGACAGTTTGAAAAAAGACAGCATTGTGTTCATGAGCCTAATGAGTTGACACTCTCCCAGGTTGTGGGCAAATTACGATTTTACTGACCTATACAAGGAGGAGCACCCTCTGCTCAAAACCTGGTTAACTTAGAGTTTTATGATCGACACCAAAGCAAACACTGCTGCCTGAAGGGGCACTTCTCTGCTTTATTTGCACAGGTAGATGGGCAGAGAGAACAGGTTTGAAATGTAACCAAAATGAGGAAAAAAAAGTAGGTTTTTGTCTGAGCATCTGGCAGATACTCCTTAGAACCACCCATTTGAAGAGAAAGAGGTAAAAAGAAAGAGGGGTGGGATGGGATGATAAAAAAGGTACTTCAAAAGGTATTTGAAGGTTCAGAGGTTGTTACACTGTGACAACAACTGGGTGGACACTACTTTCCCAGTCTTGAGATATGAAAAGAGGGCGTAGACCAGGAGAGGCAATTGTGTAGCTTCAAAAACAAGTGATCAGGTATCAGGGCAGCATATGCCAGACGTGTGTCCGTCAGAGAGGAGGGCTTTGGCTCTGTCACAACAAGAATGCAGGGAAGGACTGGGTGTAAAAGTGCCTGTGATCATCCTGAACAGGCTTGCGCTGTTCGTGCATGAAACGTAAGACTACTGTGAGTCTTTTGAGGCGAGCCAGAGAAGTCAATTAGCCTTTGTGGCAGATAAAACCAGCCGGCAGAGTCCTTGCAGACGGATACCTTTGTGGTGTTTGTCAGCACTGCTCTAATTTACAGAGCAGGGTCGATGACAACTTGCTGCTCTCAGAGTATTGATGAGATGTTCCTGATTTTTTCAGCTCATGAATATTTCATGTGTGAAACAACTTCAGCAAGAGTCTAGTTTAAAATCTGTTACTTCTTAACCAAGGCTTACAAACATGTCTTTCTATAGGCATCTTCAGACCTCCCCGCTTTTTTATTGTGTCTGCACTGCAGGAACTGGGAGCAATCGTAGTTCTTAGAATGCCGTTTTGAGGGACTTTTTTAGCTCCTATTTCAGAGGTGAGAGTTATGTGCAAGCTACATCACAGCGTTCCTATTGACAGTGCCAATGCAAACAGAAAAACAGCCCTCGGAGGTATGTAGTTCTCGGGGGAGCTCCCCAGAGGGCAGTTCCTCTCAGGGAGACACCAGAACTGTTTGGTACGAAAAAGCCTTATAAGTCCGTCTATAGAAATGAGGAGCATTTCATTTTTTTTCTTTTCAGGGCAAATCATCTCTGCACATCCAGGTACCTTTTTACACCGTGTGGTTTCTTTGTGAGAGCTGCACTTCAAGGTAAAATAGGACATCTGAAAGTTTCTTTTCAAAGCTCAGAGTAAGTCAACAAGAGCCACGTTTCAACCACAGGAACTTTCTCCAGGGACTAAGAACCTTTTGAGGAACTCAGTTCCTCTGCCTGTGTTTCCACCAGAGGGTCTAAATGAAGTTCCAGGGAGAGTGTTTTACCCCCCAAAAAGTCCCTGCTCAGGGGGTAGTACTTTCCAAAAGTACAGGAACTTTCGTGGCGGGTTTTGCAGGGATGACCATCGCTGATTGGTCAAACACACACAGCGTGGCTGCTTCAACTTGTGTTCTGCTTCAGTCATAAAACAAGGAAATACTGTAGCATTGATTTAAACCAGATTAGGATGAGGGGAGGACATTTCTTTTAGTTTGTTAACATTAAAAGCAGTGCTGTCAAAATAGATGTATTACTTACTAATAGACCCAGACTAAATAACACTCCAAAGTTAGGCTAAATTTAGCGAGGGAAAAGGGGTCCCTTTGAATTTTCTCACCCTCTGTGTCTTCCATATGTGAAACACAATCTTTCCCTGTTCTTTTGTTCATATTTGCATGGACTGTTGTGGACTTTGTTGAAATTCAACTGAAACTTGAACATGGAACACATTTATTGTTGTTAATTATCATTTATATTAGTGCACATCAGATATTATTGCTTTCTAGGATGATATTTAATTTTAGTGGCCTTGATGATTTTGAAATTCAACTGGCACTTCAACATGTATGCCTGCGTTTTGTTATTATTTCTGTTAGTGTATATAAGAAATATGCCTTTCAAGCTGAAAGTCAAAGGCCTCGATGGTTTTATTGGAAATATGTAGTTCACAGTATGTGAATGTAAATTTACTTTCTTGGCGTTGATTCTACATTAATTCTGTGATTTTACATTTACAGTAATATACATTATTATAAGCTTTAATGTTGAGAGGAAGAAAAGTGATTCATTGCAATTAATTGCAGTAAATTGTGTGATTTATTAGTTCATTTGATCAACAGCCCTAGTTAAAAGTAAAGTTAGGCTTTATGTCAGTTTCCCAACTTTTTAAAAAAGAGCAAGAGAAAAAGAGAGAGAGAGAGCAGGAACGAGCTGAGAGCACTAGCAAGAGAGAGAGAGACAGCGCAGCAGTGGTCGAGCAAGCTAGAGAGTGAACTAAGAGAGGAAGTGGCGGTAAAGAGAACAAAGCCGGCGAAGAAGGAGAGAAATAAAGCTTTATTTTCTGATTGTTTCACGACAGTGCATAACCATCAAACACTCAACAGATGATTTACTGTGGAGACAGATGTTCTTAGTTTCAGTTTCATTTTCCTGCTGTGCATTTTCCCCCTTTCATTTATTCATTACATCCAACTAATGCAGCAGTAAATACAAAGAACAGGACTAATCTGTGTTGTTGTTTTCTCATTATGTGTTAATACTGCGTCTCTAAATGCTGCCATCATTTTTTAAATTCCTCATGGGTCTAATTTACATGATCTACCTGGTTCCTTAGATGCAGTGGAAACACAAACAGGACTGCACTACAGAGACTGTAAAGTTCCAAGTTTAGTCCCTGAGATTAGTTCCTCTGGGTACTTGGAACGTTTAGTGGAAAGGGGGCTAAGTTAACGGTGGCGGCACACATCACATACCTAACAAGACAAGGGCCTTGTATACAGCTCCGAGACCCCATTACCAAGTGAAGGAGCTCCTTCAATGCCTCGGAATGTGAATAGAGTCCTGGGGGGCAGTTAACAAGACTGCACCCCAGGTAGAAGGGGCATTATGGATGGGCTGGCAGTCCCTGCACAGACAATGAAAACTGATCAGAGACAAGAGGAGAGCAAACAAGCTTTTCTGCTGCTGAGAAAGGCTAACAAGCTTTACAGCATGAGAAGAGCTCAGCGTGAACACTGCTGCATGTGATGTAAACAATGCAGTAATTACAACTTTTAGTGAATTTACATGAGGAATCCTTCTCTCCTTCTTTTTCTTTGTTTTGCTCAAGTGGCACAGTATTTACTGAAACAATACACAGACTTGCGTACACTAACATTTAGAAGTAGACATGAAAATTATGTTGATGTTGAGAAGTTGTTTTTCTCTACAACTATGTGTGATAAAAATAACAATTCTTGCTTACCTTGTTGGACTATACTTTAGGATTGGATGGACTGGTCTATTTTTTCTTTTTATTTAAATGGAAAACCTCTGCGACTAAAGATTTTTGCTACAGATGCGTTACGGCTCATCGGCAACATGTTTATCAGCCACTCAAAGTTCCTTAATGGCTTCAAATATATATTACAGGTTGTCTTTTTCAGGATGAGCCGGCCTATTTCAATTTGAAGAAACATTTGATGTGCACAGTTGCATTCAGCATTTATGAAAGATTCTATAGATGTAGAAATTAGTTGAAATTTGTCAAATATGAAACCTCATTACGCAACAATAAGCAACAGAATCGTCACCAAGAAATAACACAGTTGAGAATTAGTGAAATGTGAGAGCAAACCAGTAAAGATCAAAGTAACTTTTCCTCCAGTCAAAGCATGTCACCAACATCTCTGAATAACATGGCGGTTATCTTTAAAAAAGCATCATGACCAATAATAACATAGGCCTACCTAATTCTTTAGGGACCTTGCTTCATGGAAGGGGGACACTGTCATGTTGAATCAGGAGAGAACCTTCCTCAAACTGTTGACACAAAATTGGAAGCACAATATTGTCTAAAATATCATTGTATGCAGCAGCATTATGATTTCTCTTCATTGGAACTAAGGGGTCTTGTCCAAACCAGGAAAAACAGAAACAGACCAATACCATGTGTGACATCTTTGACAGACATGTCCCCTTCAGGAAGGTTTGTTTTCTGGAAATCTGGGTGCCTTTGAAGCCAGAGACTCCAAGCCAAAGACTCCTGAACATTAAAAAAGAGCACATATTTTTAATATAATATAAAATATTTATTATAAGATAAACTGGGGAGCAATGTGAAAGAGAAATTACAGCCTCAGTTTTTCTTAATACTGTTAATTAAAGAGCTATTAATGGTATAGACTGCATTTATTTTCTTGTTGTTATTCCTGAATATATCCAGCAAAATGCTAACATAATATAACGCTAGCCTAGCGTCTGCACAAGTACAAGACAGTTTGATCACAGGAGCTCAAGGATTGGGTGTCAGTCCCTTAGAATTTAAGTACAACTATTTGCGCCAACGTTTAACAATTGCCCATGGAGAAATCCAGAAAAGGCAAAGATTCCAATTTGCAGCTTGCATCGTTGCAGATCTGTCACCATACTCTGTTGTCTTTGTTTGAGTTTAACTTTGCACCTCCTTCTCTTCACTGTCACAACTTAACAAAGAGCCCCTTTTCTCTGACAGACATGTCACAGATGTGGAAAATCATGCAGGCTGAGGCTGCAGGGAAAAATGTAAAACTTGCAAGATTTCATCACAAAATAACTCTTAAAATGCAGTGAATATAGTGTGGGGAGAAAAGGGCCTGCTAGGATGGAATGTTCTTATAAACAAATACTTCAACATTTGGGGAAATACACTTTGTGAGAGTTAGCTGAGAAGATGGAGATCAGTCTGATGTCTGTGCGTTAAATACAGAGCTGGAGTCACGGAGGTGATTAGCTTAGCTTTCCATAAATAGTCGCAGCAAAGAGAGAAGCAGCTAGCCTGGCTCTTTTCAAAGTGGAAAATGCTGAAACTTACAACAATTGCTATTTTGTTTTTTAAAAAAATGTTTTACCCATTCTAAGGGAAAAATAAATGACCTTTTTCATCCATTAAGAGTAAATATTTCTTCTGCACATTTTTTTTAAATGCTGGAAAATAGTATTGTACACACAGTAGCTATTGGTGAAAGCACATGACTAACTGATGGACTATATACGCTATATGGGCAAAAGTATGTGGACATCATATCCACGTAAATTAGCTGCCTGTGCACAAAGCCAGCTCCATACAGAAATGGCTTTCCCAGTTTGGTGTGGAAGAACTCGACTGGCCTGTACAGAGTCCTGACTGGAACCTTATCTCCAACACCTTTAAGATGAACTGGAACACTGACTGTGAGCTAGAACCTTAACATCTAACAACTATGTTGAACCTCACTATGCGGCTGAATGGGAGCAAATCCCTTCAACCATGTTCCAACACCTGCTGGAGCATCTTCCAAAAAGAGTGGAGGCATGTTAATCTATCACATATGGGTGGAATGTTAGGGTGTCCGGATACTTTTGGCCATATATTAATTATGGCTTTGTTGAGGGACGTGCAATGTAAAGGTAGAATGTCCTTTTAGTGGTGTTTTTATCAAAGATCATACTCTTTTTTTCTCCTTACCTTGTAGCCTATCTGCCCATGTGTTTGTGGCAAAACAGCAACAACTTTGATTCTGGACTGAGTCAAACTTTGTTTAAATGTGTTTAAATCGGGACTTCATGTTGTGTCATCACTGACCAGGCTTGGGGGGTGGGTGGGGTGGAGAAGATCCGGGCTCCCCTCTCCTCACAGACCAAATCCCTTCCGTCTCGCGCGAGCTAACAGCATGGTAATGAGATGGTGGCAGATGCTCGCGTGCCTTTACAATCCTCACCACCCCGACGCACGCCGAGACTCCCCCCTCTGCTTGATGGAGAGACACCGAGATGCTGGATATCTACAGACAAGGATCAAACTGAATGAGCAAGTGTTGATTTCAACAGCTGTTTTTGAATAGTAGAGAACTGCTGTTAACACTGATACTTATTTCTTATTATTTTTATTTTTTCTTTGTCCATGACTATTTTTGATATTTGTTCAATTCATACAGGCTAAGCTTGTCTTAACTCTTTTGTCTCATAGTATCCGAATTGAAAAAGTGAAAGAAAAAACAGACGGACATGGGAAGCACTTATTTGCCTATGTTATAAAAAAAAAAGCGCACACAGGGCATAAACCCCATCACCGCTCCCACCCTCCACCCCATCTCACTGGTGCTCACTGATTCTCCAGGGGGGAGGATGGTAGGGTGGGCCCCCCGTCCGCCCTCTCTCCACCTGCTATGCTGCCTTTGTCATCAGGATCTCCTGCTTCATTTCAATGACAAAGTTGCTGAGCCTGTCGCCCTGCACCCCCCGCACTGCCCTCCAAACTCCTTTCAGTAATTTTATGGTCCCCGAGGGCAGAATCTCTGCATCCACCCCATCACCCACCCAGTCATCCTCCCTCCAAACTGGCCATATGAGCAGCCTGGGATGACGCAGCAGCCCTTCTGCTCTTCTCTCTCTCTAGAAAATAAAAATTAAGCATGGCTCTATCTGTGCGCTGAAGTTATTTAAAGTGAGAATTGGCATTTGATTCATCATGGTCGTCATAAGTTGGTGCAGAAGTCAGAAAGTTGAATTTAGTCCTATTTCTAACTCTATATGTGTAGTAAGGGTGAGGTTGTATGAGGCTACCCAGTATCACAGGGAAAAATTCCCCCAGTGCAGCTCTGCAGCAGCGGCTCTTTGGGGATTAAAGAAACTTTTTTGGCTGAAATCTGTGTAACGTGTCAAGCTTTTCTTTTTTTTCTTTCGCAGAGGAAATGTGATTTGCGCGAGTTCCCGACTCCACTAATGCCATTAGGGCGCCGTCAGCTCCTCACCAGGGGGGGGTGTAGTGCTATATGTACAGGGGCACCGGCCCGTGGCTAACGTTGTTATATGTTACGGGACTCTTTCATCCGCGGTTTATTCTATTGTAGACATGCCGGGAGACCGTGTCTACTCCCGTGAGGGAGAGTGGAGAGAGCTTGGCACCGTGCGTAATGGCTCTCTTTTAATGCGCAATCGGTCGAATACAGCTATGACTTTACTGCTATAAGCTTTTCATGTCACAATATATTAGTTCTATAAGGCAAAGTTCAACACTTACTAATATCTGTTTCCATTGTCTGACACTGATTTCTGATACAAACACAGACAGATAGACGTGATGTGTCAGGCAGAAAGGTAGAACATGGCATAGTTTGGATAATTTAAAGCCCCTATAAGAGAATTAAAGAAATATTATGGTCATCAGAATATAAAGTCGTGTACAAGTTATATAGTTTATTTGTAAGACATTATTTTGCTGTAATAATATAAGCTCTTATAGATCATTTTCCCTCTAGAGTGAGCGCCTGGTCACATGACCACCACTGAGTGATGGGCTTTTGTAAACTAACAACACTAACTGGCCGCAGTTATTCATAAACACATGAAATGAGCATCTTTTAAATGTGGACTGTATCGACACTTTGCCCTTGTTGAGTCATTCAGCATCAGTCTGTATGAGCTCCGGAGCCGATGTCCATGTGTTTGCTCAGAGACAGATGGCGGCGCAGAGAGCCTGTTCCCACGGGTCACACGAGGAATTTAAAATGCAGATAAAATCCATCACAGAGACGCATCCTCTCAGAGATGCCGGCCCAAGATAATTTGCTCTGTTGAAACCAATCAGCGCAGCGGTTATCAGATGTGGCTCACACTCCAAATGAAGTTTATTGAGAATATAAGTCTGCACAGAGCGACTCATTACTTTCCCAATGATTTGGGCAAAAATGGGATCTGGGGAACCTTCAAATGGGCTTCTGCTGGCTTACTGGAGACTGTGACACTCTGATGGGGATGTAGTATAGAAATGTTTGTCTGCTGTGATTTGAACAGTTACACATTTTAGGAGCGGAGCACGGATTAATACATGCTATAAAAAGACTTATCAGCCTCTTTGATCTTTACGCGCGTTCCTCCCAGTTTTCTCCTCCACTGAAACATATCAGCAGATATGACACATCCAAATGAAGCCAATCCAAAGTGTACCGATTGCCTCTCATTACTGCTGAATAGTAAACTCATAGAAAACTGGTTAAGAAGACAGTTTTTTCCACAGCAGTCCAGGAGGATATTAGATTTTATCTGACATGATGTGGGGCTAATTCTCTCTTGGTGTTTCTCTGCCGGGGGGCGGCAGCGTCTGAATAGATGGTAATTGTAGGTTTGGGTCGTCTGAGGCCCGAGCCAGATGGCCTGGCGCTCCTCTCATAAAGCTATGCTTGCCCAGTTGTTTGCTCTCTGAGCGACACTTGGAGTTTGCAGGATGGTAATTTGGTCGGATCAGGGGATGTAGGCTTCCATATAAAACGTTATTATGCAGCAAGAGGAGGAGGGGGGAGGTTTGTGAAAAGAGCACACGTGGGGGTCAGCTGGGCGGATGGCAAAGCACTCGCCATACCTTCGCCCTATAGTGAGTGTGAGAATGTGTTTAGTAGCATTGCAATTAAATATAAAGATTTAAAAAATCCCGAAACTAATATTGTAAAAAAATGTCTCATGATTTGAATATACAAATAATCTATGACCAACAGCCAAATAATCTTGTTCTTATGTCCGGTAGATTGAGATTTACTGATACCAGAATCAAATGATAGAGAGGTATTCTGTGCGTTATTGCGCCCACAGTGCGCACATAGATCAGAGAAATGGCACAGTTTAGATAAACAGCAATATCATGAGTCACAATAAGAGAATTAAGGCAATATTATGTTCATGTAGTATAGCGGTTTTTAATGTGGCTTTTGGGCAATATAAACAAACACTGTTGTGCTGGTATTATAGGAATATTTTGGAGATTTTCGGTTTTAAAGTGTCACAACCACCGCTGAGTGATGGGCATGTTTCCCTCCTGTTGGCATTATTATTCTAAGAGCGACAACTTCGCGTTTTACGCACAAAGGACCCGAGTTGGCACACGTTGTGAATTGCAACCATAACAATGTAAGTCTGCCGCGGGTCAGTGTGCGGTTGTGTTAAAAGTGGCTGAGCCCGGAATAATTCCTCCTCTGGCCCATTGTTGTGACACACTTTTAATACTGGGGTGTCTTCTGTGTTGGGAAGGAAGGTGGTGGGGAGGGAGACGGGGGGAATACCATCAATAGTCCCTCCTGTGCTTCTGCTTGAAGGAGGCCATTCTGGTGATTTAGGAGAAGAGGGGGTGAGGGAGTGGAAGAGAGGGGTTGGTGCGTGTGTGTGTGTGTGTGTGTGTGTGTGAGGGTGGGGGGGTGTTTTTGTGTGGAAAAGAGACGCAGTTTGGGTGCGGGGCGGGCGGAGAGACAGACTGGAGCAGCGACAGAGCAGAGCGCACGGAGCAAGGCGCGCACATTCACACACTGACTCCCCCCCTCCTCCTCCTCTCTCTCTCTCTCTCTCTCTCTCTCTCTCTCTCTCTCTCTCTCTCTCTCCCTCACTCACTCTCACACACACAGAGAGAGACTGGGGGAGCAAGCTGCGCCTTTTCTTCGTCCAGACATACACTCTCACTCATTCCCTGGCGCACACACACAAGAGGCGACGGGCATATGTGGATATATGCAACAGATCCGTCTACAAGGAGAGCACCGCTTTTGTGTGCTATCCTCTACTTAAAGAAGGACACTACTTATAGATATATCCATTTATTTATTAATCTATTTTGCGGAGTTTTTTTGCGGACACTGAACAGCAGCGGAGGATTTAACATGCCAGACTTCTAAGAAGACATCTATTCTCCCCCCACCTATTTTTGTCCCTCTGTGGAAGAAATCGCCACAGTCTGAGCGCAGAAGATGGGGACAAAAATGAACCAAACCAAAGGAAATTTACTCTCTTCGGCACTACTCAAACTCATGCTTTTCGTCGCGATTTTGCACGGCGTCACCGGTAAGACTTTGAAATATAAAGTTTACGAGGAGCAAAAAGTGGGCACGGTTATTGCACGGTTAAAGGAGGATGTAGCCGGGGTTTTAGCCAAACTACCGAGTTCCTTGACCTTTCGGTTCCGTGCTATGCAACGGGGGAGTACGCCGTTCCTGTCTGTCCGGGAGGAGGACGGAGAAATAAGCATTGGCACCAAAATCGACCGCGAGAAGCTTTGTGAGAAAAACTTGAACTGTTCGATTGAATTCGATGTGGTCACACTCCCGACAGAGTACCTGCAGCTGTTCCATGTGGAGGTGGAAGTGCTGGACATTAACGACAACTCCCCGCACTTCTCCCGCGCCATCGTACCCATTGAGATCTCCGAGAGCGCGTCAGTGGGGACTCGAATCCCGCTGGACGGCGCCGTGGATGCGGACGTCGGAGAGAACTCGCTGCATACCTACTCTCTCACCCCAAATAACTTCTTTAAGATCGACGTGAGAACCAGGACAGATGGAGCCAAGTACGCAGAGCTGGTGGTGATGCGAGAGCTGGACCGGGAGGTGCAGTCCAGCTACCAGCTGCAGCTCACGGCCTCGGATAACGGTGTACCCCCCAAGTCTGGCTCCACTTTGCTTAAGATCAGCATCTCTGATTCCAATGACAACAGCCCAGCATTTGATGAGCAGGCTTATATCATCAATTTGCTGGAAAACTCCCCCCTTGGGACTCTAATCATTGATCTAAATGCTACAGATCCGGACGAAGGCACTAATGGGAAAATAGTCTACTCTTTCAGCAGTCATGTCTCGCCAAAGATCTTGGAAACATTTAAGATAAACCCAGAAAGTGGCCACATTACTCTTATTAAAAAAGTGGACTATGAAACCACTGCTTCCTATGAGCTGGATGTTCAGGCTCAGGACTTGGGCCCTAATTCTATCCCAGGCCTTTGTAAAATTGTAGTGAAAGTGGTGGACGTGAATGACAACAAACCAGAGATTAACATCAACCTGATGACGCCAGGCAAAGAGGAAGTGGCCTACATTTCAGAGGGCGCACCTGTGGATACCTTCATAGCTCTGGTGCGTGTGGATGACAGTGACACAGGGCTCAATGGCGAGGTGGTGTGCAGGCTGCATGGTCACGGCCACTTCAGGCTCCAGAAGACTTATGAGAAGAACTACATGATCCTCACCAACATCTCACTGGACAGGGAGAAGAGGTCAGAGTACAGTCTGACAGTCATAGCTGAGGACCGGGGCTCCCCCAGCCTGTCCACCATTAAACACTTCACTGTTCAGGTGCTAGACGAAAATGACAATCCTCCACGTTTTGAGAAGAGCCGCTATGAGGTCTTCAAATCTGAGAACAACTCTCCTGGAGCCTACCTGATGACAGTGGTGGCCTCAGATCCAGATCTGGGTACCAATGGCCAGGTCACCTACACCATCATAGATGCTCTGGTCCAGGGGAGCCCCATATCCACTTACGTCACCATTGACCCCTCAAATGGCGCCATCTATGCCTTACGCAGTTTTGACCATGAAGATGTCAGTCGTATCGCCTTTACCATTCAGGCAAGAGATGGAGGAAACCCTGCTCTGTCAACCAACACCACTGTCCTCCTGACTGTCTTAGATGAAAATGACAACCCTCCCATTATTCACTCTCCCTCCCTCCGGAATCACACTGCCGAGCTTCCGGTGTGGAAGTATGCATCCCCAGGTCAGTTGATCACTGCGCTTAAAGTCACTGACAGGGACGCTGGAGCCAACGGAGAGGTGAGCTGCGCCATCGTCGGCGGTAATGAGGACGGGCTGTTTGTGATGGATGCTCGGCGATGTGAGCTCAGAACCAACGCCAGCTTGGAGCAGGCACCAAGGGATGTGATGGAGATCAGGGTGGAAGTGCAGGACAGGGGCACTAGCCGGCTGTCAACGGGGGCACTCCTCAGGCTCTCCCTGCAGGAGAACATGGACATCCTGCCCCCTCTCTACCCCACTGGCTCCAGCCAGGCCCCACTTGATCTTTCTCTCATTGTCATCATCTCTCTGGGGGCCGTTTGTGCTCTGCTGCTCATTGTCATGGTGATGTTTGCCACTGCCCGCTGCAGCCGTGAGAAGAAAGACCCGAGACACAACTATAACTGCCGTGTGGCAGAGAACAGCTACCAGAACCACCCCAAGAAGCCCACAAGGCAGATCCACAAGGCAGATATCACCCTGGTCCCAACTGTCAATGGGACCCTGCCTGTTCGGGCCCATCCACGCTCCCCCTCAGCCTCCCCTACACCTGAGAGGGGCACCTTGGGGAGCAGGCAGAGCCATCATAGCCGCCAGTCCCTCAACAGCCTGGTCACCATCTCCTCCAATCATGTGCCAGAGAATTTTGCCCTGGAACTGGCCCACGCCACACCTCCTGTAGAGGTAGGACAATGAGATTTCATGGTTTCTTTTGTGGTCTTAGTACATTTTTAAACCTAGACTGTAACTAAAACTGTACATTTTTAAACATGGCAGTTATTTTTGCTACAAGTAGTGTTAATACACATCTATTAAAACCAAAAGATAAGCAACTTGAGATATTTCACTACAAAATAAACACCATGCACGTGTTTTTGTCTTATATTCAGTATTTGTTCTGAATTTATCCCTTGCTCCCATATTCTGTTACCTTCAGTCCTTTATATCATGTTTTTGTTGACCATCACATTCAGGAGCAAGTCACAAAGTCATACCACCCCCACCCCTTCCCCAAAGTGCTCCCCACCCCCCACCAAACATTGTCTTGTAGCCTTGCTTGTTTGACTCCATTCATTTTCCCCTCTTCATTTTTTCCTTTTATTTTTGTCTTTTTTGTCTTTTTTTCTTTTTTTTGTTCTCTTGGGATTGTAGCAAGTCTCACAGCTTCTGTCCATGCTCCATCAGGGCCAGTACCAGCCACGACCAAGCTTCAGAGGCAACAAATACACCAGGAGCTACAGGTAATGTACACTCAAAATGACGACTTTGGAGCCTTCGTTTTCATAGTGGTGGAAGTAAGGTTAAACTTAAAGGATGTATTTGGAAAAAAAACATTTTTAGAGGATTTTGTCTATTGTCGGTACTTTCACAGTCCCTTACATCCATATCCAGTGGCTTTTTGGTTTAGAGTCAAACTGTATGCTCAATAACTTCACATTTGCATAATTTTATGCAAAACCTCTTCTGCAGAGCGCTCTCCCCCTCTCTGTGCACCTTATTATCCATCAGTAGCATGGTACTCCCATAACCATTTGATAATATTATTGTCAGTGATTAGCCACTATGAGAAATGTATCAAATCTATGTCTCTCTGTGCAGATATGCCCTCAATGAGATGGATAAATTCAGTCTGAAGGACAGCGGCCGTGGAGACAGCGAGGCTGGTGACAGTGACTACGAGCCAGGCAGGGAGTCACCCATGGATAGGCTCCTTGGTGAGGGCTTTACTGAGCTATATGCCCCTGATGGCCAGCACAGAACGCATGCAGGTACACCCCTGGCCCCACCATCCATCCAGACCACCCACCTACTCCACAACCCTCCCTTCACATCCCATCATTCCTCTCTCCTCAACACCGAGTCCTGAATCAAATAGGCACATTCTTTTTCGCAGTTTTTACAGTGCATTGATTTGCTAAAACCTAATATCCTTATAGTGTAGGTTTTCCAATATCTACAAAATATCACAGGAAAAACTAAGAACCTTTGGCTGCAATTAACAGTTTATTTCTTCATCAATTAATCTGCCATATACTTTGCAGATTAATCATTTGGTCTATAAATCTCATAAAAATGCCCATAATAACCTCCTGGAGCTCATGATAACATCTTCAAAATATTTATTTTGTCCAAATAGCAGAAGCTTCATAAGTCTGAGTTAGCCAAAACAAATGGCTCTTTCAAACTGAGTCTTTTTAGTATAAATTTCCATCTTTGTGTTTCCCCAAACAGTGTGCCTTACTGTGTTGAAGTGGAGGGATAGTAACACAAAGAAGGATTGTTGTACTAAAAAGACTAACTTTGGAAGATCCCTACCAGATCTGACTCACTCAGACTGCTGAAACCTCATATTAGCTTCAGCGGCACTTGAAAATGCATTTTGCACAGATTGTGGACAGTGGAACTTATCCCCTCTCTCTTACAGTGGAGTCAAGGTAGAGATCACTTCAGGACCAGTGAGAATATTATATTAAGATAGATTTAAAACAGTCCAAACCTATCCTTTCATTTCAAATGATTACTTTCCATCCATGCTCTTGGCAACAGAATGCAGGATGCTATACTCAAATCCACAAAGTGACAAGTCTATGTTAGAATCATGAGAATTTTGACCTATAAACAGGTCAGAAGAAGTTAAGAAACCCTGGCTTAACATATGCCAAGTGACACTCCTTACTCTATTCATCTGCTACCTGAAACATTACGTTAGCAATTTTGGCATGCCTTTTTTTGTTCTGCATTGCAAGTGCCTGCATGTGCATTGGCTGTGGACTTTCATAAATGATACTGTACATACTCAACCACAGAGTTTCACCTCACTGTCACTGAGTTCTTGAGATATCTCACCAGATAGCTCAACTGATCCTCCTTTAGAGCCACCCATCTTCTCCCTACTGTCACACTGCATGGAGTTTCCATCCTCTCCACAGTGCTGTTAACAAGGCATGACTTGACCCTACTGACTCAGAACCACCTAGCATCAAATATCTGGCAGGTTTCAATGACTAGTCGAGTTGTATACACACTCTAAAATTCCTCTGTCTCTCAGACTGTCTTAGCTAACGCCACACAGGTTGCAAGCTGCCGCAGCTTCTTTTATCACACCATCCTCTCCACCCATAGATCCCGCTTCTTTCCAGCCAGCTACCCACACAGCCATCACTCGATACTGCATTTGAGCTACATCCCAATTAAAGTCGACCCAGACGGGCAGACAATCTCATCACTAACCTCCCTCCCTTCCTTTATAGCTTTGTGGAGGAGCTCTGCTCGTTAGTCACTCTCCTTTTTCCCGCCTTCAAGCCTTCACTTTCAGCCGTCCAAACCGAAGCCCCCATGCTCCTCTGATGAAAAGGAGGCATTTAATTGCCATGTGACGAATAGTTGCTATGGAGTTGGCTCCGAGTTGTGCCCGTGATTAAGCCCTGAGGAGCATAATTACATCTCAAAGCTCACCTTTCTCCTTCTGTATGTTCATCCTGCCTTCCGCCCCCATGTCTACTGCAGCATGGATGATTTAGAGCAGCATTTAGTCAGTGCACTGTCATTATGTCTGGATATGGTAGCCCTGACTGCTCAAGGGGAGGATGAGGCAGAAACTCTTTGTTTGTAGCCCAGATTGATGCAGAAGATTTTTATATATTATCAAGAAACGTATCCTAAGACTGGAATTATTGCAAAACTCAATTGCTTCAAGAGCCCATCAAGAAAACATGAACCTCTCCAAAAAAGCAGGATTACAAGAACTCTCAATGAATTGCTTTGCTCATTCATTTACTTTCTGAGAGTTAGATGTGAAGATCGATATTAATCTCAGGTCAGTGTGTTAAACAAAGAGCTGGAGAAAGATTAGCGTAGCTTAGCATAAAGACAGTAAGCAGGGGGAAACAGCTAGCCTGGCTCTGTCCAAAGTCCAATCAGTCATATCTCTCTTAGAAAGAATGCAAACAAGCATATTCTCCAAAATGCTGAACTATTCTTTCAACTAGTGGAGTCTCTATGACTGCAGAGATCCCTCGTAGAACCATCTGTACTCAGGCTACATGGGTTTTCTAGCCTTGTATCAAGTATCCATTTAAAAATTACATTATACTGGAAACTGAAGATATTTTATGCAATTTGATTTTATGAGCAGCAAAATGCACAAGGTCTTTTTAATACAAAGTCCTTTGTGTTGGTTACAGGTAGAAGTGGATCTCTTCACCACAGACACTGCTGTACAGAAAGTCAGAGTGCTGAGAAGTTTGTCTGTGATAAACTGCAGATTGGTTAAAAAATATCCTCCCTGTCGAGGTGGACCCCATTCTTTTAGCATAATGAATGAGAACTAAACAGTGTTGTCACATCCAGGCAAAAGTGAGGGAAGGCGTGTACTGTCCATCAAGGCTCATACTTATTCTAAATGGGTTAAAGGGGCACTCCACCAATTTTGTTATATCAAATCAATGTACTACTTTAAATTTAGTACTGAGCACTACTCATTTTGTGAAAACAGTTATATAATATCTTCTGTGGTCCTGGAGGAGTTTTGTTGAGTCTGAGGAAAAAACAAACAAACAAAAAAACACTAGTGATGTCATAGTGATGTCATCAGGGATATCTCAGCTGGAGCCTAGAGACTAGAAATGTAGAACAGAAAGTCTGAATTACAAACATGGCCTTTGAAAGAAATGGGTGTTTACCAGACAAAGAGAGTCTAATGAAAGACATAATTGAGTTGCATTATAGGAAATCCAGTGTTACTGGAGGCTGACTTATACTAGGCACCAAAATCCAGGATGTCTTGGTCTCTGCTGCTTCAATTTTGATTTTTTTTCTTTTTTTAAATCTGCATGTTATGAAACCTCAAATATTATAGAAGTGCAATACTAAATCACTGGAGAGCCCATTCAAAAATGTCCTCACATTGTAGTCCTCAGTCTAGTCTAGATCTCAGTGCCAAAACTGCTTGTCTTTCCTCCTGCTCAGTGGAACAGCGCCCCCCAGCTGCTCTTTTATCAGGGATAAAAGTAGAATTTGTTTTCTGATGAAAATTAGATAAAAGAAAAGCTCTTTAGTAAACAAACACAGCAATGGCAGCAAGCCATGTAGTCTTAAGTTCCAAATAAACTAGTCAGATATTTCTGTGGCAAGTTAATCAGTCAGTAAGTCAACTGAATTGACTCAGACAGGCAGGCTTTCAGTTAATGTTTGCCTGACATGTTTTTTTTTTTCATTTTTACACACAAATCAGTTGGGTTAAATCTTTCATTTTTACCCTTTCATCAGCAGGGCACCCAATCTGCTGCTGCCCCCGCACTGTTATTTCCCTTCCAGTGCACCCAAATGCACTTTTCATCTGCTCTAAGATGTATTATAAATGTTCCTTTCATGTTAATGAGGGGATAATGAAGTCCCTCAATAGCACGACTGAAAAGCGCCGCACTCCTTTAATGAAGGCTTTAAGTTGGCATATTTGATTTGTCTAATTTATTCTTCTGAGATTTTCTATTTGAAGATTTAATATTGAAAAGAGCAACTTGAAAGGGAAAAATGCAGGGCTTTTAGAGGAGGAGTTATTTTGAATGGGTAATAGGCATTGATCGGCCTTGCTGAATTGTCTCTCTGTGGTAAATACATTGGAAGGTAGCAGGCAGCGCTCCTGCAGAGAGCCTTTCAGACTAATTAGGGCAGATTTCCACCGTGTTTCCACAGACAGTACAGCAAAAACACCTGAGGAGAGCAGGGAAAATATTAGCTGGATGGAAAAAAGACTCAACTGACAGCAATCTCCTTTACATCTCTTTCATTGTGTCATCAAATTTATAGTAGTTTTGCTCAAACATGAAAAATGTACATAAACATAAAATAATGGAATCTCCTTTAGTAGCTACAAGATAACATATATATATATTGTCAACTTTTCAAGAAAAAAACAGCCTTGTTGTAAGCTTTGACAATGCAGTTTTAAGATGATGTCATTAAAGGGTCTGTTTTGCCTTAAGTGGTAGGACAATTGTCTAATCATTTTACCTCTTAGTTTGTCTAAAAACCTAAAAATCATGTAATATGAATATCCATATTTTTCACTGGTCAGCAACCTTTTAAGTTGAAGCAATTCCTTATCACAGGGTGTCACATTCTTTCATTTTGAATAGTTAGAAGGAAACAATGCCCAGTATTTCACAAAAAAAGCAAAACTCTGAGAACAGGCAGGAAAGATAAGTATACTTAAACAGAGTGTGAACAGATTTGAAACAATTAGATGATTAATAGTTGATTGAAAGGAAATTAGTTAGGCAACAATTATGGATTCAGAGATGTGAGGATTTTCTCGTTATCTCAGTTTGAATTCATTGTAATTGAATATCTTTGGGTTTTGGACTGTTGTTTGGACAAATCGAGTAATTTGAAGACATCAGTTTGGGCTCTGGCAACTTGTGGAGGGCATTTTTCAAATGTTATGATTTTTAATAGACCAAACGATTCATTGACAAAAAAAAGGATAATGACTATTATTGTGAATACTTCAGTGTTTTTACACCAATGTGTAAGACTGGGTATAGTTTTAATTTTTTTGACATGTTAAATGTTGTCTAAATAGAACTTTGCATGAATGAAGTCTGTTCTGCATGAATACACTGACTATATGCGTGGCTCAGCGTTCCCGATTACTTATGACTGTTTCTCTCTGTCTCTTCAGCTATGAGGCTCTGCACAGAGGAGTGTCGGGTCCTGGGTCACTCGGATCAGTGCTGGATGCCCCCCCTGGCATCGCCGGCCTCGACGTCCTCCGACTACCGCAGCAACCTCTACATACCTGGAGAGGAAGCACGTCAACCCACCGACCTCTCCCAGGACAAGACCCCACAGCCATGCACTGACACTGGCCCCACCCGGAACCAGAGCTTCTCCACCTTTGGCAAGGACCTCAATGGGGAGGATGGTGGTGAAGAGGAGGGTGGAGATGATGACAGAGGCGAGGCCACAGACGAAGACCTGTGCGGGACCACATCGTTGCTGTCAGAGATGAGCAGCGTGTTCCAGAGGTTGCTTCCCCAGGGTCTGGACTCATACGTGCAGGTCACCGAGAACCAGAAGGGGACTAGCCTCAGTGGGGTCGGGGTACCAATGACTGGGTCTTTAGATCGCAGGAGGGGACACCTGCCTGGCAAGCCCAACCCCTCTGTTCACCAGCAGGGCGTGGCAGCCTGGGCCGCCAACACCCACTTCCAGAACCCGGGAAGCAGCATCGGCCCATCTGGCCACCACCAGGGTGGCAGCTACCACACCCTGAAACCCAGCACCAAGCTCAGCTGCCAGAGCAACAGCCACAAGGGCTCACAGGCACCCAAAAACAGCCCCCAGAACAGCGGCCATACACCCAAACCCCACAGCAGCCCTCTGCTCACGGCACTGGTCAGCCCCACTCTGGTGCAGCCTTCCCCAGCCCCGGTGCCAGTGCCTGTGCCGCTCCCTGGGCCCTCTTCCAAGTGGCTGCCAGCCATGGAGGAGATCCCAGAGAACTATGAAGAGGACGATTTTGACTCAGTGCTCAGCCACCTTCAGGGCAAACGCAGCGACAGCCGACACGAGCTAGTGGATGCCAGCGAACTGGTGGCTGAGATCAACAAACTGTTACAGGATGTCCGGCAGAGCTAGACTTCCTGTTTCTTATCCTGTTTATTTATTCACCACCCGCTGACTGCTTCCTTTTATCTTACGAGTAAAAGTGACGGTCTCTAGGTGGCAAAAGAAGGACAGAAAAATAACTGAAATAAGAGATAAAGACAAAAAACAAGACCTGCAATTGTCGTTAAAATTGCATTTCTAATGTAATAATTGTGTTTTGTGAATGCTAAATATCCAAAAAATTGTTTGTAATTGCTGGTTTGGTACACAATGTACACTATGTGACTGTATTTATCTTTGTATTTTAAAAATACATTTGTATACTTATATTTATAAAAAAAAGTGTATATAAACTTAATCAGAAGTCTATTTTTATATTTTGAATGCATGTTGAGTACAAAAATGTTGAATCAAGACTTTGACATGCGATCGACATTCTACATATTTAAATTGTCTTTTGTATTGTGATTTTTTTTATTTGTCACTATGTTATGTATACATGAATATATTAATGAATTAATAGACACTTGTCTTTGTGGATTATTGTGGGGAGGGGGACAGTACACAAATAAAAATAATAATATACAAACATGAATCAGTGTCTGTGGGTTATATTTCATGTACATCTCTCCTTTACAAGTCGGTATGAAGCAACAAGTAGATCTCACATGAACAAAATATCACTCTTTTATTGACGGAGGGAAGAACTGAAGGAAGTGGGATCTTTATGGCTTCTCTCGTGAAAATAAAACGAAGGAAAGTTAAAAGCACACTCTGTAATGTGGTTAAAGCACCCAATAACAACCCCATAACCCCACACTTTACTGCTGGTGCATTCAAACTCAATATGCTCTACATGGCTGAGAGTATATGTACACCTGAACATTATAGACAAATATATATTAGAATCAGAATCAGATTTAACTCTATTGCACAATGTCAGGTCAGATCAGAAAGATACTAAGTACTGTACATACAGGGTTGTGGTACAGGCAGTACAAGGAATACTGTAATAAATACATTATGAATAATAGGAGTAATGTGTAATGTACTGTTTTTATTGTATATACAAACACTGCAGATGTATATTTTTTTATGGGGGATTTCTGTTGTGTGTCTGCATGCATGTGTGCATGCAGACAAGGTTACTTCTGAGTATTTTTTTGTCCACAGACACTGTCAATACATACAGTAGGTGTGCTAGTACATGTGTAGATAACTGTACTATGAGTGCATTGGTGCATGTCATATAGAGTCACATATGTTCATATATATTATATTTTTTTGCCCATTGGTGGTAATGGTGGGGTAAGCAGCAGGGTTTTGGAGATTGGGTTGGGGTGGGATGAGGAAGGGGTAAAAACAAAAAACAACCTGCAGTTTGGGTCACAGCATGATGTAATACAGTCCTTCTATATTCTTATGTGGTATATTCAAGTGAACTGTTATACATCCAGCTGTGGATATACTCAGTAAAGAAATAATCAGAAAAAAACTCTCCATGGATAATAAGTTACTCTATATACAGAGGTGGTTTATGTGCTCTTATTGAGAGTGTCTGTACATGCTATTGCACATCATATATTATTGTTAGACTATGTATTATTGTTGCAGAGGGATTGCTTTTAGACTTTGTATTTAACAGTTCAAAGTTGGTGTTTGACTTGTATGATTCCAATAAAATGTTGGGTAGAGGAAGAATCCATTAACTTTCTTGTTCAGTAGAAATATAGGCAATTAGCTGATTAGTCAATTAACAGAAAATTAATGGACAGCAATTTTGGCTATAAATTAATAATTTCAGACATCTAGAAAACAAAATATCTGGTTCCAGCTTCTCAGATCTCTGTTTTATGTCATTGTAAATTGAATCTCCTACATTTTCTCCATATTATTATAAATGACAAAGTGATTAATCATAAAAATGATGATTCTAAACCATCTTGTTGATACTATAACTGTAATGTATACATTTATAAATTTAAACAGTATAGGCCAGTTTGTCCTTCACTAAACCCATTACAAGTTGGGTTCTTGTCAGTGTTTGCCATTTGTACAACATGATCCTGCTCATATGAGAAAGCTCTGAAGCATTTCCACAAACATGAAATGACTTGATACAGCCAGGATTGTTGTCTCAGCCCTAAAAAAAAATAAAACACTGTGAGGCTCCACATGCTGTCAGCAGTCTCAGAGCCACGTTAATTCACACAACAAAAGGATCAAACTTAGATGTGTGGTGGCTGATGGTTTGAAATGTGCTGTGGAAGCAGATGGAAAGAGCTGCTGTGAAGAGAAAGGGGTGTTTGAGTTTCAAGGGGGGGCTTTAGGTTTGATGGAGACACCTCCCTTCTCTGTTGGCTTAACAGCTAGATAATGGGTGACACCTAGAGGTTCACCATGTGCACTGTAAACCAATGACTCCAGCACCCCGTTCTTACCACCACATTACTACTACTACTACAACCACCACCAAGCCCAGACATGGAACCAGAGGGGAGAGACAGAGCCCCCTAGAGGAGAAACCAGTGCACTGCAGGTTTCAGGGGAAAAAGCTGAGTGGAGCCTGCAGGGAAAATAAAGCACCTGCAGAGGATCAGAAAACGCAGGACATTACCATGCCACAGCCCATATGCATTATAAACTAATTGTACAATTAGCTCATGCGGGCCAGGCCTGTGCAGAATTTATTTTGGGATGTGAAAGAGTTGGACAAGGTGTTTGTGGGAAGATTCTATGTAAATAATTCATTAAATATGATGGTTAAAGAATAAACACAGATATACTGCATTTTAATAATGTATCAGGAGGTTGTACCTTACCTCAACTAATGAATCACACACAACCTTTACGGCCTTTATTATGGATAAATGCTTAGAATAAAACAGAATAACAAAACTGACTGATGTGATATCAGTTTGTTAAAAAAAAAAAAACCAACCAAACAAAAAAAACATAATTTATCAGCTGTAACAGTTTTTCTGCCATCAGTGCTACACGGGACTGGACTTCTTAACTAACTAACTGCAATAACTCGGTTCTAGGTGACACTTTATACTGTAAAAGCTTTAGAACAACCTGGTAGGCTGACATTGTTGAGATACCTCAGACATTACAATGAACATGTTATTGTGGATCATCACATTGCTTTCTCTTTACTTTGCACCTCTCACAAAGCCACATGGCCTCTTTTTGTCATCGAGACAATATGCTCCTGTTTTCATTCCATCAACACTAGACGATGTTTTTCACTTGGATTATGGCTGAAACAATTGTGTGTACATGTATATATATATATATGTGTGTGTGTGTGTGTGTGTGTGTGTGTGTGTGTGTGTGTGTGTGTGTGTGTGTGTTAAAGCAGGAGATTTACAGGATAAATACGGTATTACTTTATGATGAGTTCATTATCATAATCAATAGAACTGATAGCCAGAGCCATGTTCTAATAAACTGTCCCCTTAAATGTGAACACATAGTGGACCGACATGAAGTGTTTGGAGGACTTTGAAACAGCATTCAGAGCTTCATATAAATGAAACTTAAGAAAATAAAATAAAATAAAAAATTTAATAAAAATTAATTTAAAAAATTGATGAAAGAAAGTGAGATTACTGTGTTAGCTGCTATTTCCGAGGTCAAAAAATGAACTTTGAGTTTAAATATCCAATAAAGGACGATATGTTCTTGTTTAAGAAACAGCAATAAACACAAAAGAATCAGTTCAAGGGCTGAGATTATGGAAATAAAAAGATGTAGTCCAATTTGAAAATTTGAAACAATTTAATGAACAAATCTAAAAATGTAACATCAGAATGACATTTTGACATTAGTATAGGGACACTAGATAAGCTTTTCTTTGCTGTTGCTTTGTAACTTTTTACAGAACTGAAATGAATTTCAATTTCAGACATAGCAGGAAAACAAAACCTTAGAAAACACAACTGCAGCAATCTGTCTGGCTCTTCACACGGTCTTTCAACCCTCTCTGCCCGTCTCTACTCTATCTCTGCAATCGAGGCTCTGTTAAAGCAGAGGACAGATAGAGATGGGGTAAGCATCAGTGAGAGAGAGAGAGAGAGAGAGAAAACGATAGAGGAGGAGAGAGAGAGAGAGCATCAGGCAAAGGGAGAGAGAGGGAGAGGCGATATGACTGTAGAGTGAGGGAAAGCGACATAGCAGACACACACACACACACGCTGCTATCTCGTCAATGCAGATCCCTTCAGCGACAGCAGGAATGAAGCTACCAATGTTACTATTGTCATGATACAAAGATACATGGTGTACGTGTGTGTGTTTGTTGAGACATGTGTGTCACTGCGGCAGTTTCTGTGTGTTTATGCACAAAGTGAGATTTAATGCAGTGTCATTCAGGGTGTGTGTGTGTGCATGTGTAGATGGGTGTGCATGCTTCCATTACCATTTCTGTATTGATTGTTAAGAGAACAGACAGCTGACTGATTAAAACCATTTGTCTTGTTGAGATGCTGAAACACACTGCTGTCTCAGGGATTGTGGACACAACTATTTAGTCTTCTCTTCTCTGGTGGCAACTAGAGGTGAATTCTGCACACAGCTCTTCTGTAAGGTGCCGTCGCCGAACTTAATGTCCTCATGCAACCCCTGATCCTAAACACTCTCCTCATCCCTTCTTCTGTTTGCTCTAACCTTTGGTTTCCAACATGACTGTGAACACGTCCGGTTTATCAAAACAATGACTTCTTCTTGTTTTTGTGAAATGCTGCAACAGGTGATCACTGGCTTTTTATCAGCTAGTTCCATTCAGTAGTAGTACAAGATTTTACAGTCTTAACCCTCCTGTTGGCCTCGGGTCAATGTTGACCCGGGAGGACAACGGGTGTCATTATGTGCTGTCATCAAAAAAATTGAAATGGTTTCAAAACACTATCCTGACTAAGAAATTATGAATTATTTGAACTATAGTTGAGATCAGAGGAAAATATGTTGATGGATTATTTTTTTGATGACAGCACATACTGACACCTGTTGTCCTCTCGGGTCAAAATTGACCCAAAGACAACAGGAGGGTTAATGCTTTCATGCTTTTCTCCACTTAAATACTGAACTTTAGATTATATGACTTTTCTGTTCATTTCATTTGACCCCTTGGTATTTTTTTATTTATTTAATTCAATCTTAAATTAAAAAAAATGTATATGACATTTATTTATAAGGTTTTACACATTGCCCTGGACCCCGTTTCCTGATAACAATCAGTGTTAGAAGTTAAGAGCGTTTTCTACACGTGTTTCTACAAATGTGCTTAAATTTCTACATGTGTTTCCTAAAGCAGCACTTAAGAATGAGTGCAGGTACTAGAGTCAAGCTCACAACCCTCTGCTGTCCCACTGAACAAGGAGGGCTACACCTACCTGACTTTCAGTTATGTTATCTGGCTGCTCAATCCAGAGCTATTTGGACATGGATTAAAAGCTTACAACATCCTCCGGCATGGAAACAAATTGAACAGTCTCATACAGCAGAGGCGCTGTCAAGTATTTATTAGTATTATTTAGTATTTATTTATTCCTATCACAGTCAGAAAAACATAACTCAACATCCAAAGTAAGGTTTCAAAGTGTTGGCACAATATACAGATCTAACCCATTCCATTTTAATCCTGCTTTACTCGAGGCATTGAGAGATGGCATTACTAGAGACTAGTATAATAGAGGTATAAGTACATTTGGACATCTATATGAGCACAACAATTTGAAATCCTTACAATTGAGATATTCTTTGGGCTTCCCTCAGCACACTTTTAAAATATCTACAAGTAAGAGATGATATTAGAGTACAGCAGGGTGGAAAACCCTTTAGAGGATTTTCAGATGGATATTATGATCCAAGAAAAACATAATTCCAAAGGTTTTCTATCCATTGCCTATAGCAGGCTCATGAGCCTTACAGAAAGTAAAGCTCTTAATGCAAGAGTTAAATGGGAAATGGCATTGACTATGCTTTTGAGGATGGAGGTTGATTTGTAATAGCTCTCAATCATCCTCCTATTACAGTTGATACAAACTCTTACAGTTTAACCTTATACACAGGGTTAATCAACACTTCAACGTGTCTGCGAGATAAGTAGTCACTACTCACAATATTGTCCCAGATGTAAGACTCAAACAGGTACTCTGTTACGTAATCTGGACATGTAGATGTGTGGAGCAGTACTGGAGAATAAAAAGACTGTGGGGGCGGAGATCCCAACCAATTCCGAGACTGACGCTGCTGGAGGACCTCTGGGTTTTACCAGTCAATATGAAGGGCAACATCTGCCTTATCAGACTGGCCCTAATCCAGCTAATAAATGTATAGCTATCCGCTGGAGAAGTGAGGAGCCCCCTGGTGTATCTATATGGCTTAAAGAGCTTTAATCATATTTACCTTCAGAAAAGATTATGTTTAATCTCAGAGAGAAAAAAAACACACAAACTGATGTCTGATGCTGTTTGTATTGATTGTATTGTATCTTTTATTTTGTGGGGGAAAAAAGGAAAATCTGAATAAATATGTTTAAAAAAAAGTGCATGTGCATAAGTGATAAGTGCTTCTTCCGCTGTCCTTGGCAACGAAGATGATGCTAAGCTTTAAACAAACTAAGCCATGCTACATATTAATTATACATCTATCACAATGTGAAAGTGTTGTAAACCACACAAAGAATTTTTTTTTTTACATGGGATTGCTGAGTATGAAAATGAAACTTAACGTGCAGTAAACAGTCTACAGTCTTTATAATTCATGTTATGGGTGGAAACCAGTTTAACAAAGTAAACTTTAAGTGATTTAGTTGCTGCTCCAGGTAAATGTAACTCTGAAGCAGATCCTGTTTCATCATTATGCATGTCACCTATTGTGAATATCATCTCCTGCTGTATATATATATAACATATGCACCATTAAAAAAAAAGAAAAGAAAATATATGGAACCTCATCATTCATTTTACATGAAACGTCACTTAATAAAGCACTTCAGTGTCAATGCCTATACAACTATTTCTAAGAGTGTCCTTGGTTGTGATGCTTTTGGGAAACGTCTCTTCAGCTTAAGAAGGTCTGTTACATAGATGCTTTTCACTTGCATTATGGTTGCAACAATAGCTGTTTTTTTGTGCGTGTGAGTGTGTGGGTGTGTGTGTTTCTTTCCGTGTGTGCAGAGTAAATGTAGCAGCACTGTAGTGTGACAGAAAGCTTATAGCCACACTGGGAGGTGTTCTGTCCACAAATACATACACACACACACACACTCTGATGAGAAGGGCTGGCAGTGGTTAGATAATGGACCATCAGCTGAACAATAGCTGCTGTGTGTGTGTGTGTGTGTGTTTGTGATGATGTCTTATTATCTCGGCGTGTATGTGTGTGTCTTTATCTTTTTGTGTCCTCCATTTTTGAGTGCGAGCATTTTCGGATTGCTCAATTGTTTTGTGTAACACATTTCGTGTAATGACGTGTGTGAGAGTGTGTGGACACACATGAGCGTGTATGTGTGCAATCAGGGGTCGATATATGTTTTCTGTGTGTTTCGGTGTGGTTGTGAGCTTGTGTGTGTGTGTGTGCGGACGGCGATGAGGCAACTCCATGGGCAGTGTCTGTTTGTGTGTGTGTGTGTGTGTGTGTGTGTGTGTGTGTGTGTGTGTGTGTGTGTGTGTGTGTGTGTCAGGGCTCAATAAGCCAGTGTAATCTCCCTGTATATGGCAGTAAACACCTTGCTGGGTTGCTGGCTACTATCTGTGGACACACTGGGGCTGCCCACAGCAGATTAGTCTGATAACACTCTTTGTGTGTGTGTGTGGGTGTGAGAGAGAGTGCGTGGCAGACATACAAAGCTGATAGAAGTCTCTGTCTGTGTGTGTGTGTGTGTGTGTGTGTGGGGGGGGGGGGGGGGGGGGGGGACCTTAGATCTTAGATGTACAGTATGTGGTTTCTCCCTGTGTGAGGTGTGTTGTGTAAAAATAAAACCTTGAATTACATAGAAAAAAAATCCTTGAAGGACACATCAACCCTGTGTGTCATTTCCTGCAATAGACAGAGAAACACTGGCAGTGATAAATAATAATAATAATCATTTCAAAAAGAAAAAAAAAAAAAAAAAACATCCACATTTTACTTGTCATTTTATATCTATTTATATTCTCAAAGTTGTTTCTTAGTCACAATTAACCCTTTGAACACTTGGAACAGATTTTATTCCATCCTATCAGGATCTTACATTTGCTATTTGGAGCCAGCTGTGTTTGTATGACGTGTTTCTACCTGCTCCTGATACATATTCTAATGTTGGAAAGGTTTTGTGGCTTTCAGGTGCTGTTAGGTGATTAAACAGGCAGGTTGTTGGAGCATACTGAGGAAACCAAGAAAAGCCAGGATACTGTTGCTATCTTATCAATAACTATTTTCATCTAAGATTATTTATCTCAGGAAGTTGATTTTTCTAAAAGCAGAAAAGCAGAGGGCCCCGGGGCTCCACAGCAAGTTAATTTGGCCCTCAGCTGTGAAAAATAACATGTATAAAGTTTACCTCTCCATGAGATCCATTTAACAGCTGAACATTTGAAGGACTTCTAATCCATGTTGTCTTAAAAGCTGAGCTTCAAAGTTCATTCAAATCCCCTCCAATCAAAAACATGTCTTCCCTCACTGTGATCTTATCTTCACTGTGCAGAAGGATGCATGTGCAGAGTTTGTTTTCACATTCTTCTACTGAACAGTGAACGTTTCCCTGAGCTCACCTTAAATCTCTGTTTAACATGTGTACACATGAGAATGATTTGTGACATCACAGCTAGTTTCGAGCCAATCGGCATCCAGTATGTAACTTACACAAGTGTGATGTGGGAACTATAGGAGACATCTTGTATAGGACAGTTCAACTTTTGAAAATGAACAATATTTGCATTTTCATCGTTTCTGGATATTTAATGAGGGAGAGGCAGTAGATGTCATTTTAATAATTTTAATATGATAATCGAACTTTTTTTTACACATCAGACACAAATTATTACTTAAAGCAGAGTATTTTTATATGTCTACAGGTTCTTTAACCTTGGAAAAAGCAGTTGAGAAAAATCTAACTGCAAGGTCTGTTTAGCACTTACATTTAACGCTATAGAATATGTATTATCATTGGAACTATTTTCTACTGAGGAAGTAGTCCCAGTGAAAACTGTTTGTGTTGTGGTGGAGATGGACCTGGGTTAATGAAACAATACAACTAAGTGTGTGGCTAGACACCACCAGAAGTACAGACATGTTTTTTTTGTAGTTTGGGTGAATTGACCCTTAAAGGGCAGGTGTAGTACATATACCAGCAACACCCCTTTTCAGTATTCTCCCACTCACACATAATCACAGCTGAGACCTGCTGTTGGCCACTGTACAGCTTCAACATCAGCGTGTTTGATCTGCTCACAGTGTGTGTGTGTGTGTGTGTGTGCGTGCCAACATATCTCTCACCTAGAGTCACAGTGTCACACTTGCCAAGAAGACGCAGTAATACCCGACTTGGTAAACTAAAGCTCTGCACCTTATACACAGTATAACCTGCCACGAGAGCATATGTTCCTCCATGCAAGGCTGCATCAACAGCGCCTGATAAATTACCAAACAAACACTTCTCCCTGCCAGACAGACACAAACGCTGCCGCTGATGAATTAATCCGCTAACAAAGCTGCCTGGCATAATAATAAAGTCATGTTCGTCATCGGGCAAGGTGAACTCACCTGACACTTAATACACAGCTGTGTGTGTGTGTGAGGGTGATGTGTGAGAATATGTGTGAGTTTGTGTGGAGAGGTGGTTGATAATGAGCAGTTGGGTGCTAGTAAAAAGCAGCAAGATGTGGACATATTATTTACCCTCTGTGTGTGTGTGTGTGTGTGTGTTGGTATGTGTTGTTAATGTGAGCAAAGGTTTGGTGTTTCACAAAGACACCCACTTATTCATTTCTGCATAAAAAGAAGCCTTTGTATTTCGCATCTTGTTTGTGCCACAGCCATTATATGACAAGCGTGTGGTCACCCTCTTTTTTTTTCTTTTTCTCTTAACTGTGTGTGTTTGCTGTAATCACATATTTTTCACTCCACTAGATGGAGCTCTTCCTATTCATCAGAAGCCTTCTCTCACTCTCCATTCTCTTCCCTCTCTGGTGATTGTGGCTGCCAGCTCTCTAACTAAAGCAGCAAATGGATCAGTGGCGGAATAACAAAAGGATGGATATGATCCCTCGATATCCCCTCTTTCTCTAACTCTGGCCTCCGTTCCAACTGGCACCAACATGTGTCTCATATTTGGCGTGTGTCTCTGCTCTGATTTATCCAGATTACATTTACACCAGGGGCCAGATGCATAAAAGTGCGTATGGATTCATGCCTCAAACTGTGTGTACTCACAATACCAGAAATATGCATACAGATTCTTTTCTGTCAGATTTATAAAGCTGTGTGTACGCATGGTTCTGGTTTTTTATAGAACCATGCGCACACGCACGAGCCTAATATCCACTCCCACAATTAGTCATAAATGGATGAAGACATGCCCTGAACCAACCGTTTTCATATCACTTCACTGCCTGCTCCACCAGTTTGTACACCAATGAAACAAACGCAAAAGAAGAAGTGCCATTTCACAGATTGTGTTGCACTGGTGAGGTTCTCCAACAGCCAGAACAGTCATTACACACGACCCTTACACATGGCTGTGTAGCTCTTTATGGCGTCCATATCATTAATTCATCACATGGACCTGTAAACTCAGAAATGTAATCAAAGATTAGTGTAGCTCTCATATCTAAACTGACTTTACAAGACACAACTAAGGATAAAAAAGTCTATTAAAAAGACTATTAACAGTAAAATAAAATATTGACTCCTGTGTAAATTAAAAGAATGATAAAATGAATCACACAAAAATGACTAATCAATGTTACATTCGTAAATGCCTCTTTGATTGGCATTTTACAGATCACACAATCAGTGCAGCTGGTTATCAACATGATCAAACTAATGTTTTACTAAAAGATTCCGTCTCTCAACTTATATTTCATCTCCACCTCATCACATCAGCCTCAGATTGCTTTAGAAAAATGTGTACGTGTGGTCTGAAGAATGCGTGAGGTGCGCACATTCTGTAGTTATAAATACCAGTTTATATGCCGGGTATGGCGTATGGATGGTTTTTGTAAGTACGCATCGTTTATGCATCTGAACTCTGGCGTTCAAATGCATCTCCAGCATGCACACTTAAATCAGATTTATCCTCCTCTCGCCCAGAGCCTCAACAGATTGCCGCGCACAGCTGTCACCATTTCTCTTTGACACAAACAGCAACGCTAAACGATGAGTTAAAACCATGAGATACAATTTACACACCTCCTTTGCTCTAGATCAACTTCAGTCACAGGTGTAACAGCTCTGGCACACCATTCAATAAGTGTGTGCTACTTGCTTCAGGAGCTAGGAGTATCTCTTATTGTTAGACTGATACAATTTTGTTCTGATCCAAATACAGAACACTAATGTTTTCATATTTACAGCATTTAAAAAACTGAAGCAAACATCTTGTTTTGCTTGTTCTTCAGCCGCTAGTGTCCTAATTCTCAGAGCAAAAATACGTTTCAGGACCCTATTCTGTCACTTCGGTTCACATTCAAACAAATGAGCAAATTTATCAAATTACAACAAACTAATTGTGTGAGTGAGGATGAGGAGGGTCCCTGCATGCTCGCTAATTCTGTATTTTAGTACAGTTTCATCTGTGTGTATGTGGACTTGAGAAGCTTTTCCTTTACTTGTTATTCATGGGATCAGATGTGTCTCTGACCATCTGAGGTGTTGCTCTGGATGATGAACAAATATGGATTATCAACCAGGTCATTGAGGCCTGCTGGTGATAGGACACCGCTTCTTTATTTCACGTTGGTATGAGCTATGAGTAGTTTTTTTCTTAGATTTTTTTTTTTTAAATCAACACACCATGCCATACAATTATTATAAGAACTATATCAATAATGGCGTCTGCCCAGTCACGTTGCTATCAGAATTCTACTCATAGTCTTTTAAGATTCAAGAGTTAAGAGTTCACCTTTAACTGCAAACAACATGAACTTCACCTTTGCATGGAAGTCACACATGCTACAACAATCATCTACATCTACCTTGCATAAAAGACACACTACTTCCTACACTGGCACCGGACATAAATAGTGAGGTGCAGAACTGTCCAATAAGAATGTAATTCCTCAGGACACTGTATTACAGATACCGTGCTCACCATGCTCAAACTGTTTACTATCTTGTTTGAGGGATTTCAGTAAATGTTGTAAAGGAACAGTAAAGTGTGCTGTCCCAGATAAGACAAAGATGTGTGACACATTCTTGGCAATTTTTCATCATGTTCACTGAGTTTTGATTGACAGATTGATATTGGTCAGACTGGGCTTTGGCTGGGTTTAGCTGTAACAGGCAGGTATGGTGGACTTTGTGACCATGGACCTCCTCACCTCTTAATCCATTCTTGATGACGATGTCTTGACAAACATACTGTAAACCTTAATCACAGTCAGAGCCTAACAGGGCTTTACCCTGCCTCAATATGATGAAATACAGTATATCAGATGACACAGAACAATAACCTTCATTAAGAACAAGGTAAGTCTCTGAGTTTTCTGTACATATTTAGTTTATCTGCAGTTGGATTAGATGCGAGTTTGCTCGGATTTAAGGGTTTGTTCACCAAATTACTAAAAAAAAAAACCAACCTATTTACTCTTAGACAAGAAACTTAACTTCATTGGTTGTTCAGCCAGCATTGAAATGACATTTAAAAACAGTGTTCCTATTACTCTGGATCAGAGGTTTTCAAACGATGAGGCGTCTCCCCAGGGGGGCTCAGGAGAGTTGAAGTGGGGGTGGGGAGGGAGGGAGGGACGTGAGGCAAAGATATTGCCTGAGGTGAAAGACACAGCAGCATGCAGGTGTTCTAAGAACAACAGGGAGCTAGTTATTGTAGTTTGGCTGCTGATTTGATGGCTTATAACCACTATCAGCTGCAGCAGTGACTGTGACACACACCTCATGGAGGCAATAGACATTTTGACTGGAATTAATAACATTAATGACAGCTGCTTTTCATTTAAGTGAGCCAGTCACTCACTGACATGGCATACTGGGACAATTAATGGAATGGAGCCATCGTTAGTGTTATTATTTACACCTGCTGCTCCTGTTTTGACAAGTCAAAATATCTGCTGTGAACAGAGTCTTTTAAGGTATTTTAAAACCCTTTGCACCTGATTTCCACAATTTTCGTCAAAATTTATACTCCTTTTAAGGGACCTAACTTAGTCAAATCTGAACACATGGACATGATAAACATATTTTTAGATTCAGTGTGACTTACGCTTATAAATCATAGAAAAAAAGAGGCTCCCCATAACTACAGGTTTCTTCAGTATCAAAGTAATCCAGTGATGTATGGGTACATTGCAAACAGGAAGTTCGGCATACTTTTAATGGTGCCAATTTGGCAAAAATGTGAACAAATGTAGGCTAAAAATACAGGGCTAAATTTATAGCCCACAGATAAGACACCTGAGACAGAGGATGCTGTTGTCAGACTTTAAAACACCCCTGCTCTGGATAATCTACACCTCACTATGAACAGCTTTCAATGGAAACACTTTCTTCCAAACAAAATAGAAATAAATGCCCAAGATGTAAATAACAATAAAAATGACTACAGAATGCTCTCTTCTAATTTAGATTCTATCATGATGACCTGTTATGTTGCATATCTCAGGCGTGTGACCACGCAAAGAGTTACTCTATTAGCAAAGACTGAATGAACAAGCAGGAAACAGAATAACAATTTCAAATTTAATTTAATTTTTATTTTGTATTTAAACTAACAGACAAAGAACCAGATTTAATGTGTTTTTTGTGCCTGTTTCTCAAATGTAAATGGAGTGGCAGTTTGTGTGTCATTGTGTGAGTGACTGCAGGGTGCGTCAAAAATAATAGGCATGTAATATTAACAATGCTCTCTCTCTCTCTGTCATGTATATTTTATGTGTCTTTGATTTATCTTATTATCTTATTATATTTATTGTCTCCTAATGTATGAATAATTCAATATAAGATAAAGACTGTGTTATCATAATTTTTAAATACTATTTTGTTCATCTGTGATTGAGATCATGTGATACCAAATAGACTAAGGTGAGATTGTTTTGTCAACTACCAGAGTCAAGAATAAACTTTTATCCTCAACAGAATGAAATGAGAAATATGACTAAAATAATAGAAAATAACAGACATGCAAAATGTACAGCACCAGTCAGATGAAGACAATCTAGACAGTGAAATGAATATAATTTGCCTGACTACAGCTAACAGGGGTCACACTGTCTCTTGTGTATGTTATTCCTCTCCTGCTCTCTGACTGGTTGTCTTTCTGTGTCTCTCCTCCTCTCATCCCCTCCTTCCTGTTGTTACTCCACTGTCTTCTCAGCCGTGTGTGATTGACTCTAGCAGAGCTGATTGCTTCTAATTACTCCAAACACATTGCTGATTAAACTCTGACACATGCACAGATGATCGTGTGTGGATTTGCACACATACATACACATACAACACACACATACATGACTTTCACACGCGCACACATCTGTGAATGCACATGCTTAAACCATGAACCTCAATCCATATCCTAAATGGAACCCCTCAACAGTTAAAGGAATAGTTCAACATTTTGGTGCTTGCTGTATTTGTGACATGAGAGGGTGGATATCAATCTCATGTCTGTGTGTTAAGCATAAAGACTGGAAGCAGGGGGGAAACAGCTAGAATGACTCTGTCATAAGTTAAAAAAATACACCTACAAACACTTTTAAATCTGATAGACTTACAAAATGTTTGTTTTGATTGTTTAATCCACTCAATTTGTGCTTTTAGGGGGACGTACATGCTGGAACAATGTTTATCCATCTGCCCAGCACTTGTGTACGGTGTCTCCAGGTAGCGTTACAGTTGCCAGATACTGCCACAGAGCCACTGTTGCCAACTAATTTCAGTAGAAAGTAGCTAAAGCCTGCTTGAAAAGTTGCTAGATGACATCACATGCTGATCTGCATATATGTGATGTCATAATGTACCCACTATATTCAATTAACTCACTCTAACTAGCTTCATCATTTGATATTATTAGCATATTCACAAAGGAATACTGGCGACTCCCTTCAAGGGAGAGGAGTAATCTGCAATTTTCACAGCATCTGGCTGCATCGTGACTGCTGAAGACAATCTGCTGCCATTCTAGCCGGTTTGTGTCTATGAGCCACGCCTCTCTTTACACATTGGCTTGCATTTCTGAAGCACGGAACCCACTTGTGAATGTACATAAATGTCTGTATTCATTGACAGTTGGATTAAATATATTTTTAATTATGCATTTCATTTGTTAGTGACTTGGTATCAACACATTGGGCAAAAACATTTTTTTATGTTTGTAATTAGAGAGAGCCAGCTTTACCTTTCACTATTACAGTATTATTATTTTTATTATTCAAGCTGTGATCATCATGCACCTAAATTTACCTGTAATTTCACAAACTTTTTTTGTAGGCTACGAAATGCTGGAATTGACAGTCTTTGTAAACCCCTGTAGATATGGTAGTACATCAAAAAAAAAAAAAAAAACCTGGTTTAAACAAAGTTAAAGTTAAAGCATTTAGAGCAAAAACAAAGGACAATGAGTTCCCTGGGCAAACAATGGGGATTAGTGATGGCCTTTAACACATCGTTATCACCGTTCATTCATGTTTCTGTCTGGCTGATGATTGTTCAACTGAATGTGCTGCTGCTCTCTAACACTGACTGAACACTGTACCGACTCAAGCTGGGAAAGCAACAGCTGCTATTAATTGTGAATGAGACCTAGCTTTTCAGCCTGGTGCCCCCTGCACAGATAGAGAGATTCAAAAAGCACCCAGTGACACTACAGAGGAAAGTTGAGAAAGGCTCAATTTTATTCAAATGTCCTGTGATGCAGTGCGAGCGACAACCAGCGAGAGCCAATCACACTCGCTTTGATTCCTGTGGAAACGGAAGCACAGAGTTGTTTAGTGCTCCATTCCATTACGTGAAATAACTTTAAACAAAAAAGTTATATCTTCTTCCTCCAAAAAATGGAGGAAAAGTTGATCATCGAGATCTCCGGTTTCTCTACAGCGTGTATTTATCAAGCTACCGGGACCTTCAGAAGAAGAATGTCATGTGAAAACAAATGACTGACATTGTTGGTTCATCAGTACGGTGGCTACATCAGAAAACAACTGTCCAGCTCGAACAGAGAATGTAAATTACGTGCTCAACACAACACACACACACAGAGCTTCAGATTCATGTGAGGCCAGACACAGAGGCCTGCTACTTTGCATCCATATGTGTGAACTTACCGTTAGTCTTTAAACCTACAGCCACAGTGAGCAGGACAGGTGCACATTCACTGAGAATACTAGCAATTCACGGTCTGCCCACAAAGTCACTAGATTTTATTTAAATGAATTTCTCTTTAAGGCCCCCTTCCAGATGAGCCCGCTCTGTTCTGATAGCCCCTCGGCAGGCTTCCAGTTAATAAAACAAACAGTAGTAGTGGGATTTCACTTCTTTTTCTTGTTCTTTACTCGAAATGGAAATTTCTCAAATACATCTGTACATATTTGAGCCGACAACGCAAACAACCCATGGAACAATCTTAGCAACAAAGGCTATGGGACGGACAGCCATTTGTGGGCATGTGTGAACAATCTATGGTCATCATGAGGAGGAAGTAGAGGTCGCAAACGAAGAGTTCAGAGCAGGTTGAAGCCCTGACTTTTGGTTTGTAATGAACATTTTTATATATGTTAACCTCAAGTTTTGGAAGTTTGACCCTGCTTAACATCTGACATCTGTTAACAGTATAAAAATAACAGAAAATCACAAAAAGCATTATATTCCCCCTTTAACATATAACCCACGGCTGAATCATGAACTTGCCGTAGTCAAGGGCTATAAAATAGACTATCATTTGGCAAAAAAACCACAGCCACACACACATACACACACACACACACACAAAGACATATTCCACAGGATGGCAGGGATTACTCATTTGGGCTCCACAGTGCAGTGAGCCAGACGGCAAAATCAATTAAGTTCAGCTTGTGGCTTTCAGTTGTTTAAGCATCTGCAAATATTTGGTAAATGTCAGTTTTCTCATCGCTCAATCTCCCTCTGCTCTGGCCGAGATCCTCTGTAATCACAGGAAACTCCACTCACAGCAACAAAGTTGAGAATGTGACAGTTTTTCTGTGAGATTCACCTGCTGATTATGAAAACATTCCTGTTAACTCAGCATGGGTAAGTACTGGAGATACTGAACAAGTACAACGTGACATTAATAATGATCAGCTATCAGATAACATACTGTATAATTAGTTATTGTGTTTGAATGTGATCTCGGCTCTCTCGCTCTGGCTCTGATTAGCCAGCTTTATCTCTGTGGAGAACACAGTGATGTGTGGATTATAAAGAAAGTGTGTGTGTGTGTGTGTGTGTATATATATATATATATATCATATATATATATACATATATATATATATGATCATTATGTGAATGTAAAATATGAGCACTGTAACTGGCGGTAAGGCTCTGGCCTGGTCAATCTCAAGCCCCCAGGAATAGCACTGGGTTTTCAAGTCAATTTGACATTGTGGCCAAACTGTGTACTTACAACTTCCGCACCCATCACATGATACACACTGGTCCAAAAAGACTTTTTCTCATAGATTTACATTGTGAAAGAGATGTCTGTAAATCAACAGATACATTTTTTTCAGCATCACAACCCTTGCAAAATGACTCGTTTCACTATCAGAATTTGGTTCAATAACATTTGGAAAGTCTAGAAGAGCCATACGATTTAATTATTTTTAACCTTATTCAAGTTAGCGGAGTGCTAAACCAGAAGTTAGCCGACTCGGCCAGCAGAAGTATCTGTCTCCCCTGCTCTATGGGCCACACAATCCCGGGTAATTTTATACCCAGAGGTCAAACTCTTTTGGCTTCATGCGCCACTGAGCAACTTTCATATGAATGAATGGAGCCCCACCTCCAAAGCTGTATCCAGTTCTCTTTATACATCCATCATCACTCCCCACAAGAAAACACCAAGCTCAGCTCAGCAGAGAGTGGGGAGTGACCATAATAACTTCCACTCTATGAGAATGCAGACTCAGAACCTACACCTATACTGCCAAAAAAAGGGAATGTTGGATGTTGCAGTCAGAGAAGTATTCCACTTGAGCATAGCAGCAGACTTAAGTTAACTGCCTGAACTAGCTTCCGGGCATTAATTCATTTTGCATATGTCATTTTGCAAAGAGTGTCTAATTTAAG
This sequence comes from Thunnus maccoyii, assembly GCF_910596095.1. Classification (NCBI taxonomy): domain Eukaryota; kingdom Metazoa; phylum Chordata; class Actinopteri; order Scombriformes; family Scombridae; genus Thunnus; species Thunnus maccoyii. The sequence continues at coordinate 2,214,284 of NC_056540.1, read as the reverse complement.
TTTTTTTTTTATTACAGCAGCATAATAATTGCTCCCTTTACCTTTACCTAATATGGGTGCTAATACATGCAGGTGGTTTTTGGTATGATCACCTCCTGTAGGTAGGGAAGTGCATGTCCGTTGATAGATATGTATGTGAGTAGCAGGACTTTGTAGTGAAAGGAGACAGGGAGCCAGTGGAATGAAAACAGAATTAGTGTTATGTTTGTGTTTTTGCTCTCTCATCAGGATCCTGGGTTAGGGTTAGGGTTAGCCCTGGTCTGAATGTACTGGAGTTTCTGGATGCTCCTGCCAGGGATCCCTATGAAAAGCAATAGTCCAGTCTTGAAGAGATAAAGGCACGGACACGTTTCTCTGCATCTGACAGGGTTTGAGAGGGGCAGAGTTTTTGAGTTGGTAGAAAGAGGTTTTGCATAGATGTCTTATATAGTCATAAAAAATCAGCTGAGGGTCAAACCTAATACCCAGATTAGTGACTGGGGAGTAAAGGGGGATGTCCTGGCTGTCAAAGGTGAGATGAGGTATGGAGGATGACTGAATCTGGTGTGGAGTGCCAATAAGGAGAGCTTCAGTTTTGCTGTTGTTTAACTTGTTTAAATTTGTGCTCATCCAGGCCTTTATATCCTTAAGACAGATGCTGAGGCGTGACGGGGCTGCAGAAGGGCTTGGGGTAGTTTTGATGTATAGCATTTCAATGCAAAGACATCCCATGTTTTTTGATGAGATGTCCAAGGGGGAGCATGTAGAGGGTAAACAGGATGGGGTCAAGAACCTACCACAGGTGACAGGGAGCAATCTAGACCTGCACCATCCAGAGACATACTCAGTCCTAACGGAAAAGGACTGAAACTACTTAAGTGCAGAGTCTGACAGTCCAATGGTGGTGTGGAGGCACTCTAAGAGGACTGTGTGATCCACAGTGTCAAATGTAGCACTCAGGTCAAGAGGAATCAGGAAAGAAGGGTACCCTGCTTCAGCTGCCATCAGCAGTTCATTCACAACCCTGAGCAGAGCTGTTTCAGTGCTGTAAGCTGTGTGCTTAGAGTTACCAGGATTGTTACTAATTAGGTTGGAGAAGAAATGTGACCGAGCATCTTTAAGGGACTTTGAGTAAGTCCTTTGATGTTCACAGAAGGCCAGTTTATGGACAGTGAGCCCAGAGCGTCTGAGGTGTCATTCCTCGACACGACCAGCTGTTTTTATTTTCCGCAATTCAGAATGAAATTTAGAGCATGAAAAATTGACTTCACATTTTGAAGGGGGCATGAAGATCAACAACACTGCTATACCTTGTAGAGTTCCACTAATTCATCCACTGATGTAGAAGCTGGACAGATGATGTGCTGGAGGTCTTTAGTCATGATGGCTGGGTCAGTGCTTTTCCGGTTCCAAAAAAGCATTCAACACATAGGTTTAGAAGGAGGTGACAGGAATGTCAAATTCATTGAGACCAACTTGTGGTCGGACACACCCAGATCATAGCATAGTATACATAGGTGTATAGGAATATTAGACATTTATTATATAACCTCATTTGGGCACCACCTCCTTGAAGTGTAAACTTTAATGTCCGGAGAAAACATTAAACCCTGAATTCAATTCTCAATTTGGTCAATTAACCTCATAACCATAAGGTCTTTTCAAAGCAGTGACCTCTGTCCACTCTGCTCTCTCAAAAACGACAACTTCTTAGAATAAATGAAGACATTTATTAATAGCTAAACATCTTGGGGATACATGATAAAGCATAAGATAATAAAGAAAAAGAATAATGGGGGCTCTAAATGATAATAAAAATAAAATACTAAAGAAAATTGTTCAGAAATAGTGGCTCAAAGAGTGTGACTCAAGGCTAACGTATTGCAATGGGGAATGCTAAGGGAAAGCTAACTCAACTTCTCTAAAGAAATTATCTTTTTAACTTTAAAGTTATTCGACATCAAACCTTGGTCACAAAGCCATGTTATGCCTTACTGTTGACAAGTTCTGTTTTAGTTGGTGTTGTCTCAGCTGGTCCAGGTTTGTGTTGGTTCAGCTGTAGTCAGCTGCAGTGTTGAGCGGTGTGGCCCAACTTGGGCCATGTTGTAGATGAGTCTTTGTGACTGCAGCGGTTTTGAATCACCGGTGAAGAGGGGTTAAGCCTTGTTTCAGGCTGCTGTGAGGGAGTCTCTGTCGGCTTAACTCCCAGTTTGGCCGTACTGCTGTCTGCAAGCAGACCAAAATCCAGTTTAAGCATTGCTATCTTCTTCAAAGCAATGTTTCAGTTTGAGTTGAGGATTCAGGCTTTCACTGGCTTATAATTGCTTGTAATCTTGGTTTAATTCTGAATAAAGTTTAATCTGACCACACTCAAATCTTTAGTCAGTAGCGGATAAACTCCATGTGAGATGATGTGAATTCAAAAGCAAATATAGCAAATATAGCAATATTATAGACTATTACATAAAACAAGGTGGAACTGTGCTTTTTAATCTCAAAATGATTGATGCTGTTTTGGTAGTGTCACATGTAACTATGGCTTGGTATTCCATGTTTCATGCAAAACTGGTGTTTTAATTATCAGGATCTAAAGCTCGCCAACTGAACTTTTGCTTTCTGCAAACAGAATGTTGTTTTAATATATATATTTTTTATTATTCCCTTCCTTGCCTTATATTTCTAATGGTATTCTTTATTCTAGGTGGATTATATGCAGCCTGTCAGCACAGACGCTGCAGAGGAGGGCAGTGATGACCAGGAGACAGAGGATGATGGGTCTGAGTCTTCCACCTCTACCTTGCTACCTCCAACTATGGTCCAGTACATCTAGACCGTCAACTCAGCTGAACTCACCTGAAAGTGCATCATCACATCCTAGTGGCAGCTAGAAAAAACCTGAATGGGTACATAAGGCCATACAAAAGTCAAAGGACAGGGGAATCTGATGATCTCGACATGGAGAAGGTTGCTGTTTTAAAGAATGTGTCTCAAACGCTGCTAGGTGTAAGTCAGGATGTAGATAAATCATTTGTAAACAAGTAGTACATTAAATAAAGCCAATCAAGGATCCAGCGACCAAGATGTGACAATAGAAGAACAAAAATAAAACAAATCTTTGGCACTATAAATATTTTATCCAAGATTACTTAAGTGACTTTTGGTAAAAAACATTATGCTATATGATAGTCATACAAATTTTAGTAACCTACTGCTTACAAAGCTAATATGCAGGGGCTTAAGGTGAGTAAACCAGGCCATGTGCCACAAGGGCTCTTAAGGGGGCTTCCAATATTTTTTGACCCCTCTGTTTAAGCTTTATGTATCTATAGAAAAATAGCAAAAGCAACAGAATTATTGGCCGAGATACATGTGACTATTGCTGTTCCAGAACAATTCACAGCACCACTGTTATTTCAGAACCATGGACAGCGCTGTTGTGTGTAGGGGATGCATACACCAGACAGAATTGTTCATAGATTCAAAAATATTTAGTGTTCTGCTAGTGCTACATTCTTATGTGAGTGCTCGGATTAAGAAATGTATTCTTTGATTTTGAAACAGTAGCCTTATGTCACTTCATCCTGGCGCTGGGCCTGAACTAAACATGTTATATGTAGCACCTTATAATCACTTTGCTTATGTGTACACTCCACCTAATATGATTGTGTGGCTGTAGGGCGTTTAGCTAGGGGCAGCATTCAGCTCATTTTTGATATCCAATGACACAACTTTGGCATTTGATAGAGGGCTCTGTCATTTGCCTTAAGGCTATGTGATGTTTGTATGTAAACTGAATACTGTCACTTCAGAGGGGGTGGTCAATAAAAAGAATTGGAGCTGTATTGACCGTTTTCTTGATTTCATTTGTAGTGATTGTGAAACCACCTGATACTAAAACATGTCTTTGATCTCTTTTTATTTTTTTAGTATACAGTTCCCAATACCCAATCATTTTTTCCTCCACAAGACCTTCTGTTTACATACAGCAAACCTGGTGATGTAATGAATTAATGAATGTAATGGTAATGAATGTTAACACATTTGTTACCTCAAGTTCTCCTTGAAGGACAAACAGCCCATACTGTCTTCTTCATGACACTCAGGAACAAGTCCACAATCATTTTTTTCTTTTCTTTTTTTTTTCAGAACACAAAACCACCAGCATCAAACATAGCGCTTCTGTAGCCATGATGACCCTCCACCTCAATGACCTATGAATTCATGCAAGGTTGTGAATGATGATTGGTCGGGGTCACACTTCTAGTATTGCCAGTCTCCTGACTAAGACACAGCAAGAATTTATGGCACTATGATTGCCTAATATGACATGGTGACCATCGTGAGAGACAAAAACATTATGTACTCTGAACCCAGCATAAAGCTTTGACTGTAACCGTATTAGGTATCAATAAGTGTATATACAATTTCATTATAAGCCATCTATTCAGAAACTCATATAACTTGTATGACGTGTAACAGTGCAAGACGTTCAGTTCAGTATGAAAGTGGTTCAGTTGTCCCTGTGAACTAAATCCTGTCCTGTCAAATTAGCTTAATACTGTCTAATTAGTCTTAACACGTTGGGACTTTTCTGTTAAAACATGCAACCTGGGTTACAGCTATAGTGACTTTGACTCTGATGTGATTTGTGTATTGTTTAGGCGTGTTCTGGTTTCCCAGTACATTCCAGCAACACTGTCCAAAGAGTGGTGAATTGCACAAAAACTGTCTCTGTAAACATAATCAAATATGCCACTGTCGCACAATTTACAACACCACCCGAATGCATCTATTTCAGGGCTTGGATGTGCCTCCCCTGTATAAACAACAACAAGCAGTCATTCAGGAATTATCCACTTCCCAAGCTGCCACCACCAATAGGACAATGTTTTATTATTTTTCATATGACAAAAAAATATTTTCTTTGCTTTCCAAACTGTGACCCTAAACAGAGTTGGATTATGTGTACCATTACACCCATAATAGATAGACAGAGCATGTATAAGATGCAGACGCCAGGGAGATTACAGACTGTGTTGCAGTCCTGTGTTGTTGGACTGCATGCTGTGCTAATTAAAAACTGTACTGTCTGAGTAATTAGTGCTGCTAAATGTGTACACTTCAATACATTTAACTATTTCTAGTTGGAAAGTAGACACACAAAGGGTCAAAACTCCTAACATCATTCCAACATTTGTATTTCAGTTTATTTTCACCATGTTGTGCCATTTATGATTTACACTCTAAATATCAATCTCAAAATGAGTTTTTTATCACTCCTTATATCAAGGTCATTGTCTTGATTTTAGCAGGTTAGATGAGAAATGAGGTGCCAACTTCCTCTGAGTAGAAACATTCCAGACACTTTCATTTCATCTGGTCATATTAATTGGAATTCAACACTGTCTGATTTCCTAATCATTCATAAGAAAGGAAATTGACTTTTCATTTTAGAAAGAAGGAAAGAACATTTAAATAACAAATAGTGTTCTGTTAGAGATATGTCAAAGGATATAGGATAATCTATTGCAACAATGGTTATATTATTATTATTATTATTATTATTATTATTATTATTATTGTTATTATTATGGTAAATCAGGCTCTCTCAGATATATGACACACACACACTGACTTGTCTGAACATGACTACTAACATGTTTTATTGTGACTGGTGAAGAGTCAGTGTGTACCATCCTACTTCCTGGATGGTACATGGGTTGGGGTGGGCAGATCAATACATAAAGTATCCATACTACAGATAGTCTTGTATTGAATCAATACTAACATAAGTAGAATCATAAGTTCTGGGCATATGAACATTTTTAGTGCATTACTTTTTCCCGTCTCTGCTGCTGTTGTGAGCATGTATGCAGCAATCACTTTGTAAGTTCAGAAAATTAATACATTTGTTATTTACCATTAACACACGCATCTGATTATGTGATAAACAGAAAGTAAAAAGAAGTGTTCGGTGTTTGGAAAACCATTCGGTGGTAATGATTCAATGTATTCTGAAGCAGTTTATTAATGATGCATTAACCTCATAAATCGTGACAAATGGCTTTTGCCTATGAGATCGTACATTAAACCCAAATTATACTTTCCACATCCGCATAGACATGAGGGTCCATGGCACATAAATTTAATCATACATGTATGTCAGTGACAGCACCTACAGTGTGCACTGTCCATACAGGACAACCATCACCACCCAGCAAAGGGTGGCAATGGTGATGGTTAGTCATGTTGATGAGGCAATAGGAGGAGGTCTTATCACATGATTCATTACTCTGGATAAATGGCAGCAATATCTTCACCCTATGCTCCCATCATCCCGACAAATGAGAGCGGGAAAGAAAAAACACTCTATGCACGCTATGAGCTACAATGGCTTTTTAATGTTGACATACTGATTAGAATGACTGTGTGTTTGAACAAGTATTTCACTGCCACTGAAAAAGGGATAAACTCAACACACTAAAATCTTCTGACTCCTTTAATCCACACTCATATCCTACGTGTGACCCTCAGCAAGTTTACTCAAACTTCATCGTCCCCGCTCTGCCTCTCTCTATTTGCATTTGGCTGCCTGTCCTGCGTCTCCACTCCAGGAGAGACTCCAGGTATTCTGCTCGCTTTGACTACGAGACCCCAGCCAAGTACACAGAGACAGGATGAAAGTGATGAAACGCATTGTAAGTTCATTTTCTCTAATCATTTTTCACACACGGGGATGGATTTGGAGTTCCAGTCTGCTGATGTGCTCTATCAAGGGAGACACATAAAAGACTGCAAAAATCATAACAAAGCGTTGTATTTATTCCAAGCAAAAGCCATTCAGAAGCTCAGAGAAGCCGTGATAGACTTTCACCCCACGTAGAGCGGGAACAGACAGCAGAGAAATATATTTTAAGTCATGACAGTCAAAGAGGAGGAAAAAAAAATGTCCTCATTCTTATGCATTCTCCTTTGTCTTTGTTTGAGGCAATAATGGCTGACAGAGGGGACACAAAATTATAAATCTACTCGGAGGGAAAATGCTACACATGGATTTTCGTAATGATCTATTTTTCACGCACACACATACACACTTGAAAAAAAAAATCTCTTTACTTTTACTAAAGCCCCATTTTGGAGCTCCCGCTCAGCGACTGCTAGACAAATGAAAGCACTTTTTCTGCAGTATAATTTGGATTTGTTATCACATTCTATTACATGAACGCCTGCACGCCTGTGATGCATGCTCGGAGAGGGGAGAGGGGGCGAGAGACAGAGAAAAATAGAGTAAGACAGAGTGGGGGGGGGAGGGGGGGGGGGGGGGGAATGGGAAAGTGTACCAACCAGAATGAGCTTTGTATCCTTAAGGCAAGGCTAGTTAATATTAAAGTCAATTTAGAACCTTTCATGGCGCGGGTCTTCAGAGAGAAATTAATCTTGCATGAAGGGTGATTTCTGTGACGAATTACGAGGCTCCACAGAATGACCATCGCTAATACACAGTTCACCTCTTCTGCAATCTGTGGAACTCTGTGTGTGTGAATGCCAAAGTAAGCATATCCACATTTACATTATACTGCGGTTTCACCTCACTAACGCATCAGCTGTGGATTACAGACTCTGAATCTGATATCATTACTTCCAAAATATCTAGTCCTCCAAACTACGTCATTTGTCATTGCCTTTAAAAATAACATCTATTGGCAGCACCGTTACATATGGCAATTAGTTTTTCAGTCCACCACTTCTGGGTAAGAGCACGTTAGGGTTAGACATTAAAACTAATTTGGTTAGGTTAGGAAAAAATCGTCTTCTAAAGTCAAAATTCACACTTCCACTAAACATGGCTGTATTAACCTGCTAGAGGACCTGCACCTGCTGAGCCCCTTTTACCATCCATTCCATGGCTTGCATCACTCTTAATATTTGTCACTCTGCATGGTCACCCATGCAGAGTGGGTCCCAGATAGTCTAGCCCCGGATACTTTTGGTCCTCGAAAACTGGTATTTAATGTATCAGAGTGGAACTTGGAGTGTCAGAGGAAGACGCATGCAAGCAGCCAGTATTTATGTTTACAACAAACAGATTGCTTTCCGCTGCTGCCTCCAGTGTTTTTTCCACATTTCCGCACAGAGATTGGTCAATACTAAACTTTGCAGAGCGCACCACAATTTGCTTCTGAAGAAACTTTGTTAGGTAGATTTGCATCCCAAAATATGATGACTACAAATAGATGTTGACATAGACAATACATGTAAATCTACTAAAAGTATTGATAACAGCCTACATTATTTATCCAGCTGAAAAACATTCTATAAACAGGAAAAAAGAAGAAACAGTGAGCAGTGCACTAATCATACCTGACCAGTTTAAAATGGCTCAGATGAACATAGTATAATAACCTTTGTTTGTGTATGAGAAACATAGCAAAAGAGATAGAGTAAATGACATGTATGTGTATATACATATATATGTTCTTCATTGCTTTAAAAAATGTTCTTTAAAATGTATGTTCAAGTTGTATGTAATGTACATTTTTAAGTACACTTGCAAGTTACACTAAAATGATATATGATACCATTAAAAGATTATCTATACCTCATGTGACTCTGACTTCCATTTGTGTATGAAATGTCCATGGACCAGTTCTATCTGCATCAAGCATCAAATCCAAAGCCTCAAGCAATAATGTAAAAACGTCAGTGTTTGAGAAATAATAAGAGATAAGAGATCTCTGACCTCTGCTCTCCATTCTAATGGAACATATAGTCTCCCACAGTGTAATGTATGGGAACCTGACACACATGGAACCGGGGTTAGACTGCTTACACTGCTCATATATGGAGCCAATATTGGCCCCTAATTAAAAATGCTGATCTGAGATAATCTATTGTGGGGGTCAGTCACTCTTGACAGGAGGTGCCAGATTTAAATAGAAAAAAAGCATTGCTGAACTGAAATTAAAGCCAATTTATGTTCAGAGTATTACCCATAGAGTCCAGTAGAGGGCAGAGCCTGTGTGAGATAGAACAGCCATAATTATTTCTATAAATTTGATTGAAAATGAAACATGCAACATTTTTTAAAGGTAGGTTTCATTATAACCATTAAAACCATCAAGCAACACTGCCTGCAAACCACACCCTCCTTTCCTGTCAGTTGTACACAATCAACTCTGCATTGAGTGTATTAGTCATAAAACAAAACAACGAACTGGTTTGCAAATTTCAACCAAAAGAAACTGCAAAAACATTAATTTGCAGTCCTTTCCTGTGGTGCAGAAGCTGCATCTCCCTTTCTTTTGTCCCCTTGTGACACTGACTGTGGGATTACAGACTGATCAGGGCAAGATTCTGTCTACTGTCCTGCTGTGGCTGCTGTGTCTGGCATGTGGGGAGGTGGTGTCGCTTTGCATGAGAGAAGTCACAAGGGCCTTTCCTCCGTTTTGTCTATTTTATCCTCCTCTTCTAATACTTTCTCTCCTTTTTCATCTTAAAATAACAGGTCCAAGATGAAACAGACTCCTTCCACTCCACCAAATAAGTGAAATAGACACCCAGGTACTTTTTATAGTCCTATGAAAGCTGCCCTCCACTACAGGGAGGACTATGTTGGGCAACCACTATGTTGGTTGCCTGGGAATTGATGAGTTTGATTTGTTACTTTGTATAGACTTGTTTGCAGGTGCAGATGCCCATCTGAGTGGGAACCCCAGCAAGTACAGCAAGGAACACACTGGCAAGGGAACATTGGCAGTTCACCCTTGAACTTCACTGTCCCAACACACACATGCCAATTTACAGTTTCACTGTTTCAATATTCCACATAACCAGCCTTTACCTTGATTTGACCACCTCTAGTGACTTTAAAATCCCTTTCAATAAATATGGGTCAAACTTGACCCAGAACACCCTCTATGTTTTGAAATATTTCCATTTTTGTATATTCTGGGCCACTTCAGGAAAAGTCATACTATTTCAGGGGTAAAGAATGTAGTTTAGGGTGTTTTTATTGCCTTCAAATGTTTAAATGGGTCAAATTTGACCTGAACAATATGTAAGGGTTAATAAACATAGGTAGCTTTCCAAGCAGCACAGTGTTAACTGGAAGGTAAATAATTGCTATATATATATATATATATAGTGTTGTGTTTTGTTTTGTTTTGTTTTTCCTCCTCTTCTTTTTTCTCTATTTTGTACTAGCCTTTCATTCATGCATGGCTATATACCATAGAGGCATTCGAGAAAATGTTTTTGTGTGAGTTGTGTGAATGGACTCTTGAAATGAATTAACACAGTGAGGAGAAGACTATAATAAAGTAAGACAACCTAACGCACAGCCCAGCATGGAAGCTAGTCATTCCTCGTCCCACATACTAACATCTATAGATACAATCACTGATTGTCTTTGAGTTGAATCAGTGGAAATAGAGAAAATGTTGACTGCAGTTTTGTACTTGTTTCATTTACAGAAGGTTTATACTGTCCTCTTATAAGCAATCTAGTGCTTGTAAACGCATTGACTCACAGGTGGCTTGTTTTACAGGTAGAGGTCAAACTGCCAAATTGGATATTTTTATGGATAGATGAGCAGATGAAAGGCATTACAGTAAAGTCAGTCAGTGAACATCACCAAGGCCACAAGACAAGACTGTATAGGATTCTATGAAATTATACCAATAAATTCCAACTTCTCTGTTGGAATATGAAGTCTGTATTTTTAAAACAAACATTTTAGCTCTGAGTAGCTAATGACACGTCTTCTAATGCATGTACTGTAGGTGAAAGTTTGGTGTATTATTATACATCTAAGAAGACACGGCTTATTGAAAATGCAGATAAAATGCTGTTTTTGTGGGTTAAAACTGAACTCAGCTGCCTTCTCCTGGTTTGGTAAATGAACCACTGCTGCAAAATTGATGTTGCCCTAATTGATGAAGACTTTGAGGTTCTCTGACCTAAGCCCCCAACTGGTGCTCCTGGTGCCTCCAACTTTTATCCCAGATAGATATAAAATCTGTATACCTTTCACTGAAATAATGTTTGTGTGAGATAACATGAGGTAAGGGTTGCTTTGGCACTAAAACCTGAGTCAGTGGTCAGTGGTTCTCTTAGCCAGGCACAGCACCACAGCCCCACAGCCCACCTACTTCCTCAACCTCACTCAATTTCCAAATACATATAAGAAGCTGAGGTCATACTTAGGGTTACTGCCAATGTACTGTCCTGGTCTTATGTTAAGGTCTGCTTCCCCTTCAAATAGTGTTTCCCATAGTGTAGTCCTCTGTGGTTGTGTTAGGGCATAATTAGATTAACATAAGTATACGGTTAGGCATTACAAAGATGACAGGTTGGGGTTAAGGGCAGGATTTACTCCATAATGCACTGTAAAACATAAAGCAATTTAGTGGAATCAACTAATCTTTTGTGATTAACTTAATGTGAATATTACAGTACCAGTCAATAGTTTGGACACACCTTCCCATTCCCTCGAATGAGAAAGTGTGTCCAAACTTTTGACTGGTACTGTATGTTTTATTCATTTTAGGTGAATTCAGCTCAAAATTTCTTTTTCACTTTCAAACCATTTCAGAACTTATAAACATAGTTATTCTGACTTGGAGACTTTTGACTTGAAATTATGATATCTCTAGTTGAGTTGTACATTTTCAAAACTCTAAACTCAAACTAACTATTCAAATTTAAGTTCAGGCAGTAAGGAACATTTCTTTAATAAGTTTTACAGTGAGAGCAGATGCATAGATGCATATTCACACATGTACAGCCCATGTGGTTACACTGCATGTAGACTAGACCTAGTGTATGTGGACCCTCACAGACATGGACAGACCCTTCACTATCTTGTTGTGATACATATCACAACCTCATTGACGTGTTTTTAATGGTTTCTGGACAACAACAGAGGTCTACAGCACAGAGGCAAAAGATATATCAGGCTTTGTTACACATACAATACTTGTTAGTAGATCAATTCATTGTTGGTTTGGCTCTGTACATTAGATTTGTTGGCAATAAGAAAAATATAGAAAATCACCATCCTTGTGGGTGTGTTTGCTTGAATTGCCAGTGTCTCTGCTATTGTGGGTGATGCTATGATCTTCAGTCCACTTTACAATGTGTCCTCAGTTTATTTTGCGATGCCAGACGTTCCCTGCATGAAGAACTGCTGGCTATCAGATATAAACATCCATCTCCTTGTCTCCTTTTCCCCACGAAACTTGTGATTTTATTTAGTTTGTTCAGATGACATTTTCACTTAAACACACCACAGCTTCCTCAGACAGAAACCATTCAAATCATTTCCAGGCATCTCACTGTGGCAATTTCATGTTATCATAAGGAATCATTCTCAGAAGTCCAGCTGATCGAACTAAACAAGCTCGGTATGGGTTCACTTTTATTGAAAGGCATTCAGGCCCAGCTCTGATCTGATGGAGGTGCCTCCTGGCCTATAGCCAGTCAATATACTTTTATTATTACTATTTCATATCTGACAGCTGAATCATTCTGTTGTAATGTGGGAGGATTTGATTCAACAGTCTGTAAATCAGACATATGGTGGTGAAATCGTCTTCATGGTAGCTTGGGGAGTTCTGACCACAGAAATCTCAGAAACAGAAAACCTGGAAGTATTTTTTTTTCTTTGCAATTCATTGAACTGGCTCTTTTAACTTTGCATTAGAAATGCTCAGATTGTTAAAAAACATTTGTTTTGTGTGTATTTGATTACAAACCAAAGTAGAGCTGAAACAACTAGTTGATTGATCGATTAGTTGATAATAAATTAATTGGAAACTGTTTTGATATTCTATTCATTTGAGTCCAACCTCCACAGAATGAGTGTTTACATGCACATCAGTATCCCAGTTTAGAGTCTTATTCCAGTTTAGATCATATTCAGGACATGGCATTTACATGGAACATGAGAAACCTGGTTATTCACAACTCTTTCACATGTTCATAACAGTATGTTTCTGATCGTCAGTGACTGAGTTAATTCAACAGTTGAAAATGAACAAAGTTTGGTTTCTGGCTGTCTAAACACAACTTCATGTATTATTCTGAGAGATTTAGTTTCTTCATCTGATCACCAGTAAAGGAAAGCAGTGATGGAAAGTAACTAAGTATTGGTTTCAGAGCATCTCGCCAAAGGACTGCAGTGGAAAATAGTACATTTAGTCAAGTACTGTACTTACTTTGATGCTACTTTATACTTCCACTCCACTACATTTATTTGACAGCTTTAGTTACTTTTGTGGTGAAGATTTGACACAATGGATAATATAACAAGCTTTTAAAATACAACACATTGTTAAAGATGAAACCAGTGGTTTCCAACCTTTTTGGCTTTTGACGTCTTACAAAAAGCAGTGTGTAGTCGGGGTCACATTTCACATGTCTATGAGTTGTTAACAGCTCCACCAAATGGTGGTTTTTCCCTCTAAACTTCTCACATGCTTTCATTTCAATAAATGTTCAAATGATCCAATATTTCAGCAAAAATCATTCTACAGTATCCTGCTTTCTATCAGAGTACTACAGCTAGTATATCCAAGTCTCTCAAAACTGGGTGAAGGGTTTATCAAGGTTTCTGAAACAGGGATATGGTGATTACATGTGCAACATATAACAAGGATACTCCAAAAACCTTATCATAACTTGGTTACTCTATGACTTCTGTCTGGGAAAAAAACAAAAAACATTGCCAGTGAATGTAATGTTGGCAGCAATTACTCTAAAAACATATTTGGCAAACTAAATGAGTAGTATATAAGTGTATTTTGGAGGTCAGCTTGAAAGCAGAGCCATATTGGTTAGGTTAGCACCAGTCTCACACACACCTCTCCTGGTAACAGACCCTTACCCTCACATTGATCTAAAGGCATTTTCCTCTTTCCTTCCATGCTCTGACTACTACTATTCATCCTCTCTCTGTCTATCTCTCTCATTTGTGCTCCACTACACCAACACATGCTCTGCTGAGTCAAGCTGAGCCCTTTTCAATTCATTGCCTTTCTGTCTCTTTGCTTTTCACTCTGTCTGACAACCACATTCCCCTTTTTTTTCAAAAACACACTTAAATACCCAGCAAGATGTTTTTTCTAACCTCTCCTAACATTTCTTTTACTTCCCATGCCTCTCCCCATTTTTTCTTTTTCATCGTCTCCCTACTATTATCCAATTTTGCAGTTTCTCTGCTTGTTTTCATTGTGTGTTATATTTATACTGTGAGTAACCTGATGCATCATATGGTTTGTTACATCTGAGAAGTTGTCCTTGGTCTGGAAAAGGAAAGGCACTTTTAAATAAATACTTGGCAGGCAATTGGATGAACCATATGTTTATCACCGTCTATCACCGTCTTACCTCGCAAGGCAGCTGGATTCATGAGAACACAAGATCACAAGATCACGCAAGAATCCTCATAGGATGCTGATTGGTCCGAAACACTGGATTCTTGCGTGATCTCGCAAATCCAACTGCCTCGCAAGGTAATACTTTGAGTGTTCAGAGGAGTGACTTACAAGGAGAGTGACATCAATCATACACAGCAGGAGAGCAAAAGTTCAGGGACAAAGAGTCTGTACAATATTCTTGCACCCTCAGAACGATCTGTGTAAGATACAGAGAAACAAACAGGAAAAGTTAAGTTTGAGAGGAAACAGAGTGAGTCAAGAGGGAAGGATCATTCGGTAGGTTGTGGTACAAAACGAAAATAAAACATTTTAGTCCTCAGAGGTTTAAACAGAGTGACAACTCTGCTTTCAAAGGTTTAAAGGTGCTTTGACAGGACTGCATCCTCACTGGGTTATATTTTTTTGGTTTTAAAGTTGACTCAGGAGGGAATGAGTGATTGGACACAGGGGGGTTTAGGTGTGTAAAGGATAATTCCAGTTTAATGCAACTTGGGTCAACAACCGTTAAATGGATTACTGTGAAAGTTTGTTTGAAATATTCATGGTCTCCAGAGGATTCTACTCACTCCTGACTTCTTTCAACATCATCATGACATTTGTGGCTGTATGGAAATGTCCTGAAAACTATATATGTATATATAGTTGAACTTATAACTATATATGATCTATATATTTAATAGTATATAACTATATAACATATATATATATATATATATATATATATAGCAATCAGGATGAATTATAATAAATTTGGAGGTCCCTTAACTTTTCATCTAATTCAGTCATGAGGTCAAAATTTCAATTTGTCCAATACTTGACTTTATGACCTTTAAAACAACCATCCAATCAGCCTCAGCTGTACTTTGTATTTAGGGTTATTTAGCAACTTTGCATGCTAGCATAATAAACTGAGATGGTGAACAAGGTGAACATTGTATCAGCACGTTTACATTTTCATTGTGAGCGTGTTAGCATGCTGACATTAGCATTTAGCTCAAAGCACTACTGTGACTAAGTACAGCCTCACAGAGCTGCTAGCATGGCTGTAAACTCTTGGTCTAATTGTAATTATCGCAAATCACTCATTGCAGAGATGAGGAAAATTGTGGGTGTGCACAACTACGGCAAATACGGTAGGTCAACGTTGAACTAGGTCAATCAGTAAACTCCAAACCCTCAGGAACATTCCTGGGTTGTGAGGTAATTTTGAAGTATCTTATCTGCATTTCTTGGCGCCTTGGATATGTTGTTTGTGCTTTGCTCAGTTATATTGTAAATGAGGTCTCTACCTCAACATATTTCCAAGTCTAAATAAAGGTTGAATGAATGAATGAATGTAGTGGCCGCAGTTGGAATTTCAAGTAAAGTGATGCCTATTGGCCCAAAAAGTCAATCATTACAAAAGAAACGGCTGTAAAGTGATAAAACTGCATGCACCCACACTTTTGATGTGTTCAATTGTCTTATTTTGTTTTTGTTGTGTTTATATTGCATGGTTTCATGTTTTTGTGCTGCCTTGCGGCAAAAGAAATTTCCTCGTTTCCTCCACAGTTTTTATTTAGGTTCCATTCATGCGTGTGAGGATTCGACAGCTCAGCCAGAAAAGCGCTCCAGTGTTTCAAAAACACAGAATCATGATGCCCCATCTTGGAATATGATATCCAATACATCCATGATGGATGTTTATAACAGAGTTTCTCCTCCAAATAAATTTGCCCAACCTGTAGGGTTGTTTCCAACCTGTCTGACTGCTCATGTTTCTCTGTGATGTCACCATGTTCCCAGACCTCAGCAATTAACTTGAGTATGCTATTATTATGATAGAAATGATCATCAAAAGTATAAATAAGAAGACCTATAACAAATTAGCCTTTTAAAATGAGGCACATTTCAGCATGCTGCCATAGTAATTTGTGTCTATATTCTGAGCAACTCTCTGTCTTTCCTTCTGTGTCTGTTTAGCTGGTTGACATGACTTCTCTCACAGCCTCCAACAGGATGACTACTGGAACACTGAGACACAAAGGGGAGGAGATTGTTGACATGTTGCTTACCTCTCCTCCCTGCAACTGTCATTGCTGGAAATGCTCCTGTGCTAACATAGATAGGAGGATAATTGGCCTGAAGATTGGACTCAGTTTTTGTTTCTTTCTCTTTTCCACGAGCCACTTAAGCAGAGGGAGTTTAGATCAGCTCTAATGTTTCCATGTAGATCTCATCTGACTGTTTGTACCTAATTTTACGCCTTTAATGAAACCTTCCTTTAGTGCAAGAGGACTCCAGAGAGGTGTGACCATACTTTGAATTAAAGTCATTACACAGATGTATTCTGGAACATTTTTATGTAATGATATTATTATTTTATCTCTATAAATGATGTAACAAGGCTGCAACCATGTGGCCACCATCATGTGACAGTTAAAACTGATGGTCACAGTGATTAAAACACTGCCTCACCTAAAGTCAGCCCTAAGTTATAATCCATTGGCTATCCCAACCCTCACCTATTGCACGCTAGAGGTTGTTGGTTCTGGAATTGTTTTTCACAATTCTGTACTCTTGTTTCAAATATTTCTTTTAATGATATTCTCAATGTTGCTTAACATAGCTCTCTTGGATAATGTAACAATCCCATAGGTTTATGTTTGCATGCCACTTTTACCAATGATACCTGTTATAGGTGTGAATCAGAGCTGTACAAAACACAGCACCAGTTGCTGAATTTTTTTCCAAAATTGACCCAGAATCGAAAAGTGAATTGGTTTAAACTACAGATTTGTTTTTTTCAACACTATAATCATTCTTCTACTTTCTGTAGAACTTAATTAACATCCACACATTAACAAAAAACAATGTGATGACACGGAATATAAATTTCACTTATAGCACATTTAAGCTAATGTATAAGTTAAAAAAATAAGTTAAACATAATCTTTAGCTTCAGCTAGCCGTTAGTGGTGCACAGAACATTTTTGAATCTTGGGAATCATGTTTAACTTCAACTAGGAGAGTTTCATGTCCATCCAAGCTGTATCAGTGCTCCAACTGTGAGGCATCTAGGCATCTAAATGAATAGGACTTTTACTTCTGGAACCAGGAGCACCCGAAATAACTCATCCCAGTTTACAACTCTATAGGTCAGGTGTTATGCTGTTGGAAAATAGTCAACCAATCGGATTAAGATACAGCAGGATTAAGATATCATCTTCCTAGATAAATAGCCAGCTATATCCATGAGAAACAGAGAGAGCAAAAGTGGCCACATAAATGGCAGCAAGAGTCGATGAGATCGATGCAGCTGTTCAGGTTATAAGTTGACTTACAGAAACAATAACTCTTAAATCAACATTAAAACAGAAATCTGCTAACCTGAAAACACATGAGAGAAATCAACCACATTCTGCATACTGACATTTCTGAGTATACTTAATTTAGTCTCTTTTCCAGTGTGAACACACTGCAGACTCAAAAACAGCTGGGGTTTAAATGCATTTTGGAAATGAGGCATAGTCAGAAGAAGTTGGCGTAAATAGCTAATTATAACAATTCTGAAAATCTTTGTACAGTTAAGGAAGTACTTTTAGGTCTTGATTGAAAGTTAAAACCTATCAGAGTCAAGTCCATGTGTTTCTGCAGGTGTTTTAGGTCTTTGTAATACTTTTTGGATATTCATGCTAACCAAAAATAGAAATAGCTGGGGATGTTTTGAAACATGCCCCTGAATCTCTCTTTTACTGTCTGAATCTCATTGTTACTTCAAATGGGGTGATTTTTT
Organism: Thunnus maccoyii; assembly: GCF_910596095.1. Classification (NCBI taxonomy): domain Eukaryota; kingdom Metazoa; phylum Chordata; class Actinopteri; order Scombriformes; family Scombridae; genus Thunnus; species Thunnus maccoyii. The sequence goes on along the minus strand of NC_056540.1, from coordinate 2,196,092 downwards.
AGCATTATGTGATACCTTAGAACTGAGGAGAGTGAGTAAAATAAAAATAATAATACATGTTAAGCTGAAAAAAATATTTTTTCTGAAAAGTTGACCTTTTACAGCACTAGCTTCATCATTCAACAACAGCAACACGTACTTTTTAGATGTCAGCAGTAATTGCTCTTACCACAATTGACCATTAATATGTAAAAGTTACAAAATTCACATCAAAGCTGTAATTTTCAGCCCAGCAAGAGACAGGACATTCATGTCTGCACTTGCCTGGTAGAGCCTCATTAATAATCATGCTCTCATAGAAAAGAAACCACTCCAGTTATTTGATATAACTGTTGTAGCATCCCTCAACCTGTCCAATTCACAATTATAAGAAGTAAGAGAAGCCATTGGTTGGGCAAGTATTATTTGCTGTTGTAAATTCCAATTTTCACTCTTTACAAATCACATAATACCATGAAATAATTTAGCACCCATAAGGCAGTGTGACCATTGCAATAGAGAAGATGACAGTCGCACCATGTTTGCCTCATTTTATTGCTGGATTGAGGAATGAGCTGTGGCTCAGAGGATAGAGCGGTTCGTCAACCAATCACAGGGTTGTCTGTATGTTGAAGTGTTCTTGGGCGAGATACTGAGCCCCACATTTCTCCCGATGGTCAAGCCAGCAAGGTGGCTTGCTGCCATCAGTGTGTGTGTGAGTGAGTGGTTGAATGGGATGCCAATTGTAAAACCCTTTGAATAAAGGCACTATATAAATGCAGTCATTTATCAAAAAGTTATTTGATTAAACTGCAGATTTATCAAAAAGTCTTCAAGAATATTTATTGAACCACTGACAGTAACACAATTTGAAGCTATGGGTCTGAGGTTAAAGGGTGTTGTATGCCCTCGTAGGGCTTTTTCAAACCTATAGTTTGTTTGCTCTGGTCCAATGGTCAGTAGATGAGTTGGTAAACTTGGTTTGCTTTCTTTTCTCACAGAAAAATCCAAGAGAACCAAAATGCAGCACCACAAAAACTAAAAAAAAAAAAAAAAAAAAACCCTTTAACTTAAGAGTGCAATTGATAAAGTACATTTTGTATTATGTGTTTGATGTCCCTTGTCTGTTTTTAACGTGCTCTATTTTCCTTAATTGTTCCTTGTCTGTTTTTGACATGCTGTTTTTTATATTTTTTGTAGCCTTGTAATGGTGAGAAATCTTGACCACATCAGCTCAAAAAAGAGATTTTAATCTCATGGTCCTTTCTGGTTAAATAAAGATTAAGTAAAACAATCCACATGAGAAAATTCACTCCACTCACTGGTCAGATATGTCTGGGTCGGGAGCAAGAATGTAAACACAGGAAGAAGGTTCTCTCGTTGCACTAGTCCAGGTTGGATCTTGAGTTATTCTCCAGTTAGCTGTTAGCAACTGTTCAAATCACTCATCCACATCCCAGCATGCAAAGTGGTCCAGGCTATGGAAGCCATTTCACTCACAGAATATGCCAAGTAGTTAGATTAGATCGAGGTTGGATTATGTCCCCACCACAAACAACCCACTCCAGAGTTCGTTTGGGACCAAACTGAGACCACATCCTCTAAAGGGTCTCATACACCAGAGTATGATTACTGTGTTCAGACCTGCACAAACGAATTGCACCAAGGGAGAAAACAATTCAACCAGACTAAAAAGCGTAGGTCACCCTTAGACAAATCTTTGATTCTGAACTATATAATAATAAATTTGATTTGACCATGTGATTGGAGGTTTTCCCCAGAAAACTGTTCAGCCAAAGTGGTTAGGCATCCAAAACTTGACCTGCCTCAGGTTGTGATATATTATGTAGGTAGATGAAGGCCTAAATCAGCCACTAGCCTCATTCATGAAACAATTCATTAAAGATTAAACATGAAACTGGTGGCCAGGTGGGGAATGATGAGAAGAAGAGTATAATAGATGCAGCAGCTGGGGAAGAAAGAATCGCTGTGTCCCAATTTTATACTACAAACTAATCGCATATAATATATAGTGTACACTAATCTTCTTAGTCTACCGTTTATGTAGTTAGTATATAAGAAATCAACAAACTACATTAGGCTTGTTTGAGATTCACTGTCCCTTGCCTGGAGAGTATTTAGGATCAGGTGGCTGCAGCAGGAGGAAGTGTCAAACCTGCAGTCTAGTCAGACATTTAGATCCAATCCCAATTTAATACCCACCTGAAACTCATTCACATCCTGATAAAGAAATTTAAAACATCAATCAATAATCAAAATACATGCGGAGAGGAAAAGCAGAAACATAAGATAGCATAAAATTTTGGCCTGTCTGATATTGAGACTGTCACATCTATACAGAAGTTTCTTTAGGAACCCCATTCTTGACCAAAAGTTCAAAATACTAATAAATGACTAAGTAACTAACTGGTATCAAAGCCTACAAGAGGCTCTCTGTGTGTGTGTGGGTCTATTGGGGAGTGCCAGTACAGTCATAATCATGGTTACACCTTTTTTTCGGACTGCAGAAAATAAATAAATAAATATTTTTTAATTTTATTGTGCTGTTTTGAGCTGCTCTATTTAAGTATATGTCTCTTTTTTATGTGTTTATGTATGTATAAAAAATCAATTTATATATGGAGACTGGAAAATAAATTATAATTCTGAATTCTAAAAGCTCCTTCTTCAGTTCATTAAATCCCTGCAGTATCTGATGGCAGCAGGACTGATATGTTGATAAATCTGGAGCCTCTGATTAGAGAAGTGCTGTGCCAGAGCACAGTGGCATTACACATGGACGTTCACTGTGTTTACTTCCATTAAACCACCTTAAGTCACCAGGCTGTTACAGAATCACACACCTCTACACACTTCAGACTGGTCAGCTATAACTTGCCTGTTTATGAAGACAACATCAGGCTCTTCAAAGCCTCTTTTTCAACTTTCTTTGTTGCAAAAGTAGCATTTCATAGTTCAGTCCTGAAATGCTTTGCAGTGCAAACACTGTTGTGTTGTGGACAATGTGAGCATTTACGATGTGAGATACAGTAGAATTACAACTGAAATAGAGGCTGTTTGATGCAATCATATAAACAGGTTCAACAAATTTTGTCTATTTATTTCTCTCGTCTTTCTCCTGACAAATCATACGTCTTAAAACTCCACATTATCCACCTCTGGCTGCAGAAGTGTGTCCATGTCGTGATGCTCTGCACCTCCAGACAGCAATATGATTTCCTGAAGAAGGGTATTTCCATTTGCTAGGCTAATATTATCATGCTTCTTGATTGGCTCAGCTGTTTCAGAGCTATGACACCAGTGATATGATTGGCTGAGAGTTCATTTATTAATCACCACACCTGCTGATCTATATTCACCTTCATCCAGCCCTTTTGCACTTTCTGCTGCTGCACATGACCCAAAATAGCAGGTGAAGATGTACACGCAGTCTGTGCACCCAAGCCCTACCACACTGCACCTCTTGCACGCTTAAAATAGTGCTCAATATACAGTATTTATTATGTATTATGTGTATAGCACCAAAATAATAATATTAATAATAATAATGATAAACACCCCAATGACCTTGTCATTGTGACCTCTTTGTTGAGACATATTTGAAGGGAATATGAACTCTATTCCTTCAGTTTTTCAGAGGGAACTTTGTGCACTTTGAATCTCCACTGAATAATAACTACTTTTCATGGCTCTTCCTTAGGCGCCCCCTGATCCCTTTGGGCCCTTGGATATGTGGCCACTTGGTCCATTCCCTAATCCACGTGTCTATTGATGAGAAAGACTAGCATAATTCATGAATAAGGCTTAGTGACTCTCTTAGGACTTAGTGTTTTCACCTGTGTATAAACACACACACACACACAGTGCTCTTTATCCTCTTACCACCACAACTTCTCTCTTTAAAGCAGCTCCACCCCCGACACCTCCATTGATCTCCACTCATCATATTGTTTAAGGTGGGGCCAAGAAGTCACTGTAGTTGAACTTTCTGAATGGGAGCACTAATCAATATCTTTCCTTTCTCGTTTCTTCGCTCATCACCCTCCACCCTAAACCATTCCCCCTCTGCCCTCCACCATCCCAAATCATTGACTTATCGATGTATCTACTGGGGGCTCCGAAATGTCTGCCAGTGAGGCTGCTTTGGGGGATCGGTCTGATGGGACAGGGCCGGGATGAAATGCTCTCTTGCCAGCAGTAGACAGGTATATTTAGCATTTAGCCATTAGCAACACTCATTGATTTGAACCTGAGGGGAGAGGGATAAAGGTGACAGTATACCTCTGATTTTTTTTCCCTTTCCCTTTCTTCCTTTTTTTCCATCTCTAGATGTATCATCGTATTGCCTGCAGCTGCACTAAATCCTGCCGGCCGACTGTAATGACTGGAAAATGAAATGGAGGTCGAGGGTTGAGGCTGAGCCTGAGAACATTAAGTGGCTGATCAATACGGCACTTGGATTTGCCTGGTCACATTAAATAGCACATCTAATATGCCCTGCGCTCGTCGATGCTCGGCCCGTATCATTTAATTACGCTGTGATGTGTTACAAGCAACTCGCCTAATTCATTAACATTAAGGAGAGGCGGCCTTCTCTCTGTTCTCTGTCTGCTTCTCTTCCACGTTGATTACGCTGATATATAGTCCCCTTGGAAACATGATGTTCAATTAAAAAAAGATCCGCCGTGGTATTGATCATCACAATTGATTAACAAGATGAAACAGATAGGAATAGAAACGCGATATGCCACAGTTTGTGTAGTTTAAGAAGGCAGGATGCAATAGGTTTGTGTGACTTACTGGCATGGAAGATGATATTTTTTCCTCTTCTTGCTTTTTTTTTTTCAGGTCCAATATGATGGTGATTTATCTGTGAGTTCAGAAACACATACTCAGCCCAACTGATACATTTGCAAATACTGTCAGCTGTTTTAAGCTTATCACACATATATTGGTATTGGCCAACAAGTCCTTTTAAGGAGGTTGTTTGTCATTGCCTTCAAAAGAGACACTGACAGTCATCTGTCAATGCTACGCCATTACAACAATTATTCACCCTAATGTTTTCTGATGTTCTCTTGTCATTCCCGCGAGACGACCACACAGTCTCGGATCTTGTCATGCCTTGCTGATATATCGGCATGGATGAAAGAACGTCACCTTCACCTCAACCTCTCTAAGACTGAGCTCCTTATCGTCCCAGCCAGTCCCTCTATACAACAAAACATCAGCGTCCAGCTCCAATCAACCCAACTCAAAGCCCACCAAGTCTGCCCAAAACTTGGGTGTCATGATCGATGACCAACTCTCTTTAAGGTTCACATGGCCTCAATCGCTCAGTCAGTTTGCCCTGTACAACACCAGGAAGATCTGTCTGAGCATGCAGCACAACTCCTGGTACAGGCCTCCCCGCATGTACATTCAAACCTCTGCAGATGATCCAGAACACAGCGGCACGGCTGGTCTTCAACCAGCCTAAAACAGCACGTCACCCTGCTGTTGATCTCCCTCCATTGGCTCCAAGTTGCTGCCCGCATTAAATTCAAAACCCTGACACTCGCTTACAAAACAGCAACTAAAACAGCTCCCTCCTACCTGAACTCCCTCATCAGGTCTACACTCCCTCCCGCTCATTACGCTCTGCCAATCAAAGGCGCCTGGTACCACCACCACAACAGGGCCCTGAGTCGCTAGCTAGGCTCTTCTCTTCCGTAGTTCCCCAGTGGTGGAACGAGTTACCAAACTCTGTTCCATCTGTAGAGTCCCTCTCAATCTTTAAAAACAACAAAACAAAAACAAAAATCTGCTTCTATGCAATCTATGCACTCTATGCATTGCCTCTGTGCACCACCTGTTGGAATCTACATCCAATGGGACTCAAACTTAGCTTTATAGCACTTATTCATGTTGTTCTCTCCTGACTAGATCCCTGCTTGTGTTGAATCAGCTCTCAGATGTACATTGCTTTGAATAAAAGTGTCTGCTAAATGAAATTGTAAATTGGCCTGCCTTCATAATAACCCATATAATCATTTTCTGATGCGACACCCCTATCAGCAGGACAGTATGGTTTGTTTTCTGTTCTGCCACCTCTATCGTTAAGAGTTTGGTTAAACTTAGACAACCAAAGATACTTAGTAAAGGTTAGAAAATGATTTTAGTCATAAACGACACGGACATTGACATACTACATATTTTGTTGTTTCATTTGGAGAGCTTGGTCATGCTACTTCCAAATTAAGCTCAACAGTCTTTGTTTGCACTTATCAAGTAAATGTGAACAGTGGTCATTTTATGTGTTTGAACAAGTAACCAATACTATCCTTTTTTCTGGATAGTCTGTTGTAGAAGTTGAATGATAAGTAACAAACTACAGTACAGTCAAGTCAAAGATATGTGTTGCCATTGCACTGTTTGTCCACTAGTAACAGTTTATTAAATGTTCATAATACAAGCTTGACCACACACAGCTTTTATTTTATTTAAATTATTATAGTTCTGTATAGTTTGATATAGCTCACATTTTATTTCTATAAATACCATTTTATATACATCACGTATGTCATACCCTAATCCTAACCCATCATTAAATTCATATGTGGTGAGGGTTTTTGCACAAGTGTTAATGTGGGTTATCACAAAACAAACAACCCCCCCCCCCCCAAAATCTGCTTCTTCACCGGGCTGGTGGTTTTATTCCTTGACCCTATTGTCCACATGTCAAAGTGTCAAAGTGCGACCCCCCAAAATTACTGTGGACAAACTCATTACTATTTTGCATTGTAATTTACAGTTGTTTTTTAAATCTTACTTTATTTACTGTTATATTTGATCTTTGCATGATACTTTTGACAAGTTTATTCCTCACCTATAAAATGTGCCACTCAGTATGTGGTCCTAATTCTTTATTGTTTAAATTTAAAAGATCTGTATAAAACAGGTTGTTAGTATCAGCCAATATTCAATTTTCAAACTCCAAAGTATCAAATATTAACCTCAGAAGGCCCCTGCCGCTGCTTCATTCACTTGATTAGTTTAGTTTATTACATTTATTTGTCAGGGACCATGTACAAAACAAACAGAGTGGAGGAGAGTGATATATCATACTGGCTAATTTTGATCAGCGGTCCTTGAGTAGGTACACACAACACTCTAATACAATTAATACACTCTCTCACCCCCACTCTCCCTCCCCCAGTTAACACCTACATCATGTAACAAACATGGATGCAGGACAAAGTATAGAAATCAAGATGTCTCATAAAATACAGATACTGTGTCCGAGTTGAATTAATGTTGATATCACTGGTGTCTTAAAATCCATTTTTGACATTACAGGAAAAACTATGATAATCTGGTGGAGGAGGTGTAGTATTGTGCACCTTCACCACTAAAATACAATATGTTGCACAAACGTCCTCACATGCACACTGTCTTTACAGCCTTCAGCACTCAGCCCTGCCAGTGACTGTTGGCGATGATGTTGAGGAAGCAGCGTCTGGCAACAACACAAACATTCAATTAATTTCCTTCATTACTAAGAGAGCCAGGCTATTGATTAAGTGCAAACGAGGAATTTCTGTAGTCATAACAGCATCCATCTTCAGTAGTCACTCAATGGAGAAACCACACTCTCTCTGGTGTAGTTAGTATGCACCTTAGCGTAAATTCAGGCAGGAAGGACTATCTTTAACCATTCATTCATTTCCCTCTCCTCTTTCTCTCTCCCCTGCTCCTCCCACTTTTACATCAGCTTTTTAGAGGCGTCACTCCTAGTTATCAAATCAGATTCCTCCACGATCCCTAACCACCAATCACAGCTCAGCTGTCAATATTAAAAATCTGTTTCCCTCTCTGTCGCTGTCAGCTGTCATTCAAGAGCAATCGCTGTGAATCGCAAACATATTACTCAACTTTTTCTGCATCCTTTCGCTGTCTTGAAAGCTCATGTTTGACTCCGAGCACGATCTTTTCCTGGATGATCCAGAATCGACATTCTGCCAGAGACCGCATCCACTTCTTCGGGCTTTGGGAGACTCCTTTATACACAAGTCTGATCTCCTCTCTTCTCAGCTCCAAGAATGCAGCATTACTCCAGCCCCGGGTCTCCCCTTTTCTCAGCTTCTCGAGCTTGCAGAGCAAGCACTCAGCCGAGCATTCACCTCCGTCCGGCTGAGACAATCCGGCTCCAGCCGGCCCCACTGCGGCACCCGCCCCTGGGCGAAAAAGAACCAGGATATCAGGCCCCTTCCAAGCTCCTCAGCCAAAGAGAAAGAACAATCCCTCCTCTGCCCTCCAGCTTCTTCAGGCCACTCCACCGCCAGCAACCCCCTCTTAACCACCCTGCAGTCTCTGGCCAACTCCATCCAATCCATCAACGCATGTTTACTATCCCTGGAAAACGCTTCAGCCGCCGCCTCTTCGTCAGCGACTATCGCTGCAACTCAGGCTGCTATGCTGCAGCCAGTCTCACTCAGCCTGCCCTCTACATGCTCCCAGCCTGAAGCCATCCAACAAACCCTGGCCTCAGCCATCCCAGCCCCAGCTCTAGGTAGGGAGTATATTTCTCAAGCAGCTTATGTTTCCCCACAACTAAGGTCAAAAATCCTTCAAGGAAATCTGGTGAGCAGTGTGACCGCAGTGTTTAAGTCCACAGATCCCTGGCTGAACAGAGACCTATCCATCGGGCAGTTTTTGGTAGCTTTCGACCTTTACCAGGACATAATCTGCTCCATCTTCCCCGGGAGGAGACAAGAACTGGATTCCTACCTGTCACTTATAGGCAATCTCCATTTAAATTATGGAAAGAACATCTTTTATCTATATCACAAGGTGTTCTCCAGGAAAGCCGGACTCTACATCTCTTAATATGACGTTCACTAGCACTGGGCCGTTCTGATCATGGTGGCTGGGGGGTTCAGATGATTTCTTGCATCACTTGCAGCGATCCAGGCCACACTGCTTTCCTCTTCCCCACAGTGCCATTTCAGCCTCCACCCCCTGCACAGTCATTGGCTCGTCAGCCTCCCCTTAGCCGGCGTGCCACCGATGCCTGCGGCCAACAGGTGCATCTTTTCAATAGTATGCCCATTTGTAATAATTTCAATGAAAATGTTTGTTCTTTCCCCAATTGCCAATATCTCCACATCTGCAGCAATTGCAGAGAAGCTCATCCCCGGTCAGTCTGCCCCCGGCACGCCAGCCGGGCTTTCTCAAGGCAGGAGAACCAACATGGTTTAAAGACATTAGGAACAATTATCCCTCTACTCCAATGAATATTCTTTCCCTGGCAGCAGATCTGTCTTCTCATCCCGATTCTGTGTTCTTAGATCATCTCATTACTGGTCTCTCTCAGGGGTTTCGGGTCGGGGTTCTCTCACTTCCCTCAGCTAATGATATAGCAAAAACCTCCAGTCTGCAGTTAAAGAGCCAGAGGTTGTGTCTCAGCTGTTAGAAAAAGAGGTAAATAACAGGTACGTCATCGGCCGATTTGAGTCCCCCCCCCCTATTCTATGGTTTTGCACAAGTCAAATACAAAGAAATATTCAGGAAAGAAAAGACTGATTTTCGATCTCCTCCTCGCTCCAGCCCCACTCCCAGTGTTAACAGCCCCATCCCCCTAGAGTCCTTCTCTCTCTTTTGTGCCTCCATAGACAATGGCATTAAATTAATAAAATTAGCAGGCCAAGGTGCATGACTCTCCAAAGCAGATTTTACTGACGCTTTTAAAATCGTCCCCATTCATCCCTCTCAGTGGTATCTCTTCGGTGTCAGGTGGGAGAAGAAATACTATTTTGCAGTGTGCTTGACATTTGGGTGCAGGAGCAGCCCATGTATATTTAACCAAGTCTCAGAGGCCCTCTGCTGGATCTTATTAAACAGAGTCAGGGTGCCTTCTGTCTTGCACCTGCTGGACATTTTCTTCTGATCGATCCACCTTATGACAGCTTAGGCTATTGAAATGAAAGCATCCCTTCCCCTCGATAAATTGCAACGCATACGCGAGATCACTAAGCCATTCTGTGCCACTGAGACCATCACAAAACACTAGCTGCTCTCCCTCCTCAGCCATCTTAACTTCGCCATGCTCATCCCTCAGGGGCACCAGTTTACCTCCTGCTTACTGGACTTGGCTTCCTCTGTACCCAACCTGCATGATCTCATCTCTCTAGATGATGGGTGCTGCTCGGACCTGGGCTTCTGGTCTCACCTGCTAGATCACTGGAATGGCATCACTTCCTTCTATGATGACCTGGTGCATTCCTCTGACTCCCTGCAGTTTTTCATGGATGCCATCCCATCTGTAGGTTTTGGGGGGTTCTATCAAGGGCAGTGGTTCGCTTGCTTCTGGCCCTCCTCCTTTCCTCGTTCTAACCCATCCTCAGCGCTGCACGAGATCTACCCCATCGCTGTAGCATGTCATGTATGGGGCAAGCACCGGAAGTGCAAACGCATCTCAGTGCTTTGCAATAATCAAGCAGTTGTCGACATTATTAACAGAAGCCCTTTATGAGGAGCATTACGTGGTCATCCATCACCCACAATTTCATCATCACTGCCCACCACGTGCCCGGTCATTATAACGCACTGGCTGATTCTCTCTCCCATCTCAATTTCCAGACTTTCCGGAGCATCTGTCCTGAAGCAAGAAAAGTCCCCATTCAAGTTCTCCCTCTCCAGTCTCTAACGCTGTTTTAAATCAAGGCCCCATGCTCAGATACTTGGAGTCAGCTAGGGTTTACATGAAGAAAGGCTTAGCAGCCTCCACGTTTAAAACTTATGACTTTGCCTGGAGCACTTTTGCTATGTTCTGTGTCTCTATTTGCATGCCTCTTAAAACAGTTTCCATCAATTCTGTTTGTGCTTTGATTTGTTATTGCAAGAATGTTTGTCATTTTAAACCTCAGTACATTCGCGGGCTTGTGTCTGGGATTCAATTCAACATTAGATGCCAAAATCCCTCTTTTCCTAGTCTCTTTTCCAATCCTGCCATAAAAACACTGCTAAAGGGCATTTCCAAAGCTTCTCCTCCTGTCCCCAACCACAGACAGCCTATCACTCTTTCTCTTGCATAGGATGCTTTCTGTACTCAGAAACGGGGTTTTTTCTCCATACATTGATACTTTGCTCGAAGCTGTATTTTTATTAGCCTTCTATGCTTTTCTTAGAAGTGGTGAATTTACAACTCCCTCCAAGTCTTTTGATCCCAATAGAGACATTTCTTTCTCCGATCTGGCTTTCCATCCTAGTCATTTCAGTTTACGCCTTAAGCATTCAAAATATGGAGGCGCTTGCTCTGTCTTCATTGCTCGCACCGATTCCACTTTCTGCCCTTTCAGATCTATGATAAAATACCTTCATATTAGACCTCTGATATGAACTCTAGCCCTCTCTCATCATTATTTCTCATCCAAGGTAATCTTCCCCTATCTAAATTCTGGTTTAACCATCATTTAAGGCAAGTACTCATAAAAAGCAGATTATCCCCTCAGCTTTATTCAGGGCATTCTTTTAGGATAGGCACAGCTACTTCAGCCACCAACCAAGGCATTTCGACCGCCTCCCTGCAACAACTGGGTTGGTGGTCCTCTTCTGCCTACTTTTCCTAAATTCAACCCAACGTCAACACAGTTCTCACAAATCAAATATTGCTCAATGGTGGTGGTGGTCTTCACCGGGCACACAACTAATTTCTATCTATCATTCATTGTTTATTTATTTCATTTAATTTACTCACCATACCCTGCGCACGGCTAATGCTACGTCATATCTGCGTGGCATCCCTCCGTGTGCTCGGGCCACCCTCTCTCTTTCCCTCCTTACTCGCACCTCACACACCAGCTCATGGTCGCATGACCTCTCATATTGGCTCACGCGTCAGCCCACGGTCTTCGGACCTCACGCATTAGCACATGGTCGTCGGACCTCACATAACAGCTCGAGATGGTTGGACCTCACACCTCATCTCATGGTCTTTGGACATCATGGCACCCTCCACTCATTCTAGTTACTGTCAACTAAGTCTTTTCATATCATTTCCTCATCCTCATTCATCATTAATGATTATGTCATGACGTTATCATCACTAGTTGTATCTAATTCTCCCTCTTCATATCTCACTAGAATCCTTCGCTACTGGTAAGGTAAGGACCATGCACTTGGTGCTGGGTCGTATGTCTTCACTTCTCTTTCTTTGGGGGGTTATCCTATTCTATACTCGCATTCATCTCCCCCCTTCATATCCGGTGAGATCATGATGAGGTCTAATCGCCAAAGACTTTTCCACCTACATCTATCATGCTTATTCTATAAACATCATTTACTTCATAAGAAGTTGAGTCTCTCCTGATAGAAATGATGCTGAGGCATCAATAAGCAGGTTTTCTGCTGCTCCTGGAATCCCTCTGAATTTACAGAAGTATATTTAATTTAGAGAAAATTAGTGAACGTTGTATAATTTTAGTGGAATTCAGGGAATACTGAGTAACAAGATGTTAATTAGGTAGATAACATAATATTAAAACCTAATGGACTGTCAAGACCTAACCCGTGATAGACTTTCTAAGCACAAAAATTCCAGTTATGGCTCATATAAAAGAGTATTCACAGTCAAATATGGAATATACAGTTTGGACTGCACTACATGAACCAAAGATGGAATGAAGACAAAATGGACAACAATAGGTGGGCAAAAATGATGCAGTACACCAATCACAGATTGAGGCTTTGACTCTGAAGGTAGATCATATGCCAATGTGACAGTTATAGAAAGGATTTGTCAGTAAGCACTCTCAAAGCTTCCTGAAACACACCTTGAACTGCAACATAGGATGAGAAAGATCTATGCTCCTCATCAAGTTGCTCCCATCATCCGACACTCCCCACTTTAGTCTCTCAAGTCTATCCAAATAGAAGTAAACGTGTCTATCCATGGGCACCTGGTTATGTTGGTGAGACTAAATCTGCTGTGCAAAAAATGGCAGATCACACACTGTATGATGAGAGATGTCAATGATATGTAATGTTACTGGTGAAAAGAGTTTTTTCACGTTGTTATTGGGATTTTCATTCAGGAAGTTCTGATAAGGTATGGTGGTTTAATTCCTTTAAAGCTAAAGTTATGTTTCTTCAGTTCTTATGTAGTTTTGTCTGCACCAGCAGTTCCCAAACTTTATGGACAAATATAATATATTATATTCTACTCCCTACCCCCACATGCCTACATTCCTACTCCCACATGCCCACTACCTCAGTTACCTCAGTTACCGCTGATAACCATTGTGTCACAATGTCAGCCAGTTCCCAGCCTTGCATATTCATGTCTGCCTTTTGTCCCCCTGCCATCCACTCTCCTGTCATTTCAGATCCCGATCCCGGCATGTTCCACTAGTGTTTTGGGTTGTCTGCTGTCAGTGGGCTTCATTCCATCTCAACCTGAATCCAAACACCACTATCTCTGTTAAGACAAGGCGTGAAGTTGCTCATTTGATTTTATATTTCCAAGAATATGTGGCTGAGGATATTTAATATGATTATCTTTTTTAAAACATAGTCTTCTTCAATTAATTTTGAGCCATGACATCCAATAAAGCACTCCAACTTTGTGTGTGTGTGTGTGTGTGGGTGTGCATGTGCATCACATCTTGTACCATGGCCATATAAACGGGATGAAAGCAGTGTTATCAAACTGGACTTTACATTTCACATCCCTCATTTAATCCCTGCACTTGTCACTTTCATATATTTCATCACACTGAACTTTAGATTGTTCACTTCATTCAACCTCCACTGTTACATAGTTTAATTATTTATGCACGTCACATTTAATTGTTACTCTTATCACCTCCATATATTTCATACACTTCATTTCTTTGTCCATAGCACAGTCCATATTTCCTTTGCACATTCAATATTTCATTTAAAGTTTCATATCCCTTTTCAAAACTATTACTATTTCATTCTATAAATAGATTTTAACATTTTAAATTTTAACTTACTTTTATCTGTTTTGCATTTTTTGGGAGCAAATGCCAAGACATATTCTTTGTATGCTTGCATTGGCTAATAAAACAGATTCTGATTAAATGGGCTACTGTATGTCATGCTGACATAAAATCCCGAACCAGGAATCATAAAGGTGAACAAATATCCAGTGTTGTGTGAATAGTAGCCTATGTGTGCCTCAGTGTTTGAGGACCTGGGAATGAGAACAGGTTGGTCTTTTCAGCCCTAACCCTAACCCTAACCCAAGCACTTCAGGCCTTCCTCCAAGCCTGTAGTAATACCCTTGATAGTCAGCAGTATTGTAATCTCTGAAGGTGACTCATTTTGGTCACTATTTCCATAAAAAAAAGAAGACAAACAAACAAAAAGCTTAATTTTATATCTTGGGCCTTCTCTTTCTGAAACTAGGCCTGGAATGGCTTGTTTCCATGACATGAGAAAATTAAAACTTTGTTGTAGAGCTAAATCAAATACATCGATGGAAAGGTCTCAATCTGGAGAGTAACATATGTCAGTATGAAGATTCTACATGGCTCTTGCTTTGAAATACTCACCTTTGAACCTTGATCTTGATGCATGTTTGAAGGCTTATAATTCAGCAACAAACGGGGGTGCAGACGTGGGACCAACTGTGATAGAGAGCTCTTGACCTCAGCTATCATGTGATTATAGTCACCAACTGGGGGGAGCAGTAAAATATGGTTAAAATTTATTTTAATTAATCTAAATTTTATCGCTAATCTGTGTTTATTGGGTAGCATTTTTGATATACACTTCAGATATTACACATATTTTTCTTCAAAACATAGGATCCAACACTCCCCACTTTAGTCTCTCAAGTCTATCCAAATATAAGTAAACATGTCTGTCCAAGGGCACCTGGTTATGTTGGTGGAGCAAACTTGGAAAGATACATAATTGGCGGGGGATACATAATTGTAATTCATAACAAATTTCCTGCATTTCTACACCACCTAACCTCTTGGATTAAGTCAAGAAACAGCCACCTGCAGTAGTCTAGATTAGTTAGATTGAGAGTGCTATGAAAACCAAGAATGCATCAAGAACAGTATATAATTGGGCATATCAGGGCAGGGAAAGATTATTAGAAGAATGGTTATTTCATATTTGAAATGTTTTTACATCCCATCCAACCCTGCTGCACCTGAGAAACAGCCTTAGCTAACCTGGTGTCCTGAGCTCAGAGTTGCACTGATTTGAGACGCAGGAGCAGAAGCAGGTTCTCTCATTTGGTGTGAGATTTCAAAGACTGATTTGTAAAATGTAATTATGTGATGTTACTAGATTTCAGCATTGAGGTACTTAGATTCATGATTTTGCATTGTCATACTAATCTAAAAACCTATTATTGGGAATCACAAGGAAGTTGCAGAGCGACAGAGACACACAGAGTCCCCGTAACCGTAGTAGCTCACTCTCACTCCTGCCTGCGTGTGCATGGCACAGGAGGAGAGGGAGAAAATCTGTGCTGCTGCCAAGAGCCGACTGACACCTCGGACACAGCTCATGTGAACCACACAGCTGCTGCAGCGCATCATCTAAAGATTCAGGGTCTCACCTATTTTTTCAGCATGATGCAAGAGGTTCTCAGCAAAAATAGACAAGGAAAATGATCTGTTGACAGTCATATTGACATCACACCAGCAACATTACACCTTTCACTATAGTTTCAATATCTATATCTGTAGAATATGTCACAGACATGAAGTGTCACCAACGCAGGTCAGCCTGTGCAGTGCATGCTGGGGAGGGGAGCCTCCAGCACGGAGAGTCGGTGACACACGGAGCTTCTTTTCTGGACTCCCGTCGCTTTCTGTGATATTAGTTCAAACCAGGACTCCGCCTGTTGTTTCACCTGCTCCCAGGCGGAGATTTGGTGTTGTTACTTTCCTTTTTTGGTTTGTTTGTTGAGGTGTGTTTGGCTCATTTGAGGAACTTGCTGTTGTCTGAAGGGATTTTCTTCACTTGGAGTGGTGACAGCTGGGGTTTAACTGGCAGAATAATCAGTATAATCAATTTTTTAAAAAATCCTGTCCTGTGTGAGGAGTGTATGTGGCTGACAGAGAAGTAGCCCCAACCAGACTCCACCATGTCCGTCAGAGAGAGAGCCACTTTCACCTCACATATTATTTATTTTTCACAATTGAGACAATTGAGCACACACTTCATAAACTTTTTCCGTCTAAACTTAATATAAATGAAATTTATAATGAAATGATATGAAACATTCTATTATTGACGGCTGTTATCAAGATCAAACAAACCAAACAAAACAACGGCACTCACTAATCCATCTTCTTGTGTTTTTTTAAAGCCATGATCAGCGTCCGTCGCTGATCATGGCTTTACGCTGAAACGCGTTCGTTATCTGTCCACAATAAAAACACAAGAAGATGGATCAGTGAGTGCCGTTGTTTTGTTTGGTTTGTTTAGTCTTTATCACAACCATGCAGCCGATACGATCTCAAGTTTTGGAGTTGTGCACATACTTAGTACCATTATTAAAGTCACACTCTATGTGGAAAGATAGAGCTGGCAGGAGCAGCAGCTGTCTGTGTAGACACCACAGACCTGCGAGACACAGCAATTCAGTGACGCACACGCGCTGTTCAGGTACAGGTAGGCTGTGTGGCCCAAGCATGAGATTACTCTAAGCAGCATGCATGGGAATAAATTACAATGTAATATATTTACATATATTTCTTGCTTTCTCCCTGATGGTCTGAATAACTTGCTGCTGCATGATACGCTGTGCTGCTCTGTCTTATCTGTCAGTGTCCACTTTTCGCGCCATGACGTTATCAGTTATGAATTTGTTTTTCACTACATGAGAAAACGGATGTGTGGTGTGAGAATGTGTGAAAAGTGTCAATTGTGTGAGTGTCTCGGTCAGTGCATGAGTTGGCAGTCCTGATGCAGTGTAGATGTTGTGTTAGGTCTAGAAAGTAGTCTTTAGATAAGTGTAGTGACACAAGTTTTATGTTTGTTCATTCTGTCATTTATCACCATGAAATATATTGCAAATTAAGTAGCAGACTATTTACTGACATAAAATTAGGTCAATATAAATATAGTAAGTTCTGGAATCAGCCTATAAACTATCCACTGATGCAGAATGTAAACACTCCCCAGATTCTGAAAACCTCCAATTCCAAGAAAAATATGCTGAAGACCTGACTTCAGTGTCCTCAGGATTTGCTACAGCCATGCAATCATAACGCGCAGATAGAGGGAGAGAAGTATCAAGCATCTTATCTCACTCAGAAACAAAGCCAATAAGTGTATTTCCCAAAATGTTAAACTATTCATTGAATGTACACAGACAGCACACACAGTTACCTTTTCCTTTGTTGAAACAAACACCACTAAAAGCAACTAAACAAGTCCTTCCATGAGACAGTTCAAATTTCAGCAACAAAAGACTTTTAATGAGACCTAATTGATGACAGTAACAGTACAGGCAGTTCCTTTAGTTACCTTAATGACTAATGCCAGTGGACTTGTAGGTACAAAGACCCTGGGGATTTTAGATGGAGGGATGGAGAGAGGGACTTTATTAAACTGATGAAGGAGCTTGACAGTAAATCCAATTGAGCTCCACGGCCCAGCCAGAATTATTGGTTTTCTGCTTCCTCGCTGGCATTATCTGGGTGTGCTCAGCACCCAGGGAGCCATTTGGGTGGTTGGGAAAAATAAATCCAAAATAGCGTTAGGCATTATGGGGCAATAATGCTTAAACACGTCTATTCCTTCCTTTTCATTAATAGAATGGTGTCCCAGCTCAGTCATACACATTGATGTAAGTTTTTTTGGAACAGAGACACCCCACTTCCCTCCCCTCTTTCTCTTCCATTGTTGCAATAAAACACTTTAGTCATGATTAATGAATGTATTCTGAAGTGACTCTAACTTGCCTCTAGCTATCTGGAACTCTTCAGTTAAGCTCTCGCAGATAACGGCCCCTCCCGTTAGCCGGAATATGCAGGGCAGATCTATCACCATTCCTACCCCTTCCTCTATTATGGGATGAGATTGTACCAAGCCACTTCTAAATAGCAAAGCTGTTATTGTTATGTCTTTGGAATGGCAGAAATTGGAGGGTGCAGGTGGGAGCTGGCATTTACCTCCATGTGGCTGCTCGTTTAAAACTCAATGAAAGAGGAAAAGTGCTGAGTAAAGTGTTAAGTGGCGGAGGGAACATCTGTGATGCTATTTTTCTGTGTTTAGTAGCATGGTATTTTGTGTGTATATGTGTGTGCATTGTTTCTGCACTGTTCCATAGCACTGTTATAACAGTGAGATTGCTTGGAAAGTTGCCAGTGCTATACATCATGTCGTGAACAGTTTTAATGGCACTTTGTCAAGCATGTCTTACCTTTCTTGTGTGTCAAACACAATAAAAACACCAGAGTCCTTATGCTGCATTGCAACGTGGGTCTTCATTTGTCCTTAAAACTTTAAGAGGTGCTCAGTCCATTGTGATGTCAATCCAGTCCTGAATGCAGTGGTCTGTATTTGCTAACTGAAAGGAGAAGCTCAGTTCTTTCTATGCACTCTAAAATGCAAATTCCATTTCAAAGGGATTAAAAGAACATCAGTGTATGGGAAATTGTTCTATTTATCTTGGCTCAGGCCCACTTATAAACAAGAGTTTACAGCCGTGCTAGCAGCTCCGTGAGGCTAAATGCTAACAACAGCATTGTACCATGCTCACAATCACACAGTAATAATCAGGCAGTTCTTGTTCACTATCGTCCCTATCTTAGCTTAGTTTGTTATCATGCTAACATTTGCGAACCAGCACTAAAGACAAAGTACTGATGTGAATGTCATTAGGTTTGCAGGTATTTTTAACCAAAGTACTAGACATGGAGGTCTGTACCAACCTTTATGATAATCCATCCATGATGGTGGGAGAGAAAGTCAGGAGATCTCTGATGCCAATCCATATTTCACTGGATGTATGAAAACTTTCACCTGATGGTGGTGCTAGATTAAAAGTGGGGGATCACAATGTCATTACAATTCATCCTTTGAGGACCTTGAATATCTGCACCAAATTTCATGGCAGCCTACCTGAAATATTTAAATTTGTACGACAGTGAGTGACAGACCGCTCTAGTGGTGTGGCTAAAAATGAACATCAGTTTGCCTGTTGTACACTTTTTTTTCAACCTTTATTTACTCAAGGGAATTTTCACTGAGAGCAATACTCTCTTTTTCAGGAAAGCCTTGATCACATTGACACAGTTACACATTCATACCAAACCATATGATAGGCATCTGGTTAAAAAACACAATAGGCCCAATGGGAGGCCTTGTTGGGCAGGTTTGCTCCCAGTCAGGGACACATTGCTGGCACTGTAACATCCATGGCTAATACTCTCTCTAAACAGCTGAGCCCCTTCAGGCTACACACACAGACCTCATCAAATTACTGAGCAATGAGGTGTGAAAAATTGCTTTGTTTGACAATGCAAAAGAAACTTTCACATCATCTGTATCTTTCACAAGCTGAGCCACCCAGCTTTTCTCCCTGGCTGCACAAAATCAGCCCAACGCCTTTGTCTCCTTCAATCCGTTGGAGTTGCTGGGCGAAAGACTGACAGACAGTCTGGCAGTACTTCTCTTCCTAGTTTAGAAGAAGTTCATTACAACACTAACACTGCCGTCCATCAGACAGGGGACAGCTACTTTGCTGGAGTTCCACCTCCCCTGGAAGGATTTCTTGAGTATCATTTCCACATCTGGAGCATATCTGTCAATCAGTCAACACACAGAGCACCTTTTGTTTATGGTACTCCCCTGCTTATTGGCACTGGGAGCAAGAGATTGACTTTAACCTGACAAAAAGGAGAGAGACAGATTATCAGTTTGCCCTGCTTTCATTATTTTGGTGCAGAACTCAAACAGAGTGGCACAATCAATAAAGGTGAAGGAATAGGAGAGCAGTGGAGTATTAAGTTTATCTAACTCTGTAGCTATGTTTCCATCCACTTGTATTTAAAGGTAGTTGATGGAAACATACACTGGTCCACATTTTATTTGTCTGAAACAAAAGTAGAACATTTGGCTTCTAAAGAAACAGAAATTTTTCCTGAGGACTTGGTGGAAAACCAAACAGGGCTAAAATAAGAGTAAGATTGGATTTACTTTCATGTTACCAAATGAATGCTATGTTGCTCTGTGTCTGCTGGATGTGTAAATGGCAACTGCTGACACATTTGTCATATTAACTTAACACAGTGATAGTATGTCACTGTTATGTTTACAGATTGTTTTGCTGCCCCCATGCCGCCAAAACATAATGCTGATTCAATGGAAACATTGTGGTGTATGTGGTTATATGGTTGCTATACTGTATGTAGCAAGTGTCACCACTGTGTTAATAGTTGCCAATTAGCAGCTAATAGCTAGAACTAACGTTAATTCTCTCTGTGTCAGCTGAATTCTCATCCTAAATTCACAAAAGTGACATCAGTCAATGGTCATTTTTTTTATCCCGACAACCAGAAAAACCAGGAAAACCACAGCATTGGTAATTTTTCAAATGCTTAAAACAACGCCTGCTCATGTTTTCCTGTCTGACAACCTTAGTCAGGCAATAGGTAACAAAGGCAGAAGTAGTATGATGTTGCTATACCATTTGTAACCTCACAAGGAGGAGTTTGAGTTGAATCATTTAGTGTACAAAGTGGATCCTTAAAGGAAAATTCCAGTTTATTTGAACCTGATGTATTTCCCACAAATGTGGCCATTGTAACTCTATGTGTCACGCACACAATGATTACTGAGGCAAGCTGTTGAGACTCCTATATCTGTCCAAAGACACTTGATTTTTACATGAATCGCTGCAAAAGTTTGTGTCTGAGTCTGAACTAAGAAATTAGCCGTCTGCAGCAGCCATTATGGCTAACTGCATAGGTGTGGGGCTCTTTTTCCTATCTTTATTCAAGGATGTGGTCTTTCAATTTGAGAGCATGATTTATTGTTTTGTACATTCAGATTTTGTAATGCTTTTCCTCAAACCCTGCCCTTGCACTTAAATAGCCCCTGCCTCTGCTCAGACTGTTTGCTTGCATTCAGATGTTTTGTTGCATCCACAGATTTCCTGCTCCAGCTTCAGCACTTCTCCTCACACTCAGGCTGCTTCTGTGTGCTTGTAAAACGTCTGCTTTCAGATTTCTGTGTCACAAGGTGCACACACAGCAATGTTGTGTGAGCTTGATGTCTGCCTGTGCATCATCTCCTTCCTAACTTGCATCTTGTCTTGAATTAATTACTGGAAGAGAGCGGATCCATTTTCTGATATGCATATTTAGATAAATAGCCTGCAACTATATGGATGCAATCAGAGTCCTTGTTGCATAACCTGTCTTAACTATACTCTTATAACTTGAGTTTTATTAGCTAACCAGTGATGTAAAGAAGAGATTTTACAGAAACAAAACACTTGATTAATAAAGTTGATACTGGTTCACTGTGTGTGTGGGATAAGCATTAGGCTGAGGCATACAATGCAACCCTTAGTGCTGACACAGTTGAGCAGGCTTACCGGAAGAGTGCTCGCTCTTGCCAACTGTTATTCATATGATCAATTTGATAAATATGAATGCAACTCGTTAAGATAAATATCAAGAATATATGCGGGTCTCCTCGTCAGTCCACAACCCTGAAAGCCCTTCCCACCATACCTTCAGCTGTGTTCAGTTCACAATTACAAATTGCTATAATTTCTTTATTGTTACTATAGAAATAAACAATATACCGGATGCTTCCAGATGGTGTGTGTTTACTAGGTGTACTTGACTGATGCAGATCCATAATGTGAATTGGATACTGTCTTATATTAATTCTTGACTTAATGACACAATATCATTTAAAATCGTCCCAATTTTGCATTCTGTAGTAATGCAAACTGGATTTCTTGTGTTTGACTCACTATATGGAAATCCATAATAAGGAAACAACACAAAATTCTATTTTGAGGACAAAATTAAATGGAAGACGGCTCTATTTCCGTTGTTACAAACATTAATAATTAAATATTAATTATAATATTATAATACCCATTTCTGAGGGAGGGAAAAAAATATAATTTTTTTCCCTCCCTCAGAAATGGGTATTAAGAAATAAAGAAACGAGTGGTTTTAAAGTACAAAAATTAAAACTGAAATACAAGGTGTTTTTCTATTTCATGATGAAAAAGAGATGAGCGAAATTTTAAAAATGGTTTGATTTTCATTTTCTGTTTCATATAACAAAAAACAAAATCACTAGAAATCATTAACAGAAAAAGGCCCAGTTTCTCATATTCTGAGACCAAGTGTGGTCATCAAGAGTGCCAAATGTAGGATTGCCAGTCTGCCAGTGATGCTTCAGCCCAGGCTAAAATGTCTTTGGAACCCTACTCTGATATGATTTTAGACATGGCAAAAACAAGGCCTGTCATCCGCAGAAATCTCTGCACGCGAATCACATGAAAGTAGGGGCGCAAGAGGATTTTCTGCAAGAAATGTGAGGAGATTTTGTGCTGAAAATGGCTCAAGCTTGATGGGACTCTCCAACGCACATTTGGAGGTAGAGATGGCAAAAGCTATAACCGAGGTATGAACCTGCTATATCTTTGATTTGTGTGTGTGTATGTGTGTGTGTGAGAGTGTGAGAGCCAACATGTACATGCACACACGTCTATGTCCCACATCTCTAAAGGAATTATGCCCTTATATATGACATCATCCAGCCCAAACATGTAAATACATTCACATCACTAGTACAAGAACTCTCAACCAAATTTTTTAAATCGATAAAACAAACACATACAACTATTTGTGAGTATAAAAGTGCAAAATGTTACTCCTCTTCAAAAAGGGATTTCAGAACAGAAAATGCCTCTGACAGACCATTAACTTCAAATATGTTGCTGCCTGCGGTGTTCCCTCTACATTTTGCACAGTGCACAGAGATCTCTTGCCACTGTTCCACACACATTTTGCAGCCAATAATGCTTTGGCAACGCTGTGTGAAGACTGGCTCCTTGATGAACTCTAAAAAAAACAAAATGAAAAAAACTATTCTGTGTGTGTGTCCCCATCTGTCCCTAAAGTGTTCTCGATCTATTGGGTGAGTCAACTTTAATGCCTTTAAAATTGTCTTTGTTACTGTATCATTACACCATGGGCTGTTACACAAAGGTTTGCATCAGTACATGTAATTAATTGTAGTGGATGAGACACAGATGACCTTGGTTAGAGAGTATAAAAATGTGTATTTGGAAATAAAAAAAAAAGTGACACCATGGTACACATATAACCAAAAAATATGAACAAAAAAACGAAACAGTTAACTTGGCATAACTGATCAAAACTCAACTCATTACAACACAACTTATATTAACTTAACATCACGTGCACACAACTACACTGATGTCCGAACCCCCTAACAGCCAAAAAGCAACTCCTTATATAGACTCCATCAGTGGTCCAGCAACATCAATCTGGGCTGTACCGTTTCTGCAGGTAAATCCAATGTCTCTCCTGAAAACAGGTAAGTGATAAAATTATCCAATCTTACTAACCTCCAAGTAGAAACACCTTCACACAGCTTACCATATAACCTGCAACCATACATAAACAGATCATAATCAATGTAAATAACTTAACACAATTTAATCATAAACCCAGGATAGTATGTGTCTGCAAGTTACAGATTAATGATGGACCTATGGCTAAACAAACAATTAATAAGCATGGTTAAATTAATAAACTATATGGCATTGATGGTGAACATAGGGACAAATGGTGTGTTCTCACCCACTTTGTCACACACTGTTAAAGGGATGATCCATGATGAGATGGACTTCTGGCGAAGAATTCCCCAACAACTAACTCCACTAACTTGGTGGGGTTGGGCTAAAGGCTAGCTGTGGTGTAATGGTTTATGTGAATGTGACATAGTACATGCACAGGGGCATTCTGGGGATTCTTGGGAGGGGCATGTTAGCTTTTCAATACAGTACAGGTGTCATTTGAGACTGTTAAAGATACACAGTCATAGTGATTTCTCATGTAGCTGATAACACGACATGGTGTCAGAAGCGGGATACTCTATCCAGAGAGAAGGTCACCTGTGTTTGGGTAGAAGCCTAGTCGAACAATAAAAAGCTGTTAGCATTGCTGCTGATGGAGCAGGAGCAGCCGCGGGTGGAGGACCAGTTCCTGGGCCAAGTGTTACATTCAGCATTCAGCCACCGGAGCCATTCGACTTCACCAAACCCCATGAATATGAGAAATGGATCAGGAGGGTTGAGGGCTTTCGACAAGTTAGAAGCCTCCACACAGCCACGGAGGAAAACCAGGTAAACAACCTCCTCCTCCAACGTGCTGAAAAAACTGAACCTGTCCGACACACAGCAACAGCAGTATGCTGCATTAAGAGATGGATTTCATGGCTTCTTAATTGTTAAGAACATTTTAACATAAGAAAACAGGGAGAAAATGAAACTGTGGACTCATTTTTGACTGCTTTATACACATTGGCTGAACATTACAGAGCGATTGAGATCACAGAAGACAGAAGCAGTGAAACAGCAGTAGAGCAACCTGCGTGGAGACACAGTGAGGAAAAGAGAGACATGCAGTGGACAGAGAGAGTTGTGATCTTTATCTGGGGTGCTCACAGTAAGAGCATGATTCCCATCTTCATGCAGTGTTGATGAAGGCAGAAAAAGCAGGCATAACCCTCAACATGGAGCAATGTGATCTGTCACGAAGAGAAGTTAAAGTCCTGGGCCTCATTATCTCAAAGGCAGGAGTTAAATCATACCCAGTCAAAACAGTGGCAGCCAGAGAAATAGCAGAGCTATCTAACACCTAGTGAGCTACACAGCTTCCTGGGAATGGTAAACAAGCTGGGAAAGTTCATCTCACAGCTCGCAGAGAAAGACAAACTTCTCAGAGACTTACTCTCAAAGGAGAATCACTGGTTCTGGGGAGTTTTACCAAGACAAAGCCTTTAGCAGCCTGAATGAGTTATGACACGCACCCATATAAGTCCTATATGACCCAAACAAGAGACCAACGACAAACCACTGTTGAGTCTCCTGGGGGCCCGGGCCTCAGACGCCTTACCCCCACAGATCCAACGTTTCAGGACGAGACATGTTAGTTATTCAATACAGTGCAGGTGGCACACGAGGCTGCTAATAAAGATACTATAGCAAAGATACATAGTTATAGTGATTTCCAACGTAGCTGGTAATGGTAACACAACAGTTGCTAGCTATACCTTTATGATTTTTTTTTTTTTTTTTTACCTTAAATACACAACTAAGTTTTTCTGCAGTCATATCTTCTTACCTGAGACACACTCTTATTGTTTCAGAATACAACGTCCTACTCCATGTCTATGTATCACGGTCAATTACACAGCACCATACCTTTGTCTTTTTTTTCTACACAGCTCCAATCCTCATTTCCACTTTTATTTTGTAAGTGACCACATCTGGTCTCAGAATATGAAAAAACAGGCCTTTTGTTTCTGTTTTCTAATGATTTTATTTTTTGTTATTCAAAATAGAAAACGAAAATCACACCATCTTTAAAATTTTGCTCATCCCTTTTTGACCACTAAATAGAAAAACGCCTTGTATTTCAATATTAATTTTTGTATTTTAAAATGAAAAATCGAATGACCAAAAGATACACAGGCTATACATGGACCCTGTGGATATCTCAGCATCTGTTCCTGCTAGATAGGTAGTAATTTAGTAGTTAAATAAAATGGTTCATGTCTGCAAGATGTGGATAAAATGACAAGATACACACTGTGCAGTTTTCATGGAGTACAGCTTAACAATAGAGACTTCCTGTAATTCCTCGCATACGTGTTGAAATCACGTTTCTTGCAGTGTGGAGCTGAGCATTTGGTCCAGCCAACCTTTTTCTTTTCATCCAGTTGATTTTGTGGATGTGAAACAGTCTCCAGTACGACAATGTTCATAAATGCTGTAAATCTATTTATATCATGGTCTGGGTGAATACGCTTTTCAGATTGGCCGGCAGGTGTGCATTAAAACTATGTATTGCACACGTAGTTTGGCTCAAATTTAATTACCGTTCTAAATTAGTCCGCTACCCAAACTGTAACCATAGCAACATTTAAGAGCACAGCTGTCAAAGCTTACTCATTATGAAGTTTTGAAGAATGGGAGGCAGCAGGGGAAAAAGAAATGGAGAAGAAACCAAGTGAAAAACAGCACAAGGAAGTGACACCTGAAGAGCTTAAAACAATAGAGGAAGAGAAGGATGAGATTAATACAAAAAGGCAACAAACTGGGCTGTTAATATACTGAGAGACTTTCTCTACCAAAAACAAGAGAACACTGATTTGGAGACATACTCTGCAGTTTTGCTTAATGACACTTTACGTGAATTTTATGCCTCAATTCAGGCTGGCGTCAAGTACAGTGTGGCAAGTTGTCATGACAACACTTCATAACCTTTTGATTTTGAGTGCAAAACTCTCACTAAAAATTTGCAAATGCTTTTATTTTATATTGTTGGCAAATGACCATGGTATAAGACAGATAATCAACTTGTAGGTGTGCGTTAAATGGTTTTTAGGCACTTAGAGGAGGATCGTACTTTACTTCCACATCATGCCTTAAAACCATTTAACGCACACCTAGTCATTGATTATCCCTTACTTGTAGTAGTTACACAGCTGGGATTACTCTCATCCATGGGCACTTCTTAGATTTTCCGGTCTGGCAGCAACAGGTCAGAAAAAATTCTCCTCCTCACTCAGCAGAGGAGGAGAGCAGTGACTGCAGGAACACCAGCAAGTTCTCTGAGGTAACTGGTACTGTACGTTGTATTTCCTGGTGGTCCTGTTGCCTTTCTGCCTCCATTCTTTGACTTTCCTCTTCCATTTGTTTTATCTCCTCTCTGTGTACTCTGGCTCAAATAGTTGGCCAGTCAAAGTGAAATGACTCATGATCATCCTCATAATAATCCACAGAATAATCTGTCATTGCACACACAGTCTAACTGCAGTGGAAGTCAGCCTTATACATGTAATTGGCATATATGGATGAGTATGTGGGTGGTTTGGTTAGCCAGCAAACTGCTTCGGATGTAGTTCCCTATTAGGGATGTGCAGAGAGTCCAGTATTTGTATTTGTATCTGTATTTGTTGAGGCAGCAAAAATTATTTGTATTTGTATTCGAATAAAAGTGGAAAGAGGCTTACAAATCATGTTTTTGCTTTTAGTACGCTTTTGATTTTAGAAAATTAAAGTGTTACAATAAATGTTTATGAATAAACTACCTTATGAAGGAGGTCCCCAAACTGGGTCTCGAACTGGAGTCTCCCAGATCATAGACGACTGTGCTGACTACTGAACTAAAACTTTACTCTTCACATCTTTGCAGACAGACCTCTAACTAACAAATATTTTTTTTAAATATTTGTATGAAGCAAATATTCGTAAAAAAACCCCACTATTTGTGCTTTGCCGAGTAATGTATTTGTATTCGGGCACACCCCTATTCCCTATGCAGCTAGCTATAATGCTGCTACAGGCGGCTAGTTTCTGTGTTTACATTCGTTCAGACTCAGAAACAAACTTTTGAAGCGACTCATGCAAAATCATGTGTATTTGGAGAGATGTACGAGTCTCAGAAGCTTGCCTCCCGACGATTGTTGTTTTGTGGAATAAATGTGTTTTTGTGAATTGCCAGAATCTCTATAACGGAGCAAGAGAGAGCAAAATTAGCATGACACATAGAGCCCGATGTATTTATGGGAAATACATCAGGTTCAAATAAACTGGAATTTTCCTTTAAACATTGATAATCATGGCAACAGTCTGGCTGCTCCTAGGTTAGTTTGATCCTGGACATTTTCAGCACCATTGGGTGCTCTAACAAAATCAGGCAG
Source organism: Thunnus maccoyii (assembly GCF_910596095.1). Lineage (NCBI taxonomy): Eukaryota > Metazoa > Chordata > Actinopteri > Scombriformes > Scombridae > Thunnus > Thunnus maccoyii. Next base: position 2,168,126 of record NC_056540.1, on the reverse strand, counting down.
TGTATTTTTTTTAATATAGAGGTAACATACACTATTTGCATAACATCCATATTAATGAGTGAAATTGCTTCTTAACCCGATGACAGAAAATAATTCGACACAAGAGTGTTCCACATTAGCACCTCATGTTTCCAAATTTATGCTTATTATACTCTTGACACCTTGGGGATTTTGTTTGCCTCTTTTTATTAATATTTATTTATCATTTATAATTCTGTACTATTTGTTGCAGAAACACCAAACTTTCTTAGGAGGATCAAGCTTCATTTTACAGCATTTGACTAACAGACCTATAAGAAGAATGTTTCAATGCACTACAGTGTTGTAAGTGCTGAATGAGAGGTTTCGACACAAAATAAAAATATAGAACAAATACAAAGAACCATTTTAATTTTAGTCTCTCTATTCATTTAATATCTATTCTGACAGAAATTTCATTCACAAATCATGCTTGAGTCATATTCCTGTGTTAAGGTATATAGCCAGTGTTTGAGATTTAGCTGTATTCAAGAAAAGAAAAGAAAAGAATCCTCTATAACGCACTCACTGTGTAAAGAGTTTTGTGCCTGAAAAAACTTCACAGGTCAACGTGCCTTTCAGACGTGGCAATTTTTACTTGTTGGTCTCTGCTTGAATAAGCACCTGCATCACGTTTCCCACTATGATCATCAGACCATCCGTCTCCTGATATTAGCTTTCATTCACACCATCTGCTCGCAGTATAAATAACCAGCAAAAATAGAAATTCATAAAGTCGCAACCTGGCATTTTGTCATTTCTAACGTGACTTGAGCAGCTGTTGGATTGTAGTCTAACCCGCATGTCCACTGGATCCAGCAGTGTTAAGTTGTGGGTGTACCATGGCTCCATCACCTCTCTGTCGTCTATAGGATGTTGTGTTTTGCAAGCATATGGAAATATGTTTTCATTGTGTTGTGACTACACCACTTGGTTTAATTACTGTCCTACTCTATGCCATCTGATTTCTGTACTTCAAAATGACACTATATTAGCAGCAGGAACACTGTCTTCCTCCCCAGTTTAAGTTATCAGAAGGTGAACTATTCACCTTCTGATTTTTAGCTATGATTCTTAGCCAGAGCAGCAGCAGGTCAGGGCAAGAAAATCCATGCCCCCAGCTTAATGCTGGGGGCATGGATTTTCACTTTATAAATCAAGTGTAATTATTTTGTTTCTATAAAATCTCTTCTTTACCTCACAGCTTAGCTAATACAACCTTAGTTATAAGAGTATAGTAAAGACAGGTTATGTAACAAGGACTGACTGCATCCATGTAGTGGTAGACTGTTCATCTAAATATGCAACAGTAAATATGCATATCAGAAAATAGATCCACTCTCCTTCTCCTCCAGTAATTAGTTCAAGACAAGATGCAAGTTAGGAAGGAGATGATGCCTGGCAGACATCAAGCTCACACAACATTGCCTATGTGTGCACCTTATAATAGATAGAAATAGATCAAGGCCACAAAGCAAAAGTTGAGGATCTATAAGGTTCTTACAGCACACTGAAAGGCACTGAAGACTATGCCTAATATCCTCGAAATGAAGTTTTGCTCTTCAGTGTCTTCACTGCTATGTATGAGCATTTATTTTCCACTGTCAAGATGACTAAAGGTGACCGCAGACCGCAATAGAAACGCCTCAGTGGCTTTGCTGTACTGTGCACAGTGTGCAGTCTGGAAGCACCTGACAGACAAGATCAAAGCGTTCTTCTCTGCTCCCTTAACATGTAGACTAGCTATTGTCAACATGGCTGTACATTTCTTAGTCACCCTACAAGGTATCTTGACTTGAGTTAAAATACCAATAGGCTGAATGGGAAAACATCTATAAGTATTTTTCTGTTGAAAATTAGACAGTTTGTTTAAATTGAAACAAGGTAATAGCACAGAGGACTATTATAAAAGATTGGTAATCTAACATAAAGGTATAGAACAGTACAGTACAGTACAGCAGTTTCAGGACAGGAAATCAGCTGAGATGAAGGTGGAGTGTAGGATTATAATACTAACATCATTTTATATGTTTTATATGCAAACATAACACATCTAAATCTATTACAGCTGCTGTAAAGCAGTTGCCAGTACCCCCCGTCCCTTTATAAATAAGAAAAAAATAGTTTTGCTTCATGAATACAGAATGTATTATTTATAATTCGGTTTGGTTAAACTGGTGAGATTAAACCACAGAAAAAAAACAATAAAGTGAAAGCTACATTTTAAAATCAATAACTGATGGAGCCTGTGAGAGACCTGAAACTGTTTTTCTTCTTTCATATCATCATTTTCCCTCTCTCCGCTTATAGGTGCCAAATACCACAAGTATTGCAGTTCTATCCTTGTCTGCCCGGTCATGTTTGAATAGAGCCATTACAGAACATTTACATAATGGGCACCTATGTTTGGATGCTAAAAAAGCCATTACTTTAACAGACAGATGAAGCAGCAGTGTTACAGTTTCCATGCCTGAAAAGGGCTCTAATGTCCATGTTTATCACACTCCTACACTCCACTTAATGCGATAGAACAACATTTACCTCAGACAGTTACCTCTACAGCTCGGCATCAAGATTCCTGAGCTGTTAAACAGCAGCAGGACAAAGGTACAGTAGAGTGCTGTTTTTCTGGTTGAGGTCTCCGCTTACATGAGACCTCATCTGTGTTCATGTCACAGGCAGTGCAGGAACAAGTTCCTGTGTGTCTTTCTCTCTGCAAATGAAGCAGAAAAGCAAGCCGCTGTTATTGTTATTCCAGTCACAGCGGCTGACAAACAGCCATCTCCCCCCCCCCAAAAAAAAGAAAAGCCCCCGCAACATAATGAGATGTGAAATATAATAAGCAGAGTTGGCACGAGGCAATTTCAAAATCCATCGTCTGATGTGTTTTTTCTCTCTCTTTCTGTTTTTCATCATGTTTTTGTTTTATCCATTTCCCCCTCCGCCTCCCTGTCTCTCCCCTCTCTGTGTGCCAAACATTGTTTCCATGAGATGGGCGTCCCTCAGCTCTTGAGGGATTGAGGGATCAATGAGATGCTCTCTCCTCAGATTATTTATCACTCACTGGAAGAAAAGAATATCAGGATGCACAAAGGACAATTGTTGCCTGTCTTTGTCTACTAAGATGTGATGTTGTTATGTGCTGCCAAGATTAAGGTGAGAAGATCTGATTTTCTCTGATAGGCAGTGAACTCTGAGCGACTTGGGTTCTTCACTTGTTGAAGAGTTTTCTTAAAAATACAGCAAAACAAAAACACACCTCCAGAACCTGTTCTTACACATGAGCAGGCACACAAACTCAGGCAGCAGCAGTAGAAGAATGAAGGAAAATTTAGTGTTGTGTGAGTGGGTCTTCCGCTGCAGCAGAGGTGAAGGTCTGGTCATTTGGCTTGTGGCAAACAATGACTGTTTAGAACTTGATGGTATGATGGTTTTCATAAGGAAAAAAAAAAGAAAGAAAACATCTCCCATCAGTATTGTACATATACCAGGGCAGTGCCCATTCAAAACATGCCGACTGCTTCTTATTTCTCAAGAATCAACACATATATTTATCAATTGACAAATGTATCAATTAAAACAATAAGGATTTAATAAATTAAATGGTTTTAATCCAGTGAGACTAAACTGTGGTTGAACCATAGAAGCAGTGTGTTCGATCTTCCTTCTCAGGCAGTTTAATTGAGCAGGATGTGTGTCTTTGTCTCGTTGAGCAAGTCAAAGCACAGAAGCCCCACCCCACTGTGATGTGACGGTGTTTATATCAAACAGCCCCCGCTGCACTCAAGACACAGAGCTGAGCGGCTAGCTGTTCACCTGTTTATTCAAAGTTAATTAATATTAAATATGTCGCATGTCCAAATTACACCAAAAGAGTGTCTGTCTTCTCAATAATCACCTGTTGAGTGTTTGATGGTTGTTTGTTTGTGCTTTAGAATGTGACTGCCGTGAAACAATCAGAAAAGAACACATTTCTGTCATTCTCAGGCTTTCTCTCTCTCAAAGAAAGTTTTCCAGCACATTTTCCTGCAATGTGGGTTGCAATAGCAGAGTGGCACTGTCCGTATTTATGTTTGTTGACTCCATGAGCAGAAGAAGCAAATCGTTATTTATGAGGTATTTTTATATATTTCTCGAGAACCGCTCATCCAGACAACTTCACACATCGACACTGCACTTCCTTGTTTCCCCAGCCATCCACCCGCCAGGTGTAAAGTAGATTGGATGAACGGTTCTCAAGATATGTGAAGGACAAACCCACATACATACATGCAGATGTAAATGGGTATATATATGCATGCAGCCTATATTGCATGTTGAGTATAAAACCCATCAGGCTTTTTTCTGCAGCACCCACTGACCAGGTTTAAAACAGTCAAGAAAGCAGTCTAACCATTAAGTTCATTTAGTAGCTGTTCTGGAGCTTTCAATCATATCATGTGATCTTAATTAGCAGATAGGGCTTGCACAGTTTTATTTCCAAAAAGAAAAGTACTTAAAGTGAAAAATGAAAATTTGAACATCTACAATTACATCATAACTGGCAAATTTTATGTACTGATCAACATCTTGTTGTAATACCTTCCATTGGCTTTTGACAGTACTGTGCCGTATGGGTAGAGCATGGGACTGCTGCGCTGTGCCTTTCTTGACAATACTTGGGACTGATGTGCCTTCCTGGATGAAGCTCAGAACTGTACTGTACATATATATATATATATATGTATAGTACTACACACCACAGATAAGGTAATTACAGTACAGAGGAACTGTTACCAAAGAAGACTCAGTTACTAATCAAAACTGTCTTTAGAAGATGCCTCAGTCTTGCCTCTAACAAACTCAACCCATTAGAGCCTCTGACAGACAGTAAGGTTTTTAGTCTTTTTTAATATACTTTTTACAACATTTTTTACACTGTAGTGTCCTTGAGTTTGTGAAAGGCACTTTCAAATTTAAATTTATTTCTAATGTATTATTATTATTATTATTATTGTCACACTCAAAGTGTTATGAATAGGTAACCTGTGTTCTCTCTTCCTCTTGCCAGTCTGCTCGCTCCCTTCTTGGCAAAATATATTTCATATATCCATCTATAAACCAAAATACATTGAAATTGGATGGCCCGCACATGATGAGCATTGACCAACTATCAAACAAAGGTAGCATAATTTTACATATGTACCAGGAGCTAATTGATGCAGCCGCTAACGTAAGCTAGCTGGCTAATTATCAGATATTCTATGCTAATTAGCTTGTTGACGTGTACCGGTAACGTTAGCTTAGCCACCTTCTACAGCACTACAGATCTGTAGTGTAGCTACATTAGTCAATAAACCAGTGGTTCTCAAATCTAGGAGCAGCATGGTCGTTAGTGGGACTTTTGTTTATACCTTACCTTTTTGGCGCAGTGTTGTTACTGCTGTGTGAGCCTGACAGCAAGAAGCAGGAGCAGCATTTCACGCCGTACATCCATGCCATGGTGCAAGTTGGGGATTATAGATTTTTTTTCCTCTGTCTAGTCAAAAAACATTCCTGGCTAAAGCCCCGGAAGACCAGTGTTGATGATGCTGATGATGGCAACCTATTTCTGCACACTACTTTCAAGCACAAAGTTCTTTATACCACACAAATTCCTATTTCTTTAGAGTCATTTGGATGTTCAAAGAGGGTTTTATAGTCCCTGCCTACAATGTACACTGTTCTTTGTTCTTCAAGTGTTTTAAACTAAAACCACCTTGTTATGATTTTTTTATGCAAGAATCTTTCTCCTTGAGCTTCACAACCACACCATCCATAACCAGAACTTTAAGCTGACAGACTTGCTGTGAGAAAAAATCAGGCACTGGGCCATACATATATCCAGTCTTTGAGCTGCCTGAAATTCAACATCATGACTGCCGCATTATCTTTCTCTGATAACCTGCTTATGACGTGAGTCAAAAGACTGCATGGCCCAATTGGACAACCTTTTTCAACTTCCTGTGGAAAGATAAAGTACTAAGGTACTATATATTCTGTGTATTCACAGAGGTAAATGAGACCGTGGATGCTGTATACCAAAAATCCCTCACCATAAAGCTGGCTAAAGTGTTTTGGAAGGTCATTCATCTTCCAAAAATTGTTTAGACTTGTCAAAATGTATGCACCTATTGATAAAAGAATACAGTTATCATAAATACAAGGCTTTAAGACACTTCTCAGCAGTACTTATGTGTGGCAAAAACTGGTGCAGTTAAGTGACTTCCACTAGTATCTATCAGCAAGTGCCTTCAGGCAAAGTCAGTTGGAATGTGGTTTCTTAGAACAAGCAGTCTGTCTGCAAGCATGGAATCTTGATGAAATTCGACAGCGGGCTGGTAAAGCCTGCTCAGAAATCTAACAGCAATTGCATTACTCCTAGATAACCCAGATGCATATAATGGTAGGAGGCAAGCAACCATGTCAGCGCAAATATCTGCCAGTGGTGAGTGTTGTTGTTCATCTGTTGTTAGTCTACAACTTTTATCACTTCTCTTTCATAGCATTCATTTTGTGTCTCACATTAGGGAATGCCCTTGGCGTGATCTCATCAGAAGCTCCTATTACATTCAGCCAGCCAGGAACTAAGCGTGTTACTGTCCAGACCCTCCCACTATAAATTGGGCTGACACTGTGCCTAGCATTTCAACAAACAGTAGTTTGAGTTGCTGACTGTGGAGAATAGCAAAGCAAGGGTCAAATCAAGTGGCAACACTCTGGTAGCATTACCTGACCCAAGGACGCTTTACACAGTGAGGCAGACAAAACAAATAAAACAAGAACAGATATTAATAATAGCAATGATCCCTGGGGATGACAGTTAACTAGAGGTCATGGTGAACAGGTGGGTTTTCAGTTTTTTTTGTTAAGTGTTCATAGATGCTGCATTGTGGATCTCTGCTGGGAGAGAGTTCCAGAGGACGGGGGCTGCCACACTGAAGGCTCTGTCACCAAAAGTTTGCAGGCTGGCATTGGGGGTGGAGAGCAGACCCATGTCTGAAGACTGCAGATTCTAGGATAGGATATAGGGGCAGAGGAGGTCAGATAGGTACTAGGGGGCAAGGGCATGGAAGGATTTGTAGGTGAGGAGGAGTATTTTGTAGGAGATGTGGGACTTGACCAGGGGCCAGTGAAGGTGGATGAAGGAGGGTTTGATATGCTGCTATGGCTTGGTCTGAGTGAGAACCCTGGCAGCTGAGTTGTACACATACTGGAGCCAGGACTCCATTGCAGTAATCCAGATGGGAGGTGATAAAGGCATGGATGAGAGTCTCTGCCATGGAGTCTGAGAGTGATGGCTGGAGTATGGACATGTTTTTGAGGCGGTAGAAAGTGCATATTGTGATGGATTTGATGTGTGACTGGAACGAGAGGGTGGGGTCCAAAATGACACCCAGGTCACAGACTTCTGGGGATGGGCAGATGAAGCAGCCGTCCATGTCGAGAAGATGATCTCCTGTACTTCCCCGAGCTAACATTAGCTGTTTCTCTTTGAGGTTGCAACACTCCAAGTTGTTCCCTGTTATCTCTTAGCCATGACAAGTTAGCCATAGCAGATATAGTGCCACAGCATAGCTTCAAAGCTAATAACCCCAGCTAGTGATGGCTTCCACTGATGTTCTCACTAAAGCAGAGGAGAAAACACAGGTGCAAGCCTGCCGCTGTAGTGATAAAATATCAAGCCTGAACACTCACCTGATGTGTGTGATGTGCCTTGGCCTGAAGTACGCCCAGGCCACCTTTGAGTCTTCAGAGGAGTGCACACACTTTAGCCAGTCCTTCTTCAAACTGCTCTGTGGCCGACTGGCTCGTTAGACAAATTTGTCAGATCTTTTACTCAAATTTCACTTGCTTTATATGAGCTCATTTCTTTTTACTGCATTTACTTATTTATATATGAACTTATTTCTTTTATTTTGCACTTGCACTTTCATCTGTTTATGTATGGGTTCAGTGCTGCTTGATTTATGTGCTCTCATGTTCCTGATTTTTGTATGTCATATGCGGGGGCTCATATTAAATCATTTTAATCTGGAAATCACTTTGTGCTTAAGCCTGAAAAGTGCTATACAAATAAAATTTGTATTTTTATTATTATTACTATTATTATTATTATGAGGTGTTAGAAGAAAATAATTTTACTCTTCCATGTTGTGTACACACCAAATTTACTTGATTTCCAGCACTTAAATTACACAAAAGCCAAAAGAGGATAATTATATCAGCATGCAGTCATTCTTTCAGATGTCTGACAATTCATTATGAGAGCAAGGACTACAGTTTGACAGATATACTTCACTGGATGTGAATGCACGAGTCTGCAGAGAACAAAGCGTACATCATTAATAGCTGAGTGAAAAAATACTTGCCTTCTTCTTGGAAACACAGATTCTCAGCCCCCAAAATTTCAGACTTTGTGATTATCACTTTCCACATGCAAGAAAATAGTTTAGTGGTTAGGGGCCAACAACAACACCTGTGACAACTATGTAATGACCTCAGTAGTCTCACGATACCAGACATCTGAAATCTCTGCCTACTGCAGTCTGGGGATTTCTAAATGCACAGTAGTTGCTTGAATGGCAGCGAGAACGGCTGCCAACAAACCTGCAACCCTTACATTTTCTCAAGGTCACACTTTACTGGAAATGATGCTCTCGCCCCATTCTTCTCTGTAGTGAACTGCATGCCCCAATATGAAGATCTGGCCTAAAGACTTTGGTTTGGTTCTGCAATGCAGGGTTTTTTTAAAACTCTCTTAATTGTTCCCACCCAGTTTTAACAACAAAACCTGAGAGACTGTCCTCAGTCTCTATGAGCGAAACTGCTAACTGCTAACAACAGCACAAGAGTCCAAATACAATTAAAGCCTGATGCTGTCTCAAAAGATTTAAATAATTAAGGTACCTGTGATGTGTGTAAATTATGCAAGCTTCTGGAGAGGTGTTAAGCGTGCTTGGATATACAAGTGAACAGAAACCACTGACAGCGTTGTTGTGCCTATGTTGTTCTTGTTGTTTGTTTTTTAACCTGTTTTTTCTATGATGACATTCACATTCTTGATTGGTCAGTTGTTTGTCCATCTGTCAGGTACAGCAGTCAATGAGCACAACATACAGGTTAAGTTGTGGGTTTAACAGTTTGGGTTGTGTCTGGAATTGATTTAATAATAAGTGGTTGATTGGATGACTGGTTATGATACTGAGGTTTGAGGATGCATTTGACTTATCAGAGCTTTTAAGGCTGGATTAAGAATGTCATCTACCTTGCTACACCCATGAAAAGTAATTGATAGAAAAATTACCACAAAAATGGCAACAATTGTGGATGAGCAGTTATACAGGCAAGTCAATTTACAGAAATAACAACTCTTACATTGGCATTTTTCTTTGATCCCCATAAAAAAACATTGAGTTAGCTGCTCCTAGTAACTGATAATGTGCCTTCTGTGTTGAGTGAAAATCTTGTCAACAGGGAGGGTTTGCAGGACTCTGATGGCAGGTCACCAAACTATCATTTTGGTAGATATTTCATTTGGTCCAAAATGCTCCTTCTGAAATGATCTTCCTGTTACATCTCTTGTGTTTTTTTTTGTTTGTTTTTTTACTTTATTGTAAGCGTTAAACAGCACAAGATCCAATTATACCACACCTTGCCATTTCCAAATGACACACATGTTTAATTAAGATGGAAATTGTCTTTAATGGATATCAGTCCTGTGACTTTCCAAGCACAGGATGGCTCCTTCAACCAATATCTCACACCCAACCTCTAATGATTGCAGGGCTCATCATGACTGCTGGCTCCCAGCTGCAAGGCTATTATCTTTCATAGAAACTGATGTCCCTTCAAATAACATCTAGCAGCACACTCATGCCTGCTGTGTGTGTGTGTGTGTTAGTTGGGGTAAATCAGAGTATGTGTAAGGGAGGTTGTAGGGGTGACAGAATCACGTTACCACCCTGCTATCGACCGCCACAGGGCTTGTCTTCCTGCGGTAGATGCAACATTAATAAAGCTTTCGCAAGGCATCGTCTCAGAGATTGGGATCTAGAAGGAAACATGGAGAGGGAGACAGAGAGGAGGAAGGCTTTCCTGGCTTGTCTCATGGAGGAAGGCCGTATCAGTGAATCATCACAATTCCCCCACAAAAAAGCAATTTTTCATGAACAGAAGCTTTCCAGAGTCTATCCTTTGCCCTGATTCAACTAATTCTGTATAGCACTGTGGTGACATCCACCTCTAATATAATGAATGTCATGCAGCCTGTTTGAGAACATATTTATTGAAGAAATGATCAACACCAGACTGGTTGTGTATGAGAAGACTTTTAAGGACATTTTTTTCAAGTCTATCTTTAAACAACAGTCAGGTGTCCGTATTCTAAAATTCAGTTTAACTTAATCTGAGGCTCCAGCAGTGTAAATTCAATTAAATCAAGTGGGGATCTTCCACCAAAGTCAGTGGGTTAGGGGTTAATATTTCTCAAAACAAAACAAAACAAAACAAAAACATGACAGTGTCCTTGATAACTCAGTGATATGATAGGTAATGGCAATCTGTTTTAATTATTCCACCTTAGATTCTTAGAGTTTTTTGTCAGTTTTGGACAATAGCGGAAGCGGCTAAATTAGCCTACCCATGATCCTCAGCAACCGTTTACAACGGTGAAGATGCCAGATAAAGTCATAACATAACCTATATTCAGTATAACATTATATAGTACTGCAGATTGGTGTTTACAATCAGGAACAAAATACTGTACTGTATATTCAAATGTTAGGAAATTAATGTATGAATGTATAGTAAAATCAATCAGCCATAAACTGTGTAGGAAACAGAATTTGAAGCTTTGCAATTGGCTAATTTCTTGAGGCAATGCAGTTTGTGGCTCATAGTTGACTAAATCTTTATCATGTAGCCTACACAGTCCCATAGACTCAACAAGTTGTTATTTAGTTGTAATTATGAACTGATCAATAGGGAGAGTTTCATGCCCAGAACAGACATGAAACACTTCATTTGGGAAAATGAATGGAATTACTTTTTATTGTTTCACTGTTTTTGTATGACAATCGTTATTAGACCTCTATGTTGTAAAGAAAAGAATGGGACCTCTGGACCTGAGCTGCCCAAAGTAACCATTCCCAACTCACATATTGGTGTTATTATTATTATTATTTATGAGCCAATCTATATGTAGATAGATAGATAGATAGATAGATAGATAGATAGATAGATAGATAGATCAAAACAATAATGGCTCTAAAATTGTGAGATGTCTACATTTTTTTTTAGCCAATTATTTTGTATTGGTTTACGTCCAAATGTGTTTTGACAACATTTCTAGTGAGAAATGTGCAATTTATTTTCATAATCTTTCCAGTGAATGTATATGATGTTTAGTTTGTCAGTCATTACAGTGATTCTTGCAGGCTTTCTAATGTTGCTATGGTGGTTGCTATGGACGCTGTTAACGCTGAAACCACATACTTGCATGTTGTTTGAATCATTGTCTTTCCATTGCGACCAGAGGACCCGCCCAGAAGTATTTTCCTCACTGTCACCGTGTTAAGGTTTTTCTTTTAATATCTTTAACATTTCTCAACACAAAATCGCAAAAGTGTCTCAACAATACGATAGGGTATTGTTATGGCCAGAAATAGTGCTGTTCCTGGCACCAGATCAGTTTTTCCCCTGGTTGATGTAGACTTTTCTGTAAAAGTTGTTACCATGCTTAAAGTGGCAGTCTCAAAGATCTCTGTTTCATTCTCTTTGGTGGCACCATATGGCAATAAGCAGTTATTGCGGTGTATTGTTCTTTTGCACTGATGACATTAATAAATTACTCTTCTTGGCTTTTTACTCGCGTAGGTTTTATTGCACTTAGAGTAATGTAACAAGTGTAGTTATTCAACTCAAGTACTTGACCTGGTTCGCTGTCCTCTGCTCCGCTGTGTGTGCTGCACACGCACACAAGGCAGTGCTACTTTGTCTCCTCTGCCCTGAGGAGCACCGAGAGGAGGGATCAGCTGTCCTTGTGTATGCTGCAGACGCAGCGCAGCACAGGAGAGACAGTTACTGTACATGCAATAAGATTGTTCTGAGTAAAAAACTAATAAGTGATACATTTTTTAAAAAATAAGCCACTTCACACACAAGAGAATGAAGAGCGAGTCTATTGCATGAGCTCCGCTGATTTGAATGCATAGCTTAATGAAAATCTTCGGAGATCTTCGAGATTGCCATTTTAAAGTATGTTACCATGGAAACCACTCTGAGATCAGTTCCCTATTTCAGGAAAGTTAGCCAGTAATTTACTGCGACTGTTAAGATATTGGTAAGCATCCAGGAGGCAGTTTAATACATGCATGATGTGGCTGAACAAACATTTTGAATCCATAACAAACAAGGTCCTTAAACAGTTTGAAGCGCTGCATAACTCTCGCCAATACTGAACACTAACCCCGAACCCCATTTCTATAATACTTGCCAAAATATCTGAAATAAATCAACATCTTTACTTTTTCTTAACATAGATCATCTAGATGCAGCGTAATTACTAGTTAGGCTGTAATGAATATTTGACATATTCAATATATATATAATTTGACAACCCTATATTTACAACCCTACTTTGCAAACAAGATGAACTAAACTGCAGTGCTGATTGCATCAAGCTGCTTGGCATGGCTCTAGGGAATTGTAGTTTTTTAAATATTAATGTTTTTCCTAGAATTTGAAGTTGTAAATACTGAATTGAGAGTACACTGAGGAGTTTAAGGGGATGGTGAACACATCTGTGTAATCATATTTTAAATATCTAATTGTTAAATGTGTGAAAATTATTTTTAACCATATTTTATCTGTATTTGACCCAGTTGGTGACTATAATCACGTAGCTGAGGTCAAGAGCTCTCTATCACAGTTGGTCCAGTACGAAACATACTTCCAAATGAAATACATTAGTTTAAAAGTCATGATGACTGTCACAAACATAATGGAAAAATCATGTCCATGTAAACTAATTGATAGATTAAATTTCGGGACTTTTTCATGAACTGCCATGAGACTGGGTTGTGTCAGTCAGAATTAAATTTTCCTGGTCAAATGAATAACCAGTCTGTATAACATCATGTTTACAGCTCTGTAGCACATCTTTGTCAGAAAGCTAATTTTGTACACTCAGCACAGAAAACAAGACATGAGGTAGGAGTAAACAGACTTAAAATGACAATAATAGACATTGCTGGTGTTCTTGTACCTTGTATGGATTGGGATGCTACTAGCTTGCTGGAAACATGGCGCAAGTTCAAGTTGCATGCTGATCTGATGCTTTCAGGGCCACTCAAGAAAAAGAATGAGGACAGTAAGTGCAGCTGTCTTCTCCTTTGGATCGGAGAAAAAGGGAGGGACATCTAGAATACAAGGACACTCACTGAAGAGGAAAGAAATGTAATAAAAGCATACTATGATAGATACCTAACTTATGTAAGGCAAATGTAATATTTGCCCATTACAAGTTTCATGAGAAAGTACAAGGAGTTAACGAGCCATTCAAGCAGTTTGTAAAGATTTGCTTGTGGGGGGCTTGTGAAAGACTGTGCTTATGCTAACGGTGATGAGATGATAAGGGACCACATTGTTTTTGGAATTCATTCACCCGCAGTGAGAGAGAAGCTGCTTAACATCAGATCGGACCTTGAATTGGACAAGGCGTTGAACATCACTAGATTGCATGAAATAGCTAAAGCATAACTAAAAACAATAGCCGGCAGTGGCAGTAACCCACATGAGGAGACTGTCCACACAGTCAGTCAAAAACTGCACCCAGTGATTACAAGCCAGGAGTAAGAGAGCACACCAGAGGATGTAACTATTGTGGAAATAGAGCACATGGGGAATGGGACAAATGTACGACCAGGGGCAAACAGTGTAAAACATGTGGCAAGTGAAACCATTTTGCAAAGGCATGGCACTCAAAGCCAAGCAAAAGCATTCAGACAGTTGGTGAAAATGACTCAAAGGAATATGCAGAAAGTAGTGACATGTTCATTGACTCTGTAGACCACAGCAGCAACGCTAATAGGAGAAAACAGGCATTTGCAGCCATGCAAGTTGGCAAAAATAAAACCGTATCAGCTTTAAATTGGACACTGGCTCTTCTGCAAATGTCATTCCTACACATGTTCAAAAAACTGGGAAGAATTCAGCCATTAAAACCTTTGACACACCTATTATATGGCTATGACAGACGTGAAAAATCTGTGAACCTTTCCTTTAAATTGTAATCAAATGCAAAATTCTACACAAATTGATTTGTTTATTCTTTGGATTGGTATAGTTATATGGTATGCCATATAATGAGAATATGGATATTAGACATTATGCAACCTGTAATGAGGGGTCACAAGACAGACTGCTTGGCTGTAAAGAGTCACGAGCCAAAAAGGTTGGGAACCACTGGATTAAACACTTATTAAGGCAGGGTGAGAAAGACTGCAGAGTAAAAAAAATGTCCTCCATTATTTCAGCAGTGGGAAACTGGCTGATATCTGATTTGTAATGTAATTTCTATCTAATGAAAAAAGGAAGTAATTTCACATAGATTCTTTGAACTGAATTTTGCAGATTTTAGGCATAAAATGGCCAAGTTCAATCATACTAAATAGAACATTATTAGCCACTGACAGCACTGAGCTTAATCTATCAGTGTCTTTGCATTAACATCACTGTAAGTAAAACTTTTACATTAACCTGAGAGAGTTTACTTTACAGTTTAAAATGTGTAAGCCACTAAAGAATGTAAAGAAATAACATAAAACATAAGCTGTTAGAGTACATTGGTAAGATCTAAGGAATACCAGTATCGGCTTTCCAGAACCCATATCAGTCCAAGCCTGAGCCTCGCTCCAGTTTCCCAGAGTAAACATAAGCCTTGTTCCCTCCCTAAACATTTATTACAAGCTGTCTGCTTGTGACAAACCTCAACATGCAAGGCTGCAGAGGCTAATGGAAGTGCACCATATGGGCCCACATATTGCGAGCATTCATCTTGCATGGAGGTTTATTTTTCTCCTTTTTTTGTTTTTATTTTTGATGAAATGCATTGATGTTTCCACTCAGCAAACATCTCCCCTAAGCTCTCTAACCCTTCCTATCCACCAGACAAACAGGGAAAGAGAAGAGAAATGGAATAGATTTCTGTTTGTTTGTTGTCTTTCTCCAGCCCCGGAGGCCGGCCTGTGTTTAGAGGGAGGCCCGTCTCGGACCTTTCTGGAGAAAAGCTAATGTTGAAGATAGTGTTATCGGCCCCCAAGGGCTACTGAGAGACAGCTGACAACTGAATCCAAGGCTTAAGTAAAACACTGAGGTCTAATAGTAGCTGTTTTACTGGCTGTAAACATCGATCATCCCACTTGTCCGACACTTTCAGAGCTGGAAGAGCACCACGCTAGAGGCCATAGTGGTTTGATGTGAGAAAAAGAGCAGTTCAAAGGTAAGAAGATTGCATTGATTCTCCTCTGAGGCCAGAGGGAGAGAGAGTTATAGATAGAGACAGACGGAGAGAGAGGGAGATATGGGAAACACTGTTGTTTATCATTCTTCACCTTTTAACATGAAGTGGGAGTTTGGGTGAAAATGGCAGGAAGGAGAGAGAAGAGGGGAGGAGAAAAAGGGAGTGAAGACTTTTCTTTTTTCTTCAGTTGCCCCTTCTTAATTTTAGTGCAACAGACATGACAAAGGTCTTAAGGCGTCCAAAAATTTAAACCTGGCATGAGAAAGTCCTGTGGAAAACCTGTCCAAACACAATCCTGATTTTCAAATAGAAACCTTGTCTAAAATCACCCAAAATACACCAGAACACCTAAAGTGGAAGTATGATGCACCACAAATTAATAAGCATCAATCAGCAAGTCCTCGTAAATCTACTTGTGTCTTAGACATATTGACACACAGACCCGAGCAAACAGAACCTTACCCAGACCTGATTAGACTGAATGTAATCTGGACCTGGTCAGATTCAGGTCTCTGGTTTGGATCCCTGAAGATTCTAAGTGAGAGGTGAGTGGGAAGGCAAACAGTCCTGTACAGCTACAAAACTACCGGGGTTCTCCAGAGACTCTGAGTCAAGTCCATTTTGAACAATCAAATGAAATCCCTCACTAGTTTGAGACCTGGTCCTTAAGCAGACTGTTGAAAAATCTACCCAAAGTCCATATGGTAAAAAAAAAGATCCAGAAGGGAAATATGGCCAGTAAACCCAGTCTGTAAACAGACCAGAGGATGGCAGCAGCATGATGCTCCAGCAATTAACAAATCAAGAAGAGTCCTAAGAATCAGCATAGGGTCTTGGTTGGCCACCAGTAGAAGAACTGTGGTCTCAGTTACCAGTCACAGATATGAATGTGACTGTATGAAAGTGACTATAAAGCAGGATGGAAAACCCTGTTATCCAAATAACCTAATCTTGGGCTTTAGAATTTTGATGTATTGGAAAGTAACACAATAAACTGACAGACAATGCACTTGCGACTTACAATATTTTTCTCTAACAAAACAATTAATTGACTATTTTGAAATGGACTTAAATCTGTCATTGGGGTGTACCAGCAGAGATTTCAAGGTGTTGAAGGGTTTGTGTTGAACTTCTTGTGACTTTAGGACTTATTTGATATTCTGACATTTCAACCAAATATGAGAGTTATCTTTGTCTTAAAACAGAAGCAAAAAGACAACTACTTATGTCGGTAATTGTTAGAAATTTGCCAAACTGGTTTCTCTAAACTGGCTGGTCTTGCAAAATTTTACTAATTACTTTCAAAGCCCAGGGAGGCCTTTCCCTAAGTTATTTTTCAGACCTTTTCTTGCCTCATGTCCCCTCCAACCCCCAGAGATCCTCAGGTGTCTCTCTTCTTGTTGGCCTGAGGTCTAACTTTGGTGATAGAGCCTTGGCAGTTAGGGCTCCTAGACTTTGACATGACTTGCCTGAGGAGCTCATGGCTGCAAACTCAGTTTGTTCTTTCCCATCAACATTAGCTTGCAACTTTTCATGACCTGAATGACATGAGACGGTGATTGGACAGAAGAAGCACAAGACAGATTTTCCAGTATCTGGAATGCAGACAACCATGGTGTCCAAAGCATCACAGACTTTGTGTGGAAACTGTATAATATGGCAAGATAGGTCTGTGAGGCCTCCTGGATGCAGCGATGGTTGTCTTCCTCTATGACTCATTACATGAGATTAAACACCAAATTATTGTGCCTGGTTCTCATTTTTGTTCCTGACACCCCATGTCTGCTGGATTACGCTACTATCATGTGGTCTGATCCCAGCATTAGTTTTCTTATTGCATCTCCGACCTGCGGGTGTTGTTTGGCTGACATCACCTGGATGTGATGCTCAGGTTCCCGTCTACCTCCGTCCAGTCCCATCCTTCAGGACTCATTGCAGTGCCGAGTGGAAAGTGGGTCAGTGTCTTAATGTGGCTTGTTGTTGATGAGTGCGACAGGCCTGGCTTCTCTGCGTCCCTCCCTCTGCCTGTGTGCTGTGGCAGGCTAGTAATGATGGTAATGGAGGTGCTGGTAATGAATGGGAGCCTTCTCCATCTGCAGCACCTGCCTCCCTCCTCACACAGAGATAATTCAGAGCAGGGAGGCTCCCATTGACCACATGCAACGATTGATGAGAGTGTCAGCCCGCCTGACGAGACAATGGGGGGTAAATAAACATCCACACCTTTTATCAAAGTGCATGCACACACACTAGTGTGAAAATTTGCTCCGTGTACCTATTTGTAAACCACAATCACACCCATCACACACACAGACAATTATTTTTAGAGAGGATGTGTTGTCTGTCTGCTGCAGCTCAGTACAGTTAAATAAATGAATTATCATTACTGTATAGCACAATCAGTATTGCCAAATATATGCAAAGAATCAACATGTATTAAAGGTGATGGCTTTATGTTTTGTACAGTAACCCAGTCTGCAGCACCCTAACTCTAACTCTAACCCTAACCCTAAGGAAAAATTAAGGGTGTGCAGAGACCAGAGTTCATGTCCTTTTCAAAGCATGACCACAATTTTTCCCTAAACCTAATCAAATGTTTTAGTTGGCTAGCTTAACCAAACCTAATTTTCCAGTAGTTGCTCTTTACAACAATGTTGGATGTATATACCTGTCAGATCATGCTTAGGCCACAAAACTACAGAAACATTGATATAAAATAAAACAAGCAAACATAATCAGAAAGCAGAACTATAGGGCAACACACACCAGCAGTGCACTCTGGACATTTCACTCATGTAACACACGCAGGACTTACTCATAGATGACATACAGATAGAGGAAGTGATTAAGGTATAATAGCAGGGATCCTGATACCAACACATGCATACATTTGGCACAAATATCCATGGTGCCTGCATGGTACCTAATGGCTTAAGTGATACCCTGACTTCTCCTGCACTTCCAGCAGGTTGACACTTGTGGTTCAGGGGAAAATGTCTTGATGACTGTTGGGTTACTAGTCAGTTTGCTCCTGATTAAAAGTCAGAGGATCAGCAGGTTCACAGTGTGCTCAATGATTTGGGTTATCTGTATAATAGTTTGGTTTTCTTTACAATGAGCATTACAGCCTCAATAATCTGCTAGCCTAGCTGCTCAGACCGACTTTGACCATGTGTGAAAAAAACATTTGAGTGAGGTCAGTCTGGCAACGCAGTGGGGGCACATAATAAAGTTGAACCTGACCAAATTTTTACCCAACCACAACACAATATCATCTGGCAAGGCACTGCATTGGCCAGTTTTGGAGTCTGATAAGCCTTCAAACTCAAGATCTGTTACTCAAACTAGATGTCCTGGATCGTATTTCAGAGATTTAGGTGGCATGCCATTACACACAACAGCCCTCTCTGCTTAATTCCACATAGATGTTTATGTGCATGTTCAGAGAACAATGATTCCATCTTGATATGTAATAGGTGTGAAGGAAAAAGAAAGAAATACATTACATTCTGTCTAATCATACAGGAAATTCACATTTTTTAATTTTTTTCACAGTCCAACAATATGTCAGTCAGCCAAACTGGAAATTCTTGTAGGTGTGAATATGAATTGTCTATGAGTATTATCACTATGATGGATGGGCAATCTGTCCAATATGTACCCTTCTTCTCAGCCAATGCATGCTGGGATAGGCTCTAGCCCCTCTGCTACACTGGACAGGATAAGCAGTTTAGAATATGAATGCAAGTCTATGGGGGTCATAGACAATTTAAATGAGCCATGTGGTTTGATTTAGCTTTATTTTCGTTTTGGACTCAGACACATGAATACTTTTTTTTATCTTTCAAACACAACACTGTGTTATATCTGACAACCCTTAAACAGGACAACAAGTTGTGTCAGTTCTATTGAATTTAAGTAATAATTCTTCACACAAATTCTAAAACAGGGAAACAAATAAAGATATTTCAAGGTGCAAATGATAAGCCTGAGGGTGCAAATTGCTAATTAGCATTTAAAAATGATAAAAAATGTTCCCCTTATGATACCTACCATTCTCTGTAGGGAAGCTGTTTTAGTTCTTTATTTTATGATTATTTTGATTTATACTTTGCTGCATGTGATATTTCACTGGTGTGACTCCACATAACAATTTATTGATGTACAAAGGATGGATGGATGAAAGAACAGAGGAGAGTATGATAGGTGGATACATGGGTGGAGGGGTGGGTTCGTCAGGCTTGGTCAGTCTAACCAGAACAGACAGACACAAACACATTTTGGTGGCTGTTTTTTTATCTGCACTGTCCCATTTCTTGGTAAATGTCAGTGACTGAGAGTTCCAGATTGGGATGAGCTGCCCACGCTGCTCATTCTGTAATTAGAGAGGAAAAGCAGGATGAGTGTGTGGAGGAGAGAGAAGAAATAAATCAGTGCAGCATTGAACAGCTGTGCCATGTTTGTGTGTGTGTGTTCTGTTGTGCCAGTATGAAAGTGTATCCAAAACCATGTATGGACATTTGCATCTGTATGCATATTGCTCCAATTAAACAGAGCCAGCACAACACCTACTTTAGGACACACACACACACACACACACACACACACACTCCTCCTCCCTCTCATTACCTGGATCTGGGGCTTTTTTCAGGCAGCTTTTCAGGGACACTACAAAATTGACTGAGCACACAAACACACACAGCACGTACCTCCTCACTGGGTACTCACACTCCCACACTATCCTGCAGCCAAATTCATGCACACACCTGTACACATAAACACAGAAACACACCGTCCCTTTTACTTTTCTGTGCTTTGCTCTCTCTTTTGCACCCTG
Source organism: Thunnus maccoyii (assembly GCF_910596095.1). Taxonomy (NCBI): domain Eukaryota; kingdom Metazoa; phylum Chordata; class Actinopteri; order Scombriformes; family Scombridae; genus Thunnus; species Thunnus maccoyii. The sequence goes on along the minus strand of NC_056540.1, from coordinate 2,147,730 downwards.
TTTTATACACTGTTGAGTAGCTTTACAGAAAGTCATGCTAACTGTTAGCAATAACATAAACAGTACAGACTTAAAGAGCAAGTACACTTTTTTTTGGAAAGGTATCACACACAAAAAAAAAAAAAAAACAAGAAAAAATCACTACTTGGGTCTTAAATCTTCAGTTTTGGATTCCTAATTATGACTCGAAAATATGTGGGAACACGGGGACATCACTAAAAAGTATGTTGGGCTACAAACGTGGGAGTCAGTGGCACGTGGTGCAAACCACAGTCAACAGAGCCTAATATGGGCACAGAGGGTGACCAGTGATATTAAAGCATCAACTGACTGAATTAAGAAGGAATATATGGAATACAGTCAGACTGTGTGGTAATGCTGGCCTCAGTTGTGACCAAGTAAATCACTTGTTTTTAATTTCTTCCTCTTAAGGCAGTGTTCCAAGTGCGTCACAGTGCTCTAAAAAAATTCATAATGGAGACAACAATGTGGTGCATATTTGGAGGAAAGTGATGTCCTAATGTGGGAGATGTAGAATCACCAGCAGAAAATACACAACCCCTTCAATTAAATTATCCAGGGAGGAGAACACACATTTGCTTGCTGTGTTGCTCCGCGGAGATGCTTTGGCTAAAAAGAGTTCATAAGCTGTAAAAAAAAAAAAACAAGACAACAGTACAGACAAAAGGTGGTCTTTTATAGCCTGCCCAGTCTAAGATGCAGTATAGTTACACTGGCATGACCAGCTCCTCATTAGCCCTACAGTACACGGCATTGTTAATTAGCTATTTTATTGCACAAAGTGGCAACTTAACATAACCCCAGACAGCAGAGAAGGTGTTAACTTAGACAGAAATATGGCTGATGCATTCGTTATAGCCTTCAGCCACTGTTGCTTCAGTACTGGTCAGCTGATGAAAAAACAAATCTGCACATTTTACAGAAAACTGCCTCTTTACACTCTATTCTATCAAGAAAACTATCCACACCACTGTGATGAGAAGCACCTTGATATTCCATTCTTGACTGTGCAGGTAAATTCATACAAATTTAGTTGTGAATGTGGTTCATAAATGGCACATAAATCGGCAGGTGAACCCATAGCCGTGGGAACATGATATCAGTTGGGGGTGCAGCAGGGGTGCTTACTGTTAAACACCCGCTCCCCCAAAAATGTTTGAATTTATTAAATACTTGCAGTGATCCTACCGCAGCAGAAAGGAAAAGTGTGTCTCCCCACTGAGAGAGACACTCTGCGTATTTATGCATGAGGCACAGCAGTGTAACTTCATTGATTTTTTTTAACTCTCCCAACACGCTGATAAGATCGGTCAGGATCTGATGTTAATTAATGTTCTGTGTTCTTCTACACATCCTAAAGGTCACACACACACACTCCAGCTTCATATAGTGAAACTGTTTGGAGTTAAGCTGCCGTCCTCCTGATAAATCCTGAGCTCCATCAGAGCTGTCGAAAAAATATTTTGAAAGTTAAAAGTTTAATTCTGTTTCCCCTGGAGAGTTTCCTCTGTCCTGTCAAGTTGATCACTATTTTCGCCGACGCTGGCTTGCACACAGCAGAAAAAAATTAATAATTGTAACAACACAAATAGGCCTATAGGCTGCAGCACCCTCACCACCCCTGCTTCCCGCAGCTACGGATGAACCTGCATCAGGCTGACCAGGAGAAAGCAGTGTACCACTAGGAAGCGAGCAGCCGGGCTGACTTTGTGGGCTGATGAGTTTGGTGGACTCAGTCGAAGGCGGAGGAGTTTCTTCTTCCTCAACGTTATCAAATAACACATTTAAAACCTTGTGTAGCCATTGTTGTAGCGTTAACATTACATCGCAAGTGAGTCGGCTGAGTCACATCACAGTGATCACTTGAGATCACAGCCTGTCTGACAGACTGTCTGACAGGCTGCTGTGATTATGCTGGGTGTGCCAGCTTGAGATTTAGATGGCACAGGCACATCCTGGCACACCCATGACCACGCCGGTGGCACGGAGGCCTCGCATTCACACACACACACACACACACACACACTTCTGACAGACTCAACAGCGCAGCATATGGATAGAGGTACGCAGGCACCAACATGCTCAGTAAAGTTAAAAATGACACCAACATAGGCTGGCATGACGGCCACATATTCAAACACACGGCTGACAGATACAACAGCATCATCAAGCAACCATACACATACACACACACACATACATACACACACACATACATACACAGACACATACACAACAATACCCAATAAACAATAATATTGAAATAGGCAACTTGGGCAAAAAATTGTAAATTAGCAGACTTTTGATGATTACAGATACAGGGGGGGCTTGGTGTTCAACACTGAAATTTTTTCTTTATAGACCAATGATTCAGTCAGTTCTCTTTCAAAGGAGAGCAGGGACAAAGAGTTCAGTCTGTATGTCATCACTGATGCCCTGATGCCGGTTTTTATCTGACCGACAGGTGGAAAGTGTCTTTCAATAGTACAGCTTGTTGCTGCTGAATTAGCAGCCACGTACGTGTTGTTACTACATGGTAGGGGTGTGCCTGAATACAAATATGTTATTCGGCAAAGTGCAAATAGTAGTTTTTTTTTTACGAACATTTGTTTCATATAAATATTTTAAAAATTATTTGTTTTGGAAGAAGAAAAAAAACATATCAGATACCAGCGCGCAGCTCTGTTACATCGTTATCTCAGTCTCTCTCCTCTGCTCCGCTGTTACATCTATCAGCAGGTCTCAATGAGGGGAGTCACATCCACCTGCTACATGATGCACATTTCCTTATTTGGACATCACTCCTGGAGTTGGGGATGTTCCCCAGAGATAAAGCTGAGCTACTGACACACGCAAAGTGCTCCTAAGAGACTCTCCATAACCTGTTGTTCCCCTTCTCCTTTCCACAAAGTTAGGTTGTACAAAATAGGCAATAAATGAAAAGTGCAAAGCAAGAATCGCCTTTCAATTTCTTCCCTACACGTTACATGCTGTGCTGTCTCTGTGTTATGGGTGTATAAATAAATAGAAGTCTGTCTGTGCATTGGTGATGCACTGGGTTTTAGCCCAGTCGTCTATGATCTGGAAGACTCGGGTTCAAGACCTGGTGTGGGGACCTCCTACGTAAAATAGTTTATTTATACACACTTTTAACACTCTAATATCCTAAAATTAAAAGCATAATAAAAACAAAAACTGGATTTTTATGCCTATTTACCACCACTTTTTCACCTGCTTGAGGGTTTTGCATTCAAGTCAATCATCAACAAAAAGGTGCTAACACTTTTGCAGGGCATGTTTTCATCATGTGGTAAAGCCATGAGAATATCAGAGGATATGACTGCACATCAGTGATTTATTGCCACGCATCATTGACCTGGCCTGAGCAGGCGAGAGATGCAAGTGGAAATCCAAGTGGTGCTTGACAATAAAGTAGCACTGAGCCAGCTGACAACTGGCTCACCTCTGCTCCCAGTTCAGCGCAGTCAACATCACAGCCAGTCACAAACATACCAATGGGCACAGGGGTAGAAAAAAAGAAAAAAAAAAGTGAAAATGTTGCTTTTCTAAACCGCAACAACAGTTTAACCATGATGGTGACAACACTGAGAAATCTTGCAGCTGCATTTTGGTCAGTCACTATAGGCAGACGTAGGTCCCTGAACTTAAAAGGTTCAACCGACTGTATTAAATAGCAATGAGCCCCACATGGATGGGCATTACTTTTCTGACAAGGGCTTGTTCCAGGAACTTCCTGGCTGAAAGTTATTATTCGAATTATTCCTACATCCATTTGTTGACGTAATTGAAACAGTGACATTAGGTTGTATCAAGTTTGCCTATATTTCCCCAAAACCCCTCATGGAGTTCTATACAACACAAGTAAAATGTGATGTTTCAAAAATGTGACACAGTTAGATAACAAAGACAACATTGCACTTTTAAAAAATACCACTGGTTTAAAGAATTTCATTTTCCTGAAATCCTTTGTAATTTACAGGTTTTTTGGGGTTTTTTTTGGGTTTTATGTCGAGGGTCTTTCTCTGGACAGGGTACTGTTTAGTAGACACTTGTGTTGAAGTGAAACCGGCTTTTGGGCTAATAAGAGACTTACAATCTCACTCAGTGTGGGGTTTTTTTGAGCCTCATGATGTGATTCTGGTTTTAAAAAAATGATTGGATGATAGCATCTTTCCAGTCTTTTCAAGGGCAACTCTTCCTAATTTATTCAACAATGCTGGAAGGAGGTCAAAGAAATTGGTGAAACTCAAGAATGATCTCAGTCCATTTTATTCCACATTTCAATATTTTAATGACTCAAACAATGTGACTGGCAATTTGTGCTGTAGTCATTTTTTGAACCTTTTCTTTCTTTTTTTTTTTTTACATCTTAAAACCCTAGTCAGCAGTACTTCAATATCAGTGCCTGGATCAAATTCAGCCTTCATTTCACAAAACCTACATTTCCCTCTTATCACATCCTTCTCTGTGGGTATAATGTACTACACAGTTTCTTCAACCACTATTTCAGTCCCAAGCTGAGGAAACCTCTGTTAAAATAATCATTCCTTTGATTGTGCACTGTATGTAAGCTGAGCCTAACTAAAGTTTTCAAAGAGCTGGCAAAGTTACAGTGAAGTAGCAGATAGGTGAGTGAGAATGAGGCTGGTGTTTAAGATTTTAATTCAAGAACTCATTTATTTGAAGCGCTATGCTAAATGTGTCGAGGGTAATGATTTTGCTGATCTGATTGACTGGGTCAAACACAAGCATGGGTCAGAGTTCAAAGGTTTATGTTACACTGATGTTTCATGATGACCAAGGAACGCTACACCCACAGAAAGAGACAGCAGTTGAGTAGGTAGTGAATCATAGTCGGTTGGATTTTTCAGCTCATTAGCTTACTTGAATCAAACTAAAAGCTCCACTTATCATATGTGTATTAACAATGGCTCAAATGACTATACGTAATGTGAAAAGGTGTCACTTGTAGTGATGAACCCACAGAGAATTATCACCAGCTCTGCAGTTGCCCTCAGCTCAATGGAGCATTTTAGCTTCTTTCAGCTCATTGATTTCGTTTTACAGCCCACATCTTTCCTGTTTTGGTTCAGTCTCACTGCTCTCAACCTTGTTTCCAGCAGCAGCAGGCAGCTGTTTTCACTGAAAAATCTCTGATAAACCCACTGTACACTATCTGCCCAACACCAAACAGCTGACACAGTTAGTGAAAAGCTGGTGAACATAGTGGAGTATTTAGCTAAATAGACACACTATTTTATTTTGCCAGAGAGTAACACCATGTCTACACAGCAAGCATAGCATGAGCGGCACATTTAGCAGAGCAACAGCAGCAAGGGCTCAGTATGTCTACACTAGAAGCGTTCAGGTACAGTGTTGATCATGGGTCACCCAGATTTTGAAAGCACTCAGAGCAAAATACACAATGACTGTAGTTATGCATATAAAATGGAGAAAAATAGAGTTGAAGCCTTTAACTACACTTCAGGTTGTGGTTACGCGCGTGTAGCACAAGCCGATATGCAGGCTGTGTAGACAGCTGTACTGATTAACATGGAAGTGTACTGTTGTGTCAGATGTGCATGATACGGGCAATTGAAAAACACAGCTGAGACACTTTCAGTGTAAATCAGAGCTAAAAGGAGAGTGAATGTTTCTTCTCTGTGATGTTCAGCTGTGTTCATTGGCAGTCTAATGTTTGCTAACAAACTATCAAAAATCTTACAGTTTCATAAGGTAATAATATGGACTTACACTCATCAGGGTGACACAACTCCAAATGAATACTCATGGTGATGTGTTTGCTGTGTTAACTGGCAATAATTTGCTAGCACGTTAGCCATTATACTATAAGTTTATAAGGTGAAAATACATTAGAGTTTCTGTTTTTTAAGTTGTTGTGGAGTTCTTTTGCCCCCAAGTAGCCTATAAATCAGTTAACCCAGCCATTAATTAACATTTATTAGCTGCAGCTGTGTCTATGCTGCTTTGACACAGTTGAGATAGATAGCAATCACATATCTTCGGAGCAAACACAGAAAACAAATACCCATAAAATACACCGTAATTTTATGTTGTTATTATCTATGATGTGTTTTGGTAATCAGCGTTGTTTGAGGATGGGGCCACTGTGATTTTTATGGATGGATAAAAAGAACCTTTTAAATGTATATATTCTGTCAAAGTAATATTTGTTTACTGTTGAGCCATGTGTATTTGATGTCATATTGGTTTGTATCTGGCATTAGATAAACATAACTGATCCTAAAGTTTTCAAGATCCATTTTATTTTCTATCCATTTGTTTTCTACTCAGAAGAAGAAAATCCAGAACCACATTTTATAATGAAATACAAGGGTAAAGTATTGAAAAATCACTTCCAGTAGGTTAGTCAAAATGCTCAATGTTTGTTTGTGCTTTTGCAGTGCATTCTGTCAAGTTAAAGGGAAGTAACAATTGTACTGGAATCATTTTGAGATTGTGACAAAGTAGAAAATGCCTTACCTTTCTGGATAATTCACCACCTACTGAATGGTGTATGCCCACCGAGAACTTACAGCATTCTTCTAATGCAATTGTAATGATTTATGAACAAATAAAGTGGTACCCCAAGTGTCAGTAATGTAATGAGGATGCAAAACGACACAATGAGTTGCTGCAACCTGGTTGTAATAAATACTATAATATTTCCTTTGAGTGACAAAGGCCAGCAGTGTTAATGAGTTCACCAGGAGCACCAGAACGCAGCAGAAGTTACTTACATGTATAGAAAGTGGCATTAATTGGGTTTCAGATTCTTGTCAGTGTTTCTGCATTAATTACCGAGACCTTTGAGCTAATAATGTGTTAAGTTCAATTAGAAGTTCTTATGAAAACACAGCCTGGAATCCAATGGGTGACCATGTTTATTGGAAAATGTGAGTCACTTTGTTTCATGTTGCGATACTTTTTCTGGTTATTTCTCCTTTGTAGCTGTAGTAAATAATTAGTTGTACAGTGTGTGTTCAATAAAGTTGTTGGAGTGTGTGTGTGGGCATTGACATTTACCAAGAAACTGGGCAGCGGTGATAAACTCGGCTCTGTAGATGTGTGTGTGTGTGTGCGTTTGTGTTTGTGAGTGAGAGAGAGCACAAGTATGAGTGTTTCTGCCTGCCTCTGTTGATGGCTAAGATACAATGACTTTGCATTCCTGACACAACCCATCTCTCACTCTTTCTCCCCTCCACCCATTCTGTCTGAATGCAGGACACAAAACATATTTTCCTTGCATCCACTTTGTTTATACAGTCAAGGTCTTTGGTATGTTGAGTAATGAGACAATTAAAAGGGGCTCTGCAGCATTTTAGTGTTACAACTCTATAAAGTTAGGGGAGCCTACGAGAGACAGATAAAAAAAATAATAGTCAAAAAGAGGCTGAGATATCCAGACTTATAGTCCCTCGTATGGGTCAAGCTCCAAAAACACTGGGGCCTACACTTCCAACAATGCACCTTGATATCATCTTCTAATAAGACCCTTTCTAGTCAGGTTTGTATGTCAGGTAAATGTAGCACAAATTTTAAACAAAATTTCATGATGAGTGAAAATGCAAATTGTGTGTTTCCATCCACTAGTGTTTGGTGAATAGTTGAGTGCATCAATATTAACAGTTAGTGGTACTGATTATTGAGTGCAGTAAAACACAAAATGAAGAAGATGGTGCAACGCAATGACATAATTAATAGAGCGACAGTCGAAGCTGAAGTGATCCTGGTGATGGAGAGCATGATGGACATAATGGAGACAACAGCTGACATCACAGCGTCTTGCTTTTGGGAGGTTTTGATAACGGCCCTGTGTCAGTTATGCCAGCTACCAACTAATACCAACTAATGTTCCTTTTCCACTGACTGATTAATTACTACTTCCTTTCTTACTTTTTTGATGTAGCGAGGAAAACCCCTGCATGTTACCATGGTAACCAAATGACCAATTATATATGTACATCTCTTAAGAGATCACTTTCTGGACTGTTTTTGCAGTAACTGAACATATTGCATACATTTATTAGCAGTTCAATTTTTGAATTCTGTATTATTGTCAATATTATTATCATATCTATAAAATTAGTATCAGTTTGAGTCAGACACAGGGATGGACCTGGTGCAGAAGTCTGCATGGCAGATTTCACACCAGCCTGAATGGATCAAACACACTGAATATCATGAGAACTAAAACACACTATATTACTCACATATCACCAGTCATTACAATGCCAGAACTTGGCTATTATTTCATCATTTCCACTCATTCCATAGTCTTGTAACTGAAAAGGTTACCTACTCCTTCATACTTTTAATTGTCGTCGTTGGTAGCTGTCAGCAGACGTCCTGCATGTCTGCCAGGCAGCAGTGAAGGCTTAACTGCTGCTTTATTCCACAGTGGTCCTGCTCTCTGGCCTCGCTGTCTCTCCCTGGGTGTCTCGTAATGAAGCCACAGGCAATAAGTACTAAACACACTGTCGATGAGGAAAACCCATCCAGCCGTCACTCACTCCCCCTCCTTTCCTCTCACTCTCTCTCTCTCTCTGTTATTCATTCAGTTGGGCTCTTGCTCTCCCCTCCTCTGCTTTATCCTCTCATCCTGGCTGTATGATTGAAGCAGCAGCATTTGTATCTTTATTATGCAGTGTCTTGACAGAACCCTCTGGCTCAACATTGTACACACACACACATATACACACACACACACACAGTGGAGCAGTGAGTGTGTATGTTTCACATATGTTTTCTCATGTGTCGAGAAAAAAAAATTCTTTAAACTTCTTGGTATTGATTGTCTCATGCAGTTAAATGTGCACACATGTGCACAACTTAAAATGCATACCTTTGTTCTCGGCGGTGTATTGTGATGTTAATCCACTTAAGCAACACCTCCGTCTCTGTATTTGCTAGTGTAAGACCTCTGTGGGCTAAAATGATGTTATGGGTATACTTTGAAGTAAACTGATATATGCTCTATTTCTATATTCAGTATATGGAAAGAAAAGTCCCCCGTTGGCTTCATGAGAAATAATGAAACATTCTCTGTTTTTTCCACATAAACACCATGGATTTCGGTGGAGGGCCTGCTTAATCTCTCCCAACATATACGGCCCTGGTGACAACAAAAATGGATCCAGTGCACCTAATATAGTGGACTACCTGTTCTGATGGTCTGGGTGACTCTAACATTTCTATTGTCTAATGTACTAAGAGAGCTGGATACGGTGCCAGCACTCAGCTTTCTGCCAATTTGTCCCCCTGGCCACTGGCGATAATGCTTAGGCAGTATGTGCTCAGCCAGCTATTTCCATTTACGTGAATGGACGCCATCTTTGAGTCCGTTATCCAGTTCTTATAATACATCCATGGTTATAGGTCTAATAAACAAGCAGCCTATAAATGTTTTGGGTGAAAATAAGCGACTGCTTCTTCCTTTTTTTTTTTTCTTTTCACCTGAGACAAATTGTCCAAATGTAGATCTGGGTCAGCCCAAATCCAGTCCGGCGGGTAACTCGCAAGATAAACTGACATTAAGACGTTATTAATGGAGTACAGGCAAAATACAAGTTTTGCATTTATACCTCTTCAACATCTGGTAAGAGTGTGAGCATCTCTAATACTTCTCGGTTGCATTTACACTCATAGCTATGTTATTTACCCATGAAATATGTGGTTGAAGTCTCCCTTCACTGCAATCTAGTTTTCTTCTTGTTCCTACAGTTGGATGTTTTGAGCTTCACTGTGCAGAATGATGTATGTGCAGAGTTTGTTTTCACATTCATCTGCTGACAGTGGAAAGTTTCTCTGAGCTCACAGAAAATGTCAGTTTAAGGAGTATCTATGAGCATGATTTGTGACATCACAATTAGTCTGAAGCCAATCATGGTCCAGTATTCAACTTAGACAAGTGTGATGGGAGAAACTTGAATCCTCCAGTGCACAAACACTGAGAACGGACTTTACAGTAGTACAAGTAGGAAACATCTTGTGTCCAGCAGTTCAACTTTTGAAACGAACGATTTTGATTTTGGAATTTTTAATGAGGGAGAAGGAGGAGATGTCATTTTAAGGATTTTGACAAGATAATTGACCTTTTTTGTGGAAAAAAAACATATCAGACACAAATTATTGTTCCAAGCAGAATATTTCTATATGTCTTAAAACATGTCTGGAGGGGATTTTTAAACATCAATAGGTGAAAAGGTCAAAGCATCACTCATAACACTCACCAATATATGGGAGTATCCCCCCTCCAAACACATCACACACAGTGACACATTTATCATTATGCATCCAAAAAAATCACACTGCTGACTATATTATGGCCTTTGGTAAAGTACCTGCATCCAGTGAGCTGTGTAAAGAAAGCTTTTAATCTAATTTTGCTAGAATGCTGTAAAACACTGTTATTTGAAACAGAATAACTGTGAAACCACCAGAAACGAGAGAAAAAGACACAATTGTGTGTATGATGAAACTCTTCATAAAAGCATTGATTTTGGATGATTCTGTCTCAGATCTGATGAAAAACCATTCATTTCTGTGCCATGACAGTGGAAAGGCTTTTAATGCAACGATGCTGCAAAACAGCCATTTTTGAGGTCGAATGAGTTGGAAAAGGCCAGAAATGACACAATAAGCTATTATTCTGTACATGATTTTATTTTATTTTATTTCTTTGACTGTGAAGCACTTTGTAACTGGTGTTTGTGAAATGTGCTATATAAATAAACTTTGCTTTCTCGCTAAAGAAAGCTTTCAAAGGCAAATGACGGTCATCCAGCTGAGCTAGTGAATGAGAGAGTGAGAACACACTGAGAGCAGCTCTGCCCTTACTTTGTGAGGCAGCTGGATTTGCAAGATCACAACATCACAAGATTATTGATTGATTTGATTTATTGATTGGGACAGTGTGCAGTTTGAAACATTAAAGATGCACTGCACCGGAGTTAGCTTGAAGCTAATTTGCATCCGTAGTTCCCCCACAATCAAAACATACAAAACAAAACAAAAAAAAAGTATTATGTGAGACCAATCAGTGTCCAATCAGTGTCCTATGAGGATTCTTGCGTGATCTCACAAATCCAGCTGCCTCCCAAGGTAAGACAGTGACAGACGGTGATAGGCAGATGGTTCATCCAATCATCTGCCAAGGATTTTTTGAAGAATCCTGCCCTTTTCCAAACACATTCCAAGGACAACTTCTCAGATGGTTCTGTGTAACAAACCATCTGGCGCATCAGGTTAGCCCTGCCCAACACAATCTCCTGAACCACCCTGTAGTTGATATGCATTGATACTGTAGGAATATTTAACTGTTTCCAATCAAAAGTTGAAAAAAGGACATTTAATCATTCAATATTAGTTGTTTTTTTGGCTTTATACCATCCAGACGGCCATTCATGGTTGCTTTACTTTCAGATCACAGTGACAGTCAACTTCTAAGGACTTAAAACTTGCTTAAAAAAAAAAAAAAAAAACAGGAAATCCATCAGAGTGAAGAATTGATTGTCTATATGTCATGGAAGTTACATCATTGCATGGTCTTGCAGATGCGGGCAGCATAGCATGTCTGAAGAATTCTTAGAGTTGGTGCTTTCAGTGACACTCTTGACAACTTATTTGAAAGTTTGCTGCTGAACAGAAAACTTTCTTTTTTAATGTAAGAAACAAATTCACACCATGTTCCCTTATTGTTTCTATTCTGATGTTGATTTTCAAATAATATACTGTTACTGCAATTATTTCCATCAGATGACAGGAATGAATGCAGTGGTAAAAGTCATGTTGTTATTCTACAGGTTATATATCAATAAATAAACGCATAAATAGATAAATAAATCAAGCTATGTCATGCATGTTTCCAGGCATGATGTAGTGAAATAACCTGAAATAAATGGCCGCCTGGAAGGCAGGAATTCAATCTAAAAATACATGCTAATATATACACATTATATACTTAGCGTATGGTTATAATTATGGTCTTTCAACAGTAATGCTTGAAAAGCGCTATGTGTATTTGATAGCTGTATATTGCCTGACATTCTTTGTTGGTTCAGTCACTGATCACTCTCTTACTCTCACACCTGCATTTTGTTTTCATAATCTCTGATCTCTGCAGCATTCAAAAGGAACATGTGCTCCCTGTCTCAAAGGAAGGCGTTAGTGGGACGAGCACCAGTATGCATATGTCATGTATTACCATTGTGTACCATTACGGAGTGTTAGTGTGTGTGTGTGTGTGTGCGTAAACTTATATCTGGAAGCTGGACATGACATATCGTCTTGCCCTTTTTGTATGTCAAAAAAGTATAAAGGCATTTTGTTTTGTATGAAAATGTAATTTTATGAAAATATACAATAATAGAAGCTAAAATCAACATACAAATATAACTGATTCACACCGTACACATTGAGCAAGAACATATTTTATGTCATTTCTATCTTTGTTCATTTTTATTTTTAATTTTTTATATTTTCTCATCCAGATGATTAGAAGAATCTTTAAGGACTCAGGAAATACCTTCAAAACAGAAGTGTTCCTGTTTTTTGTTTTGTTGTTTTTATTTTCCATAAAAAAACAGAAGCTTAGCTCTGCATGATAATGTCATGTTAACTACATGATCAGTTAAGGTATTGGTGAGAGCACCTGCAGGAGGCTTATATGCGCTAATGCTAATCTGCACCTGCACTAGAACCTTACTGAATGTAGCTTTAGCTGTAAATCCTCAACTAAACTAGAAATGTTGGCTTTCAGAGGCTGTTTTCTTCTATAGTTGCACAGATTCTAGGTATAAGGTTAATGAGTTCACTTCTGTTTCAGTGTTTTATTTTGAACTTGGAGTTCAAGCTTGTTGAACATGCAGACCCAGCACTACAGAACACATAAAAAGCATCAGAGTGAATCTTATGTCCATGTTTTTTCTCTGTAAAATGACAGGGATTTCATTAAACTGCAGGTATTGAGAGCCGGGAGGTATGGTTTTTAATCCATACTTTTGTTTTTAATGCAGCATGATACTTTGCTGAATGGTATGACTGGTTAATTTAATGGTCATATTAGCAATGGTTGTTATCTGAATATAGATAGCAGAAATTGGTTTAGCAAGAAAGTCACACTGGAAAAATATTTGCAATCATAAGGATCATAATGCAACAAGTGCAGCATCCCTTAACAGCAATGTCATTGAAATAAAGAGTAAATATTGCTTTTAATGAATGAATGAATGTTTTTAAGCCTTTAAAAAGAATGCCCCCAAGAGCTGAGAGTGGCTTACACATAACGTTACAACCTTTTCTGCATTTATTCGCAGACATTTATGTGTATCTTTGCAATGGTTGAATACCCACACAACACCTGAAGACAGCAGCAGTAAAAAATACCCACACACTGGAAAAAATCTCCTCATCTTTCTCTCTTTTTCAGAGGATATTTGATCCACACACAAATCTACAGAGATCTCTCTCTTCCCTCTATAAAGACAGATGATATCAAGGTGAATATGAATATAATCAAAAAAAATAATATGCTGTCTCAGGGTTAGAAATCAAATTTCCTGAGGCGTACAGAGAGGTTCATTTCCACAGCACTGCCACTTCACTGCAGTCCAGCCAGTCACGGCTCCAGCTGACAGGCTGGAAGACAGAACACAAGACTTTATCAAGGCCAAATGCACACAACCCCATTAGAGCTCCAACAGAACAGCCTTATTGCACCACAGTGGTTATTGGTGGGAATCAATGACAAGTATCTGATTCCCTCCCCTTTATTTAATCCACTCTCTCTATAACCTTCTCCCCTTGCTATTAAACCGCCTGCCACAGCAGTGATCTCATCACCATAGACTAATAGTGTAATCTTCCAAAGCAGGGTCCAATATCAATGAGAGCACAGTTATATTCATATAAAATCCATTACTGGTTGCCTCATTCTTCACTGACCAACAATATTGGACAAATCAGTATAGTGGTGCAAATTGTATTAACTCACCACGGGTTAACGAATTATAGGCAGAATACAGTTGGAGGCATCCCATTATGTACTACACATGAGTGGAGGTTTGGCATAGGATGGCAGTGCAGCTCCTGCAGCCGTTTTCCATTACTAAAGCTGTCTGCCTGTTGAGACTATTATTCACGCAGAGTAAAGACTACACCCAGAAATGAGAGGGTTATTCAAAAGGTTCCCTGCTCAGCGAATCATGCAGTATCTCTAAAGGAACCCACAGACACCTCTAAGTTATGGTTGTAATATGCAGCAGTAGTGTAGAGATCAGAAACCAGATCATGTAGGCATGAATATTGTAACGATTTAATTGTATTGTTTGTTAAATTGAATGAAATTAGTGCAAAAAGTGGAGAAAAGTCAGAAATGTCATTAACTAAATGCAACATTTATTTAAAGGTCAGTTCCATAATTTGGTCACAGTGCTTTGATAGTGATGTCTAATCGTAAAATTTCCTCTCAGCTTATTGTTGATGTCAGGTTTTTAGGTTTTTGGCAGCACTATTGGATATATTTTGTGCAAGATAACATGGAGTATTCCTTTAGTTTCTACTAGCAGCCCCTTACATTTCTATACTACTAAACTGCAACAGCAAATATGTTTGGCAGGAATTATGTTTTCTGTTGACATCATAAAAAAAGTAAATGAATGCATCAAGTTGCATAAATGTTGATAATGAACATATGAGTGTAATGTTCATGTGTATGTTTCTTTATTTTCTTTTGTTTTTTTTCAGACAAAATATCTGATCTTGCAGTACAATTAAATGTATGGTCATGTTCAGACTCAATACACAAAAAAGTGTGCATGACTTGAAGCACGAGACAAAATGTGCTTTTAACATTAAGCTAAAACCACTGTCAACATAATCCAGGCAGCCAGTAGGTTTGGGAAAACAATTTAGTGACCGTAATTTAAAGGAGACAGGGTTGTTGAAGCTAGCATTAATAATTTTTTGCCATTTGGTAGTTACAACAAATGTATAAAGGACAATGTTAGAGTTCTTTTGCCCCCATGTTAGCCAACAACTAGCTCCCACTGCTAGCACTATGTAGAACTGTAACAGACTGCTAGAACTATGAAAAGTTAACTGAGTATGGAATGTGTGTATTATGGGATTAGACTCATTGACTGTCTTTGTGGTCATTTTCAAATAATCCATGTACAGCGCATGGCAGTGTTGATAAAGGTTGAGACATCCGGCCGAGACGAAGCAATATTAGCATATATTTGGAGTCTGGCAAATGTTAGTCCAGTATTCTCTCTCATTTTAGCTTGGTCTCAACCAACTTCTGAGAAACAAATCTGTCTCTTTGGCTACTAAATGCTCCACTATGTTCACCAGCTAGTCTCTAACTGTGTCTGTCTGCTGTTTGGTGCTGAGCAGGTAGTGTTTATCAGAGCTTTTTAGCTGACTACTGCTGCTGAAAATGAGATTGATGAGAGCAGTGAGACTGAACCAAACCATAAATGTGCTGTAAAATGAAAACTTATTGGCTTAAAGAGGCTAAAAAGCTCATACTCGTTGTTATTTGAGGCATTGTTTATATAGAAACTATTGGTTAGTGGAGCTTAAAGTCAATCATTTAGCTGTCATGTTATATGTTTGCATTCAGCCCTGCCTTCCATATGGCATGTTCACCATCTTTCCATAGCCACTATGTGTAGGATCTTTTGTCTTACTTAAACAAACGGTTAGTTCTGGAGGTGACTGTTTCTTTATTAAAGGGAGCATACAGCTATCTCTACCAACCCTTGATTTAAGGCCAGTGACTTAGGCTAAGAGAAGTATTTCTATATTTTAGCATTGGCTGTGTGCCACATTAATCTGTATGGCCCACACAACACAACCATTGTGGAGCACAGTGAATGCCTCATAGACTTCCAGTGTGACAGACGCTTCAAAGAACCCTCTGATTTGTTAAAATCCTTCATGTACTGGCTGACTGTTGGCCGTGACTCTCCGTGTATAGAATATTTTGCAGCAAATTACATGCATTATGTTGAGTAATTGTAGGCCACTGGCACTACAGAATATACAGCACGAAGATGGAAAACAGACTGTTCACTAATACAAACGAGATTTTATTATATGGTCTGATTCATTTTTGTTTAATTTTTCCAGGAAAACCCTACCAGACCAAGTCATATAATTTATGATACTTTTTACAAAGCTACATTTTTTAAGCTACATTTTAGCTTTGCAGCACCAACCAGTTTTCCTTTTGACTTCTGAGATATTATTAGTGGCCTTACAGCCAGTATAGTGTATGCTAAGGCCAAGAGATTGATGAGGTTCATGTTCAGATGGAGTCATTCTCACACAAAGTTAACCAACAGTCAACAATCCGCCAGAAACGCAACACCAGTTTTTGGCCCATTAATTGTAAATATTACATTGTATACCTTATATACCTCGTGTTCCTCTAGGAAGTATTCAAATCATAAAGTTTTTAGTTTTGGGTGCAAAAAAGTAATTTCTTAAAGATCAGTTGAATCTATTTTATCCTTAATTCATTAGATTTCTGGGGTTTTGCAGCTTATGAATGTAAAGATTTTGGGCTACAAACATCCTCGAATGAACCCTCACTTCTAATTAGTAAACTTTATAATTAGGGTCATTTAGTTGTTTTTGATGGGGAAAAAAACAAAATCCAATTTGCCAACTTTAAATAAATTTGGAAATAAGAAAATTCCAAAGCCTTAAGGTGCTAATTTTGTAAATCAATGCACTGGGTGCTGTGTACAATACACAAAGGGAGGGAGTGGATAGATTATTAACATTCAAAGAGCTCTGTCAAAAGTTGTGATGTTCTCCTCGTGTTTTTCCCCCTGATTAGAATCTGCTAATACAGTCTGATCGAAAATGTGTGTTTATTACATATTTGCTTTATTCCCTACATAATAGAGTTGTACAGTTCATAATTAAACGACAGTGTGTCTACATTAAAATCAGTGGAGTAGTTTATCTGTATTGTATGTGTTGTGTGTGCACATACAGACAGGTGACAAATTAATGGAAAAACTGGTCTGAATGCTTGACCCCTACAGTGAGGGGATCTGGTGGCTCTGTTATGCTTTGGGGGGCATTTTGCTGGCATGGTTCGGGTCCACTTGTCCCCTTAGAGGGACGATTCACTGCTAATCAATACAAAGTTGTTCTGAGTCATCACCTTTATCCTATGATGAAACATTTCTATCCTGATGGGAGTGGTCTCTTCCAGGATGACAATGCCCCAATTCACAGGACATGAGGGGTCACTGAATGGTTTGATGAGTATGAAAATGATGTGAATCATATGTTATGACCTTCACAGTCACCAGATCTCAACCCAGTCGAACACCTATGGGAGATTTTGGACTGACGTGTTAGACAGCGCTCTCCACCACCATCATCAAAACACCAAATGAAGGAATATCTTTTTGAAGGATGGTGTTCATCAGCCTTGACATTGATTCTACAAGTCTCTGGAACTCTTCTGGAGGGATGAACACCATTCTTGATGATAATGAGCATATAATGGAGAGTGGAATCGATAGGCCTAATCATAGAATTTAGTCTCTATTAAGACATGGTGTAATTATAAATACTATTTCATGTAATTTTATGCCTCTTTGTCTTTCTGCCATTTTCTCCTCTGCTTAAGAAACTCTCAAGCCTCTTAGAAGTCCTCCTCCATACCCCTAACAGTTTTTCACTGTAGGAGCTCTCTTAAGGGCTAAGAGGCTTTATGAATAACATCTATCTTTACCAGGATCTAGTCTTAACTGTAAGGGGAAATTCGTAGAAAACATCATAATTCTTAGAATTTCATCACTAGGAGCAACTCTTTGCACTAGGAAGCTTAATGAATACGGCCCCTGGAGATCTTCTCAGAAGCCTGAACTGGGATATAGCTCTGGTTTACTGATGTCACAGTATTGACTTACAAGCTCTCAACAAGGTAAACCAGAAGAAAGAAGTCTGTACTGGAACCGCTGTTTTGTGTCTATAATGCTCAGTCTACCTTTATGTTCAGTTTCTGCCACTCATTCTCTCTCTGACATCTACTTTCCCTTTGTTTTCTTCCTGTCCTCCTCCCTCTCATTCTGTTCTCTCTCAGTCTCTCTGAATTCACTCTCCATGTTCTATCTGTCTCACTCTTTCATTCTGTAACGCATGCTCTCATTCTTCAACTCACTTTTCCACCTCACTCCATCCCTCTCCCTCCCTCTCATCCTCTCATCCTTCCTCCTGCCGGGATGCGGTTACCATGGCAAAATAGGCCTACTCTGTTGAAGTGGTACTCAAGCTAAATGGCTAGAATTGGAAGTAAAGTGCATGCGTGAGCCTATGTGTGTGTGTGTGTGCGAGAATGTTCAAAAGCACATGCAAGCTAGTGTTACTGCAGGGGGATCGGGTAGTGTATAAAAGAGTTTGCATTATGTGTGGAGAAAGGAGGAGACAGACAGAGGAGTTGTGGACTGTCAGGTTATGCAATGGAAAAAGCCTTGAAGGATGCCTGTTCCTTTACATCCACACATAAAACCCCTGCTCACTTGCTTTTCTCTGTACCTCCTTACCTTTTTGACCCTCTCCCTTCAGCTCTCCCTTTATTCGTCCGTGTGGCATGCTAACATTAGTAGCAGCTCTGCAATGTGCTGATGTGTCCCCCGTACCATGCTGGGAGGTAACTATAGCAATGCCTTTTCTTTTTTTTCTCTTGAAGCGATGTGATGATGACAACAAATTCTGGAGTGTGTTGAAACACTGTGAGGGATTTCACTGAAGTTAAAACAGCAGCTGTAACAGCAGTAACTCTGAAGGTTTTCTTATTCTATATGGCAAATTATAGCACAAGTCTTCCAATATGATTGACTACTGAGGGTGTATGATAGATGATAGCAAAACTGACATTTAGTCATCTTATGCCTCTTTCTCCCTGTCTGCTTACCATGAAACTTAACCCCAAAACAGCTATTTCTTTTTGGCCACATGTGTCAATTTTCTGTATTCTTGTCCACAAATCTCATGTTTCAGACCCAAACCAGAAATGAATCTATTCTACTAGCAAGCATTGTGTGTGTATCAAAGTGATATATTTTACTCCTCTGTGCTATACAGCTCTATTGTTGTCCAAAAAACTATTAAAAACACATCAGTGAGCCACACTGTTGCACTGGCTGACATATTCCTTTATCACCATGAACACACACACACACACACACACTGTAGTTTATTTTGACTCAATCTCACACACATCGTCCTGCTGCCATAAATACTCACTAGAGCACCAAATGTGGATTCATCTGCCGCTGAAAATAGTCCCCAACAAAATGCACTATTTCCCCCTGCTTTGTGAGTCCTTTTTTTTAAAATGTATGTCTTCAGTAGCGACCAATGGGCTCGGAGCAGAGAGGCACAGACATGGTGGGGAAGTCATAAAATATTGAGATGAACTATGACATCGTTGGTTCTGCTCTTTTCATGGAATTTTTTTGACAGTGAAACAGAAAATAGTGCCAGACTCTATTAGCACCAACCTGTGTGATGCTAGCATGAAGTATAATATTCACAGGCTACCAGTACTATAAATTAGTATGCTACAAACATGTAATATATGCATCACATAGGTACACTCGTCTTTTTGGTCACTGTGCTCAAAAGAATGCCCTGTTGCAAAAGAATCCAGGTACAATGCACAGCAGAACCTTTAAATGATGGTGTCTCCCTAACTGTAAAGCAGTCTGGCAGTCCAAAAATGTAATAACCTTATGTTTAATTCTATTGCAGGAGTTTCACAAATAGTCATCTATCTATTATTATTTAGGTGGTGGATGGCATATGGGCAGAAAACCCACTTAGAGTTAGGGAAAAATCATGGTTTTGGTTGAAGTACCTGGTTTTGTCACCAGCAAAAATGGCTGCAACTGTACTTACGTCTCACTAGTTGAAAGCGGAAGCAAGCAGTGGTCTGGAACAGTGGTTTCTGCCAACCACCCATCCCGCCTCCTCCTACCATGGAAGTGAGCTCACATAGATGTCACCTGAACTACTTTCCCTATGATACATATTATAGAAATGTTGATATGCTACATATTCAACATACTGAAACATAGAGGTTCCACGTATCCGCGGTTTGCAGAAATGTATAATGCAGACATTTTATTTGGGCGACTGGGCTGCATAATCTGACCAAAATATATTCTGATTCCATGTCATCTCATTTCTGTCTAAACTGAATCTTTTTAAAAAGTGAAAACATATTGCATCGTTTCCAGTAGAAATCATCTTTTTAGAATAATTTTCTGTAATTGAGTGTCTCTAGAATAATTCAGCTTGCTTCACTAACTTTAATTGAAAAAATTGACTCCGTTTTAGAAAATAGATGAAAGAAGTTCATTTTTTATTAGAAACGAGTAAAAATATTCTCACTGCACTGGCAGCTTTTCACTTGTTTTTTACCTAGTTATGCCTACTATGCCTATATCTATCAATGATTACAATTATTATACTCCTTATATACATTTATGTGACTGAAAAATTACCAGCTGGACCATTAACAAATCAAATGCTTCCACCAGAGTGGAAATGACAAAAAAACCATTGAAAGCTGAACTAATTACACTGCTATAGGTGGGTCAGCAGATAATAGTCTGCGAGTGTGGTTTTGTTTCCTCTTTGTTAGAGGTTCATTAATTCCTTCCATCTCTGATGCTCAGCAGTCACTGCCTTCTTTGTGCTCTGTACTTCTCTGAGATCACCTGTCAATCAAATGTCATGAGCAGCACTGTGATGACTCTCTTCTGCTGATGTCCTTTTAATGAACTCTGAGTTTGTGGAGGTAACTTTCCTCTTCGGGCATCATGTCTGTTGCTGCTCGTGTAAATTGTCAGTGTGTTTAAAACATGATATCGGATCACAATAATACAGTCACGTGCATTAAATCAGGCACTCAGAGGTATTTTAAAAACCCTTATTTATCCTGGTGTATTAATAGTTTTATTAATACAGTTATGACCTCACAGGGACTTGATTTCACCTGGTCCTCCACATAGACAATACACTGCATTACAACAGACACACATTATTCCATCACATCATAAAATAACCAACAAATACTACAAGCATCAGTCTGTTGTAATGAGTCAGACTCATGCTGTGCAACCAAACGTTAATGGAAATCCCAACATTTTCAAACAGTATGTAATATCAGGCTGCAACTGTGGGAAAATGTATCTAAAATGATGCAGAGGGCATGTCGAATATTTAAAATGTGATGGAATGATGCAGTCATAAATATCACTGTGCATTAAAGGCTTCAGTATGCTTCAACAGCGTTTCTGATGATGGAAACAGGGAGCTGTGTCTGCCAATATTTGTAATATTCCATAACTGAGGATCACATGACAGCCACACCCACTTCACATAGTCAACAACATGACTGGTCTTGAGGAGAGACTGTTAGGAAGTCTGTTATCTCCTTTAGTATGATTAATTGCATTGAGAGTATAAAGACACAAAGTTGTTGGAGAGAGAGAGAGAGTGATCAGGAGGCGGAGGAATGCAGCCAGGAGGACGCTATGACAGCAGGCTATTCACATACCTTCCAGTGTGGACGTTCTCAACAGGTAGAAACTATTTGGCTGAAACCAAATGTCCAGACTTCACTTGCAGGGCTGTCCAAACCCACCGCTCATCAAGTCCACCAGCCGCCTCCACAGGATTATTTGCAGACTTCTAGAGAGTGTGTGTTTGGGCTGCAGACTTCACCAGTCTTCACTTGGAAGATTATCCGAAGTTCATAGCAATACAGATATGACAATATAAAGAAAAGGGATAATAATTATAATAATAGGCCTACCATAATTATTATACATTTGTTTTCATTTTTAAATCATAGGTAGTTCATGTAAAGGGAACAGAACTGGATCTGTTCTACTGTACGAAGCAACAAATTCTGCACAAATCCTGCATGAGTTGCCAATATCAATGCCATCAAGAAGTGTTCAGTGAATTACTTTGAAATGAGTTACTGTACACGGTCAGGAATTTCAATTCATCTCCATGGAAACACTTAAGGTCTTGAGTCCCATTTCATAGCGCATTACATTCCCTCGCAGCCCCAGCGTCCTTGCACACTTGTCGTGATGACGGTGAACACATCGCGGTAGGAAAGACGACAGTGTGTGTGAGTGTGGTGTGGTGTGGTGGGCAGGTCCGGAGGATGGAAGTTTACATTCAGCCTTTGACTTTCCATGATATAAAGTCAGAGGGCGTTATTTCCACTGAGGATGGGAGCAACACCCCCCCCCCCCCCCTCTCTTTTCTAAATCCTATTTTTACTTTCATAGTTACAGTTTGAATATATTTTTCTATTTATATGTCTTTTCCACACACACACACACACACACACACACACACACTGTATTTGCATCTGTACCAGCCTTTGTGGTATAGATGCAAATACCTCATTACTACCATCATTACCATTAAATTATCAGGTCTCTATCAAGGAAACTAAACATTATTTTAAGCAGGGGTAGTGATGAAGAAGACATTTACATAGCATTTCTATTTCCATTTTGCATTTTATATGTATGTGCATATATATATATATGCGTGTATAATGAATATATATATATAATGAATATAAGCAAAGAAATTAATAGCTACATACTTCAAATCACAGTGTGATGCAGTTTAATCAAACGGTACACTTAAGGATGCTATTTATTTTATTTTATTATTAGAAGATTAGAATTAATTTCTTAATTTAGACACAATTATACTAATTATAAACAGTTTCTGTAACACATGATATTGCTTCCATTCTCAAAGGTTTATCATTACATGCATGATGTTCTGCAAGGTGTTGTGCTATAAAATAATGTGTATTTTTGATTGTGATGTTTATTTAGTTATTAGTCTTGTGTACGGTACGTGGTATGACAGTGTGTTTTACATAGCAGTGGAAAATATACATTTGATCAGGTAGTTGTTCAAATAAAATAAAATAAAAGCCAGGAACGGTATACCAGATGTTTTACACATTGTTCACTTTCTCTTTCTTTCTAAGCTTGACACACACACACACACACACAGAGAGAGAGAGAGAGAGAGAGAAATGAGTGGGTGTGTTTCTGTTCTGCGTTTGTCCAGTAGGTGGGAGTAGCACTCTGTGTGTGTGAGCTTGGTTCAGCTTTGCTCATGCAAACACACACAAGCTCAGTATTCAGGCTGAATGACCCTCCAGCAGTCCGGCAGCTGAGATGAGAACAGACACAGACTCTCAGCACCTCATCCCCTCATAAACCCTACATTCCACTAACCACAACTGTTAACATTCTACATTTTTTGGGTGGATATCTCTTCCATATTTCTTGTTTATTATTATCATCATTTTCACCAAAAAAAAATTTCCACTGTGTGTCTTTTGTGCTCGTTGGTCCATAGCATAGGTCTCCATGGTAATAATCACAGTGTGTGTGCTTGTTGCTGTCGACGGTAAACATGACGCTCCGTGGGAGACTGACTGTTTCAGCCTAATGAACAGGACGTACCGGCTGTCAGGCTCAATCCAGTCCTCATCCACTAACAGTCATATGCAGAGCAAGTTTAGCCGTCCACTGGGAGGCTTAAAATAATGTACATTATACATATAATATACACACACACATCTCCCAAATGGACTGTGAATGTTCAAGACAACAGCTTTACTCCATCAAACGTGTGTTTAGGTACTATATCTACTGGCTACAGAGTGTGTGTGTGTGTGTGTGTGTGTGTGGCTGCCTCCTGGAGTTGAGCTCGCACAGCTATTAAATGCAAAAACCAGTTCATTTCTTTGTTTGAACAAAACCAGGATTCCATTCCTCCTCCCTTCTGTCCCTTGCCTCTCTCCCTGTCGCTTTTTTTTTTTTTTTTTTTTTCCTGTGGAATAATCCCGGATCCTTTGAGTGGCAGTCACAATTTCCTATTAAATCTCTGGAATCCTCTCAGCTGTCATTAAAATCTTACCATCCTTTGGAGAGATAGAAGGGGTGGAGGGGAGGAGAGAGAGAGAGAGAGAGAGAGAGAGAGAGAGGAAAGGGAGAAGTGGGACGAAGGGACAAACATGAAAGAGAAAGCAGTGGTACAGATTTGCCTTTGATTCTCACCAATACGCAGCTGATGTAATAAGATATAAAACCGTGCTGCTAATGAGGCTGTGAGACAAAGGCTCCCGGATAGACGGGGGATGTGGGGAAAAATGAGCGCTATGTCTCGGGGTTCCTGCGTGACTAATATTATTTCAAATTCCTAATCTCATCTGGAAAATGATTAGTCTGTACCTGTGTGTGTCAAGCTGATTCTTATCTTCAACTCTCACCACGTTTTTGCCCATATTTCCATTTCTGGTTCCATCTCTTCCTAGTATATATGTATATATGTATATACACACACACACATATATATATATATATATATATATATATGAAAATGACAAAGGCTGCAAAGATATGAATCCAGTATAGAATCTATGCTAGGCTGCAGCTTCGAGGCAGAGCGGAGCAGGAGACGCCACCAGAACTAAATAATAATGATAATAAAGTTGATTTTTATAGCACTTACCAAAACCAGCAATTAAAAAAGCTCATTACTGAAGGCAAACATAAAAACAATAAAACACTGAGACAAACTAAGTGAACATAAAAATTGAGATCAGGTAGCAGGAATAAAGGACTAATAAATACCAAGTATGATTACAAACAGCTACGAGAAAGAAAAATCTGTACCAGAAACAGATACATATCTAGTAATATTCATCAAGAGCTCCGCAGAGAGGCTGTGCAAGAGACAATTATAGGTGCGAGATGAGATAAATACAGTTAAAAAGCTAAAGAGACTAGAAACCTGAATACATGAGAAGTCAGTGGCTAACAGGCTAAAGACATACGTGATCCTTCCTGCTGCGTTTTGTACCAACTGCACCCAAATGTAATCTCTATCTGAATGAAGCAGGAACTCATGCACACGTAGTAGCCAACTACATTTAAATGATAAAACAGGCTTTTCAGTAACAGTGGATTTTCAGAGATAATTTAAAAGACAAGTCACTAATTCCGCAAGTCTGAGTTCATCAGGCGTGACTTTCTGAAGTTGAGTCTTGGGGGAAATGCATGAACTGAATCATGGATGTGAATGATAACAGCTGTGTTATTTTTTTTTTACCTGTTACAGCAGAGGGTTTGCGTCTTCAGATATACTAACATTATGTCACAGAAGTCTAACTTGGCACAAGCAACATTTAAATCTGATAAAAATTCATCAAAGAATAGCAATATTCCTTAAAAGCAAGACTTTTATACTGTAAGTCAAACAGGAGATGATTCAAACTTGAGACTGTAACTAAACATCTGACTAAACACGGGAGGATTAGTCATCTGAACATTCAAGGCAATGAGACAAACACAGTAATACAAAACTTGCTGATAAGTCAATTAACAACTGTGCAAACACACCCACACACACACAGCCATCACTTCTCTTTATGGACAAAACCATATTTACAATCAGCGTGAACTGTATTCAGTTAGCATCTCTGCAAGCCTCCCTCCTCTTGTGAATTAAATGACACAAATCCATATTCAGTGTTTTGTAATGATTTAATGACGACGGCTTTGCACGCCGCGTTGCAATTGACCCACTCAATTAGTCCCACATTCAGTCCATGGCTCCGCATCAAAAGATGAATATAGGCTGGTGAAGGTGATGGAAAAAAAAGAAAAAAAGAAAGACAAACATGCATGCATTCTGATAAGTCTCTCTCATTTTAACTGCATCTAAATGAAAACTCACACAAGTGATTTCTGAGTCATTCTGGTGAGCTGAGTCGTTGGGATAGGCAGTGCGCGGTGGAACAGCTGAGTGATTAAATGGAGTTGGGGCCTTGGCAGCTTGCCTCACCTTCCTGCTCCCAGCTCCTCTCCGAAAATCCTCTTTCCTCTTACCCTTGCTTCTCGTTTTGGAGTTTTTGTCCTCATTTAGCTCTCTCTCTCAGCTCATTACGCTGTCGCTTTTTCTTCCCCTCACCTGTTCCTGCCGTTTGCTGGCATCACGAGGCGGTGCCCCGGCCGCTCGGTGTCGTGGAGGGGAGCTAATAATCCATAATTTACAATAACACTCGTTAATAATTAAGGGAATTGGAGCGTTCTGAGAACTCCAGCGCAATTACCCCCGAAGCCAATGCTGCGGTTTGCGAGGGCTCGCACTGCGGTTTAGCAGCTTTATTACAAAAGCGGGCAGCTTCAAGCGGGTGGTAGAGGAGTGAAAGGGGAAGCCGGTGGGGAAGCAGCCTGAGATTGACCTGCGGGGTGTACGGCAGACGGGGACGGTGGGATTACTGCCTGCTAGTGCGCTGTGTGGTTTATCTATGCACAAACCCCCGTGCTATCTGTTTTCATGGCAGACAGAGGGAGAGATAAAGAGGAAGAGCTCACTGGTTGTGGCTTCGTGTGACAAGCAGATTGTTAGGATCCCGGATCTGTTGAAGCATTTAACCCAGAGCGCTGGAGTGGCGTTCAAAATAAAATTTGACAGGCAGAGTTGAAGGGGGTCCTTCAGCGAAATTTGATAGGCAGACAGAGATGGGGGGGGGGGGGGGTCCTTTAACACGAGCTTGACAGGCAAACAGAGAGGGCACCTAAAGGAAGAAAAGCTTACCTACTAGAGACCTTGTGTTGGCTTTGATAAGCACATTGAAACTGGAGCTGGAGCCCTCTGTCCTGTGAGGAGCAATCAGCACAGCCATATTGGACTAATTAAGTCTCTTAACAAGCTTTGCTAACGAGGATCCAGTGACAGAGCTTTTCTACCGCACAAGAACGACAGGAAACTAAGCTTTCTCAGTTAGACGTCACCTTCGCTTTCCTCTCCTTCTTTCTTTTTTTTTTTTGAGATTGACACTTGAACCTTGGGAGCAAGTCGAGGCTGTTGAGTAACCCCTCCCTCTCTGACACCGGGGTCAGAGGTTAAGCGCGCCTCTCGTAGTCCGACTCCTTATCCCTCGCCGTCACCTGTGGAGAGTGAATCGAAGCTGATTTGGCAGCTCTCCAGGTCAAAAGGTTTGACTCAAATTTCCAGCCAAAATCGCTACACTTAATTACCCTGTTTTGTTTTTGGTTTTTTTTTCCTGTAATCACATTTGACACACACCTCCCTCCTCCCCCCCCCTCGTCTCCAGCTCTGCTAACACACCGCATAACCCTCACACATATCTGTCAACTGTTCTCTTGCCTGTAGGCTTCTGAGAAGACCATAACTATGTTATTATTGTGCACATAATTAACACAAGATGTACCATTTATAGGTGGTGAATGACATTTTACACCAGAGCTGCCAAGAGGTCATTTTTTACCCTCCTGGTGTTTTCTGATGTGTTTTCTCAGTTCATGATTTTTCCTACAACGGCTTCATCTAGTGAATTATGGTGGGTGATTATTTACACCTTGATCCTCCGCGGGGTCATTTTTACCCCTCACAGAAACCGCTGTACACTGCTGTGCTCGACATTCCTGCCACATCCGGTTGCTTAGCAACACCCATTGTTTAGATGTCTTTTAATAAGCAGGAGGCCATATCACAAGAGTAGACTAGAGCTAGCTAGATTTGGTAGAGGAAGAATTACAGTGTTAAACACAAGTGAGCAAAAAACAGATGTACAGCTTATGTGTGGACGGTGCGTGTGTGTGTGTGTGTGTGTGTGTGTGTGTGTGTGTGAGAGAGAGAGAGCATGCTCCATTTCTTTTTTCCACTAACCTATAAAACACGTTATTATCCAAAATTCATTTTTAACTTTTACTCAAAGCTTCTTCTTCTACAATAATTAAATAATTTAAAGATGTTAATTATTTGGTTGTTTGTTTGTTGTAGCCTACAGTTACTGATGAATTTTAAAATGTATTTGACCTTTTTGATCTGTAATGAAATAGCCTAAAGCAGCTGTAAAATTAATAAACCCCATAAACTGAATTTTAAATAGTTATTTTGTCAAGTCTTACTTATTATTAAATATATATATATATATATATGTATATACATGAAAATGATCAACTTAACTGCTTCAAGGAATCACATCTTTACACTAGCTGACGGTGTTGTGGTGGTTCTGGGGGGGGATGTTAGGACGCTGGTGGTTCTAGTGTTAATACATCAGGAGGCCTGAGTTTTAAAAGCCTTGTAATTTCTGTGTAGGAGCTGCATCACATCACTCAGCTGTATCAGCACTGCAGAATAAATTGCTTACATAAGGCCGGAGTGCCTCGCTCGCACTTAAAAAGGAAAGGTTCAAAATGAACATTGTTTCCGTGCCTCGGTCCCATCCGGATGGCTCAGGATGCAGCGTCATTTGAATGCAAACCCTGGAGATGGAAAGAAAGGGAAAAAGGTGGAGGGGGCTGGGGGGGGGGGGGGGGGGGGGGACATTAGAGGAAGGGAAAAAAAAAAAAAGGCGAACGGGAAAGGGAGGGGAAACAAATGTGAGAGCTGTCGTGCATGAAATTAAAAGATACCTCCAAAATACTCCTGCCTGCGATGCTTTATGGCGGGGGGGGGGGGGGCCTCCTGGAAGTCTCTCTCCCGTCTCTCTTTCTGTTTGTCTGCAGGGGAAGGCAGACGTGAGACAGTATAACCTTTAAGGAACGTCCAAATCGATAAAGCTCTCCGGTTCCCCAGATCTCAGCACTGCTGTTGCCTTAAGCTAAAGGACGGGGCTGGGGATTCTGGGATATGGGATATTTGCACTGCCACTTGCTTTGCTTTGAACTCTCTGGTATTGTTAGGGAAAACCTTTGCAGGGACTTGTCTTCCCCAATCCCTGCGTCCTTGTTTTTGGTTTTTGTACTCCCAAGGCAGACTGCCTGTAGCCAGAGTAGATATACGATCCAGAACTTAACCACTGGGCCACATAAAAACACGCCTGAGGAGCTGGCTTTACCCACCAGAGCCTGACCCATACTGGATTTTTGAGGCTGATACTGGTATTGATTTTTTTTTTTTAGAGTTTAAACCTGTTTCAACCTTAGCTGTTTTTGCTTCTTTTTTCTTTATTTAAACTCAGACTCATGGCGTAGTTACTGCATGTCTTCCAGTAGAAGGTGGGATAGTCAGAGATGTCTTTAATGGAATGCAACAGAGGTACCCAGTCTGACCACACATGTTGTGGCTACAAGGTCACTCAGACCTCTGGGCCACCTGGAAGCCTCATGTTTGTCTCATGCAATTTGACTTTTTTTCCCCGTTGGCCGTTGCGCTTTCAAAATGATTCAGTGCAAACACTTTTCTATTCTGTCATTAGTGGGTGTTTACGGCGCTTCCACAATCATGTCTGCCGGGACTCAGCCTCTCCATGAGACCGAGCGCAAAAACACACGTTTACCGACCGAAGCATCTCACACGCACACACGGTCGCGTTTCACATGTGAGCACTGTAGGACTGTTTATATTTCATTTGATTAAGTTTTCATATTTTTATCAGATGAGAAAGTAACCATTTAGATTCCAGTTCAGTATGTTGTCAGTTTGTGTGGTGACATTATATCAGAAGAAAGGATCTGTGTGCCGTCTTAAATTCAATTTCTGCACCTTACATGTGTCTTTTCTGTGATTTCTGTGTTCATAGTGAATCAAATAAAAGTGACAGAACAACATGAAACACTGTATTAGCTCATTTACACTCAGCTTTAATGATGAACTGAATAGTTACAGCCTTAAAACTCTTATGGAGTTGTGAGTAAGTGAAAACACATTTTAAAAATAGCCTAAATCTTTTAAATATCCTGAATTTGAAGTATTTTTAATGTTTTGTTCTATGTGTACAGCACCTTGAGTTACAACTACTGAATGAAAAGTGCTATACAAAGAAATAAACTTCAAAGAAAACAGAAAGCAGAAGAATATTAGCTCATTTGTTAGCTATCAGTTCATATTTTGACTTTAAGGCTCAGAATGTCCCATTGACATCGTTCTTCTGTCTCTGGAACGCTGACAGTCTCCTCTATCCGTTCATATACAGATATATACTCTACATGTTTACATACAGGCAAACCATCAAAACACAAGGCTAGGTCAGACTAGTATATGGCTATGAAACGCTAGAGGGCTTTTAATTTGTACGTCTCTTGGTTACCATCAGACATGGACATTGCAGCATTTTTAAGTCCCTTTTTCTCTCTATGTCTTTATTTTGGCAGATATAGAATCCAGAAAACCGGTTTAGTGAAAACTCTGAGTTTGTTAACCCTGAGTTGAGGGAAACTCTGGCTTTTCAGTTCCAGAAAGAGAGGGAACTTAAACTTGGGGTTACCATGGTAACCGACTCTGTGAAGCCAAACTTCTGGCTGGCAGGTTTTCTTCAACGAACCCTGAGTTTGTGTCCGTCTCCTCCCTCTTACATCTCCTCATTCATTCAGTCCGTATCATATGGAAGCACATTAATAAGCAGAGGTTTACTGTATGTCACAATCTAAATCCTGCTTGGATATCAGTTTACTTACTCAAGGACTTTCTAAAGTTACCACTTTTTTTTTTGCACATCAGTCATTTCTTTGAACAGTGTTTTTTTTTGCCTTCACATTTAAATATTACACAGTGTGAATTCATCCTCAGCTCAGAATAAAACCTCTGCATGTCCTTCTGTTCTAACACTCACACTCTGTCAGTTTGTCAGAGCAGCTCCTGCACTGAAAACTTTATTGCACATAATGTGTAAAAAAATCAGTATGAAGCTTTAGACACGTGGGATCAATGAATAATCATTTGTATCATTCATCATGTGATTGGTTGCAGTGATGGAACATGGTTGTGAGTGAGCAGGATCCAGCAGCATCACTGAACGCTGTTGAGCCCAGATACAAATAGATGTCTAAAATGTTAAAATCTGCTGTATTTTAACCTTGACGCCTTTTCAAGTGCAAATCACCAAACACATTATTACTGATCAGACTGTGAGCTTACA
Organism: Thunnus maccoyii; assembly: GCF_910596095.1. Classification (NCBI taxonomy): domain Eukaryota; kingdom Metazoa; phylum Chordata; class Actinopteri; order Scombriformes; family Scombridae; genus Thunnus; species Thunnus maccoyii. The sequence continues at coordinate 2,116,682 of NC_056540.1, read as the reverse complement.
GTCATGTCTCTGTGTCTTTGATCTGTATATGTTTTAAATCTTTAACTATATTTTTCATCTTCAGTCGCTGCCTCCTGTGTTTTGCCCCCATAAGATTAAAGATGAACAAATATATTTAAAATGTAACGTAGCTGCAGCCTGATACACAGTCAGATTCCACTTTATCACCATTAATGAAATGTAAGTCTGCTAAATGATGAATTCATGGACAACACTGAATGAAACTTTATTGTGTTAACTTATTGACACTTTCCTGCTCTGACTCACAGAGTCAGTGTCAGTCAGTATTTACAGATAAATGTGCTTCGTCCACACACGTATACATTCATATCTCTACGTCCTTGTGTTTTCTAATATTGATTTATTTATGATTGTGAACAGAAGAGATGTGATTTCTGATGCATGAATGAGGTTCAGAGTAAGTCTATAGTGAGAGGTTCAGAGTAAGTCTATAGTGAGAGTAGGTCTATAGTGAGAGGAACAGAGTAGGTCTATAGTGAGAGGTTCAGAGTAAGTCTATAGTGAGAGTAAGTCTATAGTGAGAGGGACAGAGTAAGTCTATAGTGAGAGTAAGTCTATAGTGAGAGGGACAGAGTAAGTCTATAGTGAGAGGTTCAGAGTAAGTCTATAGTGAGAGGGACAGAGTAAGTCTATAGTGAGAGGTTCAGAATAAGTCTATAGTGAGAGGGACAGAGTAAGTCTATAGTGAGAGGGACAGAGTAAGTCTATAGTGAGAGGGACAGAGTAAGTCTATAGTGAGAGGGACAGAGTAAGTCTATAGTGAGAGGTTCAGAGTAAGTCTATAGTGAGAGGGACAGAGTAAGTCTATAGTGAGAGGGACAGAGTAAGTCTATAGTGAGAGGGACAGAGTAAGTCTATAGTGAGAGGGACATTTAACAGTGTTGTCAGTGCTCTCTGGTGGACTAACCCTTTCTTAATGACCTTAAACACATCTTTGATGTTTCTGTAGTGTGTGTTTCTTGTTGCTTACAGCCAACATACGCTAATAATAAAAATGATAATAATGCTAATAATAACCATTACCGCACTTTTCAAAAACAAGTTGAAAAAAGAGCTTTACAGACATGAGAAAATCAACACTCATGGGAGAATATGCAATACATGGTAAATAATAAGATTAAAAGAGAAAATAGTTTAATAAAAAAAATAATAGAATTAAAAGCCAGTGTAACTAATTAAAAGCTCATCTAATTTCCAGTGGAGGGCTTTTCCAGAGGACCCCTGACTACAAACACCCTGTGACTGTCTGTCTCCAGCCTGGAGCTGCAGACAGTCAGTAGCAACTGGTCAGCAGACCTCAGGCTATGAGCCGGAGAGTAAGGAGTGAGAGGATTGGCAATGTAGAGTGGGTCAAGTCCTATCTGTGCCTTCAAAACAAGTAATAAAAGTGGCAATCCTGAAGGCCACAGGTGACCAGTGCAAGAAGGCCCAAACAGGACAATATGGTCATATTGATAATGTATCTGTAATAAATTCATAAGTAAGTAAAATTTGCTGAAAAAATGCTGATTTATCAGCTGGGCTCGACTGCCTACCTGGGAACACAACTGCTCCCCGATCCAGTCTTCACTGGTTAAGGATGTGAAGCTTTATTTCCCCTCCTGCAGAGGATTGAAAACACACATAAAACAAGCAAGTTGTCTCAGGCTCTCCGAGGAGGGAACTGATATCTGTCGACACAGACCTTTGATTATTGTCAGGGGAGGATGCTATTCAGTGTGGACGGGAGGGACAGACGCACTAAAGGGACACGTAGGGAGGGTTTTAGGAAATGTGAATTTTCATTTTCCTTTCAAAAGCCACGTGTAGCTCCCCGACAGCGACTCGTTCAAGCTAAAAACCCAAATATCCCCTGTCGATCAGCAGAAAGTCAAGAGAGAAAAATCAATGTTTCATGAGTAATTCACATCTGACTGATAGTGAGTTTGCCACATTACAGTGCTCAGGGCTTAACTAGTTCAAACAGCCTCTACTGGTCTCCTCTATCTGAAAAGGCACATTCATGGCAGTGTTGTCAGCTCTGATATCAGACAGCCTTTGGGTGGAATTCTGTTTGGAAACTAAATAAATAAATGATCCATCAAAATTGCTCTTTGACACTAAGGCCTGAGCCTCAGTGACACAGCAAATATTACATTTGTCTTGCACTATCCACATCTTTTTAGGGATTGAATCAGATTGCATAAAGTTACATGGGTCTTACACGCACTGACATCTGCACATTTGGGCTGATACTATTCAGATAGTTTGTTCAGTGTGTGCAACACTCTTTGCTGGCTTCCAGTCAGTGTGGTGAAAATAACAGGCCAACGACGGTTCATTTATGCTGAAAATTGTGTATTAAATACCTTGAAAATAGCATAAAATATCATTTGTGCCAGTTAGCCATGTTTCCATCTAATTGTGAAGTGAATTTTAAGTGAACATCAGCTGGTTTGGAGCAATAAACTAGGCTATGCAAAGTGTAGTTTCGTCAGAAGTTGGTGGTATAGGCTGTTATGCATAGCTGCAATAAACAGAGTAGAAGAAGTGAAGCACCGGAAACAAAACCAGTCGCTTTCTCTACGAGAGGAAAATGGAGAGGTCTTCAGGAATTTGTTTCAATTGTGCAAGTTGTAATTGTTCTTTCATGTTAGCTAGTATTGATGTAGCACACTTATCTCTCGTCTAATCAGAGAGGAGCCCTGAGTTCTTAAAATCAACTAACTTAATGTGCAATAAATAGAAAATACTTAAATGTTTCTCTTTTGTTTATATATACTTTTGTATTTGTCTTGGGTCCCTTTATACACTGTTAATGGATTGTAATTATTATTAGGCTCTGTTTTACTTAACCCTTGTATTAAATCTATGCAAGGTAATCTACTTGATGAATTAGACTACTACAATGAAATAGGTGTATTACTCCTTTAAACAAAGCTGTCACTGATATCCACTGATAAATACCTCTAGTGAAAGAAATAACCAAACATCACACTGGAATTAGTTTTAGAAATAATGAACTTCTCTTTTTTTACTTTTGCCAATTTCCCATATAAGCAACTAAATAAGAGTCTCTTCCAATAACTGGAGTTATGGCAATAACTCTTCAAATGTAAACAATATGCTCAAAGACTCACATTCACTAAGCGCGCGCGCACACACACACACACCGGCAGGTATTTAAATAAAAGAAAATAAACCCCCGTTGCAGGCCTGATTCGATGCATGTGAACAGAGAGGCCCAAAACTATTTGGCCGCTTAACTCAAAACAGCAACAAAATAAAATGCGGTACCTTGGTCATGACGTCTGACTCCAATCAGCAGTTTCTACCAGCCTCGGTCTCCGGGAGGGAACAGGATACAGTTTACACCAGCCTCGGTCTCCGGGAGGGAACAGGATACAGTTTACACCAGCCTCGGTCTCCGGGAGGGAACAGGATGCAGTTTATACCAGCCTCGGTCTCCGGGAGGGAACAGGATACAGTTTATACCAGCCTCGGTCTCCGGGAAGGAACAGGATACACGCTGAAGTCCAGAGATGGCGGGTCCTGCCCATGTAGTGAAAAGTCTCTCTGAAAATTGACTTAGTAGCTCATAGCACTGTCCGATAATCCTCAGGGTTTCCACGTCGAAAACGATGAACTAAAGCCTTTAGCATAAACTGGGTTAGCTACACGGTGGCTATAAGTCCATTGACTGTGCTAATTAATGCTAATAAATCACTTGTGTGTTAGTTATAATGGCAATGAGTCCATTCACTTTGCTAATGAATGCTAACAACACACGTTCGGCTAATGAGCTAACAAACAAACTTGAACAACTGCACAACATACTTCGAGTAGAAGTATCTTCAGCTGCTCGTAGAAGTCCAGAGATGGCGGGTCCTGCCCATGTAGTGAAAAGTCTCTCTGAGCATTGACTTAGTAGCTCATAGCACTGTCCGATAATCCTCAGGGTTTCCACGTCGAAAACGATGAACTAAAGCCTTTAGCATAAACTGGGTTAGCTACACGGTGGCTATAAGTCCATTGACTGTGCTAATTAATGCTAATAAATCACTCGTGTGTTCACTTTGCTAATGAATGCTAACAACACACGTTCGGCTAATGAGCTAACAAACAAACAAACTTGAACAACTGCACAACATACTTCGAGTAGAAGTATCTTCAGCTGCTCGTAGAAAATATGTAGCATGAGTATCCTGGCATAGACTGTTGGGTAGATAATCTCAGACACCAGCTACACATTTGTTTGTGAACACTGCGCATACATCGCTACTCAGTCCGTCAAGTTACAGGACTTTTACTCACACTCTACTTTTCTCTCTTTCTCGTTCTCTCTCCACACCTGTGTGCCCCGCCCACGAGCTCCCGCTCGGCCAATAGACTTTACATTGTGATGACGTCACGGATTTTTAAATCGCTTTTCTCGGCTCGAGGAAAGTTTTACAAACATAAAACCTCCATGGCTCAAAAGTTCATATAGAAAGAATCATAATTGTTTGCAGTTCGAGGGGTCCTGTCAACAGTTTTACAGGTGTCTCTTCTACAGTGATGATCTATGGGGAAAATCATTTTTGGGCTGCAGGGGGATTTTTCGCTGCAATAGTGGCCACTGAGCGGCGGCGCCCTATCCGGTTCTTATTATACATCTATGGATCCAACCCACTTCAACCAATGAATGACCAGTATTAAACTTACTCTGGAATACTACTTCCTTTTACGACCATGAACTCTTCAAAATAAAACGAATATTTATAACGATACATCTGCATATTTTTAACTTATTTATTCCATTGAACCTTTTAATCTTTTAGGAAATAGCTGTTTTTAACCGTATTTATGATGTATCTTTTAACCTTAATTATTTAACTTAACATAAACTTTATTACAATGTATGGTATTTTTAACCTGGCTACATTGGCTATGTTTTTGCACATTATGGGAATATCTGGGAAGATGCCGACAGCAGAAACAGCTCATCAGTCATGTGAGTTAAATGTTCGCTACGTCAGAACTTACTCAGCAAAGGTGTTTCCATGTCCCATTTAGAGCATTAATGTTGTGTTCACACCAAACATGAGGCAAATTTTCACTTCGCAAGTTTGGCCGCAGGATCATTTGTATTTATTCTCCCCAAACTGCCAGCGACAAATGGCAGGTACTGACTAGTCCCCACCCCGACAATGGGAGCTAGCGCGGTGATGTTACTGAAGCTCAGCCCGCCTGTCATCATGACGACTCAGTCCTCCTGCTAACAACAGCCAACACTTATCTGTAGACACTGAGAGATACATTATCAACTCAAGTTTTGCACTTCCCAGACGACAACTACAGACCTTAAAGTGATATGAACCCAAAATACGCTTAGATTTTGCTGTGATTTCATTGCAATAAATAAAGGATGCAGAAATAACTACATCATGATGCCGATTTGTAAAAAGTCTGTATTCTTTCTTTGTCAGGTCTGTCCACAAGATGACAAGCAAACAACTTTTAAAATGCTTGTTTTCTGAATGGAGTTCAGCAGCAGCATGTTATTTGTCTGCTTGGATTTGAAAATGACAAGATAGGCAAGACTCCGAGGTGTATTTCTTATATCAGCTGCCGCGCCAAGTATAAATATCAGAACACTGACTAATTGTAGTTTCAGTTGGTACCTCTCACAGAGCTGTTGGTAGTGTTAGTAAGCCTGATAAGAGATGGCGGAGAGGACGTTGTATATGAACGTGAGATTCTGTGGCAGAAAACACAACACATGAGCCTGCTGATAAATGTGCTATATTCAGAGCTCTCAATCTACAGTATGACAACCACCCCCCTCCCCCCACCCCGTTGCACTTTTTAAATATGCAGGGATGGAGGGAGTTAGCAGAATTTGAGTGTGTAGTTACTCTTTAACTTGCATTATGTAGCTTATATGTTCTTCTATAACATAACAACATTTTTATTTTTACTGTTGTTCAAAAAGAAAGAAAAATATATCAAATGATAATTTACTTTAGGGGGAAAAACATCCAGTAGTCTGGTTAAAAAAAACCTGCTGGTTATGTACTTTTCCATTTACTGAACCGACCACATCTTTGGTCACAAAGATACATTTGGGAAACACGCGGTATGGAGTCCATTGAACGTGATCCGGGACTTTTCAAATAAACCTGACATATTGACTTGGAATCTGTGGTTTAGTGTGTCTTTGTGTGAGCACTGGGTAACATTGGCTTTGATGCATCTGCTCATTTCCTTTAAGAGCAGCGGGAGCAGAAGGAGGACGAGGCCTATAGATTGACTCTGCATGTTGCCAGCATATAGAGGACAGACTGTATGTCACCTCTTCACTCACATGGGGGGGGGGGGTGTTGGCTACAGTAACATGTTGTAACATGAAGCCATTTGCACTTCAGGAACATGTTACATTATTCAAAAGATGGCATCACCCAGTGATTTAGTCTCTATCAGTGATGAAACAATATGTACTTGACATCTGTTTGATATGTAATTTGATTTAATCTAGAAATGCTTGAATCATGCTCTGAAATGTCACAATACACCCTGTAGTCTTTCAAATTTAAAACATGCAATGGCCTTTCACTGCAGCACTGAACAGAGCCCCATCCCTAACGCTTGAGATGCTGTACATGCTCGCTATTTGTCCAAATTAAATTCTAGTGCCCATATGGACACTTGTGGGAAATCTTCTCTGCAAAGGAAGGGACTAATTAAAACTTAAGAGAGGAATCCAAAGGAGTCTACTAAACAGCAGTGCCACACACTCCCCCACAATGGCTGAACCTCCAACAACACACATTGTGTAAGTGTATTTTTATGCTTCAGGTCTATTATCGTACATTTCACGCATTAGTACCGAGTACATACCTATCAGGCTCTGAGTACTGCTTACAACGCAAGTGACCTACACTAGATACCGTGCTCGAATGCATCCTGTGTAGACGGAGGGCTGAAATTATGCTTCTCTGGTTTGATGATTGATTTAAATACATACAATACTGAAACTCCTATTCATAATTAAATTCTTTTAGCTAATATCTGTTTACTGTTAACTGTGTGAGTGGTCTTGCTCATTAGAGTACAAACTTCTGACCTATGGAACCAGGGGGAAGTTCAAGTCACGAAGTTAAGATGCATTGCATTAATAATGGATTTTTCAGATTTTGCTGACACTTGACTCCCTAATTACATCGTTTTCTTGAGCTTGAACTTTAAGACAATATTCTAATTATGCCCATAAAACCCTAAAAACTTGATTTCAAATCTTTAGTATTTCTCTGTATGTTAAATATTCACAATACAACACAGTAAGAATATAATTTAACACTAAGACCACCAGGGGTCACTATATACCTAAAACCACCAACAGGTAAAATTTACCTGTGCACCTGGCTACCACATTTCTAATACTAAAAAATGTACTCTGTCATTGTATTAAAGCTTTGTCTTCACAAAGGAATGTCTAAAGTCATGAAATGAGTTTGTTTAATCATCTGTGTTTTGGTCCTGTTGTTTTATAATGTAAGCACTAATCACTTTGCATGGCCGTCAGTCTGTCAGTCTAAAATGACACTGAAAATGGATATTAAAAGGAAATATTTGCATGTTTGGGTGGTGTGATATTATTATAAAACCACATTCATCACATAATGAGATAACTCATGTTATTTAAATGACCAAAGTAGCCTAAATACCTAAAATAGACAATAACAAGCCATAATAATAATAATAAATAACCACCACACTTATGGGTGATTTAATGTCACAACAAAATCCACATGACAAAGTCATTTCTCCTAATTAATGATTAATTTAGGCATTTTAACAATGTGTGAATAAGAGAACATCATCAAGAAACTTGAGGTAACCATTAAAGCTTTTTTAAATTTATAACATCATAACGCAAATATATATTTCTGTTTTGGTGTTCAGTTCATGAAAACAGAGTAAGGTAACAGGCATATTAGGCTAAAAAGTCTATAAACAATAGATGGTAACATGGCAAAACAAAAATGATGAATAATCAATGAATTAAAAATAAGTTTTACACAAAATGAACATTTGTGAGCAGAATAAACCATCTTCATTTGAACACATGTCTCTCAAACACACTTTGAGCAGACATTCAGCACCTTGACTGTGTATTTTCCACACAGCTCTCCTGCACTTCAGGTGATTAGTGAAGGTGTTTTTGTAGGTCATTCTCTTCTGCTCTTTTTACCATTTAATTATGACTTGACGTAGTTGTTAGATCACACACTCCAACAAATACCATTGCCTAGCAACTTAAAATGTTTAAACATAAACTGCTCATAAATAAATGCATTTCATATGGGGGTAAAGTTTACCTGGTGGTGTTTACAGGTATAAATGCCTGTCTGGATTCATCTTCACTATTTTTAACAATAGGTGGTGCTACATAGCACTGTTCTAGGAAAAGTCAAAGACTCAGGGATATGAATATTTAATTAAAACATAGTAACATACAATTGAAAAACTTCCTCGGGGTTATGGTGTTAAAGTTTAGAAAAAAAACAAACAATGCCTGATTATTATTTTTTAAGCATTTGACAGTTAAAAACTCATAAACTGCTTCATTAGGACTGTGTGGGTGTGGTTTGACAAGATTTGACTGACAGTGCTGGCAACATAAGCACTCCAACAACTGTTAATCACAATTCAAATGTTGCTCAATCATGACTGATTTATAAAATGCATTTCTTCCAACTGAAACCCACCTACTGTCAACCAGTAAGAAGAACTCAGGCAAAAACACAAATACAGAAATCTTTTATAAAATTGTGTGTTCAGGTAAAACCCAATCACTCATAATAAGAAGTTGATTGAGAAAATATGCTTTCAGGAGCTCTAAAGTGACTACGTTTTCTGAACAACAGCCAGTGTAGCAATTAATGAACAGGAAAGTGACCACTGATGTATTATAAGACTGATATATATATATATATATATATGCTTAAATTCAACAAACTGACGGTGCCTTAAGTGCAGTTCATGTGTGCAGAGCAACAAAAGCATGAGTGTCCCTCAGGCTCTGAGGATGGAACCACATGATAATCAGATTTTCTGATTAAACACTGACAATGAGAGATTTGTGCCACATAGAAAATACAGATTCTCAAGTTTGAATTAACACTACCAGACTGGAGACTCTTTCTCTCTCTCAACCCAACCGGTCAAAGCAGATGGCCGCCCACCAAGAGCCGGGGTCTGCTTGAGGTTTCTACCCGTTAAAGGGGAGTTTTTCCTTACCGCTGTCGCCAAGTGCTTGCTCATGGGGGAATTGTTGGGTCTCTGTAAATTAAAGAGTACGGTCTTGACCTGCTCTATGTGAAAAGTGCCTTGAGATGACTTCTGTTGTGATATGGCGCTATATAAATAAAAATTGATTGATTGATTGATATATACTGATATACTGATATAAGCTTGATATATTTCCTTAACTGACATTACGGAGTCAGCTTGCTGATCTGATAACTATGTTTCAGCATGTCACTGATAAACATTTCACTGGTTTTAATATGATAATTTTTACTTTATTATTTTGCTGCAGGGATTCTTATTGGTGGATGAATGAGCAATAGAAACTCCTCCTGATGAGCAGGTTGGCACTTTGCATGGCAGCCTCTGCCATCAGTGTATGTGTGTTAATGGGTGAATGCTGACATGTAGTGTAAAGTGCTTTGAGTGGTGCTATATAAATGCAGTCCATTTACCATTTATTATAGTATAGTAATAATGTAATTTTTCCAACAATTCAAATATTGTGTGCAAAAAACACTTCAAAACAGCTTCTATGTATCTCTTTACAGTTGAATAGTCAGTTAAGATGAATTCTGTGGCCCCTTATCAAACATGATGTAGTCATCTCTCTGAGGTACTGTCCGTTGATCTCCACAGCTGTGGTAATTATTGATGCAGCACGAATAAAAAGCAGAATATTAGCTTACCCTCTCCTTTCCACAGAGAATACAAGTAGTTGGAGTAGCTAATACCAAAATGTTTTGGAAGTGAATATAATTAAAAATGGCTAATGACTAATGAAACTATCACCACCGCAGCTGAGGAGAGGCAACACATGTCTTGTACCATTCTCTGACATCTCCTGTGCTCTCAGATCAAACTACAGCAGGTGAGGCTCGGGACCTCTGTGATCTTCCAGCTCAGAATCATGCGGGTGGGTCCTCCACCGGTATGACTCCCCCTGTAGAGAAAGTTGTCGCTATCATGCTAGCTAAAAGTGGCTGATGCGCTGATGCAATCTTACATGCTGTGTTGCCAAGCCTCTGCACAACTGTTGGAGACTACATACCCTTAAGCAACTGACTCAAGAGAATCCTGGGAACTGAAAGGTAATAATGTCTCCTGGTGAGGTACGCTGTGTTCACTCATTATTTTATTTTTATATTAAAACTACTGAAATTTTTACTCTGTGACATACTAGACAAAGGACAGTAGCACATAGAGAAGGCTGAAAAAGCCAGGAAACTGACTCAGGTCAGGTACACAGCAGTATCTATCTAACGTTAGTTAACATTAGCCACCATAAGCTTCCTGTCATATCAGACCTAAGGCTGTAGCAGCAAAAGCAGAGTAGGCAAGCATGTGTTTTATGGCGTCTTTTAGATACAAAGAACAGAGATTCTACACAATAACAAAAAACAACAAGACACCTGGAGAAAATAAACATGTCTGAGAAACAATCAAATCCATCTAATACATCACAGCAGCGAGTGAGAGGAGGAAGTGTGCGAGCAGCTGTAGAAAATCGCTTTCATTGTGCTGGCTGATCTCTCTCAGAACCAGTGGGTCAGGGTGACAAGCTCCTGACTTCCATCTTCAGATGAAGTGGCTCTCAGTGGAAGTTCAGGGCAACAGGCGTCTGGCCGATCGATGGCTGGGGGAGGGATATGAAGCATGGGCTCACCTCGGATGATAAATCTATCGCGGTGGGCGATATGAAGTATGCACATGCCACACCTGATGTATATGAGTGTGCAGGCTTGACGCCTGGCAAAGAGATTGATTAAATGGTTCTTTTGCCTCTGTGTGTGTGTGTGTGTGTGAGATGTGTGCCGATACACACACACAAACACAGCTTCTTGTCATTTTGACTGAAAGCTTCAGGCTGTTGGGTTGAAATCACGTCTCTCTAAAATTGAAAACATCCTTAACTCAGGGGACCTCTCCTTCCTCTCCTCCTCGTCTTCTCTCTTTGTTGTAGGAGGGCAGTTGTATCTCCAGCCGCCATGACGCCCACTGGGAGCTATTGTCTGGACAGGGATTTCATTTTCTTCTGCGGACATACTATAAGCCTCATGTTGACTTTGTCCACAGAAAAGTGCACACGTACACACACACTTTCTTCTATTTCTAAATCCTCCTCATGCTGCATGTACTCTTCTGTAAGTGTGCATCATCTGATGGACAAAAGATCCAGACCCAAAAATCTCCCAAAAGATTAAAAAAAAAACCTAAAATAAAAACTATTGTATATTTAGGGTTGGGGAAGATAAGGTGTGGTTAGATTTAGGCGATTAAGATGTTGGTTAAAGGGTTGGTATGGTGTAAAACAAGAAAACTGAGCTTTGGGATGGATTAGGGTGATGGTGGGGCCTCCTGTGCTGTAAAATTACTCATTTCTGTCTCCTGTCTTTTTAAGTCTTTTGAAATTTTGAAATTCATGGCTCAAGAGCAAGTGGCATTGAGGCTGGACTCGTTACTATGTCACCCCCTACAGTCGTATGAAATGCAGGAAGCTTTAGCACAAGGCCTTCACCGCCCAGCACTACGCCGAGTCCATACGTAACTTCTGTAGCCAGAGTTTGCATTTCAGCCGGATGATGAGCAAAGCAGGACACTGGAAATGTACTAAAGCTAAGCTAGCAACTTCTGGCTACTTTGTTAGGAAACTTAGACATGATCTTGCCTTTCTGAAACATGCTGTTGAAGTCTCAAATGTGCAGCAGCCAGTTCCTCCCTTCATTCAGGATCAGACTCCACTTCATAGACTTCTATAAACTGTCTTATGTCTCCAGCTACAGCCATTACTCCAGGTAAAGATGCAGTGTAAGGGAACTTTCATTAGACTAGGTGCTCCTTCATAATGGCAACTTTATGTAAATAGCTTAAAAAATCAGCCTGCTGGAGGACAGAGGGGAATTTGGACTGCAAGGAAAGATGGATTTAGAGAAATCTAAACAACTTCTGGTGAATAAAATATCACAGATATGTTTAAAATAGACTCAAAATTTATAAAAATGAGTCAAAAAGGCCATAATACCAGATCTTTGAGAAAAAGAACATAGTTACAGTTTTAACAAAAGGCTAACTGCAGGTTAAGTACAGGTCTTTAAAGGGATGTTAACTCTCTCTACTGCATTGCTGCACTAGAGTCCAATGTGTTACTCGCCCATCCACCACCCTGACCTTCACACCCTCACTCTCTGCCTCACTAGTCACAATACAAATATAAAAATCTTCTCCAATCGGGGCTGTTACCCTGGCCATGTGGAGGGCCTCAATGGATTTTACAGACTCCTTAAGCTCACATTTAAAAAAAAAAAAAGCAGCAGTGTCTTGTTCTCAGCTGTGTGAAAGACAGTGAAACACACTCCCAACTCCTGCACCAACTCTCACACCCAAAAAAAGGTGCGTACAATCTCCAGCACTTCGAAATGAATTTCTAATTACGTTGTCAGCGCCGTCAGTGGAGTATCTGGGAGTTAAATATTAGAGGCTTTTCTACGGCTCAATTACACTATCTCCCCGTCACTGAGGACAGACAGTGCATTCGGTCTAATTACTGACAAAACAGTTTTCCAGAATAAACATAAGCGAGCGTCCTGGCTTAAACATCAAAGTCCTGCTTCAATCAAAACCTTTCAAAACCTGTCAGAAATCACACATCCAACACTTCACATCTTCTGTGAGCTAACTGATAAAAGCTGCTTCCAGGGCCATGCCCACGGCAATGTCTGAGGTGTTTTTTTTTATTTTATTTTATTACATCAGTGATATCATCTATTGATGAGGTCTCGCAAGGCCCATGATCATTACTAATGATACGTCCAAGCTATTTAGATATTTGATTATGACCACTCCACTTCCATACATCTGCATATGTCATTTGTGTTCACTCCATTATGAAGCATTCTAATGTTACCTAATATAAATTCATTTGCAGTATGATGATGTATAATTGACGTAAATGGCATCAGATGATGTATATATTGCTGGGAAGAGTAGCGTTAGAAACATTGATCTTGCTGTTAGGAGGGAGAATATGTCTGTTCAACAGTGTAAAAGCTGAGAGGAGCTACTAACAGCACGTCATCATCATCATCATCATAATCATGGAGTGTTGTAGCCTCGTCTCTGACGTATAAAACACAAGACATGACCTTTGGGAAATGACTCATCATTATACAGGTTCTAACATCAAACCGATCCTAAAATTTTATCACTGCTGGAGGCTTATCAGAGCAGCTATTAAACTTTAGGTAAGGCACATTTCATTAAAAATCAGTATGCTTTACATTAGAGGCCCTGAAAATATTTTCTCAACCAGCTTCTTACTATGAGCAATGGTGTCCTAAATGAAAGCAGTTTTCTGCTAGTGGCATAACCATTTTGGTTATTGCACATGAGAGACAAGTGTCTCTTGCTAGTTTAAAGAAGATGTGGCTCTGTTGAAGAGGTTTTGGAGAATGGGATGCAGCAGAGGACAAAGAAATGGAGAAGATAAGAAAGAAACCAAGTGAAAAACAGCACAAGGAAGTGACACCTGAAGTGCTTCAAATGATAAAGTAAGAGAAGGATCAGATTAATACAAAAAAGGCAACAAAATTGGCAATATACTGGGAGACTTTCTCTGCCAAAAACAGAAGAACACTGATTTGGAGACATACTCTGCAGTTATGCTTAGTAACACCTTACATGAGTACAGAACAGTGTGGCAAGCTGTCATGACAACAGAAAGCTTCATAACCTATTGACTTTTATAATTATTAATTATTATTATTAATTATGCAAATGCTTTTATTTTATATTGTTGGCAAATGACCATGGTGTAAGTGGGATAATCAACTTGTAGGTGTACGTTAAATGGTTTTAACCCTTTGAAAACGGACGTCCTGTGGGCGACCCTAGACTGGCCGCGGGGGGTCGTTGTTTACATAGTCTAATTCAAATAGATCTAAAATAAAAACCATAACAGCTAGAGCTTTCATTCTTTTTGCAGCCGAAAGCTAAGGCTCTCATCTTTCACGCAATCATGTTGTACGCTTGTGTCGGAAGATGATGACGCCATTATGTTTTGTTACGTGTGACAGGTGTAAAACTGGGTAAAATGTAATGACGTCGCGGGGTGGCGCGGTGGAATAGAGCGGAGAAGCAGGTCGAAGTCAGAGAGATTGAGAGAAAGTTGAGAGATTCAGATTCAGATATTGAGAGAGTAAGTGTATTTTTGTAGCATATACGTGTCTTTTTTTTTGTTGTGATGGCGAAGAAAAGAAGGATTTGGAGGTTTTGTTCGCGGGTGGTGACCAGAAGAGGTCATATATATATATATATATAATCATTTAAAGCAATACTTTAAAATGTACATGACCACATGAAAATGCAATAAGAATGTACTGGAGTTGCATCCCATCACAGAAATGCATTGGTTTTGCTTTTTTGTAACCATAACCACGTTGCATTATTCTATTTCCTTATTGTAAACAAATTTCATGAGACCCAATCCAAGTCCTCTTTCTAACTTCATTACTATGTCTGTGGCCATCAGCTCCAAGCCCACTGGTTCCTACTAAAGACATAAATTTAACTCAAACAGGAGGCGCTATTTGTTGGGGACATGTGTTGAGCACATTTGGTGCTGCATTGATTCCCAAGGGGTAGGCTACTTCTGCAGTTGACAGGTGGTACATGGAAAGATTGTAGAGCTAATTGATATGAAAAAAAATAGAAATTGCAATTAATTTCAAAAATATATCCATATACTCAGTCAGCTGTAACACCATGCACATGTGCTGCAATTGAGAGCACATGAAAACCAGTTATAGTTACAGTTAGCTGTAAGTAATGGATAGATGGATGAAACAGATAACAGATAAATTGTTGAAATATATATCGCAAAGTTATAAGGCTAAACTGTTGAAATAGTAACATAGCTAAAGGTATTCGATAAATAGTTAAAATAGGTAAATATTATAGTAATTGACAGTTAAAGTATATGAAAATGCTATTGTAGGCTAACAATAGGCCTCTCCACTTTTTTCCATATAATTAACAGAGTTCAGTAGCTTCCAGTTTAAAACCATTCAAATGAATATGAACACATTTGGAACTTGACGGCAGGGTTTTAGGGGTACATGTGACAAATATATATACAAATATATATACAGTATTTGGACACACAGTGCTTGTTAGTAGGATCAATGCTGACGTTACGAAACAGAATATCAAAAGATAATTCTGTGACAAGAAAATATTTATCAGTGCAGAACATAAAAACAATGACTACATGATGAGGCAAAAACTGGGGTTGGTTATGTGGCAAGAACTACTATGGATGACAACCTGCTGGACTTAATGGTAACATTAGCAGCTGTGGTGGCTAGTTGTGAAGTTTCCCTCCTTCCCTCTCAGTAATTAGACTGTGTAATGTCAGCTTGCTGGAGGAGCCATTAGTGCGTAGCAGGGACTGATGCTGCTCTTACAGCCAAGTGATTGCTGGCCTACTGTACCAACCCAAGCAGAACAAACAGCCCAACACCCAGTCTATTTGATTGTCCAATCAACTTGTGCATGTGTGTGCACGTATGGGCCTCTTTTGTCTGAGTTAAGCTCTCCGCGGCAAAGCCGGCACTAAACGAACTGTACACGCTGATCTAAAAGAAAGCCTTTAACATCCTAATCATCCTTCAAACCCTCCACAAACTAGATGATTATGCCCAGCTCTCTCCTGCTCTGCATGAGACACAGGATATTGGAAAAGCTCCGCCATGATTTACAGTCATTTCAAAAGCCCGGCGTATCTCCGTGATAAATCCACTGAGAGCATGACTGAGAGGGTGCTGCGCTTTTACTCCAGGCTACAATGAAAACAGACTGCGATACATCAATAACTGCACGGAGAGAGCAGAATATTTCAGCGAAATTACTAAGATGTCTTAATATTCCAGGAAAAATGTCAGAATAAAAGGCAGAGTTGGAGAAAGTGAGTTAGCTTATGCTGATTTTTTTTTTCTACTCAAGCTCCCACTTTTCCTCCATCTTTCTCTCTCAGCTGAACCCTTCTTTGATCCTCACCTTGTGGGTCACACTGCCTGTTTTCACCCCGACCGATAACGTCAAATAAAAACAGATCTGCTGTCAAGATTACCTGCTTTAAAGGTTTGGAAAAAAAGGAGGGGAGGAAGGAGTTGACAATGCCAGAATAAAAGCAGATTTATCTTAAAAGAGAAACAGGTGTGAGAGTTGTTTCTCTGCATCAGGTCCGTATCAATAGGCCTCATATACATAACAGTGATGGCTTTGAAGGTAAAAAAAATCCCTCCTTCCCTGGTCTGGTAGGCATTATGCTGCACTGAGACTGAAGAAGGTCACTGTTTTCTGTCTGACATTCTTCTAACATAGAAACTCCTGCCAGGTGGCCAGGCCGAGGCCCCTGAGGATTGTGGGAAAAAGGAGGATAATAATGGGTGAATAGAGCTGCTGCCCTGTTGGGTCCTCGCTGACATTTGGAGATGGTCTCTGTTGGCTATATGGAGAGTAAGAGTGTGTTAATATGTGTATAACATTGATTCCCCTGGTTGTTTGGTTTGTGGTAGTTTTCTGTGACTGTGTGTACATGAAAGCAGATTTTGCTAATACGCTTTCATGATCGCTGATACCAAAAGTTTGCAGACTGATGGTGCAGATTGATATTTGCGCACAAAAAAAAAATGTTTACAGGCTTCCCATAGACACACAGTGTAATATTAATCATTCTATAATTTATTCAAAGTGTATCATATTCATCAAATAGCAGGTGGATGACACTGACTGCATGATATGTAATTTTGCTCACAGAGCAACCCTAGAGCACCAACATCTTTAACATGTATCCAAATTGGGAAAACAAGTCATGTGTTTTATTCTATGTAAAATCCAAATGATAGTTGGTGAATCAGAAAAGGAACATTTGATTTTCACTTACCCACACTTCACTTACAGCATGGCTCTAAGATTCACTGATTTAAAACCATGAGGAAGCTGTGAAATTGTGTTGAGGCATGTAGATTTTGACCCTACATTGTGATTGTGTATTGTGTACACTGTGAATAATATCTAAAAAGATATTATATGGCTGGACCGTGTATGAAATGCCAGAGGGCTTTTAATATGAAATGACAGATACAGGAAATAATGTCACTCGGCCCACTGATGAAGTTACGCCATCGGGCTTTTAATTGTAAATGACGGATACAGGAAGTGGCGACACTCAGACAAAAGCAAACATTGATCAGAATATTATTTTCTATGGGTCCAGAACAGCAGCAGTTACATTTTGGCATTGAAACCAAAACCTGAACTGAAAAAGGAAATTGAAACACTTGGATTTTAAAAAAATGACAATCTTATTATCTTATTTTATTTTTTTATTTTTTTTCACATTATGATGTGTTTTTCAATGTCAATGTGAGAGCAGCCGGTCATCTCGCAGCAGCAGCCAGAGTCCTGCGTCGTCATCCCAGGGAGAGCATGATCCGATGAACTGATCTGTGCAGCTCTGTGATGATTTACCGCTGGCTCCAATGTCTCTGCAGCATTTTGATATATGATATAATTCCTTTTGGTAGATAAATGTTGGTCTCACAGATGAAATCTAACAGTTGTAGCTGCCACATTAGTTTGTCTGAATGTAAAGTGAAGCTTCATGTTTTTACTGGACAGAACAACAGCTCTGGCTCTGGGGCTCTATATGTACTGATTATATGTATAATCTATATGTATTCATTTTAAGCTTTTTACGTGTAGATTAAATGCAGTACAAAAAACTATACATAAATCACATTAAGTACCACATTAAAGAGGAAGTTGGGTGTTTAAAGTAAAAAATGATAGTTTGTCATTATCCTTCTTCTTATATTTTGTTAATGAGTAAGAAATTGAAGATTCTCAGCAGCGTTACTGGAGACCTTTGCTAAGGTTTCACTAAGTTGAATAAAAGTTGAAATCTCCACCTGATGTGCCGGTCTGAGCTCAGTGTGTACACGTGTGCATCCAAATGAGAGAGTGCACGTGTTTGTCTCGCTGCAAGTGTGTGTGCGAGCGGGAACAAAGTCAATGTAAATAGGAGCGATGGCGATGATAAATTCTTGTCATAATCTGAGCTTACCTCGGGGTTGTCTTTCTTCTTCCTCCAGATAGGGAAACTCTGTGGAGTTCTTTATCACACAGCCAGAGATAACAGGGCTCCAGTACAAAGCAATGATCCCGCCTGTTTGCTGACAAGTGAAGCAGCTTCAATCCCCGTGGAGGAATCCCACCTTGTTCTGGGACAGAGAGCAGATGATAGAGACAATATAGAGAGTATAGAGAGCTCATTTACATGAATAGCTTGACAGATAGAGACGCTGAGGAGAGAGAACAGCAAATACACCCAAGTTTTAGTCAAAAAGGAGCAGGGATTCACAGCATCTACTGTACCCTCACCTGCTCCTCATGCCTGCACTCCATCTAACTCTACCATCTCTTCTGAGGGCTCTTCACAAATAACACTAATTGTCTAATAACGAAGTACAGTGTATGACGGTTCACATTAACATTTTCACCACATTTATGTTTGGCTTTTTCTTCTGCCTTTGATTTTCTCACAGCTTATCTCTCATTCACTAGCAGCACCAGACTGATTAAATGAGTGTTCTTTAAACTGCATTATCACACAATCATGAAGTATCTCTTGCAAAAACACATCAAAGAAAAGATATGTTCAATATACAGTCCTCAAAATATTGCAAACCCAAGAATTGTAATGCAAATTTCAGTCAGAAATTATTATTATTATTTTCCCCAAAAAGAGCGAGAAAACATTTTTCCTCAAGTTTTTGAGGCATAGCAGATGGTTTGTGATATGCACAAGACACAAGACAGATAGTTCCTGGTGTCTGGTTCACACAAGAAACTATCTAGTCAACCCTGTCCCCTAGAAATGACATTTTTATACTTCTAAATTACAACAGAAATCATGTTTTTTGTCAATACATTGAGAAAATGTTAATAACAATAAGTCCCCCAAATTAAATGACCAAATATGTTGTTCTGACCATGTGACTCCAGAATGACACATAAGAGCGTTTTTCCTATCAGCAGTAATCGTTAGGAAATAGCTAGCAAGCTAAATTCTGTTAGCTTGCTAGATAGCAATAGTTCAGTTCTTGCCAACTCCTGAAACATTAGCAAGGCTACATGTTACATGACATCATGTATGTCTGCTGACTAACTTTTTGGCTTATACCATTTATTATCATCAATCATCATTTATCATCATCCATCATTATCTGCTTTCTTTTCTCTTCCTCCTCTTTCTTTCTCTTTCTTTCTTCACTGTGATAATTCCTCCTTCTCTTGCATAGTCATAACTTGCGATGGTCACAGAGAATCCAATGAGCTGGGGCCCCTTTAGGGGGGTTTCCTAGAACTGGTTGTTGCTGCAATGGTACCACAGTCAAGGGAAATTCCCACATTTTGACACAGTCTCATATTACAACCTGTTGTGTTGTATTCCTTGGGAGGACAGTTTCGTTAATTAATATATCTGGCAAGTCACAGAAATGTAGATACTGTCCACCACCAAAATATCTGATCTTCCAGTATTAAACTTTCAACACTTGGTTAAGGTTAGGAAACAATCATGGTGTTGGTTCAATACAGAACAAGACATGTTTATTAAAATTTACCTGAAACCACGTCTTTCACTGATCTTAACCAAAGTTCTTTTGTTGCCTAAATGTAACCCCACACATGGGACTCAGGATGGAAACGTCAGTCTCTGAGGTCAATGTCCTGCATTTTGCACACCCATCGTCCAGCTTCTGTACGGTAAATGTAGCACTTCATTCACTTGAAAAAATGTTACCTGTGAACATAATCCAGGCAGTAATTTGGTTCGTCACTGCAATGCAAATGGGAAATCAATTAAGTAAAAAACAATCACCATTATTTGATCACTACAGAGTCCCTAAAGGGAACATGAGTTTTTTCCACAAGTTTCTGCTGTGTACCAGATAACATCCTGTGTTGACTCATGAGCTAGTTGCTTGTGCTCACCAGGCAGATTCTGGTGAAGACCAGAACCCAGAAGCAGTCTGGTGTACACAAAAAATGATCTTGTGCACAGCAGAAACCAGACACCGTCTGTGTGCATGATAAACTTGTAGGAAAAAAGTAGATTAATCATAATTAATCATTTAAATACAAAATGTCAAAAAAGGACAAAATAACAAAGTATTTCAAAAGACAACATTTTCCAGAGTGACATCTCATTTAGTATACCCAACAGACCAGAAACTCAAAATATTTCATTCAAAGTGGTATAACACAGAAAAGTTGCAAATCCTCACACTGGACCAGCTAAAACTATAAATGTTTGAGATTTTTACTGGATAAATTACTTACATTGTTAACACAGAATGCAAATTGCAATTTATTAATTTAGAAAACAATTAATTTACTTACTGTGGTATAAATAAATGTCTGTATATTATTAAACCTCTATTGTAAAGAGCCTGCACACAGCTCTTCATAGAAAACTTAAATTCTTTAAGTTCAATCATGCCAACAGCTGTTAACGTGGTTAAAGTTGAACATTTAAAGTAAAATATATGAATCTTAGGTTGTATAAACAGTATGTGAGTTGAAAAGCAAAAATATGCAAATGTACTAAATATATCTGTATAAAGATCATTTTCACTTGATTAGCTATGTTAATCTCTTTTGTTTCCAATTACAAATAATACTGACAGAAGAAAAATAAAAAATAAACTATTTTTTGTATAATTTGCATTATTCATGTTTTTTTTTTAGTATTGTTTCAAATTTGAGACCATCCAGCTTATCCAGTTGTTTTTTTTTTCCTTTGTGTCTACTCCTCATCTCTCCTGCAAGAATTCCACTTCTCCTTTGTCACCATCTTACTTATCTCCTTCTCCTCTACAACCTCTCCTCTTCACATCTCATCCTCCTCATTTCCTCTTCTGCCACCAGTCGCATCACGCTCCCTCTCTGCCACTCTTCACACATTACTGTTTCCCTTAATTACCTTAACAATCCTCTTTAACCATCCTAATTCTCATACAGTATTGCTCTCCTTCACTCTGTCTTTTCCTATATATATATATATATATATATATATAAGAAAACATCTTTATTTGCAATGGTGGGGGAAAAAAAGAAAATGGAAAAACACGGAAAGAAACTGTAGATTTGAATATGACTATGAACTTATCTAAGATGAAATATGTAAAATAAATTGTGTTCTCCAAGCCTATTTCACCTGGTAACATATTCCTCCTCACAACACTTTTGACTTCCTGTCCTGATTTGCAACCATTTACAAATTTGCTGACGCAGTGTCAATTCTGTGCAGTTCGCTTTCCACACCATTACCCCACCAGAGCAAACCGCTCCGAGCATCGACTGGAAGGGGTCAGCAGTCATCAAGCAAGAAACATCAAGGAGGACATTTACACCACCTAACGCCAGAGACCGTAGCTGTGTCCCAAATCTATACTACAAACTCATTCTAAGCAGGTTTTATTCTAAAATGAGTTGTGGATGACTGTGAAATACTTACCTTAGACCAAAACATTTTGCTATCTCTTTTTCTAAGCTGAAAGTGACATACTAGTCACAGTTTGATTGACATCTGATGGCAATCAACTGTTATCACTTGAGTAATTATCTTTATATTATAATTGTCACAGCTAGCGGCGGAGCAGCTGTATACTGCTTATATGTTCTAAATAAAGGAACTGAAAGAGTCACCAATTATCTCTCTCTATAGTTGTTTTTATCATTATTGGCGGATCTGTGTGATTTGTGTGATTCTGTATGAATATGTGTGTGTGTGTGTGTGTGTGTGTGTGAAAGAACAAAGAGATATGCATGTATATGGCCATATGGTATAAATTCAGGTATGTCGCACATACATCTCTGTGTGTATGTGTGGTATTGTATAGTGATTACACCTGCATGTATTTGTTTGTGTGTGTGTGTGTGTGTGTGTGTGTGTGTGTGTGTGTGTGTAGCACTGGTCGGGCCATCTGTGCACTCACCACTTCAAAGCAGACAAATGAATTATTGAGTCGAGTTTGAAGACGTTTGCCGTCGAGCGTTTTGTTCTGCCGTGGAACTCCCAGCCTTTCAGGAAGTGGAGGATGTGTTCTTCTCTTTAGATCAAGGTTGTCGCCTCCTCTGCTTCCTCTACATAGGCATACACACACACACACACACACACATACAGACACACAGAGTAAGTCCTTTGCCTCCTGTCTTAAACTCTACTTTTGTTAACTTATTTAAAAATTCACTTCTGCCTGTTTCAAGTCAGGCCCCCCCCTCACACCCGCTCCTCTCATCCTCGTTGTAGAATCCCTCGGCAGGTTTTCATGTCTAAGGTCGCTGAGCTGAAGTACAAAAGATTCAATGTGAAACCGTTTAAAAAGCGGGAAATAAAAGAAGAAGAAGAACACCTCTGCACCCTCACTCACTTGTGAGGACCAAACAGGAATTAGGGTTTTATTTCATGTGTGCACGGTGAGGAGAGTGAGGAGGTACCAGCTTCAAATAGACTCAAAGAATGATTTGATTCCACTGTTTCACTTTCTGAACTTCAGCTCCTCTTGTTGATTGTATCGTGTGTTGCTGTATTCTGATGAGAACACAAGCTACACTAATCCTTTAAAAACAAAAAAAAACAAACTTCACATTTATGTAGTAGGGCTATAACACAAAGCTACTGTCTGCATCTCTTTATTTCACAGTAATATCTGTTTCTGTATACCCAGAGCAAAATAAAGTTGATCTGAAGTGTATGTAAGATAAAATATATACACAGTATATGATAGATAAATTTAAAAGTCTATGACAAAGAATGAGACAGCTATAAATAGAAAGAAAGAAAGAAAGAAAGAAAGAAAGAAAGAAAGAAAGAATGCAACAGGAGCAGGTCAAGGTCTCCAGCGGATATATCGCAAGGACTTCTCGTCTAGCGCCACCATCACGTCAAACCTTATGGATCTGAACATGTACTGAATGGATTGTCACAGAATTGTGTACAGATATTCATGATTTCCTGATAATATGCCCTAATAACTTTAATGATCCTCTGACTTGTCCTTTAGCACCACCATCAGGTCAAAATTTCAGTTTGCCAGATATTTTAATTTATGACCAAACTAATGACATTCCCATTAGCCTCTGCTTTATGCTTATTGGAAAATGTTAGCATGCTAACAGGCTAAATGACAACAAAAGAAAAGACACAAAGATTATACCTGCTTAGCATCAGAATATTAGCGCTTTCTTTGTGGAGCATGTTTAGCTCAAAGCTAGTGTAGCCAGGTCTGAACAGTCATTATAAAAATAAAGTTATCAGACAGATACGACAAAATTAGAATAACTACTCCCTCAGTTATAACGGTCCATTGGCGCTCCCTAGTGGCGTCATTAAGAGAGGGACGCGAGAACGCAGTTGACAAGTTTTTCTCTCTCTTTTTGCTGAGAGAGACAGACACAAACAGGATAGTAGCGCCTAGCAGGTAGCTCTTAGGTAGCTCTGCAGGTAGTGCAGAAAGTTGGAGAGAATAGTCTAACCACTCTGATTCAAGTAGAAACATAACAAGGATCAATGAGGAGCGATTCTTGGAAGCTAAAAGAGAAGTTATACAACAACCACGGACATGCTGACTCATCCAAACAGCATGTGTATTGAACATTCCAGCTGTTTTTTTTTTTTTTTTCTTGAGACTATACTACAGACAGAACTGTGCTGCTCGAGGTCATCATCATCCCACTGCCTCCTGGTTTCCATCTCCATCATCACTATCTTCTCATTGCTCATTGGATCTTCACCACCATTATCCTCTTAGAACCCAGACACTTAGACATACCTGCGACCTTGGCTACACACATGGCTGTAAACTCTCAGTCTTGTTTTCACCAAGAAACAAGAAACGTGGATGTAAGCAATCCAACATTCACAAAAAAAAAATGGTTTTGCAAATGTTTTATAATTGATTTTAATGAATGTAATTTATATACAGCTTTAAATGTTAATAAGGGGTGGAGGGGTTAGGATGAAGTGTTGCTATCATCTGTATCATTACCACTGTGCAGTCTCCTAGCAGTAGTAGCTGTGAACAGGTGCTCAGCTGTTACTACAGCGGAGTGGTGGTGTGGTGGTGTGGTGGTGTGTGTGCAGTGATTCAGGTAGTACAATACATTAACACAGTGTACTGTAGCAGCACAGATGTTTAATGAGCACTAATGGCTATTTTAATGCCCCACCATTTCCTCTTCCCTTAGTGATAATAGTTTGGGGTGAACCATCAAAGACAATACATCCACACATGTTAAGATGCACCCACACAAGCAAGCTGTGACCGTAACTCTGACACACACACACACACACTCGCGCACACAGGCTTAAGCCCATTAAAGAGGCTGACAGACTGAGTTACGAGGGCTTCACTCACTCATCTGATGTGACAGTGTTGCTTGGTTATGAGCGCTTAGGGAGAATTTACTGGCCTTCCTCCCATTCCATCATACAGTCACAGCAGCAGGGCCAACATCAGAATTCAAAGAAGCACTCCTACAATTTATGTGTGTGTGTGTGTATCTCTGTGTGTGCGTGTGTGTTTATGGGAGTGGATGTTGCAGTGGTGGAGAGGATTACATATTTCATTAAATAGATTCTATAAAAGCCTGTTAGAAGAAGTTCATGAATTTAATGTAGCAGCGGTCATTGTGGCGGTGCAGGTGGCAGCCAATCAAATCATAGTTCTATCTAATCAATTAGTTAATGTGTTTATTTATTTATTTGGTTTATTTTTTTTTTCCTGTTTTTGTATGATGAATAAAACATGCAGAAATTGTTTGACCATCTTTTTTTTGGATCCCAAAATTTATAGTAATAATAAACTGACTGAAATGATTAATAAACCTATTTTTAAAATAACCCATAATTATTAAAGTCTGTGCTCTGATAACCAGTTTGTGTGAAAAGATCAATAAACAGAAAGGGGAACAAGAAGACCTCCAATATTGTTATTTATAAGCACTTTATAAGCACAGATAAAAAACAAAACAAAACGGAATACTATAACACGTCTTCTCCTGTACGCTGAACATATCAGCATAACCATCAGCTCAGCAGTCAGAAAAAAAAGCGAGCTTCAGAGCAGCGATGAAAAGATTTGAGACGGTAAACTGAGCTCAAAGAAACGCCGAAACATCTCAGATCTCAACACAGAGACGACTAAATCTGAGCCGACTACTCGTCTAACGGCTTCACAGACAGGTTTTGACTACTTGTGGAAGTTGGATATCCATCACTGACGGTGCACATATACTGTGGTGTTATACCTTCCCAAATTCATATTTCTGTTATGTGCCTTTCTCTGGTAAACATGAAAACAAGATAAGAGCCATCCTGTCAGAAGAGTCAGACCTGTTCTCTCCAACTCAACAGCTCATGTATTTTATTAAATACCTGTTGTACATCTTAAATATCAGCTCATTTTAATTGAAGCACAGGAAAGAAATAACATACTGACATATTTAATTGTATTCATTGTTCATTTTAAATTAAATTACTTATCTACAGATCTGCTTGGAACCTGTTGGTTTTTATTCTGAATGTTTGAGAATATCATGTCATGATATACTGGGGGTTTGGTGGATTGGAGTGCCATGACAAAAACTTTACTTTGAAGGGGCTGTGGTGTGAAAAAGCTTTGGAACAAGTGGTCTAGACCAAAAAACCTCAGAGCATCTGCTTATGTTGAGGTTATTGATCCAAACATACAGTTTATTCATTTGTGCTGATTGCTTAACTTTGTTTATCAATCTGATGGCACAGATTATCACCAATACTTTTTTTTTTTTTCTGCCATATTACCCTTGGCGGGTTGCATAAAGGAGGTAAGAATAATGTGCAGTAGAAAATGGAGGAAATGGATTAATCAGTAATATAATCACATTTTACTACTTATATGGTGACTGAATATGCTGTATGTGATGGAAGATAATGCATGTATATAACGTACATATGTAATTTAAGAAAAAAGTTTTAAAATGGTGCATAAGTGACTCATATTCAGTATACCTGTCGAGGAATGAAAGCTGTATTCCTTGACTGTCATGGAGGTGGCTGAGTGGAGCAGGTGGACCCAAATGCAGAGACGGCAGGCAGGTTGGATACGATGCTGAATATTTAATGAATGAACTCAAAAGTCGCAGGAGACACTGGGACCAGGAACAAAGACCATAAACACAGGAAAAAAAACTCAGGAAAACACTCGGAACATACACAGCACGAAAGCAGACGACTCGACAAAGACCAAACTGAAAACTGGACTACACAGGGTGTGATTGCAAACTAGACACAGGTGAAACACATGACGTAATCAAACACAGGAAGTAAAGGTGACAAGACACAAGGAGAAAATATTTCAAAATAAAACAGGAAGTAAAGTAAACGTACAACAGGTGACACAACACACGGGCAGGGCTGGGCTAACCAGGGTGATGCAGGGCAGGTGAGAGGAGGTCCACATATACACAGGAGGAAAACACACAAGGGAAACAGAGAAAAAACCAAAACCAGGCAACATAAATGCAACACTGAAAACTCAAGGGAACAAAATACACAAAGAGTCCAAAAATAACAGAAAAAGTCCAGGCAGGACGTGACATTGACAGCAAAGCATGATCGGAAATTCTGGGGAAGTTAAGGAGAGCCAGGACATACTGATGATACGTGACTCTGCACTTTGTTCAGAAATTATTTTCCATCCTAGTTTTTTCGTATCTATTATATTTTTGACTTTGTACCAATGTTTTCTCAGACTAGAGATCTTTGAAATAAAATACTGGAGTCCTTTAAAATTACAGCTTTCCAATATCCGAAATCACAGTACAATTACAAATAGCATATTGTGTATTTTTATTTGAGTTGCTACCAAAAAGCTGCTGATACAGTGAGAAAAAGAGCCTATTCTTTTTATTAGTGCAGGTTTATGTTCCATAATGTGCATCCAACTGGGACAATCTTTCTAGCAATTCAGTCAAGGTCAGATGAAAGATGGGAGTAATGTGATACTTTATTGATCTTCATTGGAAAACTGTCTATTTTTTCTAACCACACACACACACCTCTGAAGACATGGTCAGAGGTCACAGGCAGCTACAGTAACACAGGTGATGGACAGTCTCTGGACAAGTGAGGGGCTTAAAGCTGTGAGCTATAGAGGAAATATAACAATAGAAAAGGAAACTTAGATACCTGACAAAAAAAAACCAAAAAACAAAAATCCAGTCATCCAGATCTGGTCCAGGCCTGGAAATGCTAAAACTAAATATGGCAGAAACAAACGAAAATAAAACATACAATGAAAAAACAGAAAAACATATAATGAAACCTGACGAATTCAGTGAAAAAAAAATCTCTTTCAATTGACCGTTTTCTCTTTATATTCTTTCCAGCTGAAGTTATCCAATATGTTCCTCCTCTTGAAGGAGAATATGTGCCACAGGGCTACCTAAATGTACAAGCATAATCTCTTTGCTCAAAGTTAACTGCTGTGTGAAGGATCCTTGAGAACATGTTCTCAGCATTGACACTTGGATAAGCCAAAAGCAAGAAGACTCAAATAAAATACGTCAATGATAATCCAGTGGAGGCTACAAAAATGAATCTAACAGACCCAAATAAGCTCTGTGGCTCTCTGTGTTATTGATGATGTGGTTCAGAGATCTTTATTTCTGAGACAGACTGTCAGGGCAAGTCCTATGACTTTAGTAGGGCTGAGAGTACTACGATTTTTAGCCCTTTTCACAATCTTTACCAACGGTCCACTTACTAGTTTTTTTTGTTGTTTGTTTTGTTTTGTTATTGTTTTTTTCCCAGAGCTTTATTCTCAATCTCATCTCAAGGTCTTCATCAGATCTGGTCAAACAGATCTACACATGAGGGCTGAAAGCTAATATACTAATGTGGTATTTTAATTTCCCAGATTTGTATTTGAGGCTTCTTGTTAGATGTCCATTCATTGTTACTGACGTCAGTGTAGAGAATGGTTCATTTGCTTGTAAAAGTTTAAGATTTTCATGAAGTCAAACCCTGGTTTTGATACAATTTATGGTGGCCATTTCTTCTGCAACAGCCATTCAAATATATTTGCACTCTGCAATTACCTTCCTAGTGGAGTGCTTTGTTAGAGTATGCCATTCCTGCCAACTCACACATGAGGTATTAACAGGAAACAATGCAGCATTTAATTAGAGTTATATTTTTACTTCATGACTATCAGCCTAAGTGTTAACCTCAAGTCAGAACCAAACAGAGTGAAACTGCTTTTAGCTGCTATGCTGCACACAGATGGAACCAACATTCTGATGATCTTATATCTTATATATACCAAGACCCTTTAGGGAGGTGGTCTTGGTCTGGTCCCAAATGAACCCTGGAGCAGTTTGTGGTGGGAATGTTGATCAGACCTCTATCCTATCCAACCACTAGGAGTACTCTGCAAATTCGAGCAAAATGGCTCCTGTAGCAAGCATCCCAGCATGTGCTTTGCATGCTAGCAGCTAGCTGGACAATGAATCAAGTTCAGACCTGGACCAGTGCAACAAAGGATGCTGTATATGGCCAGATGACCATTTTCAGGACCTTCTTCCTGTGTTTATGTATTTACTCCCGCCCCAGACACATCTGACCAATCAGCGGAATCAATGCTCTCATGTAGCTTTAAGTGATGCATTTTGGTTTGCTTGATTTTACTCTGTGTGAAAAGAAACCGAACCAAGTTTACCAACTCATCCACTGATTTGGACTACAGCAAATGAATTATAGGTTTGAAAATGTCCCTAAGTTAAAAACTACTGTTCTTCTGTGCCTTTCACTGATCGGTTTCTCTGCTGCACGTTTATTTCCTTTGTTGTATTTGTGGCAACTTACAAATTACTACTGCTCTATAACTGTATCTCTAGTCTATTACTTATCCTGTGCTTATGTCTCTTTTTAAACATTTTAATGCATTATATAAAGCACTTTGAATTGTCCTCATGTATGAAATATGCTATACAAATAAACCGAACTGAAACTGTTCATCAAAAAGAAAGTGATCATTTTAGTCATTGTTTGTCAGTGGATCAGTGGATTTTGTCAGTTTAAATATGAGAGCGAGTAATGGAAGAGTCAGGAGCAGACAATGAGCTGTTAGATGAAGAGCTGCAAGCGACAGGCTGCACACCTCCAACTCCTCTCACTGTGACCTGCTGTTGTGTGGAAAAGTACTCGCACCATGTGCAGCATGAAATCAAGTCACGGTTTCAAACTTTTTTGACAAGACTTATGTTTTTTTATGACAAAGGAGCTGCTCATGAAGCGTTTGCTGCCCCCAGCACTCTGGGGGAATTAAGCTATGTTCAGACAGAACGAGAAGTTAATATTCACCTCGCGTTACTTGCGCAAGTTTGACGGCTGGATCATTTGTATTTATTTGCCCCAAACAGTCAAACTACAAACTGTACATCAGCTGCAACCTAGCTAGCAATGGACACACTGATGGTGTCTGTGTGTTTGTGTTCAGTTCAACCTCTGACAGAACTCACCATGAACTCTGCTTCTTTCTATTATTTCCCTCCAGTTTCGCATCTACTCGCGTCTTTTCATTGACTTTTTATGTAGTTGTGCCACACAAAAAATTAGCTTTCTGTTCTGTCTGAACACACCAATCTGCACTTGCTGTTACCATGGCAATGATGGGTGTCACCAAATCAACTAGGACTGAAATCTTTAGGAATGTAACTTTAATGGCGGCTGTGCTTACCAGGATACCATGAGAGCGCTGAGGACAAAATAAGCAACCCCCGCAGTAGCAAGTGAACACAGAGAGCATGCTCACATTAAAACTCTGCATAAACACCCTGTTTGTGTCAACACTATTTCACATTTTGTGAGGTTAATGTCATTGGCATGCATTCACCCTCCTATGCCCCAAACAATACACTCCTCAAGGACAACACAGACACAAACACGCGCAAAGCACATTTTTCAAGGAGAATCCACAGAGGAGAGCCACTCAAAGCTTTTTTTTTTTTTGCTATTTAAACAAACCTTCCCTGACATTTCCACATCCATCGCCACTGTAAACACTTCAAACAGCCTTGGGAGCGTATACAAGAAGAAATGACAAAATTCCCGTTTTTCATTGCTTCTGTGTGTGTGTGTGTGTGTGTGTGTGTGTGTTTGTCACAGTGGCTCCTGCTGACCCTTCTTACTGTCTGCATTCAGTATTCACTCTGATTCATTTGTGTCATATCAAAATGGATTAAAAAAAAAATCTTTCAATAGGAGTGTCTTTGGCTGCAGATTGAAAATGTCATAAGAAAATGAAGATGTGTAACTTGAAAAAAAAGCCTTCAAAAGCCTAAATTTTCGGAAGATAAACAACAGTTTGAATATAAATCTGTAATGAAACACTAAAGACGTGTTCTTTCGAGAAAAACCAGAGTTCACTGTCAGACGCCCAAGCAGCCTTTGTCACTCTCTGTGTGACTTCAGTCCCCCGAGGGAAGCTGTAAAGAAAGCTTGTTGTTTTGCAGGAAGCACACACACACACACACACACACACACACACACATTTACCGAAAAGGTTAGCTGTGACACGTTGCTTGGCATTTTCAAGGCAGTAAACCCCCATCAAGCGAACACAGTCATGTGTGACCAACATGGCTGCTCGGCTGC
This sequence comes from Thunnus maccoyii, assembly GCF_910596095.1. Classification (NCBI taxonomy): domain Eukaryota; kingdom Metazoa; phylum Chordata; class Actinopteri; order Scombriformes; family Scombridae; genus Thunnus; species Thunnus maccoyii. The sequence continues at coordinate 2,085,628 of NC_056540.1, read as the reverse complement.
TGCCCTACACGCTGCTGCGGAGCGCCAACAGCTGAAGGCTTCCTGAGGTGTCGCGGCTGAAACTCCAGCCAGGAGAAAAAGAGGAGGAAAAAAAAGAGTGAGAGTAAGCCATGCGACAGGAGGAGTGAACACAAAGTATTTGAAGTCCTCTGATGAAAGCTGGGCTTGGCGACTTCACTTGCCGTCAGCTCCAAACGACAGCGAGAGATAACTGTTTGAAAATTTTGAGCTTCAATACTCTGAAATCTGGCTAGGCGACATCAGGGAACTGCAGATTGCATGTGCATGAGAACCAAACCAGACACTCTGTCATCTTATAAGAGAAGCCAAAGGCTAGAGAGAGGCAAAAGATCTGACACTAGTGAAGCCACCTTCTTGTCAACACAACACTTGCTCACTGCTGATTACGACCGCTTTTAATCCAGGCTTAAAAGAACATTCCTTTTTAATGCAACTTTGGTCTTACTTTCGTAGTTTTGGTCATAAATTTCTACCCAACAAGTTAATTGCTGTGATCTGGGAACATGACAGCATCGCTTCAATCAGACAGGTTGTAAACAACCCAGTAATTTATGCAGATTATCTAATCCACTTTATTGGTGAAACTGAATGAGCTCACCCAAAATGTACTAGTTATGAATCTTCATCAAACAAGAAAACTGTGCACACATAACAAATATGTACAGGAAGGTTAGGTTTAAACCTGGTATGAATATGGGGTCTGTATCTGGATACATTATCTGAATAATGACATCTGATCCATCAGTTTGAATTTCCTTTACCAAATGTGGTATGGATGATCCAATTCCGATCCTCCATCCCAGTCCAAATGTGTTCTGCGTGATGCCACATTCAGAGATCATAAATGAACACGGTGAGTAGCTACATTGTTACACAGTGAGTCTTGGTGAGTTATGTGAGAGGATAGTTGTAATAAACTGAAATTATCCTTAAACTTCTCCTCACTTCTCAGTAGTATTTGGAGGATTATTTTCCAGTAACACAGAACATGTAATCACTGAGATGATGAGTGTACAGTAAAATATTACTAATATTTTGAAAAAGACAAATGATTTTGGTTAAGAAGAGTCGACAGTGACACTAGCAGCCCTGTGGGGCTAGCGGTTAGCATGCTAACAGCTCATGATGACAATGCTATATTGATGTTTAGCATGTTCACCATCTTAGTTTAGTGTGTTAGCAGGCTAACATTTGCTAATTAGCCCTAAACACAAAGTAGTTTTGTAGATATTTGCTCATAAACCAAAGTATTGGACAAATTAATTTCAAATCTGATGAAAAGTCAGGGGATCACCAAAGTTATTACAATTCATCCTCAAGGAACCATGAATGTCTGTACTATATTTTGTGTCAATCCATCCAGTGTTTGTTGAGATATCACTCTGGATAAGAGGAAATCATGACCAGCTGGTGATGCTAGATGAAAAGTCAGGAGATCACCAACAACATTAGGATTCATTCTCTCTGGATCATGAAAGTCCAAAAGTTTATGACAGTCTATCCAATAGTTGAAATATTTCAGTTAGGGCTAACATTGCCATCCCTATAGCCATGCCACTAGCTTGGCTAAAAGCAGCTTTAGAAGATGTTGGTAAGGCTACTTTTAGAGCCAGACTTCACTTTGCTAAGCTTTGACATCACTGACGTGACTCAGTGGCAGCATTAGTTAACATTAGAGATAAATTGCAAACAGAGTGGTGATAAATTATATAGAGATTTATCAAATGCAGACTGTTTTTATTAAAAAGCTGCTTCTTCCTTTATCAAATTAAATCAGTTTTAATCAAATCTTTCATATCTTTATCAAGACAAGTTACAATTTAAGAGCAAATTTATCAGTTCAGCTCTGCTTAAATTAATTTCATCATTCCATTTTTTTCAGTTCCACTCATCATATTAGTCTCTCCTGAACACTGTGATTTAGTGATGTGTGTCTGTCATCTTTAAGGGTCACTTCACTAAAATTACAAATGTGTTAACATTGTTAACAGATTTCATGGGGACTATTTCCTTTGTAGAAAGTACTTCCAATGTTAACAGTGTGGATTATCCAGAACAACAAAGACATTGTTTCTGAAAGAAGATGCTATTGTGTCATTTTTTTAAATATCATTTCTCATTGCTGTGATCACCACAAACACAATTCAATTCACATCCATTGCACTGGGGTGGAGGCAAACATCTGAGGGACCTCTATATTCAAACCTGGTCGAATACAACCAAAACTACATGACTAGATACTAAGGTAAATAAGAAATTATATGTTTTTGTGTGAATCAACCCTTTAATTTGGAATTGCTGCACCATAATGGAAATTTGCATCATACTGACACATTTCATCCCAATCTTTATCCCTGACAAATCACTTGTGGTGGATAAATTAACAAACAAATAATCAAATGGACGGAGATCAACTCACAGACAAAAGTATACTTCCCTTTAGCCTAGAGAAGAGAAACAGAAGCAGGTGCAGACATTGATAAATGCTCTCTCAGAGCAGACTATTGTTCAAGGATAAACTCACTGATACCTCCAGCCTTGAGTCCCTGCAACTTCCTTCAACCGAAGCTATTTAACGCTCAAGGCTAAGTCTCTACAAGCAGAGGTACATCTTAAATTTCATTACTTTCCTTAAAGCAGTTTAGAGTCTCTGTGAACAATTGCTGTTGCTGGACTTTTAATTGAACTCTGAATAGAAGATCAAAAACTAAAGCTGTTACATTTGCACTTGAATGTAACCTGGGTGTAATGTAGCGGCTTTGGAAAAGACTGTGCCAGTGTGATGCATCACACTGACACATTAATAGATCATAGAAAACGAATGAGCCAATTTGCCTCTCACATTAGCATGTTGCTAATGTTAGAGCATGAGTCTGTCCTTGTTTTACTGAGTAGATGTAGGAAATATGTCAGTAAAACCAAAAGGGTTCTTAATGTTTATATTTCTTGTAGACAAGAGAACATTTGGCTTATGATTGTATAGATGAAGAAAGTGAATAAAACGTAAGGATTCATCCTCTGAGCACCATGGATATCCACTGTAGATTCCATGGAAGTCCAGCCAAACCAAAGTGTTGGAGAGACACAGGTAGCACCTGAACACTACACAACTGATCCACAGTACGTTATAGAAAAGAGAGAAAGAACGAAAGACAGAGAAAAATAAAAGAAGGTCCAACCAAAATACCCCAGATATGAATGATACAGGGCCAAGGGTCCCTACTGACCCCTCTTTTCTTCCACTCTTTGTGTATTGTGTATGCAATGGTTGGTTATTATTAATTTGTTTGTGGAACTTGATTAAGTACAAATAGTACTAATTCATTTAGGAATATGCAGCATGTGAACACCTGCAAACGTTGACAATATTTTTCCACATCGAAAATAAGAAAAAAAGGAAAAAAAGAAAGAAAAAATCTCCACCTGTGGAGGCTGCTGTAAACAGTTAATGAATGACAATATGGTAAAACACAGTTGAAATAATATAAAATATGTCTTCATAGGAGAAATTATAATTGTTGATGAATACTGTAAATTAATAAACACTTCAAATATCCTTATATCTGCTTATAACCACATTATAGTTGTTATAAGCCATTTATTAAATGTTTATGTACTGATTACAAATGTTAAATAGGGAGACTTAGAGTGTTAACAATTTATGAATTAAAGTAATCTATAATCCCAGTGAAATCAAATAAGAAACTGGTACAAAACATAAAAGCTAGACGGCCAGAAAGTCAACATTTACAAAAGGATAAGCACATTTTGACCTTAACTAAAGTGATTTCCTTTGATTTAATGTCAGGTTTTGTTGGCTATTTTTGGTGTTTGGAGGCAGGAATGAGTGTAGGATTAAGGGCGGCTGGCCACCATCTAAATATTTTTCTAGATGTTTTCTAAAGGAACTGCATTAACACAGTTTAACACTTAAGCCTCTCCTCCCAAACTAAACTCACTAAACAGTGAACAGCATGTGAGTGAATCCAGCTTCTGAATGATCAGCGTTGCTGAAGAGGCGAGCACAGGTAGCTGCAGTGATATCAAGTGAATAATGACAGATATATAATAATAACATACAGATTTGATCAGTCAAATCTTTTTCTGAATGTTGTGAGAAACATATACATTGTATGAAACAGCAAAAACAGAGAAAAGACTCTTTCCATCAAGCCTTGTGATAAACAAGAACAACATACTGTAACCATGGTGATTATACACATCAAAGATGGCAACAGCTGTTCCATCAGAATGCTCAGGAGACATGAAATTTCATTAACAAAATCCGGACTAAAACGTCAAAAACCATAAAGTCTCATATAAAAGCTGGCATTCAAATGATGGCAGAGTCTAAAAGAATAAACGGGTACATGGCCAGCATGAACCAATAAAGACTGGTCACTGATAAAGGCTGGGTAAAAAAACGAAATTACCCGTAGTAGCATGTGTAGTACAATAAAGACCTGTCTATAATGTAAGCGTGTCCCAAATGAAGGCCTGGTTCCCTCTGGTAGATAAAGATCCATTTGAGAATTTGCGGTATAATTAAATAAATGCAATGTAACTAAAACTAATATACGTTTTTGTCAAAAGACACTATTAATACGAATAGAAAAAGTCGTAAAACTGGATTTTAGACTGAGACAGGACCTCAAATTCAGATTATAATAAAGTTTTAAGGTTCTTGTCATTTTCAGATTGTATTATTAAACAAATTAGCAATTTATCAAGTTACCACAGACTAATTATGATGGATCTGGAACCTTTAGGACTACTCGAGGGTCTGAGGTCCTGGGGCAGTCGCCTGCTTTGCCTGGGTAAAAATGCTGCCTTGGAGTGATGTTGAAATGAACTAAGGAAACTGCACACTACTTACACTACGCATACTGCGCTACACAGAAAACTGTGGCATGACTAGATGTGATTATTGTGAGCGTGCGCAACAGAAGTCACAGTGGCAGTTGTAATGTAGAGCGAGTTCAAAGACAAAAAGACAAACAAGGTGTTTTTAGTTCAGCAGATAAAGGTGTTATATGCATTAACAGAAAAGGAATGTATCCGGTTTACAACCCAGCCAAGTAGTCTAACTAGCAGTTTCATATCCAAGAGGAGCCCATAATGATGTCATAGATTACAAACCAGCAGAATAATGTAATATAATGAAAAAAATGTGCTTAATATTTTCTCTTAGCCCCTTTTCAATGTTTTCAGAATTGAGGGAATACATTAAGCGGCCAAGCGTGAAACCCAAATGCAATATCGACTCCTGTCCGCAATTTGTCAAATCTGTAAAATATATGGCAGCGTGGAAATATCCAGCGCCGCCATTTACGGGGGCTTTCATAAAACATATTCTTTGGTAATAGTGTTCTGCAGACAGCCTTATGTATTATTGAACAGTTCTCATTTTCATTCAAACAACCTGTAAGTCCTTCACGCACACACACACACACACACACACACAAACATAAATACACATGCACAGACGTACAAAAGCCCTTACAACATTTTGCGAGGGAATTAGTCACCCTGTCCTTTGCAGCCAATTTTCTGTGGCTAGCTGTGGCATTTATCAAAGCAGAGCGGTGCAGGTAAATGTGCACTTGCCAAGCAGTTTTATTGAGCCTTATTTAGCTGCCATTCTTAATGAGCTAACCGAGTCTCCATAAACACACACTGACACGTGCACACGCAAACACACACTAATCCTAAACTGAGGTCGTGGAGAGGTCACCCGCTAGTCATAATAACCGGCTTGATGTGAGCGCGGTTGATTATATTATTACCTTCTTGTGCTTCAAAGACAGGCGCCTCGTGTTTCCTTTGTCACACTTGGCACTCTCACTTTGTTTCTCTCTGTCCGTCAACTCATTTGTTTTTATTCATGTGTGACTTTTGAAAAGAAGCAAGGGTTATAATTTCACCAGGGACAAGGGGAAGGTATATAGTTCCCTCATAGTTAAACAGTATTTTCTTAGTGTCCTTTTACTGACATTCTATTCCACAGGACAAGCAATGTTTTTATGAATCAAGTCTGGGACTTGGAGAGTAATTCCACATTAGGCAAATGTCATGGCCAGGCACTATTTCCCTGCTGGCACTGCTCAGATAATTTGACAAGCTGGGAGGAATAAAGGATATAAATATAGATACAATAAAATAAACCCAGCCTTGTCCTTTTATGCCAAAAATGGACAAAACTTTCTTTTCAATTCTTTGCATCTGAGAGATGCGACTTGCATGAAAAATCACAACTCTGTCAAAGCGGAACACACAGATATCATAGACACACTGTAAAAATCAGCGGGACCTACAGTTACAAAGATGAGTGTTTTCTGATCTGTTAAGGATAAAAATCAGTGAATCCACTTTGAAGTCATAGGCAAAAATGCTCCTTATAACTTGAGATGTTGGTTCATGATCATCAATTTTCTGACTTTTTCTTCAGTAAACATTTTTACAGCTGCATCCATGCCTGTGTGTAAACTGGAAGTCTTGAGAAGCAAATGCATCATGTAAAAAGACTGAAGACAGAACTATTACAATCAGCAACAATTAGAGTGATCAAATCAATGGAAATGGGGTTTTTGTATTTTGTTCGTTTAGCAATATCAATACATGATTTGGCATCACCAACACTGACACTTACAGTGCCTATGCCATAAGCCTATTTATGAAGGAAATTAAAAATTCTCATGTCTCTTTAACCTTTACAGGTAACCATCTGACTGATGAGCTTGTTCAGGGTTCTCTGCAGCCACACACTGTTCAGAAAAATGAAGGGCCCTAACACCCTGGGCTCAATATTTTCTTTGCAAAATGTTATAAAGGCACCAAAACAGAACATAAATATAGAAAATGTATAAAAATATGTTTTGCAGGATGCTTTGCTAAGACATTCCACAATCAATACAATGGATACACTACAGTATATGTGTATGAATGTAATAAATTGTTGTGTAGTAATGTGGTAATATTTTTGTGGTCTGCTGAGGTATCCTTTGACTCAGGATGACTTGTGTACCTCTATTGTGAAACCAAATCTATCACTGAACTGAGCTGCAGCAGGTTATGTCAATAAAAACCAAAACTTTTAATTATTGCGGTCCAAATAGTTCAATTTAGTCCCACACTGCGTGAGGTGAATTTGAGTCAGAAATTGTCCTTCTTGGAGTCATAACTCAGTCAAATGTGAACACACAGACATGGAACACATATTGATATCATTCAGTGTGACTTACACTTCCTGAGGATATCATTATCTCTGATGTCCATCGCTAATAAACCTCCATAAATCCACTTAGAGCTCAGAGAAAAAAGGCTTCAGAACCGAGAATCGTCACATTTTAGCAATCCATTGATACTGTACATGGCTACATTGCAAACAGAAACTGCCAATAGCTAATTCAGCATACTTTTAATGAAGCCAATTTGCCAAAATGTAAGAAAATATAGTTTAAAAACAGGGCTCAAAGGAGAATAACAGTACCTTCCTGTAGCTGACATTACAACAGCCAATTTGATTAGCTTTCATGGGGTCTTGTTCTCTTGATGTTTTTTTTTTTGTGTCATTTTTTGTCATATTGGTTCCCAAATAGACCTATATGTTGGTGTTAGCATGTTTCCATCTGTCAGATTAGCAAAATCATTTTTGGCTTTCTTTATTTTCACTCAAAAGTCAGACTTTTCACTAAGCTGATAAAAAAACAAGAAGTGAATGAAAACATAGAAAAAAGCTCCACTTAAAATCGAGGACGTCGCTCCAGATGGGATTTAAATTAGAAGAGGAGCAGCAAGTTCACTGAAAAACAGAAGGCCATTGCAACTGCAATTATCACCAGGGGGATGGAAAACTACCCACATACACATTCCAGACTGGTTTCAATCATTGAAATTGCCAGGGCAGGTGATGTTAAAATAAACCCCACCTCCTCTAGAGAGATGAATCCAGTGCCAATGGGGCTTAATATTATAATACCTATAATCTGTAAATAAATAAATACAACAGTATTATATTTTCCATATTTTCCAGTAGTAGTAAGTGTAATTATAGATTATAACATCAGAAGAAAAATCACCTTCAAAAAAACAAAACAATTATGATCTGACAAGTTCTGTCAAACATTTAATATATTATCATGAGCTCCAACCTGACCTGCTCTGTCACCCGTCCAAGTGTAAATAAAGTTTGAGACATTTTCCTCTCCAGATCTATCAACCTCTGTCTGACATGCCAAAGTGCTCTTGATTAAATTACACCGAAATATTAAATAATCAATTAATGTGCAGGTCTAATTATTTAGGATGCGCTATTGACCTAGTTTGTAATTGAATCCAAACAGCAACACGTTGTTGTGTTTATTAATTCATGAAGAACAGCCTGCTGCTAATGATTTGCTGCCTTGGAAATTAATTCCTCATTTCTCACTCCGTCTCTCTCTTGGCCTCTGACAGTCTCTTTTTATGTAGTACATGTACTGTGCTGATCACATCGCATATCTGAGGATTGTGAACGACTTGACAGGAAATAAATGTTTCATTTGTTGTGTCTGCTGGAAAACATTTAGATGCTGCACTGCTGTTGTTTTGTCTCTCTAAAAACTCTAAATCACTCAGAAAATATGCTCAGCAAATTTCATGACTTTCTAACCAGTAGATTTTCATAATGTGTCCTGTAGAAGTGGAAATTTAATCTAAAGATGATAATAAAGGGAAGGTCAGGGGGTCACCTAAACCATAAGCATTCATCCTTTTAAAAAATATGGATATCCATACTGATTTTTATGACAATATGGCCACCAGCTGTCAGGATATATTGTGGTAGATGGACATCCCTGAGTTTAGTTTCAGTTCTGCATGACTCTAAAACTGAAACCTCAACCAGGCCTGTGTCCACAACTTTTAGTTTATCTTAATTTATTTGACATATGTTATTTTATTCGTATTCATTATTTGAGTGTGCAAAGGTAATTTATTCCAACTCCTGGCAGCATAGAGCTTATAGGAACAGAACCCATAGTGGTATTAAAGCACACAGACACAGCCTGACTGAACTCCATCTGTACTAAATTTCAGACCCAAACCAAGAGCCATTTACTTCTATCCATCTGTTACCATTGTTAGCTTGTGAGGCTAATGCAGCTACAATTGGCCTCTTTCACTGTTCCCACTGAACAGATGATTGGCACAGTCAAGGAGAAACAATAATGCAATTCTTAATAAATTACATTTGACAATAGCTGAAGCAGAACAATCTGGCCCAAACCAGAATCAAAATGTGATGTTTTAATATGTGGTATATGTGTAACACATACACATGTTAGTGCCTTCCAAAACACATAGCACCACTACAAAAATGATTCATAATACTGGTTTCTGATCTGCCACTTCTATGGTTGAGGTTTGATTAACTGTAGGCAAATTGATCAAAATGATTACTTGATTAGAGTAAGGCAGGTTAGGGGAAGCTCATGGTTGTGGTTAAAAGAAGTTGATATTTATCTGTGTCCCGTTAGCTTACTGGTTAAGACGCGTGCTGCATAACTGTAATAAACATTCCAGCGGTGGACCCTTGTTGCATGTCATTTCCTGTCTTTCTCTGACCTTATCTCCTGTCATTTCTCAACTGTTGCTGTCCAAAAAAGACAGAAAATATATGTTTAAAAAAATGAAATTTATATTTCCTGTTGGTATGAGCTGTTTGAGATGTATAGAGCATTTTCAGGTGTCAAAGTCGGACGCTCAAATACCTGGTTTTACAGCACTATAACATCACAAAGCTTCTGCCTTTCTGCTGATGCATCATGAAATGTTGCAGTCATACAGACAGGAGAAGTATTCATGGTACAGTATTCCAGATGTGCATATGTGAAGATGGCAGTGAAATACATGAGGGGATACTGGTTATTCAACGCTGTGCGGGCTTTCATAGAAAACAATGAATGTGTGTGTCTTGACACGCACCAGACACCAGTGGTGTGTGTTGCCCTTGAGAGAGGACAGTCAAAATCCATGATCCCCTGAGGATGAATCCTACTGGTGATTCCTCTAGTGCCAGCAGCAGGTTGAAGTTGTTGTTTGTTAGTGACAACTCAGGACAATTATTGGATTGATTGCCATTAAAATATTGATACGTGTAGTGCCTAGATGATGAATCCTTATAACTTTAGGAACTCCTGACATTTCATCCAGTGCCATCATCAGGTCAAAATGTCTGTTTTTCCAGTACTTTGGTTATGCTCACATTCCCATCAGCCTCAAATATACTTTGTGTTTACGGCTAATTAGCGAATGTTAGAATGCTAACATGCTAAACTACGATGGTGAATATCGTAAACAGTATACCTGCTTAACATCAGCATGTTAGGGTCATCAATGTTAGTATGCTGACATTAGCATTTAGCTCAAAGCACTGCTGTGCCTAAGAAGAGCCTTAGAAATCCACTTGCATGGCTGTAGAATCTTACTCTCAATTCACACATACAGACTCAAACACTAGAAGCACAACAGGCTGCCATTTATTATGAATTGGAGCCTCAAAATAACCTTCTGGCAATCTGTAGGAGTTGAGAAAGGTTCAACTTGAGGCAAATTTTCTCTGACACGTGGCAGTGACAACCTGGACAGAACCAATCACACTCGTTTTTGACTGCCTCAGGAAACAGAAGCACAGCTGTTAGCAGCTCAGTTGTTAGCTCCAACTCAGCTATGTAGAAGCACTTCAGACTAATTGTCACCGTAAACAGCTTCCCCATTTATTATGATATAATTCTAATGAGCTACCAGGTCTTGAAAACGATGCGTGGAAACACACCCCTTGGGAAATCAACTACTTAGCTGTGCGCCAGTATGTTGGCAGAAAATAACTGTCCAATCTGAGCTGAGTATCTAAATCATGTGTTTAACACTAAACATGCCCACAAGCCTCAGGCTCCTGAAAAGCACGATGGAGCCTGCATCTTTGAGTCTGTATGTGTCTTCTTATGGTGATGAAAGGCTCTGCAAAGGGCTCATGATAACCCAAACTAGTCTATGTAGCTCCAGTATACATGAAACTTTATGAATTCCCACATCCACACATTCTACTGTAAATGAAGGGCCACAGAAGAGCTGCAGGTGCTGCTGAACCTCTCAGGGTCCAGTACAATAGAGCCACCTCTCTGTAATGGCTAGGAGGGGGCCTCAAGGTCTTAACACCACTGTAAATATATTTTGAGATTCCATGAACAGCACCAGGTGCCTGTCGCCTGTCGCTCCCCTGCTGCCGGGAGCAGTGCCATTGAAAAACTCAACACTGTGAAGCAAATCAAAAGCAGCTGAAATGTGAAAGTCTGTGAAATGTGAAGGTCTAATTTGTCCTGTTTACTGTGATGGGTCTGAGATGAAAGCAGCAAGAACACTGTATCACTGTAGATCACGGCTTGTGAGTGTGTGCACGTACGCACGCAGAAATACACACTGTCATCAGCAGCAGAGTTAGTCAACACCATCTGTGGTGTCTGTTTATTCCTCTCTGAGATAGAGTGCTCATCAATAGAAATCAGGTTGACTGAAACCATGTTGCTCAGTAAAAGCTGCACTGCAGGTAAAACTATCTTTCAAGCACGTATGTGTGTCGTTCCATTTGTCTGTGCGTGTGTATATATGTGTGTGTGTGTGCGTGTGTGTGTCTCCACATAATTGCCTCCAACATTAAACTGAGGCTGTTTCCAATCCAAATCACTGTGGTATAAAGCATTTCTGCCCTGCTACCACATAACCACCTGCATGCTAGCTAAATATTACACACATACACACACCTTCCCTTCTTTTTGTTCCAGATTGAGGCCTTGGCAGTTGTCAGGAGAGATAGGATCTAAAAGAAAAAAAAAGAAAAAAAAAAAAAAAAACAGGTAGTCAGCGGCTGCCAGAGACAGTACAAATCATGGCGCTTTAACATTTCATGTGTCCCATCAGGCTATGAATTGTGGGTAGGATTATCCATGGGGGGCACACAAGGAACAGCCTAACTCATCCCAATGGCCCCAGTGGTGGCAGTAGTTCTGGCTTTTATTCTGACCAAAATGTGCTACATCAGCTTCACAGAGGGGAAGAGCAGATGAAGACAGCCACCTCTGTGATGTGTCTCACTGCCAAGTGTGCAGGGTTAGAGCCAAGCTGCTCTCCTCTGCCATGGAGGCAATTTTGCCTTTGAAATCAATGGGAGATGCTCTATTGTCACAATGCTTTGGCATCCTTTTTATGCTAGCTTTGCATTCATGTAGCGTTTGTGTTGTGTTCTCAAAGCATTGGCACCCTCTCACATTCTCTTTGAAGCCACCAGACAATATATTTGACATTGTTGTAACGCTACATTTTACAATTTATATGATTTTGGTTTAAGCTCTAAAATGTTTGTCATAAGTTACATGATTATTACTACTTTTATAAATACTATACTTCCAGTATACAGTATGTTTTGTATATCTATGTTTCATACCACATGTTCAATATGTCCAAATATGGCCAAAAGTATGTGGACACTGTGTACATAATTGTGTGTACTATTGGTACACAAATTCACATTATTATTACACTCATTGAGCACTTTATTAGGAACACCCCATTAAAATACATGAGGGGGGCAAAATATTAGGAACACTTTTTAATGAACTCCAGTACACCACCACCACCCACTACAACATCAATAATAAACACGAAGTAGAATTATCACCTTTCTCACGATATCAGCAAAAACTGGAAATGTATACGTTTCATAAAAGTAGAATTTATGGCAGAGCTGTTGTGTTAGATTGCATTAGATTGCACAGGTGTTCCTGATAAAGTGCTCAGTGAGAGAATGAGTATGAGAGGATGTAGAATATATATAAGAACAGCAGCGGCAGTGGTAGCAGTAGCATTTAGTTGTGACAGCAGGCATGCAGCAAGAGTGAGCAGAGACCTCACAGCTTGAGTTCATCCCTGTAATGAAAAGGATGCATTAGATATATATTGTGGTGGGAGAAGTATGTCATGTGAGTGTAGCTGCAGACTTGAGTTGGCTGCCTGAACTAGCTTGCAGGCTTAGCATCATTTAAGGGTCAAAAATCTTAATGCTACAGCATACAATATACAACTTCCCTGTTTCAACATGACAAAGCCCCTGTGTACAAAGCAAACTCCATAAAGAAATGGTTTCCTAGTTTGGTATGAAAAGACTTGACTGGTCTGCACAGAGCCCTGACCTCAACCCCATCCAACACTTTGGAGATGAGCTGGAATGCTCAAACATACAAAAATCAAACATCCCACCCCTCAGATTTGCAATGAGCACAGCTCTAGACTTTCAGCAGATGAATGTGAAAACAGCCTTCTAGTGTCAAACTCTGCACACATATCATTCTGAACAGTGAAGCTCAAACATTCAACTGAAGGAACAAGAAGAAAACATATTTTTGAGTGGAAGGGGACTTTAAGGATGAGTCATCGCTACAATCATTGAGTGTGCTAAAGACCTAATGGTTTACACTCCATTAAAAGTTTACACAGTCAGCTTATGGTGTCCTCAATCTACAGCTTGTGCAATGAGAAAAGAAAATACCACTTGTACCAACAGCATGGTAGATAATAGAGAGGCAAGCACATGCAGTATGTTTGACAGAGCTTAGTGCGAGTCCTCATGAGAACATATATTTGCCAAAAGAAAGATTTCAGCCTAAGAGGTTTAACGTGTTCATAATGCAGTCAAAAATAATTGTGTGAATGAATAAGTAAACTTGATTTGCTTAGCATTTTTAAAGTGCATTACAGATAGACAAAAGAAAGAGAAAGAGATCCAGGGAGTGGCAGACAGAATTATGTGTTAAACAGGGACAAACAAACTGAAAAAAAATCAACATTATTATTTCAGGGAAATGTCATTGAGAAGTGCATTTTAAGATGCTTTTTAAAATTTGCACTTATTTGACTTTGTGGTTTTTTAGAAGGTAAAGCATGATCACCTTCAGTTTTCAGTTTGGACCTTGGAGCAGCCAACAGCCCTTCTCAGCACCTGAGGCAGCTCAAATAGACACACAGAGGCTTGACCATGTGAATCCTTGCAGGTTGAAGGATAGGTACTATTCTGAAATCGCTTCTACAGAACATATGGAGTGTATGAAGTGTAGTGTGACCCAGTAAATATATCAAAATAAGTACTTTTCCCAAAATTTAGTTTGACCATAGCTGATAGGAACTCAATTCATACGTGCTTCCAGTGCTCCAGTCAAAAGTTACTCTGCCAAACACTTCTTTTTGTATCAAACTACTCTGTAGCGTTGTGGCTTTTCAGATTTTGTAGATTTGTCCTTCAGGGACAATGGCAGCTGTCAGTAGGTTTGAGTGGATGAGTAGGAAGGGGGTACTCTAATGTTCAAAACCAACGCAAGTTGGTCAAGATTATGCATTATGTTGTATTGAAAGTGTATTTAACCATCATTTTCTAACATTTTTGGAAAGTGTGTGGTTGGCTGGACAGGGAGAAGTGGTAAGAAGTTCCTATGTTTTTTTTGTTTATGTTTTGTTTTTCAAAGATAAATGACAGATGAATCCAAGCAGACCTCAACCTCTGTGTTCCATGAAGGAAGGAAGTATGAAAGAAATGTTACGAGTCTTTGATACTAAAGGTGTAATATGCAATATTACTTTAAAGGACATTTCCTGTTTTCTACAACTGGGGACTTTTTTTTACATGGAATATTTAGGAAATAAAAAAAGAAGTAAAATTATTACCCAAAACATAAACCATGCCATTTATTATCTACTTCCTGCTTTTATTTTGACGTACTGTAATTTTCTTATGTGTGTATACAGTTTATCTTTGCAGTTAAGGATTGTTACATTATATTTGAGGTGTGTTGGCATTTGTTTTTACTTCCACATAAAGTGGTTTGTATAGTCTGGATAAAGCTTTTTTTTTAATCTGTCAAAAATGTCAAACATTCATTAATTTTAGTTCCGACTTTTTTTCTTTTTTTCAGAAATTGGCTCTTTATCCAGGTGATAGCTGTTAGTTGACTCTCAGTCAGACAAAACAAACATCCATTTGGGCTCTGGGACATTGATTTTTTATTGAGAAAATAATTGGTGGATTAATTAATAAAGAAAATATGGCTAGTTGCAGGCCTGGTAAATTAGACTTATCCTTGAAGTGGTTTTCTGACGGGGGGAGGGTCCTATTGAGAAAAACAACAGCATTTGTTCAAATCATAGATGTATTTAGAGAGCTGGATACTGTATTCCAAGGTTGAACACAGCATCAGGTTGCGAACGCTGAAATCGTATTTCAGGCGTCCTTGAGCTTGAACATCAGGGTCCTTTTCTGGCTGAGCTGACTTCTTGTTGACAACTTGCACTTATGAATGACAAGATTTGAATTTTTGAATTATTCTGTGTGTATGTCACACAAATGAACATTTTATAATCATTTTACACATGGTTCTTTTGTAATGACTGTGTACTGGAAATTGTCTTTTTGAGCCAGTTGGTGGAGAAAGGAAGACTGTTCTGTTCATGACATGTACTACACGTCTGGACCACTCAGACCACCATCTTGTTCGTACCTCAGAAAAGTATGAGAAAGTAAGTATGAGAAAACTGTTCTTCTTGAATCACTTATACATGCTACTTAAAGGGTGGGTCCATTATTTTATTTTACATCATTCTGTAGGTTCCTAATCATGTTCCATATTTATTCAAACCCCAAAATTCTATTTTTCATCGAAGTATACTTAGCTTCAAAATGCCATTTTCCCAAGCCCTTCTAGAAACTTTTTCCCACGTGACCTGACGTAGGTTTCTACATGATGATGTTACTACATATAAACCAATATAAACCCCTCTAGCCCGCCTAACCAGTAGCCACAGAGACGTACTGAGCACACTGTTGCTGCTGCTCTGATTAACATACACAGACACACACAGACGGAGCCCTCACTGCTGCTGCTGCTTAAAGTTTAAAAAGTAAACTCTGAGCTCTCCTCCCGCCAGTAAACAGCTCCGGACCAGAGCAGAATCCGGTGTGACTTGCGGGTGTTATTCGTCCTGAAGCTACGGCTCTCTCCACCAGAGCTCCCTACACTCAGTAGCTGTCTGTCCCTCCACTCTGTCTGCTGCATTTAAAAACATCTCACACACTCAGACTCAGCACTGCAACATCACTTGCAGTATATCTGGACATTTTTTCATGCACTAACGTAGCGAGTATGTTAGGAAGACACTACTGTGAACTGTGTGTGGATGAAAGACGGCTGTCACAATACCACAACCGTATGATATTATTTGTCATTTGTTTTGACACTGACAAACAACATCCTTTTGCTAATAGGTCAGAAAACACTCATGTTCTTTTAGAAGGCAGTGACAAACTAAGGCTACTTTGTTATAGAGACATATACAAGAGAGCTTTATTGTCTTTGTCTCTGACAACAAATTAGGAAGTCCATCCCCAGTCAGGTGGCAAGTCAAACAGATTAAAAAACATACAAGAAAATAAATATAAGTGTAGCAAAAATATGCAGCATAAATGAACAGTATAAGATGTATTATATTTACTGTTTATTTAGTTGTTTAGTGTGTAGGCTTGTTGGACAGTCCAGAAATCTGAAGAATCAACTCTATCTGGCCACTGATGTTATCATCACACCATGATAGATGCCAACAAGCATCGCCAGACAGACTACATTTCACTTCAGTTCATCTATATGAAACACAATCATAAATCAAACATAGTAAAATTGTCTGTTTCACACCTGGCAGATTTTTTGCACAGGCAGCTATTGTTTCAAGCTGACATGTCTTGACTTCTCCACCAAAATGACCAGCTGCCTTATTAGCACGAGATGTACTGTGACTACCTTTGTCAGAGGCTGTAACACATTATGGTGACCATCAGTGTGTTAACTCCCCAGCTCTCGCCTGCGAGCCTGTTTGTGTGGGTGTGCTCGTCTGTTTTTGTGCTTTTCATGTTGCACACTGCAGCAAGCAATATTTTTGTGCTTTTAACATTTGGACAGCCTACGTTTAAAGTGCTGTTTAACCTTTCAAAATGCTGCCGAGGCTCCGAGCAACATTTGAATAATACTGTCTCTGCCAACATTTTACCTTGCGTACTGAGAGGGGGCTTGTAGGCAGTCGACGATATACAGCTTACTACATCAAAAAGCTGTGTCTATATTTAGGGTTCAAGGAAAACGTGTATATTTATTTTTAAAACAAATGTTTATTATTCCTTTTTATCATCCGGGCTCTTGAAAAACATGTCAGTTACAATCCTTTACTCTCTCCCCTCTGTTTCCCTCCATATTAAAAACTCATAAGAGATATTTAAACAGTAAAAGGGGTGTTTAAGGAGGCGGATGGAGATAAACTTTAGGCCCTGTGTATTTTCAATCTCAGCCATTCCCCCGGGCCCTTCCTTTACCGCCTTTAAGATAATACAAATCACTTCAATTATTCAAACCTCTAGAGAACTCAGGGGGAATAAAATCTAATACACAAATACACAAGCCAGAAAAACAGATAAATAAACCTATGTATAAACAAACTCTGCACGCATTAATTACACATTTCAAAAGACCAAAAGACAGTGAGGAGGATGCTGCTCGCTGAGAATAAAGCACAACTTTCCCGTGTGTTTGTATTAGGCCTAGTGCTGTTTGTATGCCTTACCTACCATGGAGTAATAAGCCCACACAGGTAAACAAAGCAACTCCCTTGATATGTTGGAGTGAAACATTCTCCTTTTTTTTTTTCTCCTTTTGTCATCCTTCACTTGATCTGAGATGCTTTAGTCATATCGTACACAGGGACGGCTGCGGCTTTCGTGGGTGGATGATGTTTACCAGTTGAAGCAACTTGCAGAATCGAGGAAATAGTGACCTACTTTTTGGATCAGTGCTCCTTCAACACGACGACGACGACGAGCCGGTGTTCGAAAAACATTGACCTGCTGGCCGGCAGGAGCGGGAGACTGCTTTCAAAAGGAAAGACATCTTGAGAATGACCACTGCTGAGCTTTTCTGCTCTCACAGTGGAAGACAAAGAAGCCTGCTCTCTGAAATATGCAGACTGTGAAAAGCTGAAAGTGATACTGTGCATTAGTCATATAAACTGTGGTCTACCTGAGCTGAGCGCCCAACAAAGGTCCTTATTTCATGTTCTTGAAAGGTCATACAGTATGTGTGTGTGTGTGTGTTTTGGGCTTCAAGACAGAGCTGTTACTAAGTGCATTTATTCAAATAAGACCACAACTAACAGAATTTTCACAATCATTGATTAATCTGGCAAAAAATGTCTCAATTAATTAATCAACTGTACTGAAAAACACAAAGGCTTTCAGTTTACTATCATAGAAAAACAGCAAATGTTCATATTTGAAGAGCTGGAAAAAAGATTTTTTCTCTGCTTAAAACAAGACTTGGAGCAAGATTTACTAAGAAAATGGTGTTGAGTAACTGTGTGCAGTGGTTTTACTGAGTTTGTGGATGCAATTCAACACAAATACATGAGAGAGAGAGAGAGAGAGAGAGAGGGAGCAGTTCAGAGGTGGTGGAAGTGGAGATGGTCTTAATGTGGATGTAAATACTGAGGTAAATGCAGACTTAAATGTCTAAACAAAGAAAGGAAAGGATGCAGGACTTTTGTCTCCCCTCTCTGGCAGTGAGAGTAATTACACAAGCACTGCTGACGCATGCTTACATCATACGCTCCGCTGTAGCCTACCCAGTTGCTACTTTTGTGGCTGTAAAATGGCGGATAAATAGTTTTGAGTGTCACACAACTCCTGCGAAATGACTCATTTCACTATCAGAATTTGATTTGGTCCAATAACACTTGGAAAGTCTAGAAGAGCCGCATGATTTAATTATTTTATCACCATTCAAGTTAGCAGAGAGCTACCTGGAAGTTAGCTACTTGGCCAGCGGAAGTCTGTGGTGCACATGGTCTGCCCGTTAGAGCATGCTCAGTGTGCACTCATCTGGCCATGGTGGGAATGTCAAAGTTGACACCAGATTTAAAAACTCTGATATACTGTGTAATACAGAGAGATTTACCTGGCGGTGATAGGCTCAATCAGAATTGTGTGAGTTAGGGCTTGAATGTAACGGACGTTCATTTATATGTAAAAGTTCCGCATTGCAGGTTTAATGAACACAAAACTCTTCATTAACTATTTGATTATGTTACAGTAATCAAAAGTTGTATTCATTAATAAAAGCCCAATTGCTTCATTTTTGTGTCTAATAAGTTTTTAGTTATATATGAATGAATGGATGAATGAATTTTTATTTTCATGTCATATGATTAAAAATGATCCGTCCTATATGATCACATGATGTGCATTAATACAAGTCTATATTTAATGTACATTTCTTTTCCCTACCACAAACTTTCTTGTGTCTCTTATTTGACTATTATTTAAGAGAGATGCATGCTGCAAACACTCGCACAAATGACATGCTAATCTGCATCTGTTTGATAAATACAGCATGTGTGTTTGTAGCATGTTGCACATCTGCACCTTAAACGTGGAGCCTCAAAGAGCTGCTGACATGGCTCTGTATTTATGCACAGCAGTTCTTTATGCTAAATACTAATATTAGCATGCTAACATGCTCACAATGAAAATACTAACATGCTGATGTGCAGGTATGGCTACCATGTTAACCATCTTAGTTTAGTGTGTTAGCATGCTAACATTATTAGCACTAAACACAAAGTACAACTGAGGCTGATCCTTATCCATTATTGGACCTTGCAACTAATCCCTCTCACTCTCTCCTCCAGTCAGAACAGTCAGTTACAGAATGTTCCTCACTGTAAAAGTGAGTTTACTGAAAACAGAAGTAATCTTTGTTCAGACTTGGATTTGGGTCGAGATGTTTTACAAACTAGAAATGCAGACTACAATTAATTACTGATATTATTAAATATTATTAATCTTTCATATGAATGAAGAATCCCCATATGCACATTACTTGAAAGGCCTAAGTGAATGTCTAAGTGTGTGATATCTGTGCTGCAGCTCCACTGATTACAAAGCAAAGGCTGAAAAATATAAGGCTATAAGGATAACAATTTTTGACACAAATTGTATCCAGAGGGTATAATCTACTGACACTCCAGTATTTACATTTTGAGTGACTTTATCTTTTACTACTCAACACTGACCCATTGATTTGCTGTCTGGAACACTAGACAACCTTAGTACAAAAACTAATTACATGCAGAAACATTACAATGGTGGTTAGATGATATGGGTTTTCAACAATGGGTTGAGATCTGGTGACTGTGAAGGTCATAGCATATGATTCACATCATTGTCATACTCATCAAACCATTCAGTGACCCCTCATGCCCTGTGAATTGGGGCATTGTCATCCTGGAAGAGACCACTCCCATCAGGATAGAAATGTTTCATCATAGGATAAAGGTGATCATTTGCAGTGACTCTTCCCTCTAAGGGGTCAAGTGAACCTAAACCATGCCAGCAAAATGCCCCCCAAAGCATAACAGAGCCACCATATCTCCTCACTGTAGGAGTCAAGCATTCAGACCTGAACCAGTTTTTCCTTTAATTTGTCTGTAGATATCTGTATATGTACGTGTATGTGTGTGTGTGTGTGTGTGTGTGTGTGTATATAAAACATAATTTTTTGGCCGCCCGGGGGCAGAGGAACGCCATGATAACTCATAGAAACAGCTTTTGCCATAAAGCTTCTTTGTACATCCAGAAGACTTGACGCAACATTACCAATCATTTGGAGGTGTGTCCAATATTCACTTTTAGCTCTGGTTTGGTCTCTACAAACTCTTCACTTCTTCACTAGCTAGTGGTTAACTCTGACTTGATAAGGGTGTTGGGGACAAATAAAACAGTAAATGTGCTTTAAAACCAAAACACTGAGTTAAAATAGGCTAGAAAGCTACATTGAACACCACAACACAACACAAGTTTGGTTACACTTCTTGGTGGGTTCATCACTGCATGTGACCTGTCACAATACATGTAGTCGCTTGATGACTGGTAATATAAAATATATTGACTAGTGCAGATTTAAAAGTTGCTTTAGAGGGCCTCACAGTGAGGAGATGACAGGACATGTCTACTTGGTGATGTGAACTGACAAATCAAGTGCATTCTTACGTAGAAAATTACTGGGATTCATCACGTAAATGTGCCTAATATCAGAGCTAAGATGAATCCAGTTCATGGTGAGAAAGATCCCCAGTCATGAAGGACTGACAAAGGCAGACAGAAACAGAGGATGGCTGACATTTCAGTTTGACTGGAGATGAAGCGTGACCTGAAGGTGGTGGCGGTGCTCGGTGAGGGCGGTGGGGGTATTCTCTCCATTGTTTTTCTGTGTAGGATAAATGTCAAGATGGCGGGAGTACATGGGGAAAGCAACAGGAAACAAAAGGAACAAAAGCCCACTGGCATCTTTGACTGGTTATAAACCTGCTGTGACACAACCCCTGTATATGTGCCTATTTATATCCGCATTCTCCCAACATGCCTTCAAGAGCGCAGAGAGAGTGGCTATGATATATTTCATAGGCTCATAAATGTCCACCGTTATGAGCTTATATTGGTGAAACATCGACTGAAAGTGCGGCGCGCCGGTGTGGCCCTACAGTGTTTCTGAACAAATATGCCTTTGGGTTCAGAAGATGTCGAGGTACTACAGTGCTCTCTGGGTTCACCAGATAGGCCACTTCGCTGGTAATTTGTGGCATTTTAGATGGGGGCCTTGATTTACACCTCTACAATACAGGGCTCCGTGTACCTGCTGCCTAATCCCATCCACGCTGAATGAGAGGCTGATTAGCAATGCATGGGACCTACTGCAAAATGGCCCCGCCATTGTTGATTCTGCTGACGAGGCAGGCTTGCTGGCTGGCTGGCCGGCCGGCTGCAGGGATAGAGGAGGGGGGGGGGGAGAAGAGGGATGGTGAGACTGAAGCAAGGGGTGGAAGTGCCGAGGTAGGAGGCAGCCTCGTAAATGAAAAATGAGCAGCTGTAATAAAAAAGAAACACTTACACGTTATTACCAAAAGTATGTGGACAGCCATGATTTGAATATTTAGACCAAAAACAGCCATGCATTAAAAAAATACACACGGCTGTGCTGATGGGGGAGTGTTTCTTAAGGTAACATTGAGACAATGAGATATGATCCAGGAAGACCATTGAATAACAGATGAGTTTAAAGGCTTAGCAGATGCCAAAACACCAACTGTGGTTTATAATATTAGGAGACAGGATTCTACAATTCTGGAAGGCTTTCACGGCGGCAATCATTTTATCCTCCACCTCAACGATCATGAGGTACAGTAGGCTATAATTCTGCACAGGGACACTGGAAGTCAGTCAGGTTTAGGGGCGCTGAGAATTCTTTAATGATGTCATACAAAATGCTGCACAGTCATGTTTTCTGCATCAATGTGAATGGCCAGGATAACTAAGAATTACTAACTCTAATTTACTTTTACACAGAGGATAAGTGAACATACACTTTATTAATAGACCACAGTGAATGACATGATATAATCATATTAAAGGGGATATATTACACATTTCCAGGTCTAAATTTTTAATCTGGGACTATACTGGAATATCTTTCCATGATTTACAGTAAAAAAAAAGAACAAAAAAACTCCTTATTTATCTTATAGTGGCCCTTTATGCAGCCCTTCAGTTCAGCCTCTGCCTGAGCCAGGCCATTTTAACTCTTTAGGAAAACCTCCCAATAAATCCAGACTGTTCTGATTGGTTAGCCCCCGGAAGCAGTGTCTCGGCTGACTTCTACCAGCTATGTAAACAAACTATAATAATAGGATTTCACTACTTTTTCTCGTTCAGTGTTGTTGAATTGTCAACTTCTCAAAAACATCGGTACATGTTCGAGTCGAAGTCCAACGCAGCGTGGACAGCAGAAACAACACGTGGAAAAACCTTAGCGACAACCTTATCAACAAAGGCTACGGAACAGACGGCTGTTTATGGGCACGTGCGACAAACTGACGTCAGTTTGTAGAAAAGGTAGAAAAAACTGTTGCAAATGAAGCGTTGAACAGCCTGAAGTCCCGATTTTTGACTTGCAGGCAGCATTTACATACGTTTACCTCAAGTTTTGGAACTTTGACCATGTTTAACATAGATATCTGACATCATAACAGGATATACATAACAGAAAATCACAAAAAGCTGAATATGTCCCCTTTAAGTTTTTGTTTTGATTATCATTTCATTTCTCATATCATTAAATTAATACTCTGTTAAACCTCCAAGCTTTCGAACAATCCATAACTACTGGATTTTACTTCAAAATGAAGAGCAGTAAACATATCAGATATTGATCAAATATGTCCTGTTAACAGTACAGTACTATAACTGGCTGGGTTGAACTCTCTCCAGGGTGTCTGACAAGATGCTCAGTGCCATGACCTCTGTGGTTACTTTACTTTGTGAAAAGATAAGTATAGTCCAATACACATTTTGATGACAGCCTAAGCGGATGAAAACAAAACAATCAATAATCTATCCTGTCACAAACACAGAGATACATTATGTTCAACCTTTTGTATTATAATCAATTTTCAGAACACCTGTACAGGGTGCTGCAGCACCCGCACCTTCTGTGTCCATGATGTGCAGAACATTTTGCAGAACATTTTAGAAACGTGCACTTGCTCGTATATATATGGTCTGATGGTGTTCCATTGATTTGACAAAAGATTTAAAAAAAGCTCAACGTTTTGGGAAATACGATTATTTGCTTTATTCCAAGAGTGAGATGACAATATCAATCTCATGTTTGTTTAGGTGTAGACCTGGAGCTGGGAGGTTATCAGGTTACAGTGCTGTTGATGGACACTATTCTCCCATAATGCAGTGCACAAAGACTATGGAGGAGCTGCTCACAGCTATAATTAAAAATTAAAAGTAAGTAAAAGTTAAAAGTTACAGTGGATGAAAGTGAAACAGCTCCAGGAACACCTCAGAAAACACAAAACATCTATTTCAATTTGCACAGCACACATATTGCATCAGTTCCTGCTGGTAGAAAACCAGCTAGTGAGTTGATTTCTTTTATACTAATTAAAACTATAGAGATGAGTATATATACTGCACACAGTCAGTATGTATTGTGAAACTTGAACACAGTTTTCGTTCTTTGTTTTCATACAGCACACATATTATTGCTTTTTTGACTGATTGCTATTTTGAGTGCACACAGTTTAGTTAACATTGTGCCATTAACTCTCTATGTGCTTTGATTTCTGTTGTACCTTTGTTCTGCTTCATGGATCCATGGTGAGTCCTCCCCTAGCCAAAAGATGCAGCACCAGTTAAGATGGCCTCTTATACTGTGACAAGAAGAAAGTGGAATAGACCAACTGGGAGTGCCAGAGGAGAGACTGGAATCCTAATTAAATCTAATTATGAAATCTGATTATTTTGATTCTTAATTATTTATTTCTAATTATAATCTAATTATCATTTGTTAGGTCAGTTATGCTTAGTTCAACCCTTAAGTTGCTGTTCGTTTGGCTGACTGCTGTTTAAGTTGAAGGGGACTGTTTTTTTCAAATTATTTTCTCTAATTTCCCCATTTTTGCATTTTAAATAATTTGATTGATTGATATGGATTTTGTTAAATCCATATGAAGGTGTAGATTTTATTTATTTATTTTTTGCTTGACATTTATTGCTCGATCCCTGATACACATCATCAGCCAGCACCAACAGTTGTACATGAATGCAATGTTCAAGTGTCCACATAATTTTGGCCATGAAGTGTAGCTTCCTTTACGCACTCAGATAATCACCCTCTGTTTATTTACAGATACACAAAACCTCGTGCACTTGCACGTCCAGGGTGTGAACATTGCCATCCGCAAGTCAACGCTGCTGATTCTTCCTCTGCTCTGCATGCACGAGAATCCTCGACTAACCATTTGACAGGCTCGTGTTGTTGCAAAGCCCCTCTCCTGTGGTGTAGTCAGACTTAAAGCCAAAGCTTTACCGCCATGTTCAGATGTATTACACACTAAAACTGGATTTGCAGTGTCTATGACAAATCAGCATCTTCATGACAAACTTTTTAGGGAGAGGGTGGGGGGGGGAGAGCAATCTGATTCTCTTCAAAAAAAAAAAAAAAAAAAAAAAAGGCTGAAAAGTATAAGGCTATTAGCCAGCACATATTTCTCCCGTAAGCCTCTTAGGGTGCAGAAAGACACACCTAGGATGCCGGGCCGCTCCCTCAGAATCTAATCCCGAGCCATAACGTAATCTCGTGTTAGGTGATCAAACGGACGAGAGGAGAACCTGTGAGGAGGAATTGTAAGAGCCACAAATCCGCAGGAACAAATCTTATTATGGCGAGAAACCTCTGACTTTACCCCGGCATCAACCATATTTACTGCTCAGGGTTCCTGTTAAAGGAACTCTTTAAATTGTCACAGTTTCAGCCGAATGGGAAGATATAACAGCTCGTAAACGGGAGCTGTTATGTGGGTTTGCTGCTGCTGCTGCTGCCTCTCCTGCTGTCACCAACAGAAGTCTGTGCATTAGTTTGGTTTTTCAAGGCAAAACACGTCCCACTGAGGCTGAATTCGCACAGAAAATTAGTATTTGATTTGCACCCTGTGAATAAGCTGCTCTGTTGTACTTTTCTCACCCGGTTCTGAACTTTCAAAGGAAAATAAATTATTATACACCAAAACAAGGATCAGCTGGGTGGAATCAAATGGGTGTGTTGACACAGCAAGAGGGGAATGTAATGACTGATAAAAAAGGGAGTGAAAACAACAGCAGCACAGGCAGGAGTTTTCACCAAGAGTAATCAGAGTCATTTATGCAGTCAGGCAGGGGTCCGCTATCAATCCCAACTTTTCCTGCAGAGCGTTTGTGCCTCTGACATCACATCCTGTAAGCTTGTTTAGACAGCCAGCATGCACTGCCTTCTGGGACTTCTCAAGACTACAAATATCAGGTGTCATCTCCAGTAGATCAGGTCCGAATTCTGAGAAGCCTGCTGGCCATAACAAAGCCGTAGCTGCTATGATATGTGGCTCCACTTGTCTTAACTCATTGTGATCTGTAATCCTTTTTCCTCACTCGCATAATTCATTTTCCTTTATCTGTGCAAAATATGATCTGACACCAATCATGTCAGTATCGCTCAAGACAAACAAAAGAGCAAGTGATGTGACCTACAGTATGATGCTGGATGCTCTTTTTAATGCATTTGCAACACCCACGTCTCATGTTTGTATTAGTTTCCTACTATAAACATATTCCAGCTTCAGTGTTAATGTGTTACATAACTGCAGAAATAACCCTTTTAACCCCTCAGCTGGTTTTGCTCAGTTTTCACTTTCTTTATTTACAGGCTTGTGCCATTGTTAGGCCCTCCATATGTTTTCTATACATGTTTTAGCACACTTACTGACTTGAAAACAACAAAACAAACATGAAAAGGGCCATTCTATTCTTAGTGCTGTCAGAAATGATTGAAAATGTAAAAGGACACATGTTGGTATTCAGAGATTTAGTCAGTGCTGTTGTTTTTCTTATTTCTGTTTGGGATCGATATGATGTGAGTTTTGGCACTACAATTCCCAGCAGCTCCCATTAGGCAGTGGAAACAGCAAGTATAATGTTGCCATAGAGTCAGATGAGGGCCACAGTTTTTCTATCTAGACTAAATTTGTTTTCCATTTTTGAACAATCAGCTCCGTAATGAGTCTTTCTGTAAGGTAGATTAAGGCGTGTTTAGGAGGAGATTGGATGATGTCACACAGCCAGTGATGGAGCAGCTGGAACATTGCCACCCACCCACCTTTTTACTCATGTAATAAAATCTGACCACTCAATTGGGGGGGTGGGGTTGGGGGTATGAGGTACTTTGCAAAGTCTGTTTTGACATGAAGAATACAAATGAAATGATGTATGTCCTTTTATATCCAAGTTTATTAAAATGATTTAGATATCACTACTAATAATGGTTTACATATACATGTGATGATGAGCTGTGTGTAATAGTTTCACATGATGACACAATGGCACAATATGGCACATATTCTTATGATTGACAGGTCTGAAGACCTGAAGGCCCTGTGACATATGCCAATAGGAAAACATGCACATCATTGAATCTGATGAAAAGAATACATCTCTCTGCATACCCAGAGTTTTAGGGGCAGGTTGGTGTGTTCTCCCTATGACATTATAATTTACTCTTACAATACATAACATTTGCTGTTAGTTTTATATTATCAATGATTCTAATGGCTCTTTGTGATGTGAAAGCGTTACCAATCCTATGTTAGGTGATGTCAGGAGGATCACAGGCTTTTTACTTGTGACTTGCCATAATCTCTGGCTCACACTGGAAGAATAAGAAACCCCTGAGTGTGTTGGTTACTACTTCTGCCCCTTTTATCCCAGCTGTGCAGGATGTCATCCACAAGTTTAGAGAAGCAGCTGAAAGATTCGATGGCTCCCAAATCTTTCATGCCCCGCTGATCTCTCAGTCCCTCCGCAGCCCACATGCTGCAGCTTATCAGCCTCATCATGACAGCACTCCTCAGCGTTGCTCTTCCAGGGCTTCTTGTGTGTGAGAGAGGAGGCTGCCTCAGGCTCAGGTGACTTGGCCATCTGCCAAGGGTTGGAACAAGCAGGCCCTCTGCTGCCAGGTGATCAGGGGGCAGAGACCGTGTTTTGGGGTGTTTGTATGGTGTAGTCATGTCAGGTCGTGTAGTTTCAGAGAAGTCAAATACACACTATACACTTAGGGCTCTATTTTAGCTGTGCAAGTGCAATGACAGGCACAGGGTGGTAAAGCCTGGGACAAACACCCTGTGTGAACCTCAGCAGTGTGTGTGCGTCGCTGAACTGCTGCAGCACTTCTGCTGCCAGCTCTGTCTTTCTACATTGAGTTTGGCTTTGATAATGGCCATCAATAATAGCATGTTTCATATAATTATAAATTAATATAATATTTTTACATTTATTTATATAAATTTATAATATAAATTTATTTATAAATTATAAATTTCATTTATATATATACATATATATATATATGTGTGTGTGTGTGTGTGTGTGTGTGTGTGTGTGTGTGTGTATATATATATATATATATTTTAGTCAGAAAAAGATGAAGAAGCATGTGCTCAATTGTTAAGAATAAATAAATAATATGTGAGGTGAAAGTGGCTTTCTTTCTGACAGGCATGGTGGGGTTTGGTTGGGGATACTTCTGTGTCAGCCACATACACTCTTCACACAGGACAGGTTTTTTTTTAATTCATTATATTAAAATTTCGCCAGTTGAACCCTGCTGCCACCGCTCCAAGTGAGGCTGACCTGCAGTGGTGACACTTCATGTCTGTGACATATTCTACAGATATAGATATTGAAACTATAGTGAAAGGTGTGATGTTGCTGGTGTGATGTCAATATGACTGTCAACAGATCATTTTCTCTGTCTATTCTTGCTGAGAACCATGCGTGTCACGCTGAAAAAATAGGCGAGACCCCGAATCTCTAGATGACGCGCCACAGCAGCCACGTGAGACGCGTGTCTCACACATGTCTCACGCGGGCTGTGTGGCTGCTCTAATCTTTTAACATGGGCGCCAAAATGAACAGCAAGAGGTGTCTCCACCTGCTATTTTAGTTCATGTCTGTTCAGCAGCACAAAGTGTGAAAGGGCTGTGAGAAGGTGAATATAGGTATGGTGATTATTAAATACCCTCTCAGCCAGTCATATCACGGCTCTCCTGGCTCTGAAACAGCTGAGCCAATCACAGTTAAGTGTGATAACAACAGCTCAACAAACAGAAAGCTTTTCTCTGGAAATGAATGGATAGTTCAGAGCACCACAGCATGAACACACATCACCCCAAATCTGTAGCCAAAGACAGATGGAGTATGATTTTTCATCACTTACTATAATAATGATAAAAATATATTTGGTGAAGCCGTTTATATGATTGCATCAGAGTCAATTTTGATGTACCTGGTCACATAGTTTAGTAATTAATGTTACACAAAAGTGTTTGCACCGCAATGTATTTCAAGAATAAAACATGAGACGCTACTTTTGCTGAAAAGTAAGTTGTAAAAGAGGCTGATGAGCCCTGCTAACCTGATGCCTCCTTCATTAAAAGCAGAATATTGAGTTATAACTGACCAGTCTGATGTGTGTACAGATGTATGTGGTTATTCTGTAGTAGCCTGGTGACATCTGATGCTGCAGGGATTTAATGAACTGAAGGAGAAGCTTTTCATACAGTATAAAGCAGCTGTGGACAGCAGAATCACCCACATTCATTTATAGATCAATGCAGACTGATTTACTGACTTTCCTGCTTTAGCCACATTAACATTATTTTCTGTGCCAATTTTGGTTGTAGAGTGTTTAATTGAAATAACTTCATATTTCAAATCTTAATCTGTTATTGCAAGATATTTGCAGCAAGTATTTAGTTTGCTCTTGTTGGTAAAATGACCAAAGCAGCACCAGACTGACATTGCACCAGAAACAGATGTGGTTCTGGTTATTTAGGACCAAATTTCAACCAAAATACAACTGTCTTTGCACTGCTTCATTTGAATAAACCTCCCACCTGTCTGCACCTCTCCTCCCACCTGTGCACTGTGCACTCTTTGCTGATCACCAAAATACCACACAAAGCAAAGCAAAGCAAAGCAAAGCAAGTTTCAAGGTCAGGAACATACCAAACAGTTAGAGCACTGTTTGCTTGTTGCACCTCCATGAAAATTGAGCCCACAGTCTTTAAAAGGTTTCTGTCCAGCACATGCAGCTTAGTCAGTGTGTACATGAATCATTCCCCTTTACATATGTGGTTCATAAAGGGTTAATGGACCACTTAACAGTATATTTGTGCAAAACTTATACAAAAGTATTAAGATGCATACACAATACTGAATGTTACAAGGATAAGAAAGGTGCTAGTAGTGTTAGTGGATAGAAATCTTAGCTGATACCATTAATAGTTGTCTGGTGTCAGAAGCCAATGGAATATTTTCTTATTGTACACCCCAAAGCAGTTGTTCTAGCATTATCTTATACAATTTACTGTGACCTGTCAACACTTTTATGTGTTATCAAAAGTAGAAATATTGCTGGAAGACAAGCTATCCAGCAGAGTTCGACCTGTTGGCCTGTGGAAAAAAATGGCCTCAGTTAGCCCCAGTTTGTGCCTCATCTATCACCAGAGATAAAACAGGTAACCATCAGCTTCTCTAAAAGATTAACCAGAAATGTTTGAAAAACCCAGAAGGTCCTTAAAAAACACTTAATGCTATTGTGAAGGTATTTTCAGAATTCTCAAAGACTTTTCTCAAAGAATTCTCAATTCTCTTCCAACCACCTGGATGAAAACATATTCCACTGCATGATAAGAAAAAATATAATTTAACCCAAGTTGCAACTCTATTTCCTATCTAGGTAGCTGGCTGACTGCCATCTTTGGTTTGGTAACAGAGGCCCAACTTGTGAAACAGGTTAAAAATCCTTTTTTTCAGCAGACATAATATTTTTTCATACAGAGAGTTTGAAGAGTTTTGGAGGATTCTGGAAATACCTTCAGAACTGTGGTAAGTGTTTTAAACAAACTTCTGTTTTTTTCACATTGCAGATTAATTAATTAGTTAGTCCTCTGTCACTTGAATGTATGCATAATGTATGCACATGAGGCATAAACTGGGGCTAGAAGCATACTGATGTTAGAGTTGAGGAGGCTGTCTGACAACTTTTGTAACTTTCTGAAACGACAATCACACTGCTTCACACAGTTGTGATTAGTGTGCACTAACTGAACTTCTTTCCCAAGTTCTCTTTTTCTTTCCATTCCATTGTTCTCACTTTTCCTTTGTCCCTTTCAGTAGTTGATGAGAGAATGTCCAAAAGTGTGCACTGTTATCCCCATTTGAACAATTTCTGAAGGCAGGCTTTCAGCCCAGCCTTTAGCCACATAGACTGAAAAGCTAGGCTTCCTGTATTAGCCTGCCAGCAGACATTAGCAGGTAAGACCGTATTCAGACCAAATGAGGCGGTGCAGCCCACTGCCACAGGGTTGAGGGGCAGTATGTGGGGGTGTTTATTTGTGCTGTAGAACATAACTGCTGTGAAACAATTAGAAACTCTCTCTCTCTCACTGGTGTGCTCTCTCTCTCTCTCTTTTTCTCTCGTCTTTTTTATGAGTCGCGAAGCAGACAGCAAAGTCAAACTTTCCTTTTAATGTTATCAAACAAAGAGAAATGTCCTCCCCTCATCCTAGTAACGTCTTTGTACTCCCTCATGGTAGAGTTTACAGCTGTGATCAGTCTGATCTCCGGCTGTGACTGGCCACTGCAGCCTTCAGCCGCAGTGATGTCAGGCTGCAGTCTGGTGCAGCGCTGCTGCAGCCAAAACGCCTGCAGCCGAAACACATTTCCCTCATTCAAATGAATGGGAGGACTTGCGTTTTCACTGCACAGCCTGATTTGGTCTGAATACGGCCTAACAGGGTTATATAAACTGCCTGGGTCTGCCAGCAACATGTGGTTGTCGACTTTTACAACAGGGATAAGGTTTTCTGTGTGTCAAAAAAGTTTGTAGCACACAAAATCTGGTAATAATGGATGGCCCTAGTAAAAGTGCACCTTGTAGACAAATAGTAAACCTGGGGCTTTTGGGGCCTTTGATAGTCTGGGGCCCAGTTGGTAATCCAGCCTATGGCAGGACTGTAGATTAAGATGCCTATAGCCCCATTTGTCTAGAATGATAGCAGAACTGATGATGAGCTTACGCCACTGTTGCTGACTACAGATGCTACTCATTTCAATTGGCGTGATTACCACGGTAATACTGCAGTAATGCAGTGGCAGCAGTGAAAGGGGGTGAAATAAAATTTTCCAGCAGTAGCTACAGTGTGTACCAGAAACCACCAGGCGGCACATGCGAGTAGTCCAGATGCAGCAGTCTCTGTCGGGTAGTTAATACAAAATGGCGACCATGCTCGTTAAGCAGACATGATGGGGGAACAGAGAAATGCTGTGAAAATGTTTGGGAATTAGTCACAGCACATTGTTATATTTTCTGCTAGGGCTGTACAGTATACTTATACGTTACACAGTCTTAATTTCAAAATGGGCAGTTGTGTTATGATATTTAAACCAACCATCCGTCAACACAATTTTGACCTCAGTATATAAAACATGGAAATAGTAATCCAAATAATCAAGGCCCCACTAGAATCACCCCATCATCTCAAACCCAGATTGATTTAACATTCAGCTGTAGACCAGAAAGAATGACCAAATCATTCAATTTACTGTACTGGGCTATCAGATCATAATTTGACATTGGTAACAAGGAAGCTAACAAAACCCAGGTTCATATACTATCAATAGAGTAAAAATGTGTCAAACATTATACCAAAGAGACTTATTAATGAATTTAAAAAGAAGTTTAAACAACAAACCTGGAGTGATATGTTGTCCTCAGACACAATTAATAAGGTTAAAGGTTCATTTAGTAAAAACATCAAACATTTTCACTTTATTTTATCTTATATCAAAATGTTTTATTTTCCCTCTTATGTACATTTACATGTTTTTATGTTCATTTTATGCCTTTTATGTCTTTCTTGATGTGAAGCGCTTGGTGCATGTGATTTCTTTTGCTGTAAAGCACTTTGCATTTTTTTGTATGAAAGGTGAAGAAGAAGAAGAAAAAAATGTTTTTTTGGTTCTCACCTATGAGTCATATTTAAATAACGACAACTAAGGCATGCTTTATGCCAGATTTATGCAAATCACCAAACAACTTCTACATTTTGTCAACTACACCTGTATAAAATTTCAGATCTATAGGCCTAACTTTATGGGAGCTAGGGAGTTTTTAGTTTGTAGTGTCACTGGTGTCCCCAAAACATCTCCAAAATGCACCAAATTGTGTCAATTGCTTTTACTCTCTTCTCTGACTCTGGAAAACATACTGAACCATTCTTATGACTATAAAAACTTTCAGAATCATTCAAAACATTGCTGATCATTTTTCTCACACAACACATTCATTCGATGTGTGGCTGGAGGGGTCCCCACACATTTCCAAGTGGCCGTATTGACTCATCTTTTGTCATGTGACAAAACACTATGGAACGCTAATACATATGGTGATACAAATACCATGTTGAACTGAATTCCAAACAAAGATTTTTTTTTAAATTTCAAATGAAGTGCATTGTGCCAATACAAAAATTGCACAAAGCTGAATTATATACAAAAAACTCCTAAAAAATTAGGTATAGGGTCAGTATAGAGTAAAAATATATAGAAATGTGTAAAGAAAAGTAGTAACTACAGTAGAAAAATGTACAGTAGGGTCCAAAAGTCTGAGACCACTTCCCCAGACCTACAGACCTTTCAATGTGCGTCAGGTGTTAAAACAGTCCCTCTGAGCCACAAAGCACAAAGGCACATCACATGACACGCAGCTAACTGGTGTTTTCTGGTGGCGGAGCGTATAGTTCCTTCTGCCTGCAGTGCCTGGAATAGGAACATCAAGTCCCTCTGCAAGGTAATGCAGCTTGTACGAAGCTGCAGGGTAAGGGGGTGCAGAGTCACTCTTGCTAGAAGCTTGAGACCACTCAGAGCCATGGTCTGCAAGCTCCTCAGCAAAGACCTCCCAGAATTCTCTCTGAATCATAGCAGACTCCCTCTGGATTTGTTGGTGGAGAATGTGGGCGTTCACCACGGCAATGTCCACAAAGTGGAATAAAAATGTCTGGTACCACTTCCTGGTCTTGTGGATGACACTGTAATACCCAATGAGAGCATGATTATGGCTGGAACAGGGTCATCAGTTTGCACCCATTTCCCAGCTGTCTTCACTCTCCTTCAGACTGTATCACCATTGAAAGCCTTGTGGATGAGGAGGGGAATCTGTGGATGCCTGGTTGAGTGTCAGACTTCCATTCTGAAGCACTATCTTCAGCTGATGACCTACAAAACACAATGTCATGCACAGTTGTTAGTAAAACATCCCCAATTGGTCATTCAAAATTTATAATCTCAATCAAAAGTGTAATGTAATTTGTAAATTTATTAACAAGCTTGATAAAAACATTTTTTCAATGAAATATTAAATGCACAAATCAACTATATATTTTACTATATTTGATGACATACTAAAAATACAGAAAGAAAAACTCAAACTAAAGGGAATCAGTGGCACAAAGAAAGGCCTCAAAGAAAGATGGTGTATTACATAGTGCCCAGGTTCAAGTCTTACTGATCTAACGATGTATAACATGTCCATATTGACAAAAGTTTAAATATTTATATCTTAATACGTAATGCTACGCCACTTGGTACTAGCTTAAGTGGGTCCAAAACACAATATTACATCAATAAATATCCACGACCCAGTAGGAGCTTTCATGTCCTGTCCACAACCTACAATAGCTAACGAGAGTCTGCATCGGAAGGAAGTGCCTGCCCCTCTTCTTTCGTGTAAAGACCGAGCCAGGAACAAATTCTGCTGATAACTGGTGCTTTGAATACCCACTAAAATTATGAAAATGACCATATGCAGCTTTAGTGGTTTCTATAAAGCCACTGGGAGTGCCTTGGAATCCCCCAAGAGTAACTGGAGGATGTTGTCAGGGTGAAGGATGTCTGAGTTACCTTACTCACTCTGATGCTAGCGACCTTATGTATGTCACATTCACATTGCACATACATCAGTACATCAGCCCCCTAAAGCAGAGAGTTTATTTCTTTAGAATTCATTAGATTTTTTGTCATTTTGGTTTAGTTAATTGTTAAAATATACCGATAATTTGTCCTGTGTTGTAATTTGTTTGTGTGTTGGCCTCTGTTTCAGAAATTGTCTGATCATGTTCCCCTTTGTGTTCAGATCATGAGGTCAGTTTGGTCTGTCCAGCTCTATTCAGTTTACATGTATGTTAAGTTGTAACGGCTTGCTAATGGCCCAGCACTTTAATAAAACCCTCTTTTTTTAAAAATCCACCAGTGATTCCTCATGCCTGCCAACTCAGCCCCTCACAGTCTGACACACATACATATACACACATGCTGAGGTGCCCTCTACATCACTAAGAGAGAGGAGTAATTTGTTCTGATTAAGATTAAGAGTCTGTACTGTGGTCTTCGCAGTCATTGTTATTTGTGATTCAGGTCACACAATTTGAATCACCGTGGTCCTCATGAGTACTTTAAATTCCATTTTATTGCGTCTGCTTATTGAGTCAGAAGGGTGACAACAAAACAGCTATATTCGCTGGCTGTTTATGTGGAGCTTTGTCAAAGGTTAAAAAGCATCATTTTTATTAGCATTTTATTTTCTCTTCTTATTTTTTTTTACTTTTTGTCCTCATAACTAAACTGTAAGCTGTTTTTTTTTCTTCATTTTGTTCATGTTTCCTTAAATGAGTTATAACTCAGAGATTGTAAGTCCAAGGGCAATAAAATTTAGAAGTAAGAATTCAAATCACCCCACAGGCAACAAAAAATAGACAGGAAGGTCAGATAGTGCTGCTATAATAAAAAGCAGCTCCGCAGTTAGGACAAAAGCTTTAGAATATGAAAGTCCAGGGGTAAAAGAATTCACCTTTTTTTACAGCTTAGACAAATTGCATTTACAGGTTTTCATTTTAATATTCTTTTTGCTGTCTCATTCAAAGTCTGTCTAAAGCCAGTGATATTTTACACACAGATTCTGAAAGATACAGAAAGTTGTAATGTAATGTAATGTAATGAAGTTGTAAATAGGAAATTACAACATTGTTCCTTAACCCTGAATAAACAATGCAAGTGTGGCAGATAAGGCTTGTCTCCTGTTTTTTACGACGCACTAAATTGTCACCAGGTGGATTCAGTGTGCGCTGTGCTCTGATAATGGGGTGGCATGATCAGCGTTATATCTAGGCAGTTGACTGTTCCTCAGATGGATTTCTGCCTCTTTCTGGAGCCTGATTTCATTGCAGCTGGCATGTGCACAGTTTGGCGGACTGGCGTGTCTGCCATGTTTCTTTGCGATCTGATCTCCCAGCAATTGTAAGGTGTATATTTTTACAGTCTTCCTGTTCTGCACGTTCATAGTGTGCACTCTCTAGCATTGCAGCGTGGTCTGCTCATCTTTTGGCTGCAGACCGGAGTAATTTTGCTCCGGGCACTTGTTTAACACAGCATCGCTTGTGTGTCAAGGTAGGCTGGTTTAGGCACTTTGCAGGTATTTCTGAAGCCAGGCTGTGCACTATGGTGGGTGGCCCTTTCCAAACCCCTGGACCCCAGTCCCTCAGCAACTGCTGTTCTGTCTCTATAGACACATTTCTTCAACAGCTGGTTTCACTTCTATTTTTGTTTGTTTTATTTTGTTTTGTTTTGTCTTTTGGATTTCAACTGGTTTGGCCCTGCGGTCTGCTTGCAGCTCCATCAGGATTGAACTGAAGCAACCCATGTAGGACACTAAGCAGTGTGTGTTTTTCATTTTTTCTTTTCTTTTTTTTTTCTCCTGAAGTTTATTTGAATTTGGAGGATCAATTCACACGATCCTATTTATTGTTTAGTTACATTACAGTTACCTTTTCAGTTTGTTGGTAGTTTAGAGAGTTTACTTTTTTTTGTAATTCCTGCATTTCATTGTTTTGTGTAATTATTATTATTATTATTATTATTATTATTATTATTATTATTATTTTGTCCCTTTTCTTCTTTTGTGGCTCTTGCTGATTTTGCTGCCTTCTGTTTGGTCAGATGGGTGTGTGTGTGTGGTGTGAGTGATTTGCTGTGTCTTTGCAACCTGGGTCTTATTTCTGTGCTTTTGTCCCATTAATTGCTGACATCTGGGAACACTGCGACATCTGTACAAAATAAACAATCAGAATAGGTTGTTAAAAAAAGGCCATCAGTTCATCCAGACCAGTAAAACTCAATATTTATGGGTAAAATGGAATCTGAGCACACCTAAAATGTCAGTATCTGGGAAGTGGGACTGTTTGGGTAATAATTTTACAACTTCCTCTTTATGTTCACTCTTCTCTTCCTCGTATGTTTGGCTAACCTGCTGATTTATTTAAAACCATTTCCTCAGAGTGCTGTGATGGCCTTGTGGGTAGGATGCCTTCCATATAACTGCAATATGGACCTTTGTTGCATGTCATGGCCCTCTCCCTATCCCCATGGTTCCTGTCTCCATGTACTGTCACTATCAATAAAGGCTAAAAATACCAAAAAATGATGAAAAAGATGTGTCAGGAACAGCTTAACAAGTGGCAATGACCGATCGATCACATTCAGTACTGTGCAAAAATCTCAGGCACTAAAAATTAAGTGAGGATGCTTTCAAAAACAATTCCACGAATAGTTTCTTATCAGTTAACCTCACACAAAATGAGAAGAAACCTAAATTAAATCAATATTTAAATCAATATACTGTTTTTGCCTTTAAAACAGCAGTAATTCTCCTCAATACACCTGCACACAGTTTTTCGGGTACTTGGCAGGTTGGTTGTTCCTGCATCTTGGAGAAGTTGCCACAGTTCTTCTGTGGATTTAGGCGTCTCAGCTGCTTCTGTCTCTTCATGTTAATCCCAGACTGACTCCATGATGTTGAGATCAGGGCTCTGTGGGGGCCAAACCATCTGTTGCAGTACTCCTTGTTCTTCTTGTTGCTGAGGATAGTTCTTTATGACTCTGGCTGGATGTTTAGGCTCATTGTCATGCTGCAGAATAAATTTAGGACCAGTCAGATGCCTCCTTGATGGTACTGCATTATGGATAAGAATCTAAAGATCTAAAGCACCTAAAACTTTTGAACAGTACTGCATGTTTGTAATAATTAATCAGAGCAACATGTCGCAATAGTGGGAAAAGAGGATAACCTCAGTTAAGGAAGTTGAGAAAGCTAAAAAAAAAAAACAACCTAAAAACCCCCAAACTTCTTTATTAGTCACAATCAGGTGGTGATGAGTGATTTTTTTTCTTCTGTTAAAGATTTAGGGGAGTTGGATTAATTCATTGCTAGTGTTACACTTACTTGACAGTTCAAAACAAACGTTTTCATGCTTTGCTTGCTTGCAGTGCAAAAGAACCTAAATTAAAGGGAAATTCCGGTTTATTTCAACCTGAAGTATTTCTCATAAATGTGGTCATTGTGGCTCTATGCTAACCTAGCTCTCTCCAGCTCTGTTATGGAGATCCCAGCGATTCTGCACAATATCTTAATAATATAAGCATCAATAAGCTTCAAAGTGTTTCATGTATAGGACAGAGGGCAGTGTCCAATACACTAAAGCATCAACCCGAAAGCCCTACCCCCCTCCAGCCCCCTTACAATCACTCACCCACACTGCTACTGCCTTGGATTTATTAACCTATGAGCAGTGTGGTGTTGTAGCCAGCTCAGCCCTCCTCACATGCTGTCACTCACTCATTGAGCGATGATGCACCTCTGTGTGAATGCTTGTTTGAAGGGATCAGGTAGTCAGCAGAAGTAATGGGACACGTCTGATCTTAATTACCATATAAATGTTACTCACACGGGGCTGTAGGAGTAATTAGGACAAGCTGGAATGTACGGGTCTTGAGAGTCACCCTGAACATTGTGGGTGGGGGAGGTCTGCTAACAATGAAACCAGGGCCTGCTTGGCTTTTCTATTAGCCTGATCATCTGTGCTCCCTCTCAGTTTGTGTAATTGTGTGCTTTCACAGCATCATGTCAATGTGACTCATAGAAAATGAGAACACACTTTTGCTGTCAGTGGATTTCTCTAAGTACTGATGTATTATATATGTATCGTATATGATATAGTGTCCAAGTCCTTAACATCGCTAGATAGAAATTGGGATTAAATTCCACCCCCTCATAGGTCATTTTATACAAATGGTCTTCCTTCACATTACATTAGACAGCTTTTATCAACCAACAGAAAGGGCCGGGTTAGGATTCACAGGATGTTGATGCTGGTATTACATACCCTCTACAGCATTCATCCAATTTGTAGAAGCGTAGTTACATTTGTAATTCTCATTTTTACTTTATCACCTGACTCCGCAGCTCCCCTCGGCTTTACTTAGCTTTACAGTGAGTTTCAGCTCATTGTTTAGCTGTCCGGCTGCAACTTTACTGTTTTCGGTTCACTCTCAGCGCTCTCATAGTGTCATTGTCAGAGAAAAGTTCTGAAAAGCCACTGTACACTACCTACTCAGCACCAAACGGCAAACAGACACAGCTAGCTGTAGACTAGCTTGTGAACATAGTGGAGCATTTAGCAGCTAAAGAGCCAGATATTTCCCTCAGGAGTTGGTAGAGAGTAAAAACAGAACTAAAAGAGAGTGAATATTAGACTTACATTCACCAGGTGGACAGAAACACGACTCCAGATGACTGATAATGTTGTTCTGTTACTGATGGATGTGGAAATAAGCAACTGTTTGTTAACAAGTTAAAAATATCAGTTTAATAGGTGATGATATGTCGTGTTGGGTTTCAAAACACTAAGAAATTATGAATTATTTTAACTATAGTTGAGATCAGAGGAAAATATGTTGACGGATTATGGCAGACTGGTATGTGTAAAAGTTTAGTCAGGATAGTGTTTTAAAACCATTTCAATTTTTTTGATGACAGCACATAATGACTGTTGTCCTCCTGGGTCAAAACTAACCCGAGGACAACAAGAGGGTTAAACCAAACTTTGATTCAGCTGATGGCTGAGTTGCAAGTAATGTTACACATTACTTTTGCTGCTGAGTAATGAGTAAAGTAATGTAATTACTTTTACAATGAGTACGAGGTAATTTGCCCAACACTGATATGTCAATGTTGTGCTTGTGCCACTTGTTTCCACTGAAAACAAGTGGCCAAAAAATCAGTTACTGTACATTTAATGCATATAGATGTTTTGCCTGAAAGAGTGTAGCTTTTATAATACCACATACTGAGCATATGATGCACAGCTGTGCAGTAGTGCTAGGACCTAGGTAGACACTTGATGAGTGAAGCGTTTGTTGCTGGTCCTTTATATTGACTTAAACAATTGTGCGCTTGTTAATCCAGTGTGAGATAATTCACACAAAGAGCAAGAAAAAGGTCCAGATATGCAACACTTATTAAGTACTGTACATTCACACTGCATTAATCCTTTTCTCTTATAGCACATTGAATAGATACACAGTTCTGTTGTTGACCTTGGCTGTGTTCTAACAAATGATGAATAGGACATGCAATGCTCGACAATGGTTTGTTCAGTCTTTTGCACAAGCTATTTCCTTTTCAGTGTATTGTGGCTCAAAGAAACCCCTTTTGTTTTCTGGAGGCAGAGAGAAGCTTAGCGTGCATGCCAGACAAGCCTCTCCAGTATGTCATCGCAGAACATGCGATAAGTATCTGCTGTCCGGCAGCAAATGAAAACAAAGACAGCAGTTTGAACAGCCTCTGTGGCCCTGTGGTTTTGTTCAGATATCCATTGGTTACCATTCTGTCGAGCATTTTCAAACCCTCGCTTGGATACAACTGACTTGATTACCTAAGTGTAATGTGTTGAAAAATCCAAATGGTTATCATGCATGCGTATTTGTCCATTTTTCCAAGACTTGACTGTGGGCGCCTTTGTGCTTGGTGTAACCTAACGGCTCCTGCTCTCTGTTGGATACACAGCATCCCAAAAAGCCAGGTCCGTAATCCAATTAGGGACACTTGACTGGTGGAGCTAATTAGGGCCAGGGACATTGTCTTCCATCTATGTGTCAAGTCTCATGGACCAGTGAGCTAACAGCCCGAGCACTGGCCCTGACATCTGGACGCAACATGAGCTGATCCACAGTCACCATCCATCGGAATTCTAATTACCTCGTACCATTCATCCAAGCATCCCTGAGTCGTGTCTTTACATCTTCTATGAACATAGGGGCCCCGGACCTCAGAGGGTGCCTTTCTGTTGCCTCTTCAAAAAGTGAAAGGCCTGGATTTTCACACGATAAAAAAGCATGAAATGAGCTTGACTGTTCTCACTGAAGTGGCTTGGTCCTAGAGGTTTCTTTGGAGCTGTGCGCTTCTGTATTTGTGCTTTTCAGCATCGTGGTGCGTTCACCGTGAAAAGAGCTCATCAAGGAATGAGGGCCGACCTTTGTACCTCACACAAAGGTAATTGGAGCCTGACAGAAAGAGGAGGCATTCAGATTCAGAAAAAGGGGATTCTTTTGGACTTATTTCCATCCCGCTCTTACTTTGCATAGCTGTGTTGATCAAGTCATGAAAAAGCAGCAGCAGATGCATAATTCCTCAGTGAGTTACGAATGCACATGCACATTTACATGTCGAGAGGCTGAGTTTAAGAGAGAAGCAGGGAGTGAAACAAAGACAGACCCTCTTTCACTCTCTTTCTCAGCCCTTCCATCTCTCTCTGGAGTTCCAGCCGGCAGCTACAATCCAGCCTTAAGAGAAGTGTGGTCCAGTCAAGCAGTATAAGAGGATTGGAGCTCAGATACCACTTGATTAGGCCACAGTGAATGGAGCTGTGTGCTCAGTCCCAACAGGATTTCCATGGCACTTGACAGAGGACATACAGGCTTTAACCCAACGCCGTAAAACATCCCGCTATATGCCGCTTCTCTTTTCGTGTGCATGTGTTCAACATGTGGAATAAGAACACCCAGACAGCTTTAAACCTGTTCACATAGACTGCACAGAAAAGCAGGGCGCATGCCATTCCGAGTGCTTAAATGAGTTGTACCCTTGGAGCGGGGCATGGAGCTTACACTAACCTAATTACTATATGATAGAGCCGAGTTAGGGAGAACTCTAATTAATGTAAGCTTAGAAACACAATGGTTGTTGTTTTCTCAAGTGGGCAGGGGATTGCTATGAAATGTAGATAACGTATGCAAACATTATGGGAGCAGTCATGGATAATTTGCACTTACAAATGCACCTCTCAGCACTGTGTGTGTTTAACAAAGTGTTTAAATGTGAAAGCTGACCTTCATTTTGAGGAAGCTTTCCGGTCTTTCTGTAAATATCTGCACTTGACTCTCTGTGTCCCCCACAGATGGCCAGTGTTGTAGAGCTGTAGGAGGTTTATTGCACTGTTTTTGAAAGGCTGGTGAAGTTTGACAGCTCATCTTGTTAAAAAGCAGAGTAAATATGTCAGTCATGACTATGTAAAACAGGCTGGGAGAGACAAACTGTAACACAAACTGTAGGTGGAATTTGAAGAGGCATTTTTCTCCATAAGGTTAAAAGGCTTAATCAAATAATATACTTCAGATAACACATGGAGCTAAATATGTGAGGTATTATCCACATATGGAAATAGTGTTTCTGAAACCACTGTGTTTCTCTGAACTTTAACCCAGTGGTTTTTGTTGCTTAACTTCAAACCTGAACTAATCAATATTCTTATATTAACAAAGGATAAAATGACTGTGTGTAATCTGAAAGATGAATGAGCACCATCTCTCCTCAGCAACTCTGCTTCCCCTCAGCTCTACTGAACATTTTAGCCTCTTCTAGCTCATTGTTTTGTTTTAAGTGTGAAATTCATATGTGAATGTACATAAAGGGATGCATTTTTTTTTAATTATGCAATTTATGCAATTAACTTGTTAATGGCTTTGGCTTAATACACAGGCCTAGACAGCAAAACTATTTTTTTATGTTTGTAATCAAAGACAGAGAGAGGAGGGACACAGTCTCGTTGGGACCTCCTGCTCTCTGTGATCACATATACTTTGTTTTAATGTACCCGAATTTACCATATAGTTATTCTAATTTACATAAATATTCTCTTTCTGTTGTCATCAATGGTAGTGTGGAATTTGATCATGGCTCATAAATACTACCTGTTAACCAGCAGTCATTCCTAAGTTGTCTGTGCTGCAGATAAAAGAGAAAGTTAGAGGCAACAAAAAGTTGTACAGCCACAACAGCAAATGTGTGTTCAGTTTGTTGTAAAACAAGAAAAAT
The DNA here is from genome assembly GCF_910596095.1 of Thunnus maccoyii. Taxonomy (NCBI): domain Eukaryota; kingdom Metazoa; phylum Chordata; class Actinopteri; order Scombriformes; family Scombridae; genus Thunnus; species Thunnus maccoyii. The sequence continues at coordinate 2,042,576 of NC_056540.1, read as the reverse complement.
GTCAGAAAAACAACTCTGAACTACGTTAGAAATGTGGCTGCTGAGATACAGACACTCTGCTTCTGAAACATTTCCAGTGGACATTGAAACAGCGACTAGGCCACAGCACAGCCAGAACAGGGTGCAGACGGATCCTGTGAACATTAAGAGTTACTGTTTTGGTTCTGTATCACAAGTACCATAGTTACATGTAAGATCAGTTTGAAAGGAGCAGGAGCAAGGTGCTCTGAATGCAAAGTTTAGAGCTCAGTGACTAAGTTCTGGATCAACCTGCAGTGCTTTTTGCAGAAAATCTGCAGAAATCACATCTTAAGAATGTGCATATCCTTTCAAGGAAGGTAAAAATATGCATGTACTCTTAAACTTTATTTCAGTTTATAAATAATTTACTGTATGTTTCATATATATTTAAATACATATATGTATACATACAAATAAATAAAATATATACTTAAATACAAAGTTGGTTAAAACAATATTTACTGTCTGTCTGTCTGACTGAACTTCTACTTTTTGCACAGCTGCACTGTTCAGTTAATGAGTCGAACTCTGCAGTTAAAGATTCCAGGTGAAACTGCTCCCAGGTGCTAGTGAAGATGCATCTGAAGAATCACTTCATTGATTTTTTTGGCATGCTAATTTAACCTCCCCATTATAGAACAGGTTCATTTGACCCATTTCAGCTTTTGAGTTGATCAACAACTTTGGAAATTTAATGACGTGTTCGTATTTAAGCTGAAAGACACAAAAAACATTTTGTAGAGCTGAGCGGAGCTGTAAAGGTGGTAATAATTTTGTGTGTTCATCACTGTGATTTCACTTTCCACATTGATCTATTATTAATATAAAAATGTTGAGTAATGCAGTTTAGGGAAATTGTGGATCATGGATTATATTTAACCTTCTGTTCTCATGTCAAAGTTATGTTTTTCACTATTTAACAAAGACCATCTCTCCTTTATCATAACCAAGTACTTGCCTAAATATCACTATATACACCCTAATTATTCTTTAGTTGCTAGTAGTGGGTATTTTTGGAAGCTATTTAAATGTGCTTGCAGTGAAGGGTTTGTGGATACGTCTAATATCTTTGTACCAGTCCGTGTTCAACGTTTACTTGTTATTAAAAAACTAATAGAGGCAGGATTATGTTTTCATATCAGGATACTTAGAGGACATTATACTGATGTGTCCAATGTGGGTGGAAAGCAAAAGAAAAAAATACTGCTTGATAAAAGAGAAAGGCTCATTCCCTTTCAGAGTGAAACTTCTTTTTTTTTTAAATTTAATAGGCTTGAAATGTGTTATTTAGTTGGAGCAAAAGTAATGATACATTCAATGGTGTACAAAGCAGAGGTATGTACATGATGAGTTGATTCACACAACTAGCATCTCATGAATTATTCATTAGAAAGAACCACATTCTGTTGCAGTAGACACAACTAAATATCTTGATTTTTTTTTTTTTTTCAGAGGATGAACACATGTTGACCGATGTGAGGCACTAAATTGAGGTGATATATTTGAAACACTGTGGTATAACTGTCTGTTAGATCAGTTAAATAAACCCTTTTTAGCTTATAGCTTTTGTGATACTGACATTGTGAATGCTGCTGTTGACCGGTGTTAACTTTGGCATATTTTAACAAAAAAGGTTATTAGTTTTAGTAAATTAGTCATTTGACTTTTACTAGCTTTAGTTAACGAAAAACCCAAGACATTTTTGTCAGGCATCTGAAATTTGTATGTCTTGTATGCACTTGGAGGCTGTGGCTGACACCATCTTTGTTGTGTGCAGTTACCATGGTTACAAGTGTTGGTTAGTGGAAAAGGCAGTGTTGACTTGTTGACACACACAGTGTCCATGTCACTGTCATCTGCAGTAATACAACAGACTGATTCTCCTCTGTAAATTGTGTGTTTGATCAGAATTTTCTTATTCACCTAGCATTACCATTAGCACAGCTACCTGTGCTCTCCAGTGCAGCCAATCATTCACTCAATTGTTCACTAAAATACTGTTCAGTGCCTGGGTGTAGCTTAAGAGGAGAAGTTCATGTGGGATAACGTGGTGATATTTCTTTAGTGAACATTGAGAGGATGATTTACATGGTTGACAGCCAACATTAATCCTGGAACTGACTCATTCTTTCTAATAGCATCCACATACTGTATATAAAGCTGAATGTAGCAAGGTGTCACGTCGCCCGTTGGTTTACATTGAAACTGGTTTGAGGCCCAGAGTTACAGCTTATGGTTGGTGCCATGTTTTCCTTCTGGAGCCAGGACCTTCCAAATAAGGAGTGCAGGGTAATGCCTTTCATGCTCCGGAAACTACCTCAGACTGAAGCTAATGCTAGCTTACTTGGAACACTGAGCGCTGCACACTTGGGCTAATGTTAGCTACTTTAGCTAAATTGTGCTGACAGGGCAGGTACCATGTCTCTTTAACATAATTTGTTTTTATTTATTGATGAAAATTTTTACTGTATAGATGCTGAAAAAAGAAAATGTCACACTGAGGATCATAGATGCCTGCCAAGGGGACATTTGTCATTTATAGCATGAAAATGTATCTTTAATATTTCAGATAGTCTATGACTGCACTTTGACCAAAGATCCATTTATCAGAAGAACACTGTCACTTCACATTTCAGTCTTCATATAGAGTAAAGACGATCGGCAGGGTGGCCAGACAGCAGACATATACTTCTGCAATAGATGCACGCACATACAGCATGGCTGAGTACACATGCACTGGGCAAACCGAGGCACACACACACACACATAACCACACTGACATATACCTTTGAAGACACTTGCCTACACACACCAGGCCTGAGCTGCCAAGACCTTTTCAGATCACCCACCTACCCACTATCCCTTCCTCGCTACCACACACACACAGCGATTAAAGGTGTGTGTGTGATAGGTACAGTCTGTCTGTCAGGCTAGCCACAAAGTGCTCTGACATCTTCCGGCTGTGTTCACCAAGCTTTGTGATCCCTCCTGTCCCCCTGCCATCCCTCCGTCCCCTCCCTCCCCTCTTTCTTTACCTGTGGATAGAGGCATCACATCCCATCATGTCTAACCAGCCACTCACTGCAGCTGTCCTCCACCTCCCTCTTTCCTCTCTGTACTAGGATCAGACAGCAGTGTGTTGATATTTTGGACAAAATATATGATGGGCACAGCGTGATGTTCTCTGTGATCTGTGTGCAGGTAACAGATGATGTTACATGATAAAGGAAATAATGCCATTTTGTAGAAAGGTGTTCATATTGTGCTTACAGGTTGGAGGTGGCACTGAATACAGTAGATGCTGCTCATCCTTTAGAGTGGAAGCAACTTAACTTTAGAAAATCAAACACTCCATAATTCATGAGTTACCAACTACATGAACTATACAACTAAACATGATGGCAGGACAGCTCTCAAGTTTAATGATAGGACATTAATTGATTTCACTACATTATTTTGATGTTTTGATGAAAAAAAAGAAAAAGATTATTTGTTCAATTAATTAGTATTTGTGAATCTTATCTAAGTGAGCAACCTTAAGCAATTTTTGTTTCCATGAGTTTCAGGAGATTAAATCACTGTTTCTGTCAGCTTCCTGTAGTCCCTCGCAATGCAGCTGTCACTATTTTCCTGTTTGCTATGATAAACGAGGAGTACCCACACTAAATCAAAACTCCCTTGAATTTTATTTGCGATGTTCCAACCAACCTAAGGCACTCACCTTATTACTTAAATGAAATGAGAGTTTGATATTTTTATCATTTGATATTTCTATCATTTGTGACATATTAATTGAAGATTTTTGACACCTTTGAATCATACTTCTGTGTCTAATCATATTAATGTTTGTATTCCCCTTGTTATGTGGATATCTTGACACATAAGAATGTGATTAGTGATGTCACCGGTCATTTTGCTGCATATATACTGCATATGCATAATTTCTTTCATGTGGGTATTTGATATTTGATTTGAGGATCTGTAGTTGGTCGAAACATCACAAATAAAATTAAAGGGAGCTATTAAGAGCATCTATCACACTGTGGTTTTGTTGATACAGGACATGATTTCTCTGACTTACTCTATGGTTAACAAATCATTTAACCTTTTGCACCCGAGGGACCAAAGTTCTGTCAAAATTTTACACCTTAATCTTAACATCATAACTCTTTCAAACCAGAACATAAATACATCATACGCACACTGTAAAAATCAACAGAAACTGATTTTCTGTTAAGGATAAGCATCAGCAAATTCACTTTGAAATCACAGAAAAAAAGAGGCTCCTGATACGTTGAGATCTTGGTTCATAATCAACTACAACTACTAGCTACATTCATGCCTGTGTGTAAACTGGATGTGTTGAGAAGCAAACACAGTATGTGACTTTCTGGAGCAGATTCACTATAATGTAAAAAAAAAAACAAAAGAGTTTTCTTTCCCAAAAACATAACATCACAACTTGATATCAATCAGAATGATGTCACTGAACATATTGATCCGTGTTGGCTGGTACACAACAGTGATGATCAGCAAATCAATCAGAGGGATCAAATCAATAACAATGGGGTTTCTGTATTTTGTTTATTTGGCACTATCAGTAAATGTTTTGATATCACTAAGACTCATATATGGGTATTTATGCTGTATTGAAAACCTTTAGAGCATGTATACCACTCACATGCAAAGTGCCTAATGTGTCTCAACCCCCCCAATATATACCAGCCTTGGTGACACATATTGTGATTAGTTATAAGGTTATAAATGGAGGGAATTAAAATTGAACAAAACTTTAACTGTGAATATTGGTTTTATAGACATTTCATATACCAAGCCCATCTGTATAACATGATTCACATAGCTCTGTACATATGTTTTTGTACATATAGGATGTTCAGATGTACAATGACCAGGCTGAAGACAGTTTGTGTGTTTTGAGGATGAACACCTTTCACATACCTTTCCAAAGGAATCATGCTTCATCCCTTTGTAACATACTAGATCTGTAAGGTTATGAGGACCCTGACATTGTGTGTGGTGGTGTTGACGTTAACCTCCACAGTCGGGAGGTTAAGTGTAGAGCACTTGTAGGGCTGGCCCTGACAGTGTTGGAGCCCTAGGCAAGATTTTAGATTGCCTCATCCACCCCCACCTTGTTATGTGCCCAACACTAAACACTAAACACCACTTTATTTTTTAACTGAGCATTTTCAAGTGAGGATTTTCTGTGACACATCATGGTTGATGCTGATCACTCAGTCCTCTGAGATCTCTTGGGGCATGGTAGACCAAGTATGTCTTCATCAGCTTGAGCTTTGAAAAAAACCTCTCTGCAGCTGCCACGGTCACAGGGATAGTCATGGATATCCTGATGGCCACCCACATGTTTGGGTAGCTCGCAAAAAATTAAGGATCGTCATAGTGGTCATGTTAGTTGATGGTACGTCTGGGAAGCTTTTCATTTCCTTGGTGAGTTGTTTTCCATATATGTCTGACTGTCCACCATAACTTAAAGTGCTGCTCAGTGCTTCACACCTCTGCATCAGTTCTACATTTGTCATATTAGTGAAGTTCACAAGCACACTAAACATTTCCTACCTCGCCCAGTCTTGAACCTCTCCTCCAGTGACATTATGGCCACATCCACCACTACATTAAAAAAATGTAGCCTCCATCCTCCTCAGTGTATCGCTTATGGCCTTGTCTGGACATTCATATGAGATCTGTCTGGGTGAGGACCATAGCCTCTTCTCTTTCAGGACAGCAGCCATATTCATTTCCTTACACAACTCTTGCTAAAACTTGAGCTAAGTTTTTGTTTTTCCAAGCAGGTCCACTACCACTTCTAGTTGCATAGAAACAGACTGCATAGTCATCTTGCTAAGTTTTTCAATGTTGTTGAGAATGTCATACCAGACAACTGAGCAGATGGAGAAATGAAAGGATCCAATTTCCTCTGCCAAAGTCTGAGCCTAAATTCTTACAGCAAGATCTGTTGCTTTTTCTTTGACCTTAAGCAGAGCTTCTCTCACTTGTTGGGCATGGAACCTTGCTGCCTCAACACTATTTACACAGCTCTCCCACCTAGTCTCTGACCATGACTTCAGTGTGATTTTGACATGATTTTTCAAGATGATCATCTGGTGGATGCTGAGAACAGTGTGAAAATCTTGTGCAAGTAGTCAAAATAACCAAAGGTGTCTTGGGAGCTTTGTGCAGGATCACCCACTACCAAGTTTAACGTATGAGCTGCACATTGCACAAATAAAGCTCTGGGGTTTATTGCCCGCAAACTAGCCTGTACTCCTTTCCTATTGTCCCTCATGTTTGCACCTTTGTCATACAACTGCCCTCTGCAGTCATCAAAGGGTATGTTCAGGTCTTCCAGCCTCTTCAAGATAAGGGCCAATTGCTCTTCTCCAGTGCTACTTCACTGTCCTGATGACAAATGAGAGCTGCTCTGTGTGGCTCATGTCCGGGGTGAAATCCAGTATTATTGAAAAGTATTTGCAGAGTTTGACCTCACCTATTATTGCCTCCATGATCTTTCTACTAATGGGACTTATCAGTTCATTTTGTATAGTTTTTTCCTAGGTAGGTTGCTCTATATTTGGCCAGAACCTCTACTTCTTTCAAGAAGTTTCCATTGTTGGGGTGGTAGAGTGAGTCTCTGGATCCTCTTAGGGCCATATTTATCTCGGCAAGGGACTGGATTATTGCCACTATTCTTTTCAATACTTCACACCACCTCTTCCTCTCTGTATCAGTGAGTGCCATTGCCTGGCTGTCTATATGTTTACCAAAGCACTGCAAAGTTTGTTGTACCGCAGTTTTAAGTCTGTCTCCATTCTTTCTGACCGTCCATCCTCACTGGTCACTGGGTTGATATTGCAAAGTTCCCCAAGCTGCAGCGTGTCTTTCCACAGCCTCTGTAATGTAGCTCCATCCTGATACTAGTTTTCTTCCAAATATGCTGATATTTTCAAGTATTAAGTATTGTGATATTTTAGTATCTGCCTTTTGCCTTTCACTGGCGTAACATGGTAGACAGGAGTGTTTTGGAAGACCCAAATTTGACTGTCCTTGAAGGCACCACTGCAGAAAGCTGAAATATAGCCTATAGTCCTTCAGAGAAAAAAAAAAAAACTGTCAAAGTGGTCCTTAACGGCATATTCTGCAGCACCAGAAAAGAAAAGCAATACTTCCAGAAAAACAAAACAAAACAAAAAAAACCCGTGATCTGTTCAACGTGATCCCAGACTTTTGGACCCCACTGTATATATTAAAAGGGACATATTATGCTTTTCTTGTTTTATGTGATGTATATATAATGTCACAATGTTTGATGTTCATGTTAAAAGTGGCCGATGTGTCAAATAAAGAGGTAAATGTACATAGAAGTAATCCCTGTGTGCAAAAAGCAGCAGCTTCAGACTGCTCTGAACGCTCGGTTTCCAACATTTTTTTCTACTTTCAGCCCGAGCTGACGTCAGCTCATGATGGATTTCTTTATATGGACATCTGCTACATGCACAGTGTGCGAGTTCACTACTCTGCTCCTGGGCTAGTCATGCTAACCGGGTTCTACCGGTTTTTAGTACTGCTAATGAAGGTCTGCTACTTTAGTGAGGAACACGTTTCCCTTCCTGTAAATTCTTCACAATAAAAGTCTCCTATTATTTAGTCATCTAAAAGCTTTTAATTTGAAGCAGTAAAACAGGAAATTTTTGGTTTGCATTGGTGGTGAAGTTACACAACTTTGATGCATAAAGCTCCCAATCAGAACAGAGTGGGATCATCGAGAGGGGGGCCTTAAATAGACACCAGTTCAAATGGCCTGTAAAGAGAAACTGTGTATATTGAGGGGCTGCATAAAGGGCCAGTATAAGATAAATAAGGAGTTTTTTGAACTGTGAATCATACAAAGCTACTCTAGTGGTGTCCACAAATTAAAAAAAATAGAGCTGAAATGAGCATAATAGGTCCTCTTTAAGATAGTTGCTGCAGCACGGTGTTTGGCATGTGACACAGATGTTCATATCACTTTGACTTTCATTTTAATTTTGACGATGGATCTCCCCTTGATTGAGTTGATTCCTTCAAATATCTTGGACTTTGGATTGACCCCGAAGTCTGCTTTAAGCCCCACATTGATTTTATTATAAAACGAACATATGGTTGTCTGAGCTCACTCTGTCGCTCAATTAATTGTTTTTCATTGCATGTTAGAAAAAAATAATTTCTCAGTTAATTTGACCTATAATTGATTATGCTGATACCTCTGAACACTTCTAATACTTATCTTAGACCCCTAAATGTAGTACAGTGGAAACCGCTTATAGTGATCATGATTTCAGTGATCAACCACGGGGTGTGGGTGATTATTTGTAACTGCCATGAATCAGAAAATAATGTTTTATTCCTCTCATTCACCGGTTTTCTCGCTACCACTACTCGCTCTCCTCATCCACTCTCTAGCTTGCTCGACCACTGCTTCTTTCTCTCTCTCTCTCTGTGGTCTTTTCTAAAATGAGTTGGAAGTCTTTACTTTTAATGTTATCAAATGAAAAGAAATGTCCTCTCCTCTTCCCAGTAATGTTTTTGTCTTCTTTCATGGCAGTGTTGTACAGCTTTTCAGATTGCGTTTCTCGAAAGGTTGATTCTAGTTCAACCTTCTAGCTAGGGCACCCCCTGCGGCCCCCATCCCCGCAGCCTAAACGCACAATGCACAATGCTTGGGGCTGGGAGGCTGGTGCTGCTTGCACATTGAAATCATGACAGAAAAAAAGAAAAGGAAAAAGTCATTTTCTCTCAATGAAAAACATAGTCTCCATGAAGCATATGTCAAACTGCCAAAAACGAGCCAACCAGATGCAGCAGCGCAACAAGCGTTTAAACAGCTGTCCTGTATTTTGAAACGGTCGATATAATTCAGTAAATAGAAAAGCTGCCCATTTCATTACTTTATATTCATGTAATAAATATACAAATATCAATTAGATGGTAATCTGCATGAGAAATTAAGAAAAAGAAAGAATAATCAGTTATAATAATCATCTTCTTATGGTGATCAATATGACCCGGACGGATGTAATCACTATAAGCGGTTTCCATTGTATATAACTCTCTATGCACATTTATTTTGAGGTGCCCATATAGAACTCTTTGAATCACTTAATTGGCTAAAGCCTAAATCTTAAAGGCAGTTTCACTGGGTTCAGTTCATCTTTAAATGTGTTTACTTTAATTGTCCTTCTTATTTGAAACAGTTTTTGGTTTCATATAGATCTTCATATACACTCAGACATATGTAATATCCCCTTTTTTTTGTCCCTAGAATTTTTAAAGATGTCGGATGCAGGTCTTTTCAATACAAAGCTCCAGCCGACTGGAAAGATCTTCATCTTTTTTTTTAGATCTATTACCTTTTTCCGCTGCTTCAGGACTTCTTTATTCTGTCATTTTAAAACAACCTATTCATGCTTTTAATTTGTAGGTATTTGCAATTAGAGGATAAATTGCTTCAAGTGCTCTCTGTTCTGATGAAACTGATCTGATTTTTCGGGTCATTTCTTGTATCCAATTTTCTTGTACAACTGCTGAGGGTTAGTGGTGTGGGTGGGAGATGATGAGCAAGCTGTCGGTATCTGTGTATTTGTAGTGTGTTTGTTATGTAATGATGTCTTTGTATGTATGTGTTATATTTTGTATTTTGTGTTTTTAGGACCCCCTTGAAAATAAGATGCTACATCTCAAGGGGCTATCCTTATAATAAATTGTCAAATTCAGATCTAATAAAGGTAAAAGTTATGTCGATGATGTCTATGATATGTCATTTTGGTTAAAGTGCAGCCCAGCCCAATCTCATATTTATCAGCTCTGACAGAAGCTACAATGCATGATGGGAAAGAAGCCCCTCTGCTTCCTCCAAAGGCCTGCTGGTAAACTGTACACTTTTCTTCAAGATTAGAAGCTTGAACGTACAGTCTCTGTATCTCTCTGTATGAAGTGAACCTTAGACCCTCTGCACATTATCAGCAGTTTAAGCTGGGCTTACTCCAAGGTGGGTCATAGAGTACCATGCAGAGGAAAAGTGCAGTGTACAATTGTCACCAACGTACACCAGGTAGCAGAAAATTAAAAGAACAAACAAACAAAAAAAAAAAACAAGATTACAACACTGAACATTACATTACAACATCACAAGACTGTAATTTATGTATTCTATTCAATTTAAGGCATTGGCAGTTATCCTCCTTCAGAAAAGAAGGTGTGTAATTACAGGAACAGACATTTAAGCGTGTCTCTAAACAACATAAATGTACATTCATATACATTCGAGTGACAGCAGCTTCTAGCAGCCATAGCAATTATGACCAGAACAAAGGAGAAAATCAGGTGACAAAGTCCATGCAGAGAGAAAATTGGAGTGGATGGATGGGTCAATAAAACATGAGAGTTCACTTCCTGTTTCCAACCACAAATCAACATTGTCTTTTGTTTTTTTTTTTACCATAATCCTCCACTAACTTAAACCACATGATTATTATTATAACCATGATGATGAAAGCCGTCTAGCCTTTAATGAAGTAATACTTTATCCTAAAACCATGATGTTTCCCTAAACCCAACCAAACCTCAACCACGGTTTTGGAATGCACAGACAAAGGATGTCGTCCTGCTGAGGTGTTAGATCAGAAAACCTTGTTCAGGAGTGTACGGACAAACAATTTATTATTTATTTTGACTTTGAAACTGGAGGACTTGATGGTAAAAAAAAACCAATGATCAAGAAGGGTTTTGGTGCCTGAAACTTTCTGGCTACATCACAGACAGCTGTCATGTCATTGGTTTAGCAATCAAAGGTCCCCAACAAACAAGGTTAAAGCTGAAATTGATTAAACACAGCATCAAGGCTTAAAATCCAAATGGCATACAATACCCAACATAGCACCTCTGCGGTGCCTTTGCTCTCTGTATAGGAAAAGTAGCCTCACAAATCAATGCTTCCATTGATCATGTATACAGTAAAGAGCCTTAGAAACACCACCTGAAAATGCTCTTACATGTTGTGTACCTCTCAGGCAATAAGAGAGCAGAGTGTGTAAATACGTACAGTTTATTTATTAGTAGTATAGTATAATAGTAGTATAATAACATTATGTGCTCCCACTTTCCTTCAGCCTGTCTCATTGAACTCTAGACATACGTGCCTATACAGTGACTGTCAGGAAATGGTTTTCAAGTTGTTGCACTCAGCTATAGCAATGCAGACTGCAGGAGAGATCATTAGAAAAATATAAAATCTATAATGTCACCTGTGAGTTTCATTATACTGCAGAGGTTTGCAGTTCTGTCATATCTCACATGATACTAAGCTGTGACATTTATATAGTTAAACATAGGATTGATAGAGATAATGAATATTATAATTCAGAGTTTCATGCAGTTAATGTTTGTGTGCAGTGGAGTGAATACTGTTTTAAAGCACCAGATAAAACTGATAATTTGAGGGGGAGGTTTTGGCTTAAACATGACAAAATAGATATTGCATCAGTACAAAGCACAGTCTGTCAACAGCTTATATCCAAAAATATTGTATCATCTAACAAAAACCTCATAACTTTTATCTCGCTCCTCCCTCTTTCTTATCTTTCTACACTTATTCTCCTCCATCTCTAGGCTTCATCCTCCACCATCTTTAGTCCTCTCCACGTCTCTTTTTATTTTTCACAAGCTGCCCTGTCTCTCTATTTTCCTCTCATTTTCTCCACCACTTTTCATTCAGTTCTCTCCCCCAACTCCTCCTGCTCCTGCCCTCAGCCCAGTCTGTCAAAGCTTTTATATAGCAATAAAACAATTACCTACCATTAATAAGGTGCTGACTGCAGTGAATAACAATGTATCACAGTCTCATCTCCACTTCCACTATCAGTCCTGTTCCCGCCTGAGCTCTCTGAATGGCATGTGTTCATGCAGCTCCAGAACCATTCACACCTGTCTCTACACTACCCACACAGAAGAGACAGTAGATGGCATAAATGAATAATAATAGGACATTTGTAGGTAAGTCAGAGTTGAGTACACAACAAAAGGTCTGTATTATGTTTGATAATGCCAGTGCCCTGCTGTTACTCAACACAGTGGGAAGTGAGCAAATAAGAATGATGCAAGTTGATATAAATTATGCTGGAAGCCAAATATAAATTATATTGATTTTAAAATATCAAAATCATTTGCAATACTATGTAATTCTATGTAAAGATCTTCTAAATCAAGCTTTGTTACACACCTTATTCTGTTCCTTTATACTCCCATATATAACTTACTATGTTGAAGTGTGGGGAAATACATATAAAATATATAAAAATCCAAACTTCATCCTTCAAAAAAGAATCTTAAACAAAACTACTTATACAGAACCAACAAACCCACTTTTTTATTAAAAAAAAAATTAAAAGCATTAAAATGCAAAGATCTGGTTGACTTCAAAACTGTCCAAATCATGTACAGAGTAAAAAAAAAAATCAACAATTACCTTAAGTATCCAACAGTTGTTTCAAAAGAGAGAAAGGAGAAAGTAAACATGACCTGAGAGGAACTGCAAAAAGGTGCATAATATCATTGTGTCATGTGTTCATGTATGGAACAACTGTAGTGAAGACATGAAAACATGTGGAACACTAATGAAATGAAAAATAATATATTGAACAGATATGGGATGGACTTGTGATGTTCCTACTCATTTTCAAACATGGATATATGCTTTATTTACTTCCCCTAGCCATTGAGTACCCCCACAGTACCTGTGCGCTATACTTTTACCTGTTTGATACACAGGTACAGGTCAAGTCTTAAGGTCAAGCTTGCAGGATGCAAAAGTTGACCTGTGCAGGACACCTGTAGTCTTGTTGTGACCTGCTCTATAGTGAGCAACTGATGTTCAGCACAAGGGCAGTTTAATGAAGATCTTCCACCAGGTGATGGAGTTTCCTCTGAGTCTGAGTCTTCCATTTGTTGTCATTTGGTATTTTGAATCAATTGGAACTACAGAAACACTACTCACAGTTGAACAGCAATGTTACAGATCAGAGCTTCTTCTCTGACAAATGATCCTTTATGATTAGGATCAATTGTAATGTAATGATGTAACAATTTGACAGTTTGATTTCAGTACTGGAATGACAATATTCTTTAAAAAAGCCTTTTTTTCGTTTTTCATTGTACCAACAAAACACAGAAGCAAGAAAACGCCTTAAATTCTCCTTCTGTTTTGTACATGCTTTGCCCCCTAACAGGCTTTTCTATTAGTATATCCCTCCAAGGCTCTGCCTTGGCACCCTGAGACATGTTTGCACTCACTGCCCAATCAGGAGGTAGCATCCACCCACTATACAGCACCAGCGCACCCGCTGTTCTTATCCTTTTTCACTCCACTTTTCAATCTACCTTTAGTACAGTACACAGCAATCAGCAAAAACATAGTTTTGACTCTGGTGTCACTGAGATTTATTCAGATGCTCATCCTTCTAGCTTTCATTACATATCCAGCCTGCTCGCTCCCTCCACTTGTCCAGTGCTAGGGAGGGTTGCGGTGGTTGCTAATTAGCCATGGTAACAGCACAACGAAGATGTCTGGTGCGTCTGTGAAGAAGCTCCCACATTCCTGCTGCCTCTACGGCAATCCTCCGTACACATCTTACTGGTAGACTGCTGCCGCTTAGGCTGCGTCAATAGCCACACGAGCGGGCTAGCTTAGCCTCATCATGAATTACTACCACTGATATCTGGCATAGCACAGGCTAGAAACACTGCTTCCCTCACTGGCTCGTTCGACCCTGATCTAGGTAATCACAATGTCGCGTCCAAGGCCACGGCCTTGTGTTGCCATTGCCCCTGTGACGACACACTTCAGCTAACTGTTGGGCTACTGCTGCTCAGGCCGTGTCATTAGCTAACACAGGTTGGCTAGCTCTGGCTGCATCATGTCCTGCTAGCATCTGCTGTCTGGTTTAGCAAGAGTTAGCAGCATTGCTTCGACCCTGGTCAACGTAGTCACGCTGGTTGTGAAGTATTTCTGGCTTCATCACAATGTTGCTTCCAAAGCAGAAGACCTACAGTGGAGGACACTGGTTATTAAGTTACTGCTGCTCAGGCTGCGTTATTAGCTACACTAGCACTGCTTCACTCTGGCTCGTTCTACAGTGGCCAAGCCGAACTACGTCCAGACTACGGTGACCACATTCCTTGCACTGCTCTAGTTTTCTGCCGGAACCAAGTGGGATACCTGCTACCAACTGCGGCTGGACTCATCTATTGGGTGTATACATCATTAAGATCACGAGCCACTGCTTACTGTTACCACACTGACGCACAGGCTGGCACCCCACCTGGGATGGTGTTGCTTCTCTCAGGGGTGAATGAGAAGGAGAAAGTGTCGGATGCTCGTGTGTCTCCCTCAGCCTCTATCTCTTCTCCCGACATGACCCCATTCACCAGTAAAAGCAACCTAAGCGCTTCCACATTGCTACACCGGCTGTTTCAGATGCATTTCATATGTTGACTAGAGGCACCCCACCAGAGATGGAGTTGCTTCTGTCTCCCCAACTCAGGTGTTGTGAATAAAGGAAAGACAATGTCTGTTGCTTGGTCTTCCCTGGTCTCTTATTTTATACACTCTTCTCTACCTTAACCTCAAGCTAACTGTGTGTTTGCAGTGCTGGGTGCACAGCGCGCACTTAGAGAACTGGAGTTACACTCAGATAACTACTATTCTCAGTCTTTTCTTGGTGAGGCAGCCCGTCTGGCACGCACTTATCTCCCAATTCATCTCATGTTAGGTGGAGCTTGGGCACAGTGTCATGCCTTGTATCTGATAATTCTTGCGCACTAACTCTGCCAGCCCATACGCCGGGTGTCACACGCAACGTTATATTCCCATGCTGACGAGGACGTGGTGCAAGGTGAGTAATTCTCCTATATCCATAATAATCTCCCACCTTCTCTTGCGCCCTACAATGCCAGAGGCACAGAAGCACACAGCCAAGCTCTGGCATGGTAAATTGGTGATGATTCTGCCCAGGTGCCTGGTCATGGGAGATTTCATCACCGGGATGTGGCACCCACTGTCCGAGGAATCGGATTATCGTGAGCAGTTTATTTCCACTTTCTTGCCTCTGCCATGTCGCCACCACATGCTCTGTGGCTGTGACATCAAAATGAGTATGGTGTTTGCCCTAACCCCTTGGGGGTATATCTGCCACAGTTTTTTCTGTTACCCACCTATGATGGCAATTAATCACACAGATGCTGGGAATAGAGTGAAGACCCATTTCCTAGTTAAAATTGCATTCTGTTTATTTTTGGTGGTTGTTTCATATTTCTCATGGGATGGATAAGCTTCTGGCTGTGGGAATTGAGCTATGCCACCCTCCGATTCCCCCCACTCCCTCAGGCGGCCC
Source organism: Thunnus maccoyii (assembly GCF_910596095.1). Classification (NCBI taxonomy): domain Eukaryota; kingdom Metazoa; phylum Chordata; class Actinopteri; order Scombriformes; family Scombridae; genus Thunnus; species Thunnus maccoyii. The sequence continues at coordinate 2,027,094 of NC_056540.1, read as the reverse complement.
GCCCACTGACAGTGCAGCAGTAGAGGATCCCTGGGGGAGACTTCCTGTCTGTTTGCAACCCAATCAGCGTTTTTTTTTGTCACTCATATATCCATGTGTGTAACTGTTCTACATGGGTATGAGTCAGGGGTTCACCTTCTCCCTACAGGATGCTTGGGAGGAGGCAGATTCTCCTATTTGCTGCCAATTCCTCAAGTTTGGGGCATCATTCCTCCTTCCAGCTCCACTGGGACTGAAGTAGGACATGAGGAAAAGGAGCCATCATTACAGTTTTCCTCCAATGGGGACTGGTGGACTGCTATGTCACACGATGGCTTGTTGTATGCTCTAACACATGCTGATGCATTCACCTTGTGACAGGTGACTGTCTCTACCTCTGCTGCCTCACCACAGGAAATGCTTTTTTGTCTCCTCAGAGGTTTCTCAGCGCTTCTGTCTTCCTTTTCATCTATGCGCATTTTTTTCCAAGTGTGTAGAAAATGTGCCTTACCCTCTCACAGTCAGGGGTCGAGAGTTCTGCCTTACATTGACAAGTGGCTATTTCTTGACCTATCACTTCATGAAGCTAAAGTCCACATGTCTCTGGTGATTTGATGTCACGTGTCAGTGTCCCACCAGCCAAGCCTGTAATCTGTCTGATTCTCCACCTGGATTCATGCATTATATATGTATGTGTATCAGATGAACGCAGAATGTCTTTTCTTCACCTGTTACAGCAAGTGGAGACAGCTGCTTAGGTCAGGGTGGAGATGGTTATTCCTCTGATCAGACTGAGGTCAACCACTCAGCTGGTCGTGCATCTATGGGCAGCCACACAGTGGGCCTCTAAGTATTCACTGTGTATGACTGGAATTGCACCTGAATGGCGGTAGATGATGCAGACTTCCCATCCCCACTTGAACCCTTAGCGGTGCCGTCTTCTGGAGGGCATCTGGTTGTCTATGCCAGGTGATGCACCTGGGGGATGGGGGTTATTTCCCAATTAGGTACATTTTTCAGTATGCTTGGTTGACAGATGGGAACAGGATGCTCTGTCAGTTTGACATGGAAGGTATGGTCAGTGGCCTCATTGGGCCTGGTTGCTAGCAAGGAGGATGCTAAGTGCCCTCTCTGGCTCTCCCTGTGAGGGAGTCATGCCTCCCCTCAAGGGGGATGCGTTCACTCACACAATGTGGCCCCCTGTGTCATGCTGGTCATCCATTGCAGCTGATGGTGCTGTTGCCCCACAGGGGCAGGGTACAGTGCCTGTCTGGGTGCAGTGTGGGGGATTGTTCGGTATTGCCTGTGCACTCCACCTGCACATTATTAGTGAGGATAGGGGTGAGGTGGAGCTGCTATTGTTTCTTCAACCCAAGGGAATGCTCCTTCCAGTTTAGGATTTTTATTGGCCTAAGAGCCTTTTTTCCCCTTTCTGGGGGAATAAGGGAGGAGGTGTTTTTCACATCTTGTGACATGCTGTTGCACTTTGCTGTTGCTGGGACAACAGGACAAACCTCTGGAAGTTTGACTACCTACCATGGACAGTGAGCCCAGGTGGCTCCATTGTCAGTGGCTGGCTCGTTGGATTGGCGATGCGCATCACAGGGGCAATGAGACAATAGGTAGCACACCTCCAGTGGACGTTGGGCGCACTCCCCTAGAGCATTGATGGTCAATGGCCAGATTACTTGGCCTCTTTTCGCCCAGTCAGCAGTTGGGTCTGGATTGCTATATCCACAGATTTGGGCCCAACTGGGAGTACATCATATCCCCTGATGGGATGGGAACCAGAATTGGGAAGAAAGGCTACCTTGGTTATTGTTAGCAGTCAAAGAGGTTGTGCAGGAAAGCACCAGTTTTAACTGTAATGAACTTGTTTTTGGGCATACAGTGCATGGGCAGCTCACTCTGTTGCATGATACTGTGACGCAACCAGAACCTCCTAATGACCTGATCCAGTACATTAATGGGTTCCGGCATCAGTTGTCACGGCTAGAGAAATGGCTAAAGAAAAGTTAGTCTCTTCAAAGGAGAAAATGAAGTGTCTTTACGACTGAAATGCTGAGCAGTAGAGCCCTTCACTGGACTGTTTTCTTAATCCCGCTCCTGTCCACTCCTGCAGGATTTCTGACCATTTCCACCCGCTCCTGCAATGTGTGTGTTACACACTGACCATTCACGCCCACACATTGAAGTTGCATTGATTTTGTGTCTTCTCCTGCCCCGCAGGAAAGACATGTTATTTTATTGTGTAGTATTAATAAAGAGATGCATACCTGTCTGTAATAACGTAACAAAAATATGTATAGTGCAAATACATTCATACTAGTGCAATAACTACAGTTATTCTGGTGCAATAAGTACGCCTGTTCTAGGGAAAAATGTAATTGTATTTATTTATTTTAGCCTGCTTAGTATTTTAGAACATGTTGTTGGCTGTGGTTGTTTTGTTTTGTTTCGTTTCTGTGTCTTTTCATGCACTGATCAGGAGTAGCGTTCCTAATGATGATGGCATGCAACTTGATGCAAGTTTACAACTCCTCCATTACCTTCTAAATGAGCACAAAAGTGGTAACCTATGGTATAGCAAAACGCATACATTGTTTGGTGTTTCTGTTCTTTGCTCGTTCAGGTGAAGTCAGCAGGTTGCAGCAGCTGGTGGTGCACACTCATGAGTGTGTGTGTGTATGTGTGTGAGGAGGAGCGGCAGCAGGTAGCGGTGTCAGAGGGCACCAGGAGGAGCGCTGACTGAGCGCTCAGCCCGGCTCTGTGAGAGTCAGCCTGCAGCGCTGGCTAAATCCCGGGATGTAGCTTGTAGTTTAAAAGCGCTTTGAGTTGTTGGAAGACTAGAGAGGCGCAATATAAGCCCAATCCATTTACCATTTAAAAAACCCATGGCTGAGATTGGTTCAAACACTGCTACATGACAGTTAATGATACATGCAAAGAAATGAAATGTATTTCAGTAAATTCTTCTCACAAGTTAACCAGCTAGCCCAACTCTTAGCTACTGTAGCCCTCTGACTGACATCCTCACTTGCAGAAGCTCAGCTTAATACTACTGACAAAGATCCACTTCCTCTGGCTGCATGGCTGCCTCTCTCCCTCCCTCCATATTCATCTCTTACCATCTCTCCATAGAAGGCATAATTGCTTCAGTAATAATGGGCAATAAGAAGATGCTGATATTGTATGGCTAAGATACTATTACTGTTTGCCAACAAATTAATTTAATATAATTCACATATCATATCATAATACTGAGGCTTGCTAGACATCATGCATTTAAGCTACTATTCTAAAAAGAAACACATAAGCTTTAGATCAGGTGTATTAGACACTGCTTTATGAATGATTTTAACAGTTAACATTCCTTCATCCTTTCACTCCCTCCCTCCAAAATACTGAATACGAGTTGCCTAAATATACAATGACGTTTTGTTAACAGTTAACATTCAACATTCATGTAAATGTAGCAGCATTCACTCCTTATACACATATTAATCTGTTGAGCAAATCTGACATTAATAACACAAACACAACAACGACATCACTGCTGACTATAGTTAAGTCATTTTGACACTAGAAACTCAGATTAACTTAACTAATATTGAACGCACCACATTGTCTGCTTGTTACAGGAGGGAGGAAAACGTCCTTAATTTTGATGTATTTCTTAAGTGTATCATATGGTTGTTATCTTAACTTGTCTTAACTTATCTTAACTTGTGGGGGATGAAGATGCATACCTTTTTCACAACTTTTTAACTAACTTAACTTGGAGAAACATGTTATGTACCAAAACATACCCGTTTTGCATGGGATGTGCGCTGACAATAATAGCCCCCCCTCCCGAATGTTAGTTCCATGCTACTGAGTTCCATCAACTACAGCCACTTTACCTCATGGTAAACTATTAACACTAACATATACTAATATAAATTCTCAGCTACACTCAGAAACAAGATGGGGTACTGAGTATATTGTTGTGTCATGCTGGATGCAGCAGGAATAACAGGAATTTATTTATTTATTTAAAAAAAAACACCCCAGGAAAGCTGCACTTTCTCTCTAGGAGGCCAACTGGGCAGGTGCTCAAGCTCCCTTTGAGGTCTATCTATGCACATGCCTACCACTATCACACACCTTGGTAAGGTTGTCGAGCAGGAGAACATGTAGCTGGTACAGGCAAAAGTAACTGCAACCGAGCAGTATCCTGTGCCAGCAACTAAGAGGGAGCTCCAGCAGTTTCTGGATCTTGTGGGTTACTACTGCACCTTTTGTAAGAACCTCTCAACTGTAGTAGCTCCTTTGGCAGATTTGCTAAAAGGAAAAGCAAAGTACATTTGGTCATCGTCTTGTCAACAAGTATTTGAAAATGTTAAATCTGTTCTCTGTGCACCTCCTGTTCTTACAGCTCCGTGCATGGACTGACCCTTCGACCTGTGTGTGTGGATGCCAGTGATGTAGGTGCAGGTGCTGTTTTGTTGAAGTGTGATAACAGTGGTGTTGAACGCCTCATGAGTTTCTACTTGAAAAAAATTCAATGCTTTTCAGTTAAAGTATTCTGTTATCGAAAAGGAGATAAATGTACTCATTTCAGCATTACAACATTTTGAAGACTATGTTTACTCTGATAGTGTTCCTCTGCTGGTCTACACAGACCACAACCCAATAACTTTCTTATATTTTTTGCACTGCCCAAACTGCAGGTTGATGCAATGACTTTGTTTTTATAGTCTTATTGTTTGGATATCCGCCACATCAAAGACTCTGAAAACATTGTGGCAGATTCTTTGTCAAGGGCACCTTGTTCTTAAATTCTGTGCTGTACTGTTTACTGTGTAACCTCTCTGGTTTTCCATCTCTCTCTTAAATGTGTCTCCAGACGCCGGAGTTGCTTGGTTGCAGGGTGAAGATCTGTTTGGCTGGCTGGGGGGGGGATTCTACAGAACCGGTCAGTATGGAACATGTATATAGTCTGAAAAATACTTCATTTATATTATTGGGCTATGAAGTCGCCTATTTTGATTTTTGAAATAGCTGCCGGTATACTTGGTGGGTACTCCGTTTTTATGGGGGGGGGGGGGGGTCACAGTATGTCACGACCCCTCCGCTCCACTAGGTGCCCTTGTGTCCTTCGTTTTTTCGGGTTCTTCTTTGTTTTGCAGGATCCAGGTCAGAACTTTATGAGCCACACCTGGACCCGGTGTGGTTTCTGATATAAAAGCTCACCACCTTCCCATGAAGCCCTCTCTCTCGCTCTCTCTCTCTCTCTCTCTCTCTCTCTCTCTCTCTCTCTCTCACCCCTCGTGTGTGCAGCTGTTGTTTTGTTTTGTTTGCTGCAGACATTTTCACACATCCATATATGCTCACATGACTGATTACTGACTTCCACTTTTTTTTTTTCATTCTATATTGTTATTTTGTAAATAAATATGCTTATTCATACTTAAACTCATCTGGTCCTCGGATCCGGTCTGTGACAGGTAGCTTATCCTACAGGCAAGACCATTTGAAAGAGTTTGTTGTTCCATATCTTCCACAAAGCTAATGTACAATAAGGTACATGTTAGAAAGATATCCAGGGCCGCCCACTTACACTCACCATAGCCTACCTGATGTAAAAGTTAAGTGTCAGATATTTATTAATTGAACCAATAGATACAGATGTGGTACAAAGATGTCTCAGAGGTATGTAGCTCAGCTCCATGTTAAAAACATAGTTTGGTTTTGTAAATATAAACCAGGAAAGGAGCATTTAAGCTGTTTTCTGTGTTGTGTTGGTAAAATGAAAAAACGGCGTTATATCATTTCTCTTACTGTCATTCCAGTGCTTATTAAACGGTTAAAACCTACACAGACCTTACACAAACCCATTTCATTTTGTTCTTTCATCAAGTTACACAAGAAATTAACATTAATTTAAGATGATATGACCTACTTCCAGCTCCATGGATGTTTGTCATTTTAACCGGTGAAAGAGACGGTCAGTAGCAGCTAAAGATGAGAAACTGCTCCCCGTTTCCCCCACACTGCTTTACTAATTAATATTAATGTTGGAGCTTACTGAATCATTGTATTTTTCCAACCTCAGTGTCTGAATGACCCTCACCACTGTGGCCACTCATTTTTCACATTCACACACTCTAATTTTCTCTGGCATACGCAGTGGAATGCTTGTTGTTGCTATCGGGGTTTGACGTACTGTAGATATTGAAGTGTGTTTGATCACCGTCAATGAATGATGAACATGGCCGCTTCATTTCATTCCCCTCCAACATGTGGCCTTGAACCACCATGTTATGTTTCTTTTGACTGTGATTGCAGTCATGACCATGTTTATTTATAATAAAGTAAGGTTTTATGATGAGATTTCTTCCATAAATTATTACACTTATTATTTAAATTTAAAGTAGCCTTAAGCTGAATCCTTTCAGCCGTCATGTCTACGGAACAGCTAGAAGGATGTTAAATTCTTAAAGTTATGTTGATTAAGTTCCTTTTTACTCTGGATGTAACTGTTGTGTGTGGGAGATATTTTAATCTGATGTGTTTTGAAATGCTCTCATTTTTATCTGTGCACTGTGATGGAACTTACTTTAAAAAGGACTGATTGTGTGTTTGTTTGAATAACATTCTTATGAAATCATTTAACATGCATGCCTAGCTTTCACTTTAAAAAAGTGGAGAAAAATGAAGACTAAATGCAAAAAGACCTGCCAGTCCTGCTGCTGGACAAGCAAAATCTTTCCAAGTTATTAATAAAAGAAAAAAAAACATTTTGTTTGCAATTCTGATTGTGTTTTTATAATCTGATTTTCACACAGATTATTGGTGTTTTTCATCTGATTTGCACATTGTTTGTTTGCATCATATAAATAGAAAATCGACATCATTGTTTTCTTGTGTCCACTTAAAAACCATCAGAAAACCTGTTCAAGGATCTGACAGTATGTACTGGGCTCTCTGGGGTGTTGTAAGAGGGTAACTGGGGGGTGCTGGAGGGAGGGTGAAGAGTGGGGGTGTGGGGGGGGCATCAGTGTTAGGGTGTGATCTAGACTGACAGTCCCTGCCTGTGTCTGCAGGCGAGGCCACGATACCAAAAACACCCCAGCTGCCACACTGACAACTGAAAATGGTAGGAGAGACATCGCACTAATGAGTGAAACTGTGAGTTAGAATGTGTGTGTGTGTGTGTGTGTGTGTGTGTGTTCCTTAAGGCAGGCAGGCAAGGCAGGACAAGACACCAGTGGAGTGTTTGGTTGTCTGGGGAAGGTTAAAGTTGTTTTTATGCCTAATATGGAGTTTATATTTATCCTTCTTATTAACATGTTTCATATATTTCACTCTCTCATTCACACACACACACACACACACACACACACCTCAGTGCAAGCCTGCAAGTTAAGATACATGCTAATACATTAATATGCAAAAAATAACAAAGTTTGTTTTCTCAATTTAAACTCTATATACATATGCATAACCACACCGCAGCACAGGAGTGCATCAACTGGAGCTTGTCTCTGTATATAATCTAATGTTTTATGAAGCTCCCATCCATTAAAGTAACCCTGCCTGCCATCAATCTTTGCACTTTATCAACAAGCAGTCTCAGATTCTTAAAGTGACGCTCAATTAATTTCTAGCAGGACTATACAGGTTCCTACCTCAACACTCACAAAGTGTCCTGTGTGCACAATTTATGAGGGACTTCCATAAAAGTGGGAGGTATTGTATATCTTTCACGCTACACAACACACAGATGCACATATTTCCAGGATCTGTGCATCGCCTGTCGACATAAATATGCAAATCAACTAATGAGAGCGTTGTAAAGTAACATGGCAAGGTGTGGAGCAGGCAGAATGGAAATGAGGAGGGGAGCAAGATGGAGTTTAGGTGTCATCAATAAGCCCTCGTCCTGTCTCTGTCATGGAAAACAAGGCTGTGACTGGAATTACACATATCCACATACACAAAAACACACTTCCATAAGGTTAAGTTGGGGGGTTAACACATACAGTAAACATACAAATATGTGCATTTGTGCATACTTATACATAAATGACTGCAGGTACCACAATCACACAGCCGTGAGGATACAAATCATTCATGTGGGATACATTTTTGCATTTAGCTGTGCAGCATTTTCCATATTCGCCTCTTGCCATAAATAGCCAAATATAAAGCAACTGTGCAACAACAAACCATCGTCTCAACATAGTGAGAAGAGAGTGTCTTATTCATTCAACCAAGTTAGAATAAGTCCAAACAAAAAAAGGTGAAATCAGTGATTTTATACATTGCTAAAATACTGTATAAATGGATGAGCATGATCATATCTAAGAGCTAAAACACTGAATAATAAAACATTTTTCATAAGCAATATACACCTTCACTTATACATGTTTTCACTCTTTATAGGCTTGCTGCTCTCTGCTTCTTCATTCATACTGTGCTGTTGCCGGGGATTGTTTTATTGATTGTTAGTATTGTGTTTTATGTATTCCATACAGATCTGATGGCAGGATATAAAGCCTTGTGAGAATGTAGATATGTTTATTGTGACAGTGCAAGAAAACAGAGACTTATTATTACATCTTAATGAACTGCTTGAATCCACATGGTGACTATTCTCCTTCAACAGTAACCTACTGAAATATTCATATAAATCAGTGCTTTTGTTACACAAAAGAATGGCAGAAACTTGTATTAAATTTAAACCATGAGAGGTAGTGTAAATGTGCTACATTAATCTATATATCATGCTGTTATGTATTTGACAATCTTGTTTTGACTTGCATTTTCTTTTCCACAATTCTTAAAAATATAGAAAGTTTGCAATGGATGTTGTTTGAAAGGCAGGAAAGTAGCATGTCAGCCAGTTGCAGATTTCCTGTACTGCCAAATCTGACCCACGAGCTTATTGATATTGAAGTTAATTTGAAGATAACTTGAGGTTTCTTTTCTTAATCCACTAATCACAGCTGCAGTTCAAAGTTGATCTTTAATTGTATTTTTTTGCTCCTTCTTTTCTTTTTCTCTTTTTGCACTCTCTCTCTTGAAGTCTTGATTCAGGGAAGTTTAGCAAAACTAAATCTGAAAATGTCTTTTAAAAAGGAATTACAAAAAAAAAAATCCATACTCAAAAATCTTGTTTGGAATTTTAGAGCAACTGATGCAGAAACATGCACTGTATTTGAGAGGGAATATTTTATCTCTACAGCTGCTTACAGCAAAAGCAGCAAAAATCTACTACGTTGAAGTTTCTTCCTCTCACTGAAGAGCAACATGATAAGACAACCAGAATGTTAAATAAAACCAGGCTAAACTTTAAATTCTTCTCTCTCCTCTCTTGCATGCTGACAGCTGCTGCCGTTTGCAGCTGTCTTCACTAACTGGATCAGGGGGCGTTCAAGAGTGTTACAAAACATAACTGCGAGCCGCCCATTCAATGTCAACTTTAGCTCGTCCCCAAACTGAGCAGCAACTTCAGCCAGCTGCTGCAGGGACATCAAACTTAATATGTGGGGGTTTATAGAAGCTCACATGGCAACCTGAATATCATTTTCTAAATTAAAAGTGTTTCAGTACTGCTCATTTTAGGAAATGTTGTTTTCTAGGACTTTTCCATGATTGGCATAACAAAAATTATACTTTTGTACTAAGTCTCATATTTCCTTTCACAACATCCTGTCACAACATGCGTTATTAGAATTCTGACGGTGTTAAATATGATAACTCATTATAAAATTGCAGATAAATAAATCAAATCTGTCAGAGTTTTGGTGATAACCTATTAATGGTACATGGTAAAATGGACTGTACTTGTATAGCACCTTTCTAGTCCTCTGACCACTCAAAGCACTTTTTACACTATGAATCTACCTACCATGCAAGGTCCCAACCTGCCCATCAGAGGAAATCTAATAAATCATTCACACACATTCACACACTGATGGCACAGCCATCAGGAGCATTTTGGGGTTCAGTATCTTACCCAAGGACACATCGACATGCAGACTGGAGGAGCCGGGAATCGAACCGATCGAGCCAATCTTCCAATTAGTGGACGACCCACTCTACCTCCTGAGCAACAGCTGCCTCTCTTAAATTAAAAAAAAAAAAAAAAAAAATCTGATAAGTTGCAATAACAAATTTCTACTCAAGGTAACTTTTACTCAGTGAAGAAAAAGACATGAATGCTGCTGTAGAAAAAATACACCTCCATCCATGGATAGGATGTGCCATAAAAATAAAATCCCAGGCACTCGAGTGGACAGTCAAGAACCTTTAATGAATTGGCAAACTATGAACAATACGCATACACATTTTATTTGACTTTTCCTCCAGTCAAAAAGAATGTGTTTGGATCACCAGAATGAGGTGTTACAATGAGGGGTTACAACCAAGCATGATAGCTAATTTTACTCATAAAGTACCAGATTATGTAAGATGCACCTATCAGTTCATGTTTAGGCCTCAACTTAAAATGGGACTGACGGGGCTGAATAACTGCAGGTTATCCAGGTGTACAATATAATTAAAATATAAATAAATTAAAGCAAAACTTACATATTTTTCAACCTGGACCATATTTTCCCATTTTTTGTGTGTAAGTGACTAACTGGTACAATTTTTGAAATTGGTCCAGTATTGAGTGAGAGCGCTTCAGCCGGCAGCCACCAAACAGGCTGCAATGTAATCTGACTGACTGGCTCAGATTGTCATTATAAGTGTCTGACAACACTATGGAAAGGACCATACAGAGAAATAAAATGTTTTTCTTTACCTTTCGCTTGATCCAGTCTGTTTAATATTGTATCTCACCAAATCCCGCTCAAGGAGAGTCTTGTTCTGAAATCTCACAAGAGTTGAGTTGTTCCGCTAAATATACAGCCATGACTTTGAGACTTGAGACTTTACAGGTCACAACACATCAGTATAATATTCTCCTTAAAAGGCATCTGAACTGAACACCAATCAAAGATAAAGCATCAAAGCATCAGTTGTTGTTGTTGTTTAAAATCCCCAAATTCATTGTGCCCTCTTCACCTCTTAAACAAAACCTATCCACTTATATATAGAATGTATATATACCGTATGTTGGAGATCTGTATACAGTGCCTACTTTAAAAATATCCAGGAAAGTACAGGCGTCAGCAAGCAGTGACATTCACGGTCTTAACACACTCCGCCGGCTGCATGTGCCATATTTGAAAATGAACAATGATGTCCTCCAGTTGTTTACATGAATAGAGTATCAGGCTTGCTGAGGTAGTTGCAGATGTTGCCAGGTCCTAATTCAAAGCATGAACCCATGGAAGCAATACATGGAAATGATATTAAAAACAAAGAAAGGGCAAATGAGGTTAAGCCCCTGCTAATGCCCTGCACTCAGATTACCAATCAGGTCTTCTCTAATTCTATGTGAGAGAATTAGATTTTCATTAAACATGAAATACAGGGGGGACTGGACAGAAGATCAAAAGGGAGGGATGGAAGCATATTGGTATAGCAATATGAGGTAAAGTGTATGGTGGATTCAGAAAGGTCAGAGGTCAGTCTGTGGTTGATTACATCAACTGTATCATCTCCTGAAGCAAAATGTTTTTGGATTCGTGACCAGCCTGGATGACTGTCACAATACAGCGAGCCTATAAAACCCAGGGCTGGTGTGTGTGCGTGTATGTGTGATAGCGACTGGTATTCATATCCACGCGGGCATTCAGTCGTCCCTTAAGTGCTTGTCATGCTCACGTAGACGCTTACTCAGGCGATCCCCGAGGGAAAGCACTCGAAAACAAACAACCAACAGTAGAGGAAGAAGAAGAGAGACGAAGAAAAGAAAAACACACATGCATGTAACAAAGTAGAGCAAATGGAGGAGTAAAGTGATGCGATAAAAGATGCATCATCACACCCCCCCCTTGCTCCTCCGCCCCCCCATCTCCATCCTGTTATTTCGCCTGGAGGTCTGCCTGCCTGTCAGTCTCCTACAATATGAGTTCTGACGGCTGTCACTTTTCAAAAGGCTAAATGAAATAAGTGCCATCGCTTAATATTCACACTGCGGCATAAATCTGTACAGCAGTTTTATGAGCTGGTGTTGTGTTTCATTTCAATACTTTATTGGCATCAAGCTCAGTTGCAGCAGATGCCAGATATTTATAGCCTCCCAACAACCTCAGTCCTGATGCATTAGTCAGTGGGTCATTTTCTGATGCCTATAAATTAGCCATGTTGTTCTTCAAGCTAGAGTGTCCCACTGGACAACAGCTGACGTGATGAATATGAGTTTATTAGCAGTTTCCCCTTTCAGTTTTAGTGCTAGGCTAGGCTAAACATATTCTGTACCTATCTCTACTCCACTACTATCTACTCCACCCAAAATATATATAAATGCTAACCCTCTCAATGTTAGAATAGTGGCTCAGAAAGAAAAGGGTAGCACTGAAACACCCGACTTCTGGAGGAGCTTCAAAGATATGAGGATCCCTTCATTTAGCTTGGTGAGGAGAAATGATGGGTCTTTGGAATATTCTGAACATTCACATCAATAAGATGTCTGAGAAATGACTATGGATGTTTTAACAGGTTTTGTCGCTATGACTCTGGGTGTCAGAATCCATTGTACTGCAATCACTCTCTTTTAGCTTTGGTTTGGTCTCCACCAACTCCTGAGGAAAATATCTTTCTCTTTAGCTGCTAGATGCTCCACTATATTCACCAGCTAGTAGCAAACTGTGTCTGTCTGCTGTTTGCTGCTGAGCAGGCGGTGTACAGTTGGTTTAACAGAGGTTTTTCACTGAAAACAGCTACCTGCTGCTGCTTGAAACCAGGTTGATGAAAGTAGTGTGACTGAACCATACAGTAAAGCTGAGGGCTGTACAACCAAAACAATGAGCTGATAGATTCTAAAACGCTCAGTAGAGCTGAGGGGAACTGCAGAGTTTGTGATAGTTCTCTATGGGTTCATCACCACTAGTGAAATCTTTCACATTAAACATCTTTGATCAATTCTTAATAATAAAAATATGTAATGTAACTTTAAACAACAATCAGTTATCCAGCTTTCGAATCTGTAGCTCTCATGACGGTCTTTATGTGGCAGTAAACATGTTACTCTTCATCATAACATTTTCTGCCTTATCCATGATATTGTATTCACTAATGTTCCTGTGTCATCTTTCCAACTGTTTAGCTATAAACTCTACTGTCTAAATATGGTTGTATTGGTTCCCTCTGCTTTCTAATAGCCCGCAACTTGATTGGGCTTGAACAAGCAGGAAACCAATGCAGAAGTTAAGCCTTAAACCTGAATTATTTCTAATGGTCAGCAGGGGGCGACTCCACTGGTTCCAAAAAGAAGTCCGACTGTATTGAAGTCTATGAGGAAATGACCCTACTTCTCACTTGATTTATTACCTCAGTAAACTGTTTTCTTATGAGTTTATGGTCTCAGTCGCTAGTATCAAGTCTTCTTCAATGCAGCCTGATGTTCATTTTGTAAAATATGGCCCTGTTTAGAGTAAAATAGACATCAAAGCAGGGTACGCTTCAGAATGTGGCTAGCTTGTGATTGACAAGTTGCTACCACGGCGACAATGTTGATTGCGTATAGGTGTAGCTGCTGCTATTTCAAAGTGTGTTTTCAGTTCATGAAAGGTAGTTGTAAAATTCTTGTCATCTTTTGCTGCTTTGTGTTTGCTGAACTAATAATCAACAGCATATAAAATCATTACGCTGCAGGAGTGGTTTGACAAGTTCTTATGGATGTTATGCACATTGATGCTATGTCACCATTATTGCACTCCCCATGTTGCTTTCAGCTCCAGCCAAATAAACTGTTTCTTTTTTACCGGAGTCAAAGCTGTGGCACAGCAGCTCCACACTGTTAATACCTGATAATCCTCACTATCTGTGATAAACACACATCTGCAGGACTGTCCTTGCTGTAAAGACCTCATATCCCAATAGATCTTATCTTGCATGACTTTAGGACAATCTGATTGTTTATTTGCTATGCAACTGAAGCAATGATAGTCTTCTTGGCTTTGATATTGGTATTATTATTATACACAGCAGAGCTTCTGATTTGCAGCAGATTATAGTGGTAATCTAATTCTATCAATTTCTATTTCCGGGGGAAATAATATTTGAACAAACAGTCCAACAAGTTGTTAACAATACCTGCTGTTAGACTCATGCGTGAGACCAAACTTGTCTTTAAATGGAATCAGGCTGTGCAAATGTTGTCTACCTCTGATATGATGATATGATACAGTTTGGTGATTATGTTTGTCATGTTTATGGTAGTGCTGGAGTGGTTGTTGCATTTTGATAAGATTAAAGAAAAACATGCACATAGAAAATTACTTTTTTGGATTCATTGGAAATTTTGAATTCTGTTTCAATGGATTTTCCACCCTGACAAAGCGATTATAAGAAAATTATGAGAGTTAATTGAAGTTACACAAGAAATTTCTATTTTTATATCTGATGTGCAGATTGGAATTTACTGAGCACATCCATGTCCATCAGAGGATGAACCCTTTCTATTTCAGACTCACCATGAGCTTTCCCCAAACAACATCAGGATTAACTTTAGTCAAGACACTCATCAACCACACATGTCTCCATTCTCTGTTAAAAAGCAGCTGAGATTGACACTGGGGTAAATAAAGGCCATGGACATTATATGAGAATTTACTTGCAATGATGTTTAGCAGGTTATATTTGTCATGTTCATCATCTTAGTTTAGCATGTTAGCATGCAACAGCTGAGACTGAAAGGGATATGATTATTTCTGCAGGTATTTTATCATCCATAGAGCCAATTAGAAATGTCAGACTGACAAACTAGCCTACAATGTATTAAACCCTTAGATTTATTTCCTTGCCTTTTGCTGTTGATCCTACAGACCACTCTCCCCTTTAAAATCTTACTTAGTATCAAAACAAGAAATGTCTTTTGGCAAGTTACATCCAAGAATGTCAATAATAAAACTAAACTTTTTATCCAAGTGTAGCGTACTGAAGCCCATTTTGTCAAAACGGAACTTCTTTCAGTGTGGTCTGATATCTTGTTAACTGTGCTGACAGGCTGAATGAGTGTTCTGCAAAGTTTCATTGCTGACCAAACTGTCTTAGCATTGATCTATGCAGCTCCAACCCCTTCCATCCCAGTTTCAACAATAAATACAAATGGCTCAGACACCCCTGATGTGCGTAGGTGAACACACATATACAGTGCACCCACTCTCCCTCTGACACACACTGGATTTTTTCTGCACACTGTGTTTTAAAATAATTTGTCATTTGGCTTTTCTCTCTCTACCTCTCTGTCTCTTGTTTTCCGCTGATTGTTTAACAAAAAACAAAGACAGCAGCCACTGGGGAGGCGGTGAAAAACAACCGCTCTGCTCTGCACTCATGTACTCTTCATTCCATCTCTCCCCCACAAAAGACAAAACTTACGGTTTGTTGCTGCGCTTTTAATGTGTGCCTGTTACTGTACCCCCTCTTGGCACAGAGCAAATGCCAATCCAAATCCACCAATTTTTATTTGCTTTGCTCAGCAGTGGCTAAAAACGACCTCTGCTCTCCTTCCTTCAATTGGATTTGAGCCAAAGACCTCAACGCTCAGCTCTCAGGACATTACCAAATCCCAGCAGCTCGGAGGAAATCAGTTTGACCATGGAAAGCAGTGTGGCGGCCAATTGGACAGCCATTGGCTCTCACCCCCAGGGAGAGAAGATCCCTATCTGTGGCAGGGAACCACTGGCTGGAGCTGGGAAATAGCTTTGGATTCTCTGCTAGGGGCTAGACAGATTAGCACTCTGGGAGATCTGAGAACTGCTGTTTCCATTCAGGCTTTGGTTACTGTATGTTCTTTTGGGGGGAAAAAAAGATTGCGGTCATAATGGAGCAGGTGTGGGGACGTCCTCAATACAATGTAGCCATGAGAGAGGTGTTTCTTACCATTTTCTGCCCCTGTATGCGTACCAATTATATCTCTCTCATTTATGTCTCTATGCTCTGCTAAATCCATGATCTCCTTTAAAAGGGTCTACATTAGATTCTATATTTCATCTGTGACAAAAGAAATGTGCACTTAGTTAAACTACCATAATGAAGGAAATCTCATGCGGTCAATGGCTGCTGTGTTCATTATTTACTGTAGCTACCTTTATTATTATTGTATTTTTCCATGTCACAAGAGAAAAATACATGGTCCAAGAAAACCCTTTCCTCAAACAAGTACATTCATATGCATTCTGCAACAACAAATACATTCTTAAAGAAATGTAATACCACCAGGATTACATTTTTTGTAACATAAAATATTAAAACAGTTACAAACTTTTACTACCAACATATTTAATTTTCCTACAACATCCACTTGCACTTACTGAAACATGAAGAACAATTTTGTACTTATTTTAAGATAACTAAAAGCACTTGGTTACATTATGGAGAGATATTAACTGTCTTTCCTGAACCTAAACCAGGTGTTTTAGTAGCATAAACCAAACCACGAATGAAATACCCAATTTGCTTTCAAGAACAAAAACCCCTGAGTGGTGAAAAGGCTGCTTCTTTAAATACATTTAGCATATACATATTGAGTGCTCATTTTAGCCGTGCAGTGGTTCAGAATGTGTCATTTTACCAACAAAGTGAAATTCAAATTTATAGTAGTGCTCTATTGTGACAACATCAAAAACAGACAACATATCACATGATTTACATGTGTTTCCTATGTATTTTATTAGTATTCAGAAATATATAAAGTACCACAAAGCTTATCAAAAAGTATTAATACATGTATCAAATACATGACTTACACACTCTTATCTGTATACATGACATACAAAACATAGTCTACAAAGCTGACATGTTAACATTTGTTATTCTAGTTACTTTAAGATTATTATTCAATATACAACTCATCTTAAAAACCAACTGAAGAAATCGTCACAACAAGCAGCCAGACCTCCTGCACACTCATTCACTAATCACACAACATCAACAGGTGACTGAACAACCACTCAATTAAAAACTGGATCAATTCCAAATGAATGAGTCCAGACAGCTCACTGTAACTTCAACAAGCAAACTACCTGCAGCACATTATATGATCTCTGCTGCATTCTTGTTAAGGAGATAAATTCACACAATAACCACACAGAGAGACATTTAACTATCAGAGATGAAATTAGTGACCAAAGGGACAGAGAGGAGCTGTATCTGACTCACATTATCTGACGTCTTCTTCTTTCTATCATGGAGATGAAAGAAAGAAAGAAAGAAGGAAACATAATTACAGCAAAACGCACTTTTGAGTGGATGGTGACTTTAAAGATATTGAATATCAGGTGTGATCATGGTCAGCACTACAAAATATTTGTGTCAGTCTTCAAAAAAAAACATATCTATGTAACTGTGTTCTTACATGAGGCATCAGGTAGAGACAGATAATAGACTGAAATGATGCCACACACCCACTCACTGACACTTTAAGACATGCAGACACTCAAACACACAGAAAGACATAAAGTCAGTCTGTCACTCACTATCTTTCCATTTAGTTAGAGTGAAGCTGGATGAATGTTTTTTTTTTTTTTTTTCCTGAGGGAGGGGAGTATTCCTGGAGAAGAGCTGGGAATATTATAGCCTGGAGTCCTCTCAGAGCATGCTGTAAACACACTGTAATCAGAGATGCACAAGTGTAATACTGCTATGACAGAAGTTATGATTATCCTGATCAATGTTATAACAACAAGCATCTCAATACGAGGCTGTAAAGCTACACATTGCCGTAATTTCCATTGAACGACAGGCTTGTAGATTCTCACTCTGCTACACAAATTGGTCATAAATGATCTCCAATTGATTCCATGTCAACCTCTAATACTGTGATTACTAGCAAAATGACATTTATTTGTGCCATTTTTCTTTTTTGGCTCCTTGCAGTCCGACTACTGTTATACAGTATAACACAGGACCTGCCAGTCTTAGTGCATGTATTAATCTATAAATCAAGACAGCAACCACTAACATTATTATGACATATTAACCATGAGTCCTTAAGTGCTGCATCCCAATAAATATCATAATTAGTGTGACTTAACAACAGGCTGAACAGCAGTGTTTCTGGATCAAAGCCTGCTTCACCTCTAACCACAGCCAGCATCATTGATGGGTGTGGTCAAAAGTGTGCTCTGTTGCACCTGTATCTGCACCAAACAATGATGTCACAGGGTCATGGGGTTCACTTCTACATCACTGCAGCAAGGTGAGAAGTTAAACCACTGGAGGTGGTTTTTTGAGGTGTTAAGTACTCTTATGAGGATCCCTTCAGACATTTTTTAAGATATATGGAAACTACCCTGCTTTGAATAATAATTTATGTCTAATATGGATTTTTTCCTGCAAAAAAAGTTCAATAACTACATTAAAATCCTTAAAATGACTCTATTCCTTGTCCCTCACTGAAAAATCCAGAACATGAATATGTAAATGAGACAACCTCTCATCTGTGTCTGCAACATCGCTGACCTTCAGAAATCCACTGTCGACTTCAGTTCACCAGGATTTCCTGAAGGTTATGGCCGTGGCAGCGGAGCATGTAGGGCTCTCTCTGCCCCTCTCCTATCCCAGCTAAACTGGTCAGCTGGCTTCATGGGGGCTTTTACGGCTCGGCTCATCTGATTCAACCTGCCTTGCCTCCTCTCTTGGACATTTGTCAGTTTGTCGAAGTGTCCTGGAGGGAGCTGCTGAAACCAAAGTCACCAGTTAAAGGACTGGTTTCCTTCCTGAGAGTGCAGGACCACACAGAGACAGGCTGTTCTGATGTGCCTCCCCCAAACAAGGCCCTTGCATCCCTCCAGATTATTATTTGGCTGGCTGGAGCTGAGCAGGAAGCCACAGCCTCACTGGTAGAGGATAGGGACACGCTGGAATATTTTGAAAAAACATACCAGCTGGGTGCGCAGCTGGCCGCGGCAGCTAACAATCTGGGAGTGTTGAGTGCCGCTGTGGCTAACAATAATAATAATAACTTTATTTGTATAGCACCTATCATACAAAAATGCAGCTCAAAGTGCTTTACAAGACATAAAAAACAACATAACAACATGTGAAAAAACATGAATGTAACATATGATGGAAAATAAAACCTGCTTGATAAAATTACTAAAAAATAAGATAAAATAAAGTGAAAACAGAATACATAGAATGCCTACTTCAGTGGTGGTCATTTGAGACCTAATAAGCCAAAAGTCAGAAAGTCTTTTGTCATGTATACACAATCTATAAATCAGCACCTAGGTCTCTGAAGTTATAAGCATACAGAACCTCTCTTTTTCCAACACAGACTCACCACCGGTCTTAATTAACCGAAATAAGCCTCTTTCAGCTTACCCCAAAATGTCTTCTCATGGGTTTAACCTCACTGTGGGTTTTAACCTGAAGCTGTACCCTACCCTAAATGGTGCTGTGGGGGTTAAAAGCACACACGACAGTCTTCAGCACCTATGTAACATAGGATGTAAAATAAAACCCACTTGGTAATATTAATAAAAATAAGATAAAATAAAATAAAGTGAAATACACCAATGGTGAAATACGCCACCAGACACCCTCCCCCCACCCCCCACACTTCCTCCTTAGAGAGTTATGCTCCAGGCCTGCAGACGGGCTGAGGAGAGGGGACATCAAATCTGCTCCGCTCCCCTCCAGTCATTTCTGTGGGAAATGTAGAAGGGTACAGACGCACTGACAACACTGCGTTGGGCAGCTGATGGTGATGCATTCGTGGACCACCCCATCGGCTCGGCCCTTTCGATACCAGCCCCCCATGGGCCAGTTCTCTGTTTATGAAAGGTTTGGTAGTGGAGAGGGCCGAATTGGAGTATCACAGCTTCCTGACTGCTGCCCCCCCCCCCCCATCCCCCAGCTGGCCACCAGTCCTCTGACACAGTTTTTACAAGGAATGGCATCACAGCTGCACGTTATCAGAGTGAATGAACAAAACACTGGATTATTCACTCCAATTCTGCGGTGTTCCTCCTCTGTTCTTGGGCATCAAGGAGATAAATCTATCCTCCCAAGAGGAGAACGATTGTCTCTCCGAGGAGATCCAGGACCTGTTACTGAAACAGCTTGTCTTCACGACAGACAGAAGGGGTTTTACTCTGCGTACTCCCTGATTCCCAAGAAGACAGGAAGATTCAGACCCATTTTGGATCTCCACGTTGTGAACCAGTGTATTGCCCGAAAGATTGTATTGCCCCGCATGCTAACCAGTTTGCTGGAACTGGTTCAACCAGGGGACTGGTTCACCACCATCGATCAGAAAGATGCTTATTTTCACACAGGATGTTCCTGCATTTTGCCTTTCAGGGGATTGCCTACGAGTACAACAGGCTGCAGCAGGCAGTCCTCAGACTGCGGCGGGGAGTGGGAGTGACAGCTTTGACTGTCATGCAGGTGTTGGGGCTCATGGCCACAGGTTATCCAGTCATTGCACTGGGGCTCCTGCACATCTGCTGCCTACAATGGTGGTTCACCAGCCTGCGCTTGGATCCCAGGAGGCACAAGCACTGCTTGGTGAACATTCCCTATCAGTGCAGGAGGACCTGCATTGTCAGGGGTCCCCCTGGTTATCCCTGATGCCACAAAATGATCCACCCCTGTGGGTGGATGCATTTGCACATGTGCCATGGCCAAGGAGGCTGCTTTATGCCTTTTCTCCTCTTCGTCTCAATCCCCCTCTACTGGAGAGAGACTATTGGTCATCTTGATAACCACTGTTGGGCGCTGTGGTATACAGAGATGACCCAGATGTTGGTGGCCCAGCCCCGGTCCATCTCTCAAGTCTGGGAGTTGCGTCCCAGGAGGGGCGCTTGATAGACGCACTGCCCACGTTTGGCCAACCTCTCCAGGCTTGGCTCCTGAGAGGGACAGGCTGATGTGGGCTAGACTGTGTCGGATCTGTGAGGAGTAGTTATTAGCAATAATTAATAATTATCAGAGATAATTACTAGTTATTAAATCAATAAAATCATTAATGTGAATCAATAATTACGGGGTACCACCTGGGAACTGGGACCAATAACCAGAACATAAGGTAGTCTCATAAAAGAGTTCACCTAGAATGCTAATATCTGAGGTGTATCAACATTCACGGATGAATGAAGAAGGTTTGAATTTGAGCTCTGACTCTCTCAATCAGCCACTTTTCACAATATATAAACACAATAATAACAAAAAACTCTTAAAGATATAACAGTGTTTATTAAACAGTAGCAGAGTTAACAAGGTTAACCAATGCTTTGATCAATAAATCACTATCCTAAAATCTAAATCTATCTAAGCAATAACAACAACTATGTACAGTGAAAACACATGCAAGCGGGAGTGAGTATGTGTATGTATATGTGTATATGTGCGTGTGTGTGTGTGTGTGTGTGTGTGTGCAGGTGGCAAGATGGCGAACGTGATCTGGTGTGATGATGTCGTGTGAGAGTTTAGATGGCAGACGTGACTATGGGAGGAAATGGCGTCAAGCGAGAACCAAATGGCGGATGTGACCGCAGTGTTTTGTTTACACTATAGCAAGATGGTGCCACCTTGGGGTCAGCGTCTCTGCACTCACCCAATTAAATGTATCAAACACACGTGTCTGATGGTAGATAACGAGGGGCAGAGCGGCGCTGTGTTTCCCACGCTATCTAACTGGGCTGGGTTGGGCCCCCTACTTCTCTGCTTAAGCGGCTTGGATTATACAGTAGTAGGAGGGCTGCGGCAACTAACCTATAGCTATAGTGCAACTAACCTCAGTGAGGCAGTCTGATGACATGTTGCAGCAGGGCAAACATTCATCATCCCATCAGCCCTCTACCTATGCACCCTGCTGCTCCTACACCGTCTGCTGAAGTGGTTTTCAGGATGGGGGCTGCAGTAAGAAGCTGCCTTTTATACTGTGTGAACCAAACATAATTGGTAGGCACGTCCTGATTGGCCTGCCACGTACATGCAAATTTCAGTGGGCGATGTGTGGGTGTGATTGGAGGAGAGTATTACCCATAGAATCCAGTAGAGGGCTCCACCTGTGCTTATAGACGTAGGGTTACAATGTAGTAACCTTCGTTAGGGTTAGGGAAAGTTCATGGTATGGGTTAAAATGGTAACTTGAAACATGGCTTATACTTCCTTAAATTATGCAAACTTCATCGTCATGGCAACAGTAAACACAGTGTTATGGTTTTTAAATAAATATCCAAACAAAAACACAAGGATTGGAGGTGGGAGGCGAACAGTGCTCTCCTGCAGCAAGGTCTGTGGTTTGAAACATGAAACTCAAATCAGATTCAAACTGATTAAGATTTTATTTATTTATTTATTTCGAAATTTAATAAGAGGATAAAACCCTAGAGATGCACCATCTCATTTTCAAGGGGGTCCTCAGGCACAAAACATGAAAATTAACAAATATTTAAACAAAAAACAAAAACTAAATAAATACATAATAATACTGATAATAGATTGAATAATTGAACCGCACAAAACAATCAACAGGGACATACACATAAGGGCTCTCCCACCATCCCAAATCATGCTGACTACATCTGTTACAAAAAAATGGGGAATAAATAATCAGACCAAATAACAGTACGTCAAAATACTGAGTTTACATATAATCTAAAAATGAAGGTATATAAACAAAAACAAGAACAAATAGATTTAAGGTAAACAAGCATGTTTACACAACGAAAAGATGTTTTATAGCCTGTGATTGTGGAAGTTGAATTGTGCATGTGAATGATGAGCAACTTCCACAATCACAGGCTATAAAACATCTTTTCTTATCAGAGATAGCTGATCAGCAGCAATTTGAAATGAAATGAAGCCCACCAATGGCAGACAACTCAAAGTTGTAGTTGTACCCACCAAGTCCACCCACAACACAATGGACCTCATTCACAAACAGTGCGTACACACAAACCTGTGCTTATACTGTGAGTACGAACGTTTTAAGCACAAATCCAGGATTCGTCAATATGTTCTTACCTGAATTTGTTCTTACTCTGTGAACAAACTGCCTTAGACTATGCGTACGTACAAATCTTAAACGTAGAAATGTTCCCACAGTCTTAAAAAAATATATTACAATATATGTTATATTACAATTTTTTTAAAAAAAATGATTGGGCCTAAATGCAAAACATTTAAAAGTGTGAAATTGCTAGTAATACACAATTTATTTACTGATTATAAAATTAATTGCTAAGACATGTAAATGTAATGAAATTATTAATATATTAAAATTGTCCCTGTTCCCACTTTTAGATGACCATAGCTTCTATATCAGAATTTCATATTGGAATGTGACGGCAGGAGATTTGCCTGTGATATATGCAGCTGGTTGACAGTTCAGTAGAGGTTCAGAGAGTGACGCTCTGCTCTCACTATATCACAGCCTGTTGTGGACAGAGACCAAACATGATGTGCACCTGGCATAGCAATATAGATTTATTTATATCAATTCCACAGATCGACACATTTACCAACTTTTTATTTTGTTACAGACGTACTGAGTGGGGGTGGTGTTACAGGTATGCAGACTGTATACAGGATTCACAGTCAGGCTCCAAATGGTTGTGTCAATGACATGTTTACCAGCCAAATCTGCCTGGCTTCTACTTCTGAAACTATATTTCTCATTTCACTAGCAGTAAAGTTTTTCTACATTTTTACCATCATGGTCCTCTCCACTGCTGCACCGCTCCAACAGAACTTTCCTTATATAGAGAAATGGGGGTGTGGTAGTATGCTAACTACCAATAGCGGACACGCTCCTGTCAATTTAGAATCATTCAGATTCACTAACACACACACGATGGTGAGGACAAAACTGGCCAGTGTGCACGTGACATGAATCTAATGGTAATTTTGTGTGCACACTTATTTTGTATGCAAAGTAAAAACATTTCTATGGACATATTAATGAATGAAGCAGCCCAATACGTTCCCCTAACCCTAACCTTTCTTTGCACTTGTGCGTGTGCGTGTGTGTGTGTGTGAAAGTGTGTGTGTCCACATGTTTTCTGTGGAGTAAATGTCTGTGAGTGTCTGTATGTCACTGGGGCGTGACATGTTGTGCTGCAAGTCTTGTTTCTCCTTGTTGTTGGTGGTGACCTATAAGCTGTCTGGTGCTCCTCTGCTGCTTTGCTCAGTGATCAGTTCTTTGGTTGGTTATTTGAGTCCTAAAAATCAGAGTTCACAGTAAGATTAAGTGGATGCCAGGTAGTCTCTGTGGGTGACTGGTTCTTAGAGGTGAGTTTTGATAGCTAATGGTGGGGGATGTTTATCCAAGTTGTGCTCTCAGCTCACACTGGGATGTGAACTGGTCTTTCTATGTTGTTGGCTCTTGGAGATTTTGAAATCTTGAAGGGTCAAAGGTGGCAGGGTCAGTGGTCTGATTTAGTGGCCATACAAGAGATGAGGTTTTCTCAATCATTGCTGTTTACAGGATGTTGTGTATGGTCTAGTAAGTGAGAAGTTTGGGAAGTTTGTTGTAGAAAGCTGCATCTGAAACATGAGGGAACTTTCCCCTCATTTTGAAATGTGATATAAAACTTGAAACAAAATATTGACTGTACAAAGGAAATATGGACTGTGCTGTGAACAAAGACATGAAGTGTATGAAATAAACGAAGGTGACGAGAAAAAATGAAATGTGACATGTGCATAAATAATTCAATTATGTAACAGTGGAGGTTGAATGCTATGAACAATGTAAAGTCCAGTTTGATGAAATAATGAAAAATGACCAGTGCAGGGATTAAATGAAGGATGTGAAATGTAAAGTCAAGTTTGATAACACTGCCTTCATCCTGTTTATGTGGCCATAGAATAGGATCTGATACAATTTAGTGCAAAGGCAGGTTAGGGTTAGGGAAGGGCATTGTGTTGTAGGTGGTCTTGGCACATGCTTCATTCCATTTCAAATTGCCGTCGATTGGTCGCAATCACAACTATCTGAATCCAAATGCCACTATCTCTGTTAACAAAAGGTGTTTTATAGCCTGTGATTGTAAAATAGGAAGTTGCTCATTTAATTTTATATTTCCAAGAATATGTGGCTGAGGATATTTAATATGAAATCATTTTTCTTAAAACATCCTACTTCCTCACTTAATGTTGAGCCACATCATCCAATGAAGCACTCCACCGTTGAGGATCATGGGTAGTAGAACCTTCTGCTATCCAAAACAGTCAAAAAAACATTCTCAGAATCGAAGGAGAAATAATTAAAACTGATTGCCATAACATTAACCTGTTATATTGTTGAGTTACTGAGGGCACTTTCGTGATTTTGTGTTGAGAAATGTGGAGGATATCAGATCATTAAAAGTAAACCTTTACATGGGAATTGACAGCTCAATCGCTAGGCTAATGAGTATATTCAAGTCAGTTTATAGTGAGTCTGTTAGAGTCAGTCAGCTCTAAAAGTCTTTGGTTAGCTCAGTTTCACCTGCAGGACTTTCTGGTGACTGGTGTAACATGTTTTTTCTGCTGTGGAGGAAATAAATTCATGACGAGTGAAAACAAGTCCAAAGTGTCCTCTGACATCTTTACTGCAGAAACAGACCGAGGTCCTCAGTCTGTCAACATACCAAGAATTACTGCTGTCACAGATGATGAGGAGCTCAAACCTAGAGCCTGAAAAATGCTAACTGCCAGAGAAAATAATTCGGACCACTTCCAAGAAGCTGACAGGAGAGAGTGTGTGACTGATACACAAGATTTAGTTTCCACTTTAAAGGAAGTATTTCAGTTTCACAAGAGAAAAGACTTCAAGGATGAGGACTCTCTTCTCCTTGGATTATCTGTATCTCAGTGATACGAGTGATTTATATATCATCTTATGATCAGGGTTGTCTTATATTCTGCCCGATATGATAGTAGTATATAAATGTATTTTGTAGGAGACAGTGTTGGAGAATACTGTGGACAGCACAGACTTCACAGTGAAATAGGGCTGCTGGAAGAATCCATATGAAACGGTACAGAATGTCTCAAAGTCAGGTTATATAAGCTTGGCACCTGTATAGAAGCAAACAGAAGAGCTGTTCCCTCCACACAGTAAATATCTTTGAAAGCACAGTCTGATATCTGGTGTCCAGGCAGCTGTGATGAGGGTTTGCCACTTATACTAGAATATACAGGTTCTGAGTGAAGCTGTTGATTTCCTTTGCTGCTAATATGAAGAATACAAATTCCCATGTCAAAGAATGGAAAAGTGTTTTATCTTTATTTTCATGGCAAAAAACACCTCTGAAACAGCATTTACATGATAATATCACATTACAGCAGTCCATCCACTTTCTAGAGTTAGCAGCTCATTAAGGCAGCATGATTGACACTACACAACTTTAGTTTTCAAATAATTTCTCAGATTGAAGCTTATGTGTAAGTGGTGATTTATCACAATCACTAGTACCCAGTAGTGTGTCACCCACTGGGTATTAGTAGTTGCCTTTTTTAGTATGTATCAATTAGTGTATATAAAAGCTTTGACAACTGTTGTTTCCAGGTGTGGGTTGTTCTGCAGAATGTGCCAAGACAGAAAAAACCAACACTTGTGATATTACAGGTCTTCGGGGTATACTGTAAGTGGTTCAATACATCAGTAGAGACTTTCTTCTTGGAGTGTTTTATGGCTTGTGAGGCAGTCTCTCTCTGAGTCCTGTGTTCAAGTTTCAGGACACCACCATTTATGGGGATACCTTTCTTTCTCTGCTCTTACTCTGCAGAAATCGGCCATGTTCTTAAAGACATTGGGTGAATAAAATGCCCAAAACACTCCAAAACTATCTACTTGAATGAAGACTTGAACTCATAATTGGATGAACTACAGGCACCAACTTGACCTCCTCATTTTCAGTGTAAGTACCTCATGTAATTGCTTTGTCCTTGGAAACTGCAATAAATCAGGGGGAACTACACTACTACACTACTAAACTACATATTTTCCTTGACATAAATGAGGATTACAAATTGTTAGGATGTAGCAAACTAAATGATCAGAATTTAAAGGAAAAAAAGCAATTTGTGCCAAAACAAACACACAAAAAAGCAAAAAAAAAGCATTAAGTAATACTCTTGCTTCCAAAAAAGTGATTGAAGTCCTGAGAACTTGTTATGAACATACTGTAACTTGTCGGGCATCTTAAGCAGTGATTCATCTCAACATTCTGTTACTGTGTTTTTTTCTCGCAATGTCAGAAGGTCAGTTGGTCCGTGATTTTGGTCCAGACTGAAAAATATAAACTAGTGAACGAACTGTGGTGGAATTGTGGTTTTTCCTTATCCAGTGAAATGTATCTCTACATCTTCTGGATGGATTGGCACATGAATGAGTCCCACAGGATGAATCCTAAACTTTGGTCATCCTCTGATTTTTCCTGCTGAAGATACTTTTATGGCTTTGTCCACAGAAACTCCAGTTCAGTAAATCAGAGGGGACTGACAAAATTATGGACTATTATGTCCACACTACAATCTTTTTTTTTTCTTTCTTTTTTTCATCCATTTCCACCCTACTCTGGTCATGTTAAGTATGGGGATTCTGAATGAAGATGAAATTATGTACAGTTTAGCTATTGAGCAGAATTATTGTTACGAAGAATGAATGATATTCACAATACTTAAAATATGTTTTTTTTATGCAAACATGTGACTAAACTTTGCTGTCATCTCCTCAAGTTCCAGTTTGTGAGACTGGCTTCATTATCTTCTGTAATGTTTTACTAACAGAGGTCCATTTGCTGATCAATCCCCTCCACCCTGCCTCACAAACAGCAGCACCACCTGTCACTTTGCTACAAATGAACAGCGCATAGCCTTCCTTTCTGCAGTTTTTGTTCTTGGTTTGTCCTTCAGGAAGCGACTCCTCCTCTGTTGATCCATATGTCTCTCCTCTCTAACTGCACACAGACAGGAGCTGCAAATGTAAATCAGGTTTCAGAGTGCAGAGTGTGAACTGAGATGTAAATAAGGAGTGAGCTGTAGCAGCTGAGACACTCACAAGTGAAGATGAGAGGGTATGAGGGGGAGCAACTGTGCATCTATAAGACTTATTTGACAGTTAGTTTGAGCTCAAGAAAACATGTGAAGGGAAGCACATACTGTACATACTAGATGTAGTGGTATATGCTCAGATATGTTCAAATGATAAGATTGTGGGGACAAATTTTAGACTAAAGTTGCAAACTGCATATATCTTAGTCAAATATTAACAATATTACCTAAATTCTCATGGTAAAAACAGTACAAGAAGGGTTTTTTTTCTCACTTATTCAAAAATCATTATTTCTGTCAAGATGGAATCAAACTTAAGACGATATTCTGAAAACTGTTTGAAAACTGAAAAGCGTTTTGAGGGCAAACAACAAAAAAGAAAACATTAGACACAATGACATAAACATCCATCAAACTGCATCACATTAGAGGAAACCGAGATTTCCTTTACTATGTTTTCAGGGTCGTATTGTGACATGTTTAAATGATGTGCAGTTTGCACGACGCAGCCTGTATGAGCTTCATCTATATGCAAGTCATCAATAACTATCATCAATCACAAGTTCAGTGCTCCCCAGGAGGTGAGGAAATGTTGGTGCATCAATTCTTCTTCACGCTGCACCAGCTACTACTTCATCCAGACTTTTCCTCCATTTCCAAGGATGTTTTTTACAACCTCCCGCAGAGGTTCATGTGAACATGTGCTAACTCTTTGCTACCTTAGCAATGAGCTGACATACAATGAAAGTGAAGACAGATTAACGCTGCCTTCAATTGCACTGAAGAGTTTTTGTTTTAAAGCTTGACATGTGAGTCAAACATGCTACGCAATGTGGCTCTTGTCACCACTTAGTCTCTCTGTTGTTCTGGGCAGAATGTGAATAGAATTTTCTACTCAGTTTCCCTTAATTTTCCATTTAAGTATCTGTATGGTTGGAAAACTAACTGTGTTCCACATTCCCTGTGAGTGTTATACAGTATATATTCTTTATCAGCTGTCACTGGCTCTTTATTGAAGCTATAGTCAAATCCAAGACTGCAGGTCATCAAATGGAAATTCAGCCTGACATATTGGCCATCTTTGGAAACTCTGGGGTCTCTGCTAGATTTTAAAACAATTATCTGTGGGTTTAAACAAATATTAAACCACACAGCATACTAAATTCCTCAAACAATAATAGTAGAGCAGCAACGAGGACATGATCCCTCACCAGCTTCTTCCGCACCCACAGTACCAACTGTTTTCAGTGGGCCTGATCAATGTGGCGGTGGAGACTATAATAAGAATTTAATTATTTTTAACATATACAGATGCTTGCAGCTAGACATTCAATGCATTATTTCTATCAAACATGAAATATTTAGTGTGGCCATTGTGCTATTGTAATTTGCAAATGACTTGTTTTTGACTTGACTTGGACTTAGTGCAAGACTTAAAAACCAGCTCTGCCAGCATTCGCCTGTAGGCTCTGAATCTATGTTCCTCTGTTGGGAAGATTTTATGGTCAGTCCCCACTCCCTGCTGTGCTGAGCTAAGATATGATACAATACGATACCATACAATACGGTACAAAATACTTTATTAATCCCCCAGGGGTGAAACTGAGTGCCACCATACAAACAACAGATAGGACAATAGAAAAAAAGGCATGTCAAGACACTACAAAATAAGGGGAAAACACAGCACCATAATAAATACTGTAAAAATCAATGTGACTGTACTAGTATGTTAGAGGTTATATATGACATTAACATATTCATGGACACCAAAATTACCACCATCCTGCCTCACAAGGAAAGACAGTGATAGACGGTGATAGACAGATGGTTCATCCAATCACCTGCCAAGTATTTTTTGAAGGTGCCTGCCCTTTTCCAAATACTTTCCAAGGACAATGTCTGAAATGGTTTTGTGTAACAAACCATCTGGCGTGTCAGGTTACAGCTTCATGGCTTCATGAGGTTAATGGTACACCACATTACACCTCTCCTCTTATCCAAGGAGTTAATGCACCTTCTTTTAATTTGTGGAACAGAAGAGAAAAAAAAAAAGGAATGTCTGTTTTAGGAATGGGGCTTGCAAGCTGCCAACAGTTCACATTCTCCACTAGTTAGACACTCTGATTGGCATAATCAGGTTACAATGAAGCTGAAAGGAAGAGGCCATCAACAGGAATTAGCATCACTGTGTTGCACCAACAATCAGTTATGTCAATGGGATCCGTTATCAGATATGGCGGAGGGAATACAAAGCACACGTGGCTATGAGCCCCCAGATTGGGAGCCCACCTGATCAGCCAGGAAATGGCTGCCTAATGAAATCTTACATTAACAGTATCTTTCTAAGACGACGCATGGAGGTGGGGGTGGGGGGAGGGGGTGTAGAAAATAGCAATGGCAGACAGATTTGAGGTGACAAGGCGCGTACAAAGCCCTGTCAGGAGCTTGAGATGTGAAGAAAGGCTGTCAAGATGCAGAGGAAGGCAGGCATGCTGTGGTCTTTTGAAGGAGCTTGTCATTACAAGAAATTGTTTCTTCAGGTTTGATTTCTAATTTAGCCGTCTATTTACAGCAATCATTTGAATATTCACCACTGATCACAGCATAAAACCATGTTGTGCATGTTGTCTGTTGGAAGTAGTTTAGTGTATTTTTGGAGAAATCGCAGCTTTGCACCGTTTAATTACCTGCTCGGGCTTACTTGTAATTGTGAGTCGGAGCAGTGGTGTTGGAGTTGTTAAATCAGCTTAATTTATAAGTAGACATATTGATGTTATGTCAGACACTTTGACAACACTGTAGGTAGGCTAAATGGAGAACGGGTTGACCAGAAAAAAGACACTGCAGTGATGTTATCCACAGAAAGTAATCAGCACTTTCTCTTGAATACAGACAGTAAAAAAAATAAAAAATGAAAACAGTTTAGAAAATCGCTTAGAGATGAAAAGATAATTAACAGAAATAAAGGGGCACTGTACAAATACTAATTAGCACGAGCGAGATAAAAAAACCACAGAACTTCGAAAAACGTGCCCACTCAAAGCCAAGTGTAGAGATAATGAAGGAACAAAAGAAAACAACAAATAAATCAAGATGACATGCTGAAACTCAGCTGGATTAGAATTTAAATATAACAGGCGACAGATGCGTCCTGGAAAGTGGGAAATAAAATCAGAACATGATAATGAGACTGTGTAAGTGTGTGTTTACGTGTGACTTGGCATGAACGCAGCCAAGATAATCGTGTTTCTGATCATCATTTGTGTGCAATGCTGACTATTTGAGCTTTTCATAAAAGTACTAATCAAGAAAAAAACAGTATATTTATATGTAATAAACTGTGGCTGGTACTCTGCAAACGAGCAATCTTGAGATGTCCTTTATGCTGTTTGCTTTTAAAAATGTGTCACTAACTGTATTAACACCTCCTGAACACAAGATTATTTTACTAAAGATGATTTGAAGTTGTTGGCTGATCAGGTTCTCAATGGTTAGGAGCTCTGCCCTGAGTCCAGACAGCTCAGGACCTGAAACCATATCTACGGAAAACGCAGTCACTCAAGTGGATAACCCATGACTGCGTTTCAGACACTGCCTTGGATTTCTGACAACCAGCAGCTGTAATCCAGCAATTACAAGAGGTAAGGCATTAGCTCAATTTAGCTGTCAGCTGCTCAACCTGCTGGTATCAGGCCCAGCAAGTAATGACACCTGTAGATCAGTTAGAAAGACTTAAAAGTCATTAAAAAACAACATTCATTTCCTATATTCAGCAAGGAAAATATCAAATATTCTATCAGAGTTTGGTGAGAAACTGATCACTGTCCAATTTGGCGCAACGGAAGTCAGAGACCTGGACTGTATTTTTAAACAGTCAATGAAATTCAGTAGCGATGCTATCCATTTCAATACTTTATAGTCATGTAATAAATATACAAATGTCAATTAGATGATAATCTGCTTGAGAAAAAAAAGGAAAAGAAAAAAAAAACATGATCACTCTAAGTGGTTTCCACTGTACCTATAATTTCCTACCAAGCTAATAAGGAGTTTGAGCTTTTACTGGGAATTTACAATTAGTTCCTTACGGGCAAAACTATATGCAATCTTTTTGTGCTGTGTTGTAAAATGTGTCCCATCGTGGATGAGTGTATGGGGAAGAAATTCTCCCCAAAGACCACAATACCATTTTATTTACATTGATAATAAAATGCATTACTGGGCACAGAGTCCTCCCACAGGATGTAAGCAAATGGGTGACTGTGTCTACTCTGGTGGAGATTTTTAATAAAGAAGAAAATGCACTTTTCCCAGCTTGGGTTATTTTGATTGGTCAATCTGTCAGTGTCAAACATCCTGACAGAGTGAGGTCCAAGAAATAGGAACTGGAGACACTATGTGAGTGAGTTACACATGTCTGTACAACTTATTTTTAAATCAACCCACTGCAGTAAAAGCTTTCATTACCACTAACATGCATATAAATAAAATAAGTGGACAAAACCTGACACAAATGCAGATTCTTCTCTTTAATACATTAGAATTAAAATTTTCACAGGTACACTTGCTAGCTTTCTCTGGCACTTTCCACTGCATCTCACGGTCTTCCTCGGCAAACTTCTTTACATATTTCCTGTCAAACCCACCAATGTCAAGTTCAAAAAATATTATAGAGCTTTTATCTCTCTGAAATCTTGTGTATAAACAGGTTTGGCCATGACATACTGTATCACATGAGGCAAAAACAAAAAGCACCACATTTTCTTCTTTGTGAGACTTGAGAACTGAGAGGACTGGTTCTGTTTTACAAATCAACAAATCTATTATCAATATCTGTGAATGGTGCAAAATATTCTAAAATCAGATTTTATTATCCAACTGGAGCTAAATCTGAAGAAAAATGCATTTTTTTAACATTTCACAATCCAGTTTGATGACCTAATTACTTACTGAATAATGTATCCCTGTACTCATCATATGCATATTTATGCATATCACCTTGTATCATATTAGTGATGTGATTCTGTGTTGATTCTGGCTCGGTGTGACAGGAAGTCAGACTCGGTTTACTCAACGCGAAAACTTGTTAGACCAAACCGTAAAGGTATGATTTGGCACAAATTTTCTCTCTGTTATTCAAATGAGCTTGCATTCCTGCGGTGCGGTGTGTGTTTACACCCAACAGGACACACACACACACACATGCACACACACGTATCTGTATATAGGCCCCCCCCGCTGTGTGAGACTGGCCTTCCTGGGCCCATCAAGGGGTCTGAACGGTGTAATTAACAGAGTCTCCTGGGTCCCTGCCTCACTGCCTAAACAGCCTTCCCTAATGAACCACAGCTACGGTGAAGTACAGGTCACACAAATTGAAGGCTTGGCTGACCGTTTAACCCTGCCAAACACTTCCACCACCTCCTGTGAACACACAAACACACACACACACACACATACACATACTCACGCTAATGTGTCAGTACATCCCCAGCCTCCCCTTAGGGGCATCAAACCAAGAGGCCAGCTTGTTTTGGCCTCTGACAGGTTTGTGTGTTTATCTGCTTGCTTTTTTTTTTTTTTACCCTCCTAGCGACGTTTGACTACGCATCTTGGGGCAGCATCACAGGACTTCAAAGGTGCCTATTCCCCCACAAACAAACACATCAGGCTGCATTCTGTGTGTGTGTGTGTGTGCATTTCTAGCCAGAGATAGGGCTGGATGTAATTGAGCAGGCATTAACAGATGCCCAGCAGAGACATGCCCACAGTGAGCGAGCTGATTTAGCTTGAAAGAGCTGGCCCTCTGCAGAAGGGTGGGAGAAAAACCACACACACAAACACATGGTGCAAACTCCCCATCGAGCTGAAAACGTACACCCACCTACTCTCTAGAGGCTGTGGTTATATTTACCTCGGGCAGAGTTAAGGCAGAGAAGAAAACTGGAAAACTAAGGCGAAGGCGAGGAGGAGCAGGAGAAGGAGTTTCTGGCCGTTGAGAACGGGTGGCAAACGCTGGAGACAGAAGCTCCCTGGTGACCAGACTAGCCTGGCGGAAACGCATCACTGCCTTCCCCTATTACATCCACAACGCTACAGGCAATTTTCTCTCCCCTGTCTGGCTCAGAGATCCTCTTCTACTTCTCATTCTTCTGCCACCCACAATAGGCAGATTGTATGAAGACAGCATCCAAACCAACATCCTGTATGTCTCAATGTTAGAGTGCCTCTTTTAACCCATTTTCTTAAGGGCATGTCTGGGCTAAATGCACTTTTTAAGCTTCATCCAGGTCAACATTATAGTGAAAGATGTCCACAAACTATCCAAACAGGACAGTCTTCCACAGGAAGCTGCTGAGTAAGACTGCAGTCCAGTAAAGCTGGGGACAGATCTGACAAACTGTAGTCCTAATATTACTAATAATACCACACACATAAAGATGATGGACACTTTCACAGCTGTAATTCAGTTCATTTGGTCTGAACCAAAAAAATAAATAAAAGAAATATTGTTTCCTTTTAGTTCACACTGAATGAACGAACCAAGAACTGTAAGCATGACTCAGACTAATGGTAACTCATTCATTTGGGTAGTTGCAGTGTGGTCGCTATGTTTTACTCACTTTTTAAAGGATAAGGCTGGCAATTTTTTATTTTTTCTTATTGTCAACAAATCTCCTATGCAGAGCCAAACCAACAATGAACTCATCCTACTTACAAGTATTGTGTGTGTATCCAAAGCCTGATATATTTTATTCCTCTGTGCCGTAGAGCTGTGTTGTTTTCCAACAACTATTAAAAACACATCAGTGAGCCACACAGCTGCACTGGGTGACATGTTCCTTCACCACATAGATTACGGTGACAGTAATTTGTTTAGAAACAGCTCCAAACGCTAACATCGATCATCATTGATAATCACATTGATCACATTTTCAGTCTCAGGAGAGAGGTACCTTGCAAGGCAGCATGTGTGGGAACTTGGTTCTGTTTACAGAGCTTCGCTAGCTTGTTGTGCTACATATCACAACCTATATAGTTTTTTACAAAGTACAATGTAGTACAAGCTTAAAAGGTTGTGATATGTCGCACAACAAGCTAGCAAAGCACTGCAAATAGAACCACGTTCTTGCACATGCTACGTGGCATCTGCCTTACACAGAACTACTCTCCAGAGAGTGAACACATGATAACTGTTATTAGTCTATGGAGCCGTTTTGCTTTCACACCACAAACCAATTACACCAGAGTCTGATTGTGACACACCGAGAATGCTTGGAAAGTTACTGTAGGTCACAGTTGGGTTCCAGAGTTTGATTGACAGTGTCCACATTAACCTAAATAAGCGTTAATGAACCTAACCAAACAGGCAGACATCCTGGTTTTTGTTTGAATCACACCAAACAGGTTAGATTCAGTTGTAACAGGGATATGTGACTGTTCCAAAATTAAATTTCCCAGTTGTATGGTAACTTGTATGAAAAAGACAAAGAACCTGAGATAAAAAGCCAAATCATGGGTGGAGGGATATGTAGTGTACTGTGTAATCTGCTGAGACACTGCGTGTTCCTGGTCTTTGTTACTTTGTGCTCATGTTACATTCAGACAGAAAAATCAGCAATTTCAATGGAAAAACTGTCAATAAGAAATATAAGAGCCTTGAAACAATATATGACATGATTTAATCTCTGGACTGTCAGCAGCAGCTGACCCAGTCTAGAGCTGTCCATCCTCAACAGTCTGCAAAGTCACGAGTGTCGGTTAGCCAGTGTCGGTTATTTTTTGACTTGGGGGATGGGGGTCACCCCCATGTAAATTTCCACACTTAGGTCACATGATGATGATTGAACTGCACTCAGTCAAAATATGAGCTGGCTCTGACCCTTATAGGGCTGCCACCAAGCGGCAACTACCACGGCTTGACACTCAAGCCAATGCAGAAGAACATAAAGTGCCACTAGATGCTCCAACTGACTCCCATCCAAAAAGTGTCAACTTCACTAGAAATACTAAGTCATTTATTTTTTCATTATGGTCTAAATTCAAGTCCTCTAATAAGTGTTCTGGTGGTCATTTTGGAAATTATTGCTCTGTTAATGAGATTTGAAGACTTATGGTTGCTGTGTGGGTGTTGATTGACAGCTGTGATTGATAGTTGGCTCACCTGCTGCTCTCCCCAGCTCCAGGACTCACATTGAGCCACACTATTGTCACAATATTTCACAAAGTGTAATGTTACTTGATTATGATACCTGCCCTGTTAGCACAATCACAACACACGCATCAGCAGACCGGAACAGTTTTTTTTTCACTCAGGCTGTGCACTCGCTAGTTATCTTGTCAATATATCCATGTACCTTGTAGTTCATCTTCAAAAAAGGCAGCAGTTGCAAGCATTTTTTATTTAATGACTAAATAATTACCTTTGCAAGCTGAATGTGAAGCACAATGTGAACACTTTCTATTCCGTCACTCAGAGACTAATGTTAGCAGAGTGGAGAAGCGAACTCCAGCAGTAAGAAACGAGACCAGATGACCAACACACACTACAGCACTTACACAACTTAACCCTCCTGTTGTCCACGGATCAAAACTGACCCGAGGACAACAGGAGGGTTAAACCAACTCTGAGGTGAAGAAGATAACTCAGTGCTCAGTCTGTTTCATCTCAAAAACTCTGTGCCTGCTCAGCGTGTTGGACAGCGATGGCTCTCCCCAAAGCTAACGATGCAGCAGAGAGGCTGCTCTCCACTGCTGGAGATATGACGTTATAACACAGTGAAGCACTCCTCCTCCTCCTCCTCAGTTTGTTATTCTCATACAGGCAGTTAACTTTTAACTGTTAACTTGAGAGAGCCATAGAGCACCACAGGTAGGATGCAAACTCTTGTAACGATGAAAATGTCAGACAATGCTGTTGGGAAACATAATAAGGTAATTTCAGACAGCTATAAATAGAGTTACTCATAAACCTTTGTTTGACTAGTGTATTACTGAACCCACCCGTCACACATCACGCCACCCACCAGTACAATTAAATTCCCAACCTGTTGGAAACACTGGACAGGTCCGTAATCCCTGTACCTGACACCCTTAATATACTGCATCTGTATGTGAGAGAGACACTGCATATGTGACACCCTGACAGCGGCAGGCACTAGCCTCTTCACAACTGTTTGTGAAATGAGCTAAGCCGACGTGTACAGTGTGATCCAGCCAAGAGCTGCTGCTGCTGCTGCTGCTGCTGCTGTTGCACTGGGCACATACATACACACACACACAAACAACTGGTCACATGATCTGTCACAGTTTTTTTGGCACCTGTCACACCCGTCCGGCCAACCACTGCATAAGGTCAAATCCTCCTCTAACAGGCAGAAGCATCCAGGATGTGGGTTCATTACATAGCTCATCAGCAGCATGCCTCTCCTGGGCCCTATAAGTGTCTTCAGCATAATTCCAAACTAGCCTAGTCCACTTGGCAAGGATCAGCATGTATTTGTAGTAGTCTGTATTTATGCCAGCACAAATTGTCTTACATAGCACAAATAATATTCCCTGATACATTTACAGGGCTTGAACTTCCAACAGTGGAGGAACAGGAAATGACTTTAACATTTCCTTCTTTTGCTGACTAGCTGTTTGTGTACTTCACTTTTTTTTTTACTTGAATAATTTAACAAATTCTTCAATGTATTCTGAGTGAAAACTTGCACTTTGACAACTAGTATCTTTCTAATTTATAACCAAACCTTTATAAATAATTTAAAAACGTAGCAAAAGCAAAAGTCCAGTGATTTAATAGCGGCTCAAATGTCATCCAAGCTGCTGCATACAGTGGTTATCTCTTAAGATATATTTTTGGCATTTCTTTTGCTTTTAAAGTCCATGTAAAGTATAAAAAATATTTGTTCTGAGTTTGTCACACCATGGAAAAATGTGTTATTAACCACCCAGCCAAATTTGAATGATAAAAAAAAAATCACAAAGTATATAAAGTTTCAAAAATCATGGAAATATAAGCAGTATTCTCTGCTGTGAAATGCTGGGGGTGTGTCAGCTGAAGGCACTGAAAGCATGGCCGACTGAGCAGCCTCTGAGTTAACAACGCTCATACCAAACTCCTGTATAAAAATACACACAACAACATAGATGTTATTTTCAAAATAAAATTATGTTAGGAGCCACTGTTTAATTCAGCACATATTTTGTAGGTAAACGTGGACTTGTTTCAGTAAAAATGTAACTTAAATGTCTAGTTAACAAGCGAACCACCAATCGTTATGTTAAATTGTTGGTTTTTTCAGTGGAGTTTGGTGCACTTAACGTTAATCACTTCTCTGCTGAAAAGTCCTTGTCGGCTTCATTGTGGCTCATAAGATCACACTATGTATTAGTCTTTTTGTCTGCAGGTATGTATGTATGTATCTATCTATCTATCTATTTTTTGAGGCACACATAATACAAAATGCACACTGTGGAAACACATTTTCCCAATCAATCAATCAATCAATCCACCTATCTATCTGTCTGTCTGTACATACATATGTACCATAGACTTCATTCACATAACTATCTATAAGCCGTGCCTCTTTAGTGGAGTAGTCCAGCAGAGCAGAGTTATATAAAAGTGAATAGTGCAACACAGCTAATAGGCTATGATAGCTTTTTCTGTTTTGGACTCTTCTGCTCTCCACTACCTCAAAGCACTGTAAGACAGTTTTCTAATGGTCAGGTGGTGGGAATTTCTAGGCCAGATTTCACCAAAGTTGAACTGGACGAGAAAGATTTGCTCAGATTGGCTTTGTCTCTGCAGACAAATGAACCTAATGATTCCTTTAAAATATGGCTGTTTTAAATGCTGTTGTGACTGGCCCTTTGCTTTGGCACATCCAATCACTGCTATGTTCAATGTATGTCTTCAGTGATTCAGTCCTGGAACTGTGGTCATTCAGTAATATGTATCTGTTTACATAGTTATGTTCAGATATTTTGTGGTTTCACATAATTTGAAGTAGCTGATCATGGTGAAATTAAACACATCATCACAATATCCTTTTTTCACTCAGATTACCAAATTAAAAGTATTTCATATTTTGTATATAAAATTTATGGTCAACCATGTTAAATGTACTCATAAAGTCCAATAACACAAGAAGTGACATTTTTCCACAGTCATCTTTTGTGCTTGTTATCAGGTGAGGATGTGACACATTCTGCCGTAATCACATGTGCTGCATTTATCAAACAGTCACAGCAGGATGGAGTCACAGTTTGTGTGTCATTTGCGTGAGTGTTTGCAAAGTCTGTCTCTCATTCTCATTGCATATGTATTTTTAGGGAGGATAGCACAAATTATTGGAGTCATGTTAACATATTTTCCACTAGATTTCCTAAGTCAAACAATGCGATGATCAGTTTTGCAGGTAGTATTCTCTACCTCTGAAGAGCAAGTTTACACAAACCACAAGGAAGTGTGTAGTGGAGAAAATAAACATGCATTAAATATAGACTTATAAATAACTAAAAAGCAGATTATTAGAAACAAATATGAAGCAATTAGACTTTTATTAATAGACACAATACCTTATTACTGTAACATAAACAAATACTTAATGAGGTGTTTGGTCTGTGTTCATTAAACTTGAATTGAAACTATCAATGAACTGTAAAATCACTACACGCTGACTACTGACAGACTGCTTAGTGAAGAAATCTTACTGTTAAACTGCACCCATGAGCTCTCCTTCACTCATAGAATGAGTTTGGAGGTTCAGGACCAGGTTCAGTGACTGCGTGATGAGCTGCTGTCCTGGAAAATCAGTGGTGGAAAGTAACCAAATACATTTACTCAAGTACTGTACTTAAGTACAATTTTGAGGTACTTTTACCTTACTAGTGTATTTCCATTTCACTCTATACTTCCACTCTACTACATTTATTTGACAGCTGACAACTTTTCATATTAAAATTCTACATGAAATAATATATAATAAACTTACAAAAACTGTTAAAAATTAAACCAGCAGTTCCCAAACTTTTTGGCTTGAAACCTCTGTGTGTAGTTGCAGCCTGGTTGCCAGAATAAAACTGTAACGGGTATAGGATGCACCCAATAGCAGCACAAATGACACTGGTATAAACTTAGTAGTCTTTATTTCACACGATGCCAAGGCAATATAAGCACGGTCGGAGAAACACAGTTCTAAGGAGTATGACTCCAATGGAAATTGAACCCCGATCTTCCACTCCCACAGCAGACAAAGACCAGGGAACAGGCAGGCAGAACTCAGAGTCAGGGACAGAAGGCTGGTGGGTTTACAGGGGCAGAGACGAGGAGCGATGGTCGAAGACAAGCTGATCAGAAACCAGGAAGGCAGTCCAGTGAAGAAAGCAAGATGACTTAGCATAGTAGTGTAGACAATCTGACAAGGAGGGAGTGGGCCGAGGCAGCTTATATACAGGCTTGATTGCAGATGATGAGCAGGTGGGAGCGCCAGGTGAAGGTGGTTGAACTAATGAGGGGTGTGGCAGAGCAGAGAGTGAGACTGAATGATTGGATAATTCCCACAGCAACAGGTGAGGGGGAGAGCAGACTCTGACAAAAATGTTGGCAGTTTATGTTTCTGCAAACCACAGAAACATTGAATATCTACGTTTCAACACGTGAAATACGTAGCATATTAACATTTCAACAATATGTATGATATCAACATTTCTACAAAACGTAGCATATTAACATTTCAACAATATGTATCATATCTAAATGTCAACAAAATGTATCATCTCAACATTTCAACAAAACGTATTATATCAACATTTCCAAAATATACATTTCTAAAGTGACGTAGTTCACATGCGATCTATATGAGCTGATCTTTCCTATTAAGAGGAGGAGTTGCAGTTGGATGGTTAGTAAGTTTGTTGGCAGCAAGTTGGAAGCCATCAGAGAGTATGGTTTGAGACCACCTCGAAACCCATTCCCATTTCAACCGACAAAAGGGGGTGGGTGTTTTTAGCGACACATCAGGACATTTGCAACCGTTTTTCTGGTGAGAAAAGTGGGTGTTTTTAGTGAGACATTGACTGTTTTTATTTTATTTTTTATTTTTATTTTAACCCAAACCACAATCTTTCCCTGACCCTAACCAAGTGGTCTCTGTGCCTAAACCTAACCAGACCTTAACCACAACGTTGTCACACCATAAAACATCATTATTCAATGGATAGAAATATTAATAAGCTATGTTTGTAGAAATGTTGATATGATATGTATTTCACGTGTTGAAATGTATATATTCAATGTTTCTGTGGTTTGTAGAAACGTTCAATGCCAACGTTTTCTTCTGGCGATTGGGTTGGTAGTTGTGGCGCCTTGTCATGTTACAGATGTGTGAGTTGTTAGCAGTTCCACCAAATAAATAACTGATCAAGGCCCAAAGAGGTAAAACTTTCCAAAAAGCAAAGTTTAAAGAAATTTCTGAAAAATGAAAATTTGTGTGGCAGAACTTTGTTGTCTCTTCTTTCCTGTACCCAGCTGATATCAGTTGCACCAGCTGATTTCCTGCAAAAGATGGACTTTTACTTTTAATACTTTAAGTACATTTAGCTGGTAATACATCCGTACTTTTACTTAAGATCTTAAATTTTCCTTTCCTTCTTTTTTTTCCTTTCCTTCTTTAATTTCTTTTACACTTCAATCTATTAAGGCCAATTGTAATTGGGTTAGCCTATTGCCAGGGGTGGGGGTAGGATTTAATTTTGGGCAACTGTATGTACATGTCGTTACCCTTGTTAAACAATACAAAAGTTGCTAACAAAAAAAAATGTAAAACTTGTAACTACTTGTAATGGGGTCATTTTGTGGTATTGCTACTTTTACTTAAGTAAATGATCTGTGTACTTCTTCCACCATTGTGCTGAGAACATGCAGAGTGTGGCCACTTACATCAATAATGAAACCACAGTGCACATTTGCACAACCCTATTTTCTATCTGGCCTTCAGTGTCAAAACAAATATAATTTAAAAGCAGGTTCACAGCTGTAATGTGGATGAATCACAGATTGAAAAATATCAAAACAATTATTTAAAGACATCATAAAGATTTTTTTTTTCTTCAGAAATCATAAAGCAGAAATAAAAGGTAATGTAAGAGCTCATCATAAAATCATCAACAACGTATTTTCATCATGTGAAATGAATGTTGAATGGAACTGTGCCTCAGTTTGATACATCAGCATCATCATAAGCAATGACACAAACACTGAATTAATCATAAATGATCATCTCAGCCATCATCATGAAATCGTTTGAGGTAATGATGGAACTTGCGCTGCATGTAATGAATGTGTAGATGCTCGGAGAGAAAGGCAGTTTTACAGCAATAATTTCCCTGTACGATTCATCATAATTGTGTATTAATAAAACATGCCTGTACATGATACATTTTGTAGAGACCATAGGATTTCTCAGTGAATTTGATGAAGGGAGACTAATCCAGCTGCCTACGGAATACAGCTGGCTGTGAATGTCATTGTGGAGCCCACAGACTGTAAGGCTATCTGTGATCTGTGTGCAATGACATGTTGGTCTACTCTGTGCCAATAAAACAGCAGGGTGGATTTTTAAGCTGAGAATTATCTTGCCAAGATGCTTTTGGATCAGGGTAGCACTTTTGTTATGAGTGACAACACACAAATACAGCTGCATTTTTAGAGTACAAAATGACAAAACATTATATCATAATCGCTTAGACCCCTTTGCTCCAGCTGCAAACAACTGGCTTGTCCCCACAATGAGAATGCATGAATTCCTCTGGCTTCCAAACGCTTTAGAAAAGAATGGCATTGTTCTGCTATTGTACAAGTGAGCCAATAATGTCTGTCACACTGGCAGTGGCAATTATTTCACTCCTACCGGCAGCTGTCGGTTTTCACAGTCATAAAGATAATGTTCAGTGGCTCTTTGGTGGGAAAAAAAAGGGAAAGCAATGGCAGGGAAAACCTACTGTGGTGAGTGGCAGTGTGTTAAATTCAACAGCGGGCTTTGAGGCTTGCTCTTCCACTACTATAAATGACTTATTTTCTCTCATCTTCGTCCAAAACATACAGGAGGATGGCAGGTAGGCTGTGGGCAAAATGACATATACTGTTCAGAGAGAGATGGGGGATGAAGAAGAGAAACAACAAAGAGCAGGGAATGAGAACATGCCAGGAACAGACGATACAGATTTTGCGAAGATTTGTCTTGAAGAAGAGGGGCTGCTGCTTTCACCTCCGCCGTCAGTCTAAAGGGGATTTGTCTAAAGACCTGAACTGTACGAGCATCTGATGAGATGAAAGCCTCTTGACAGAGGAGGGCTGAAGGTCGGTCTCAGTGGTAGGCTTCACATTGTTAAGTTCAACCTCGCAGAAGCTAGTCAAACTGTCTGTCCACTCTCTCCTCTCCCAGGCCCTGCCCTCCTCATCTATCATGACCGACTGCCCACACTCACGGCCATGATTCATTTCCTAGTCTGTGGGAAAGAATGTGGAGCGGCGGGCTTTAATGCTGGTTTAGTCTGAGGAGCCGGGAGGGAGAAAATATGGAAAGGAAGGAAAAATGAGAGGACGGCTGAGAGACAAGAGGTATGTTTGATCCAGAGACAAAAGGAGAAGTAACACTACTTTTCCTCAGGTCAGTCTGTCAATTAGCCTGCTTCTAGCCGTCAGCGAGAAAGGTGTTAAAGGTGGAGAAAGGCAGCAAGCAGGACGGCAGAGAGGC